>NC_090444.1:1104733814-1105358814 GCF_031143425.1 Pleurodeles waltl | reverse complement strand
TCTTGCTTAAACCATTCTGTGACTCTGCCTGTTTGTGGATTCCCTGTCTGGGTCAGTTTGACAGTTGGGCTGTTTGCACCTCTCTCTAGACAGTGACACAAAGGGAGCTGGGGTGTATCCTGCATATCCTGATGAGCCATCTGTGCTAGGAGGGAGGGGAGGAGTGGTCATTCACACCTGAAAGGGCTGTGTCTGCCCTTACACAATGCAGTCTCTAACCCCGTGGTGTGGGTCTAGGACCTGGCCTGGGCAAGGCAGGATCCCACAAACAAGAGAGACTTTTCTCTGAAGTAAGCCTACTTCAAAGGCAGAAAGGGGTATAAGAAGAACCACCAAACAAACGGAGAATTAGATCAATTCTGGACTCAAAAGGAACCTCTGCCAAGGAGAAGAGCTGAAGAGAAGTGCTGCCCTGCCTCTGACTGTGCTTTGTGGAGCTATCCTGCAGTTGCTCCTTCTGCCTGTGAAAGGGGACGAAGACTGGACTTTGTTGAGCATTCCTGCTTGTAAATAATCTCCAAGGGCTTGAACTGAGCTTACCTCCTGTTGTTAAAGTCTCAGGGCCATGAAAGACTTCTCCTACCAGCACCTGGGCTCTCTGCTGAGACTTCTTCCCTGCCAAGTGGTGCCCTAGACAGTTCCTGGGTCCTTGAAAGGTAAAGCTTACAGACCAAAACTGAAAATCCAGGTACAGATCGCCGTGTGGTGACATTTTTGACGTACCTTCTGTGATGCAGTTGATAAATGACGTACATCCGGCGGAGTGGCTAAAATCAGCGCTCCACCTGCATCGCGGCTGAAATATAAATGCAACGCAGCTGGAGAAATGACACGCAACCCCCGCTAACAGAGGCAAACTCCATGCAGCGTGGTTTTGTGATACCGTGCAACTGGATTTTCAATGCAATATCCCTGGGCGAGGAAAAACAACGCAAAGTCTGCCCAGTCTCGAGGTGCCTGTCCGGATTGACGCATTGCTCTCTTGCAGAGAAGAAAAACAACGCACACTGACCCAACCGGAGAACGAATGGCACATGGTATCGCTTGTGAGTGAGAAATTGACACATTGCTCGCCTTTTCCGATGCACACTCTCCCGTGCAGTGTTATTTTGACACTACCCACGTACTTTTGCACGCTTACAGTGTTCTCACTGTATTCTAAAGGATTCAAGATGCTTATTCTTTAAAAATTCATAACTTGACTTGTGAATGTTGGATTTTTTTTGTTTTGGTCTTTTTTTGTTTAGATAAATATTATCCATTATTCTAAACCTGTGTTATGTCATTTTCTGGTGTTTTCTCTGAGTTACTGTGTGTGTTGGTACAAACTTGCTTCTGAAGTTAAACATGCCTGCTTCTCCCAAGCTACCAAGGGGGTCAGCAGGGGTTAACTGAGGGTGATTCTCCTTTACCCTGCTAGAATGAGGGTCTTGCTTAGACGGGTAGTAACCTAACTGCCAACCAAAGACCCCATTTCTAGCAGTGTCCAAAAAGGAGTTCAAAGGGGCTGTAGCCTACTCCTTTCTGAGGTACCTCCTGTAGGCAAAAAGGAGGCATGACAGTAGGACATCCCATCTCCTTCTGAGTTTTTGGAGAGAGTCCCATGATCTCTCATGATCATGCCTTTGAGAGTTTTGTTAAATCTCTCAACCAGTTCATTTGTTTGTGGATGATAGGTTGTGGTGAATTTATAGGTTACACTCCATTCCTTCCACATTGCTTTTAAGTATGCAGACATGAAGTTGCCACCCCTGTCTGATACTACATCTTTAGGAAAGCCCACCCTGAGAAATATTCCTAGGATGGCTTTTGCCACTGCAGGAGCTGTAGCGGTCCTTAAGGGGATGGCTTCTGGATGTCTTGTGGCATGGTCCACTACCACCCAGATGAATCAGTTTCCAAAAGCAGTTGCAGGATCAGGGGGGCAACAATGTCAACCCCTATCCTTTCAAAGTGCTCCCCAGCCACAGGCAGTGGGATCAATGGGCCTTTGGAGTGCCACCAGTCTTGCCACTGGCTTGGCATGTGACACAAGAGCGACAAAACTCTTTTGTGTCTTCTGACATGTGAGTCCAGTGAAAGTGAGAGACCAGTCTGTCCCAAGTCTTGCTTTGCCCTAGGTGCCCAGCAAGGGGAATGTCATGTGCCAGTGTTAGGAGGAATTCCCTATGCTGCAAGGGAATGACCAGTCTCCTTGTAGCACCAGGCTTTGGGTCCCTTGCCTCAGTATAAAGGAGATTTTTCTCCCAGTAAACTCTATGTGAGTCATTGACATCCCCTGCTTCTTGTTTGTCAGCTTGCTCTAATGTGGAACAGGTCTGCTGTGCCACACCCAGTTCCTCCCTGACAGGCCCCCCTGCACCCAAGAGTTAAGCTGTGTCAGCCTGAAGCTCCTCTGGTGTAGGTTCTGCACAAGGAGTTGACTCCTCCTTAACAAAGTCGGAATATTCTGGAGAGGAAGGGTTAGTGGACAAGAGTTCATCATTTCTACCCCTAGTTTTTGGGAGCACGTGGTCCATTGTTCAAGGATCCTGGTTTCCATGTCCTCTTTGTCTCTTGGCTGGAGCCCTGGTAAAAGCAAAGATGTGCCCAGAAATGCCCAGCATTGCTTCATGAGCTTCCAATTCCACTTCAGCCCAAGCCAAAGTCTCCAAATCATTGCCCAGTAGACATTCTACAGGTGGGTCAGTGAATACCACAAATTTCTTTGAACCAGTACCCACCCCCAGTTCAGATTCACAACAGCCATGGGGTGGCTAACAGTGTTGTTATAGGCATCAGTAACTTGGTACTGATGACCAAGTAGGTATTGCTCAGGGGCTAACAGTTTTTCCATCGCCATAGTGACACTGGTACCTGTATCCATGTAGGCCTCAACCTGAACACCATTTATTAGGGGTAGTTGATTGAACTTATCAATATTAAGGGGACAAGCAACCAAGGTGGCAAGGTCAATGCCACCATCTGAGACAAAAACAGCCTCAGTGGTCTCCCTAACTAGACCAACCCCCACTGCATTACAAAAAGTGAAACCAGCTATACCCTTAGATTGGCTATTAGTAGAGTTTTTCCCACCATCACTGCTATTATTAGGGGCACAAGTGGAAGCTATGGGGGTTGTGGTGGTGGGTGGTTTGGTGTTTCTTTTGGGACAAGTGGGATCACTTGTTCAATGGCCTTTGATTTTACATAGGTAACACCATGGCTTTTTCTGTTGGTTTGAAGAGGATTGGGGCCCACCGCCAGAAGATTTTTGGGGACCTGAAGAAGACTCTGACTTTTTCTCTTTGTCCCCACCCTTCTCATGAGACTTACCATCATTCTTCTTGTCTTTGTCACCCCTGTATGAGCTTTTCCACTCTTCCTTGTTCTGACCCATTTGTCTGTCTTCCTCCCCACCCCAATTCTTGGGTAGAGGTCAGATCTGAGTCTACCAAATACTGGTGCAACAAATCAGACACATAATGGTTAAGAATATGCTCTCTCAAGATTAGATTACATAGACCCTCATAATCAAACACTTTGCTGCCATGTAACCAACCTTCTAAAGCCTTCACTAAACAGTCCACAAAGTCTATGCAATCTTGTTAAGACTCTTTTCTTGTTTCTCTGAACTTAATCCTATATTGTTCAGTATTTAAGCCAAATCCTTCCAAGAGTGTTGTCTTCAAAACATTGTAATTATCTGAATCATCTTCTCTAACAGTAAGGAGTCTATGTCTCCCCTTGCCAGAGAAAGACAACCACACAATAGCATCCCACTGCATCTGAGGAACCCTCTGAGCTTTCCCACCCTCTCAAGTGCAGCAAACCACCTGTGGATGTCATCCCTCTCCTTGTAAGGAGAGACAATCTTGTACAAGTTTCTAGAGTCAAATGTGTTCTCCCTAACACAATAGCTCCTGAAACTGCTATTGCTGCTGTCATCATGGGGAACTAACCCCAACCCCTGTCTTCCCCTTTCCACAGTTAGGGCTTCCCTATCTCAGGCCAACTGTCGCTGTTGCAGCTTCAGAGACTTGGGGTGTTCACCCTCAAAATTCTGCCTGCCTCTCTCCACTTTTTGACACAGTCTTTGCTGGTTTTAAGACTCTGTGCACTTTACCACTGCAAACTAGTGCTAAAGTGCATATGCCCTCTCCCTTAAAACATGGTGACATTGGCTCATACCCAACTGACATATTTAAATTACTTATTAGTCCCTAGTAAAGTGCACTACAGTTGCCCAGTGCCTGTAGATTAAATGCTACTAGTGGGCCCTTAGCACTGATTGTGCCACCCACATAAGTAGCCCCTTAACCATGTCTCAGGCCTGTCATTGCAGGGCGGGGCTGTGTGGGCCCTTAAACTCCTTTTTTCTGCATATAATTCTACATATAAGTCACCTTTAAGGTAGGCCCTAGGTAACAAATAAGGCAGGGTGCTATATAGATAAAAAACAGGACATATACCTGTGTAGTTTTTATGTCCTGCTAGTGTAAAACTCCTAAATTCATTTTTCACTGCTGTGAGGCCTGCTTGTTTCATAGGCTACCATTAGGGCTACCATCATTGTAGGAGGCTGGCCTGGCTTATAGTGGGTACCAGACGGTACTTACACCTTGTGCCAGGTCCAGTTATCCCTTATTAGTAGATTAGTAGGGTTCTAGCACCTTAGGCTGATAGAGGTAGCTACAGCAGAGCAGCTTAGGCTGAACTAGGAGACATGCAAAGCTCCTACTATACCACTTATGTCATATAGCACTATATCATAAGAATCACAATACTCAGAGTTAATAAAAATAAAGGTACTTTATTTTAGAGAAAATGTGCCAAAAATATCTCAGAGGATATACTCTCTTAAGAGGTAAGTAAAATACACAAAATATACACACAAACCAAAATCAGGTAAGTAAACAGTTAGAAAAGTAGTGCAAACACTGTAGAATACAATAGGATGCAATAGGCCTGGGCAACACAAACCATATACTAAGAAAGTGGAATGCAAACCACTTAGGGACCCCAGGCCTAGTGTAGTGTGTAGAGGGTCGCTGGGAGTGTAAGGAAACATTAAGGGTGTCCAAGATACCCCACCCCAAGACCCTGAAAAGTAGGAGTAAAGTTACCCTACTTTCCCAGAAACACACTCGTGATAGGAGATTCTGCAAAGACAACAACTGACTGCAAAGCACTGAATACGGATTCCTGGACCTGAGGACATGTAAAGGAAGGGGAGCAAGTCCAAGAGTCACCAAAGTGTCCACTAAACACCTGAAGGGCTTCCTCCGGGTGGAAGAAGCTGAACATTCTGCAGCAACGGAAGATACCAGGAACTTCTCCTTTGCACAGAAGATGTCCCACGGCGTGCTGGCGGATGCAGAGTTGTTTCCAAGCAGAAGACCACAAACAAGCCTTGCTAGCTGCAAAGCCTACAGTTGAAGAAAATGGGTGCTGCCCGGGCCCAGGAAGGACCAGGAGGTCGCCCCTTAGAGGAGGAGACTGAGATGGTTCTCAGCAATACAGAGAACCTATGCAGAAGCAGGCAGCACCCGCAGAAGCACTTGAAAAGGCGTTCAAGAAATCTGAGCATGGCGGTTGTCTCAACACTACAAAGGAGGGTCCCACGAAGCTGTTGTTCAACTCAGCGAGTTGAGCAATGCATGACGGAGTGCTGGGGACCTGGGCTATGCTGTGCATGAAGGATTTTTAACGAAAGTACACAGAAACCCTAGTAGCTGCAGATCACGCAGTACACAGGATTACTGTCTGGCTTGGGGAAGAAAGGATTTACCTCAACCAAATTTGGACAGAAGGACCGCTGGACTGTCGGGGTCACTTGGATCCAGCTCCTGTGTTCCAGGGACCACACTCGTCAAGGTGAGAGGGGACTCAGAGGACCGGTGAAGCAGAAGTTTGGTGCCTGCGTTAGCAGGGGGAAGATTCCGTCACGCACAGGAGATTTCTTCTTGGCTTCCAGTGCAGGGTGAAGGCAGACAGCCCTCAGAGCATGCACCACCAGGAAACAGTTGAGAAAGCCAGCAGGATTAGGTGCTACAATGTTGCTGGTAGTCGTCTTGCTACTTTGTTGCTGTTTTGCAGGCGTCCTGGAGCAGTCAGCGGTCGATTCTTGGCAGAAGTCAAAGAGAGGAATGCAGAGGAACTCTAGTGAGCTCTTGCATTCGTTATCTGAAGACAAACCCACAGGAGAGACCCTAAATAGCCCTCAGAGGAGGATTGGCCACTTAACCAGGTAAGCATCTATCAGGAGGGGTCTCTGACGTCACCTTCTGGCACTGGCCACTCAGAGGCCTCCATTGTGCCCTGACACCTCTGCATTCAAGATGCCAGAAGTCTGGGACACAATGGAGAAGCTCTGGGCACCACCCCTAGGGTTGTGATGGACAGGGGAGTGGTCACTCCCCTTTCCTTTGTCCAGTGTCACGCCAGAGCACGGGCTGGGGGATCCCTGAACCGGTGTAGACTGGCTTACACAAGGAGGGCACCATCTGTGCCCTTCAAAGCATTTCCAGATGATTGGGGGAGGCTACTTCTCCCCAGCCCTTAACACCTATTTCCAAAGGAAGAGGGTGTAACACTCTGGGCTGCCCAGACCCCAGGAGGGCAGAAGCCTGTCTGTGGGTTGGCAGCAGCGGTAGCTGCAGTGAAAACCCCAGAGAGCTGGTTTGGCAGTCCCCGGGGTCCGTGCTGGAGCCCAGGGGATGCATGGGATTGGCACCCTAATACGAGATTTGGCATGGGGGGACCATTCCATGATCTTAGACATGTTACATGGCCATATTTGGAGTTACCATTGTGAAGCTACATATAGGTATTGACATATATGTAGTGCACGCGTGTAATGTTGTCCCCGCACTCACAAAGTCCGGCAAATTGCCCTGAACTATGTGGATGCACCTTGGCTACTTCCAGGGTGCCCTCAAACTTAGTAACTTTGCACCTAACCATCACTAAGTGAGGGTTAGACATATAGGTGACTTATAGGTTACTTAAGAGCAGTGTAAAATGGCTGTGAAATAACGTGGACGTTATTTCACTCAAGCTGCAGTGGCAGTCCTGTGTAAGAATTGTCTGAGCTCCCTATGGGTGGCAAAAGAAATGCTGCAGCCCATAGGGATCTCTTGGAATCCCAATACCCTGAGTACCTAGGTACCATTTACTAGGGAATTATAAGGGTGTTCCAGTGTGCCAATCAGAATTGGTAAAAATGGTCACTAGCCTGCAGTGACAATTTTAAAGACAGAGAGCGCAAAAGCACTGAGATTCTGGTTAGCAGAGCCTCAGTGACACATTTAGGCACCACACAGGTAACACATTTAGGCCACAAACTATGAGCACTGGGGTCCTGGCTAGCAGGATCCCAGTGAGACAGGCAAAAACAAACTGACACACAAGTAAGGCAAGGCAAGATGGTACTTTCCTACACTCATATAATGTTTGAGTGGTAGATTCTGATCTGAAAGGAGTAACAGGGTCATATTTAGTATGGCCAGAATGGTAATGCAAAATACTGCTGACTGGTGAAGTTGCATTTAATGTTACTATTTTAGAAATGCCACTTTTATAAAGCGAGCATTTCTCTGCACTTAAATCCTTCAGTGCCTTACAATCCTTGTCTGGCTCGGTTAATTGACAGCTCCCTTGTGCATTTCACTCAGACATCCCCAAACACAGGATGCTCAGTCACACCTGCACACATCTGCATACGGAATGGGTCATCCTGGGCTGGGCGAATGAAGGGCCTGACACTTACATGTCAAAGGACAGTGGTCTGCCCTCACACAGTGGACTGCCAAACTCCCCACTGGGACCCTGGCAGATGGGATGGAACTGCAAGGAAACTTGTGCACTTCTATGCCACTCTTTGAAGTCTCCCCCACTTCAAAGACACATTTGAGTATATAAACTGGTTCCCTGACCCTACCAACTCAGACACTTCTTGTCAAGATACCTACTGGGAAAGGAACTCTGAACCAGAACCTGCAACCTGCTAAGAGAAGCTGCCTGGCTGCCAAAAGGACTCACCAGACTGCTTTGCTGTAAAGGGCTGCTGCCTTGCTATTGCTCTGCTGCCTTGCTGTCCTCTGGCTCTGCTGAGAAGTGCCCTCCAAGGGCTTAGAGTGAGTGTGCCTCCTTTTTCCTGAAGTCTCAGGGCCAAAAAGACTTAGGTGGTCATTACAACCCTGGCGGACGGTGTTAAAGCGGCGGTAAGACCGCCAACAGGCCGGCGATAAAAAATGTGCAATTACGACCGTGGCGGAAACCGCCAACAAAGACAGCCACTCTAACACTCAGACCGCCACGGGGGTACAAACAAACAGTGCGGCGGTCACCGCCAACAGACAGGCGGGAGACAATGTACCGCCCACACTATTATGACAGGCCAATCCGCCACCTTTTCCGGGGCGGATTCACCGTGGATAACAACACGGCAGAAACAGGAATTCCGAAAGGGAAAACGCTCACCTCTACACACCCCACGAGGAAGGAGAATACCATGGACCCGGAACTCCAAATTCTACCTGCGATAGTCTTCCTGCTCCTCTACCAGGAGCACGAATACCGGCGGCGAAGACCACAGTGAGTACTGCACCTACGATACAGGGGAGGGGGGAGGGAAAAAACAGGGACACACACACGCAACACCCCCACCCCCACCCACTACAACACACACACCAATGCATATTAATATATCACAGTTAAACCCCCCAAACCCCCCAGAAGAATCCAAAGACAATAGAAAATGAGTGTAACCATTGTAATATATTAAAATCAAGTAGGCAGAAATATATATATATATATACCATGTACAAAATATATACCAAGCATAGTAGTCCAGGTAGTGCTCCAATTAAGTCCGTGGAACACTGGGACCACACGATATGGGCGAGGCCCACACAAGATCCCCTACCATGACGGAGAGAACACTGCAGGGGCATCAGAGAGCAACTAAACAGGCACCTCAGGGGGAGGGAAAGGGGGGGCACCTCAGCCGGTTGAGTGCACGACGCCAAATCCACGAGGGGGCCACATGCCCACTGTTTAATCCTGGGGAGTGCAAAGCCACAGTCTCTCAAGTCTCTACAGTGGGTGGCTTGCCCACTGTTCCATCCTGGGGAGTGCAAAGCCACAGTCTCTCAAGTCTCTACAGTGGGTGGCTTGCCCACTGTTCAATCCTGGGGAGTGCAAAGCCACAGTCTCTCAAGTCTCTACAGTGGGTGGGTTGCCCACTGTTCAATCCTGGGGAGTGCAAAGCCACAGTCTCTCAAGTCTATACAGTGGGTGGGTTGCCCACTGTTCAATCCTGGGGAGTGCAAAGCCACAGTCTCTCAAGTCTCCACAGTGGGTGGGTTGCCCACTGTTCAATCCTGGGGAGTGCAAAGCCACAGTCTCTCAAGTGGATAACAGTCTCCACTGGTTCTGGAGGGGGCATGGTGCCCAGAGTGCTTCATCCTGCCAAGGACAGAGGTAGTGGATGCTGATTCTCCACTAGTTCTGGAGGGGGCCTTGTGCCCAGAGTGCTTCATCCTGCTAAGGACAGAGGTAGTGGATGTATCTCTCCACTGGTTCTGGAGGGGGCATGGTGCCCAGAGTGCTTCATCCAGCCAAGAACAGAGGTAGTGGATGTATCTCTCCACTGGTTCTGGAGGGGGCCTTGTGCCCAGAGTGCTTCATCCTGCCAAGGATAGAGGTAGTGGATGCTGATTCTCCACTGGTTCTGGAGGGGGCCTTGTGCCCAGAGTGCTTCATCCTGCTAAGGACAGAGGTAGTGGATGGATCTCTCCACTGGTTCTGGAGGGGGCTTGGTGCCCAGAGTGCCTTATTCAACCTGTGACGGATTCAGTAGAGTCAGTGCCCTTCGCGCTCATGGGCCAGCGGTGCTTGAAGCGGCGGTGCCCTGTTCAGCGGTGCTTGAGACGCCGGTGCCCTGTTCAGCGGTGCTTGAGGCGGCGGTGCCCTGTTCAGATGTGCTTGAGGCGGCGGTGCCCTGTTTGGCGGTGCTTGAGACGGCGGTGACCTGTTCAGCGGTGCTTGGGGCGGCGGTCTCTGTTGCAGGGACTCAGCTGCTGGCGGACCTTCATGGCCCAGCGTGGCTTTTGCTGGCGGTCCTTCATGGCCCAGGGGGACTTTTGCTGGCGGTGGCCTCCTGGGCAGCTGGGCTGGTGCTGGCGGTGGCCTCCTGGGCAGCTGGGCTGGTGCTGGCGGTGGCCTCCTGGGCAGCGGGGCTGGTGCTGGCCTCTTGGGCAGCTGGGCTGGTGCTGGCTGTGGCCTCCTGGGCAGCAGGGCTGGTGCTGGCGGTCTTCTCCGCCATGCTGCTCTTCCCAGACTTGCCGGGTTTCTTGTGGCCCTTCCCCACCTTGGAAGGTGTCACAGCTGACTCCACATTCCCACCGGGACCCCTGGGAGCGGCTTTGGTGGCTGGAGTCTTCCCCCTCTCCCGCCGGGCACTGGTCAACTTCTGATGCTTCACAGGTGGGGGACTGTCAGTGCTGTGGCTCCGTGCCACACTGGCTGCCCTGGTGGCTGGTGCACTCCAGATTCAGGTGACTACAGGCACCACTGGTCCCGGAGATGTTGTGGCTGAGGTGCTAGTTTGGGACCTATGAGACGGACGGGGTGGGGAAGGTGTGGGAAAGAGGTCAAGGTTGGACAGGAAAAGTTGTTTTGACACACTGGGACGGGTAGCTGGAGGGGGCTTGGGAGTGGAGGAAGAGGTGGTGGTTGTAGGAGATGTTTGTTTGCTGACTTTGGGTGAAGGTGCATGCACTGGAGTCTGTTGTGAGGTGGATGGCTGTTGGGTGGGTGTGTGCCTGCATTTGTGTATCTTGGGAGGGGGTGTCACAGACACACTGGGAGAGGACACAGGGGATGTGTGAATGGTAGTGGGGGTGGTGACTGCACGTGAGCGGGTGTGGTGGTGGGTGTGCTGAAGAGGGACGTAGTGGCTGTAGAGGTAGTGCATGCAGGTGTGAGTGTAGACGAGACAGGGAGGGAGGAGGGAGACGAGGAGGAGGGGGACACAGTGGAGGCAGTGGATGTTGGTATGGCTGCATGTGTGTGATGCTTGCGTGAGTGCCTGTGGGATGTGTGGTGCTTATGTTTGCATGAGCTTTCCTTGTGTGTTGACGTGTGTGCATGCTGGTCTGTAGGTGTGCTTGGGATAGGCTGGGGTACAGGGGATTGGGTCTGGGTGGAGGAAGTTGGAGGGGGGAGGCTAGACACAAGGACAATGGCAGCCATCAGTGCTGAGGCCAGAGTCTGAAAAGCTTGCTGAAGGGCCGCCTGACCAGAATGAATGCCCTCCAGGAATGCATTTGTTTGTTGCAACTGCCTTTCTAAACCCTGGATGGCATTCAAAATGGTAGACTGCCCTACAGTGAGGGACCTGAGCAGGTCAATGGCCTCCTCACTGAGGGCAGCAGGGTTGACTGGGGCAGAGCCTGAGGTGACTGGGGCGAAGGTGATGCTCACCCTCCCAGGTGAGCGGGTACGGGGCGTAGGCTGAGCGGCTGCTGGGAGGGCGCTGCTGGAAGGGGGGTTGGTGGCTGTACCTGTAGATGGGGGTGGCACAGATGTTGCCACCACCACAAGGGAGCTCCCATCAGAGGACGAGTCCGTGTCACTGGCCCAGCTCCTGTCGCCGCCGTGGAGCTCCCCTCGCCCTCCGTCCCATTGGTGAAGTCCGATTCCATAGTGTGGCCCTCCATGGCCATGTGGGGTGCAGCCCCCTGGTGCTCCGGTGCCGCTGCTCCTCTGCCTGATGATGCCAATGCACACAAGAGCAGGGAGACCACAAAATGGGGGGGACGACAGAAGAAAGATATGTTGAGTGCATGCATTACCACTACCGTTGGCGGACACGACAGACACAGAAGCCCCCTGCACTACGCCGCGCTCTTGGGCTCCACTGTTCAATCCCTGGGAAATGGCCTACTAGGCTATGGACGACATCTGCACACATAGATGACACAGGGGCATGACTAGGTGTAGTTGTCACTCTACAGAGGTAGGGTGGGGTGCCACATGGCCTGCCTTACAGAGGGACCTTGCCTACGGAACTTACCCAGGCCTAGGGAAACCCACAGCCCACCTCCCCCACCCAGATCCCTCCACTGCGCGCTAAGTCAGCAGAATGCGAGTGTACTCACCCCCTTGTGGCGGCTGTGATGCTCACAAGCGCCCATCCAACTCTGGGTCGCCACCACCAGGATCCTGAACATCAGGGGGGTCATGGTGCGACGGGCACCCCTCCCTCGTTGGGAGGCCATCCCCAGCTGAGCCTCCGCCGTCTTCTTGCTCTAGCGGCTAATGTCCTCCCATCTTTTATGGCAGTTGGTGCTCCGTCTGTGGTGGTCCCCCAGGGTCCGGACGTCCTTGGCGATGTCACGCCAAATATGTTTTTTCTGGTGGGCGCTGACCTACATGATTTGTACAGGGGAAAGAGAAAGTAATTACCAACTGCACCGTCAAAGTGATTGGCCCCCATCCCTACCCTTGCCATGTGGCACATGCACTCACCGTCGTTTCATGCATGCCGCACTCTCCCCCCTTCCTTCTTACATCCACCCCTCTCCACACTGTCATAGCCCATACATCATGCTCCCAGTGTACTTACCTGTTTGTCTGGAGGACCGTAGAGTAGCGTGTACTGTGGGAGGACCCCGTCAACGAGTTTCTCCAACTCCTCCGATGTGAAGGCAGGGGCCCTTTCCCCAGACACTCGAGCCATTGTCTCTTCCAGACCGAGGTCACAGCAGCAGTTGCAGTGTAGGTCCTCTCCTGTCGAAGATCAGGTATCGAGTGATTGAACAGATAGAAAATGGCGGTCACATCCGCAGCGGTGCGTACCGTCACGGCCGGCGTACATCGTCATTGGCTCCTGGGATCCATAGGGTCCAATGTTAACCAATGCAGCATTGCGCCGCGGTCTTCGACCGCCTACCGCGACGATGTACAACGCCAGCGCAGTTACCTCACATCCCATTGTCCCACTTTAGAGGTCAGGCAGCCGCCATTTCAGGGGCCCACATGGCTTCATTTTCAACTGTCACACATACCTAGGCCTAGACTCAACACACATACAGGCCACTTTTTGAGTATGAATGGTGTTCTGTGTAAGCTGTGGGTACGTACCTCTGAGTTGTTTGACTCTGTGCTCGCTGTTGTCCTTCATAGGCACCGTCCCCTGGGACATGTGAGGAGATGGCGGCATCCTCCTGTGTACCGACCGTTGGTGGACCTTTCGACAATGGAGGAAAGACATGTTATAATCACATATAGGCTTGAACGTGCCACAATCCAGAAACTGTGTACCCAGCTGGAGCCAGACCTGATGTCAGCTATCCGCCATCCCACAGGAATCCCCCCTCAAGTGCAGGTGCTGTCAGTACTCCATTTCCTTGCAAGTGGGTCATTTCAAACAACAGTGGCCATAGCATCAGGGATGTCCCAGCCTATGTTTTCCAACGTGTTGTCCAGAGTGTTGTCTGCCCTGCTGAAACACATGCAGAGCTACATCGTTTTCCCTCAGGTGGAGGATTTGCCTATAGTGAAAGGTGATTTCTATGCCCTGGGACACATCCCCAACATCATAGGTGCCATTGTTGGGACCCATGTGGCTTTGGTCCCCCCCACAGGAGTGAACAGGTGTACAGAAACTGGAAGAGTTATCATTCGATGAATGTACAGATGGTATGTTTGGCAGACTAGTACATCTCCCATGTGAATGCCATGTTCCCTGGCTCAGTGCATGACGCTTACATCCTGCGAAATAGCAGCATCCCTTATGTGATGGGGCAACTCCAGAGGCACCGTGTGTGGCTATTAGGTGAGGACATGGACCCTATACAGTGTGGATGGTTATCTGGGTCTGGGGTTGTCCCTAAGGGTTAGTGTGTGTCTAACAGTTGTCCCTCGACATTTGCAGGTGACTCTGGCTACCCCAACCTGTCATGGCTACTGACCCCAGTGTGGAATCCCAGGACAAGGGCAGAGGAACGCTACAATGAGGCCCATGGGCGAACTAGGAGGGTGATCGAGCAGACCTTCGGCCTCCTGAAGGCTAGGTTCAGGTGCCTCCATATGACAGGTGGATCCCTATTCTACTCCCCAAAGAAGGTGTGCCAGATCATCGTGGCCTGCTGTATGCTTCACAACTTGGCTTTGCGATGACAGGTGCCTTTTCTGCAGGAGGATGGTCCAGATGGCAGTGTTGTTGCAGCTGTGGAGCCTGTGGACAGTGAAGACGAGGAAGCAGAGGAAGAAGACATGGACAACGAGAACTCAGTGATCCAGCAATATTTCCAGTGAAACACAGGTAAGAATACAAACCTGCCTACTACATGTACTTAAACACTACTGCCTCTCTACTGTCTGTCTTTTTCACCCAGTGTATGGTCACTGAGTTGTCACATTCCCTTACGATTTCACAGATCTGGGTCCCACAGTGTGACATCTGCTTTGATTCCTCATAGACTAGAGCTGTGTGACATAGGTATGTTGACATTACATTTGAAAGAGCATTTTGTCACTGTAATTGCTAATACAGTATTCGGAAATCACAGACAGACTCCAGATTGTTTTGTGCTTTAAGGGTGTTTATTTTAGTGCTCAACTTTGGAGGGGGTAGCAAAATGGTGAGGGGTGATGGCGGAGGAATGTCCATGGCAGAGTCCAGTCTATTAGTCTCACAGGTGCATTGCCCATATGGGCATAGGAAGTGGAGCTGGGGCAGTTGAGGTATGGCCAGGGTGACAAAGTGGGACAGTAGGATGACAATCAGGGTGGTCTCATTTCTTGGCTGGGGTCTTGGCATCGTTCTCTGTCTTTGTCCTGGATCTCAGGGACCGTTTGCGAGGTGGTTCTCCCTTTGCAGGGGGTGGGGTGCTGGTGTGGTGGTCCTGTGGCGGGGCGTCCTGTCCACTAGCGCCGGCGGAGGTGGTGGGCAGTTCATTGTCCACCCTAGTGTCAGGGGCCCCTTGTTGTGCCACAGTGTTCCTCCTGGTGTTGAGTACTTCCTTCAGCACCCCTACAATGGTGCCCAGGGTGGAATTGATGGTTCTGAGTTCCTCCCCGAAGCCCATATACTGTTCCTCCTGCAGGCGCTGGGTCTCCTGAAACTTGGCCAGTACTGTTGCCATCGTCTCCTGGGAGTGGTGGTAGGCTCCCATTATGGAGGAGAGGGCCTCGTGGAGAGTGGGTTCCCTGGGCCTGTCCGCCCCCTGTCGCACAGCAGCCCTCCCAGTTTGCCTGTATTCCTGTGCCTCCGTCCCCTGGACAGTGTGCCCACTACCACTGCCCCCAGGTCCCTGTTGTTGTTGGGGTGGTGGGTTAGCCTGGGTTCCCTGTAGTGGTGGACACACTGCTGATTGACGTGTCCTGGGGACAGAGGTATGGGCCGGCTGGGTGGGTGCTGTGCTGGTGTTTCCAGAGGGGGGAAGCTCTGTAGTGGCCTGTGACTGGGTGTGGGGAACCGACTGTCCCGAGGTCCCCGATGGGCTGGGCTGGTCATCTAGATCCAGTTGGACTGAGGTGCTGTCATCACTGTGGGCCTCTTCTGTTGGTGGTGTGGACATGTGTGGACCCTCCTGCCCGGTGACGTTGGGTATGGGTCCTGCAGGGGTATAAAGGCATGATTATTGCATCTTTGTGTGTCAAGGTGTGCAATGGGTGGGTGACCGTGTACACCAGTGCTTGCATTCCTGTGTGGGACCTTGTGTGATGATGGTTTAGGGTTGTGTATGGGTATGTTCAGTGGGCATGCTTTAGTGATGGGTGTCCATGCTTTGGTGTTGCATGCAGGGCTTGGTGTTGGGATGTGTGGTTTGTTATGTTGGGATATTTGTGAGGAGTAGGAGTGATGGGGGTGAGGGCGAGGGTGGGGGTATGTGATAGCATGCAGGTAGGGTGGGGGATGTAATAGTAAAGCTTTGACTTACCAGAGTCCATTCCTCTACCTACTCCTGCGAGGCCCTCAGGATGCAGAATCGCCAAGACCTGCTCCTCCCATGTTGTTAATTGTGGGGGAGGAGATGGGGGTCCGCCGCCAGTCCGCTGAACCGCCAGGTGCTGTCTGGAGACCACGGAACGCACCTTCCCCCGTAGATCGTTCCACCTCTTCCTGATGTCATCCCGATTACTTGGGTGTTGACCCTGTCCACTATTCTTCGCCATAGCTCCATCCTCCTAGCTATGGAGGTGTTCTGCACCTGTGATCCAAATAGATGTGGCTCTACCTGGACAATTTCCTCCACCATGACCCTGAGCTCCTCCCCTGAGAACCTGGGGTGTCTTTGCCGTGCCATGGGGTGGTGTAGGTGATGTGTGGGGTGGTGTGTGGTGATAAGTATGCTGATATGTAGTGGGGTGTTGTGTGAGGTGCATGGAAGTTATGTGGGTGATGATGTTGTGTGCCTGTGGATGCTAGTGTTGTTGCTGGTGGTGTCTCTCGCTGGCTTTCGTTTGTGATTTGTGGTCGTAAGGGTTTGTGGGCGATGTGGGTGTGTGTTTTATATTGTATTGGATGTGTGGAAGTGGTGTGTGTATGTGAATCAGGTGTGTGTATTTCGAATTGTCCAATGTGGTAGTGTTTTGTATATGTGTGTGTATTTTGAGCGCAGGGGTATGTACCGCCAATGGAATACCGCGGTTGAAAGACCGCCGCGTGGATTCGTTGGTCATGATAGTGTGGGCATATTTCTGTTGGCGTCACGGTGGAGGTTTTGTTATCGCCAGTTTATCACTGACCTTTGGTGTGGCGGACTTGTGTGGGTGTCTAGATTTTGGCGGATTCCGAACTGTGGGTCATAATAGCTGTGGCCGAATTCCGCAGTAGCGGCGGTGTGGTGGCGGTCTTCTGCAAGGCGGTAAGCGGCTTTACTGCCAATGTCATAATGAGGGCCTTAACCTCTGCAAAGAACTCCATGTGCGGTGAAAATCGACGCACAGCCTGCCGTAATCGATGCGAGTCTGCCCTGAGGTGAGAAAATCACTGCAACGCCAAACCGGAACAACGCAGCCTGGCTCCCCGAGTGGATATCGACAAAGGACAAGAGATCCGACCGGAACTTCGACGCACAACACACAGGATTGATGCATAGCCGAGCCGGAACAATGAAGCCCGACTTCCTGCAAAAAGAATCGACGCAGCACCTGCCGTGCGACAGTCATTTCTCCCCATTGTCCACCAGATTGACGCAGCTCCTGTGAATTCATCCTGCACGCCCATGATTTCTCTGCATCATCCCTGGGGTGTCCAAATACTCTGCAACCCAAAGAGGATCCCAGTCCACGCACCAGAAATCAACGCAAAGCCCTTGCTGCAAGGAAAAGCATTGACACATCATCTGTGTGCACCCAGAGAAACTGACGTACACCTCCCTGTTTTCCACGCATCTCCTCCTCTGCGGCCCGTGGGGATAATTTAGACTCAATCCAGGTACTTTGTGCTTGCAGGAGACACTTATTGCTTTTTAAGAACGAGAGACTCTACTTATCATTACAACAGGTGATATTTCAACTTGTCAAATCTTGATAGTTTTGACCTTATTTTAACCAGATACATATTTTATATTTTTTACTAAACCTTTGTGGTGTACTTTTATGGTGTTATACTGTGTTATTGCATGATTTATTCCACAAATACTTTACACATTGCCTTCTAAATTAAGCCTGACTGCTCAGTGCCAAGCTACCAGAGGGTGGGCACAGGATAATTTGGATTGTGTGTGACTTACCCTGACTAGAATGAGGGTCCTTGCTTGGACAGGGGGTAACATGACTGCCAACCAATGACCCCATTTCGAACACTCAGTCTGGCCTCTTCCAACCTCAGCTTTCTGAGTTCCCTATCTAGGGAGTTCTCCTCAGGGTTGGTTGTGTTTGACACTTCTGAGACTGAAGTGACATGGGAATGAGCAGAGGTTGATATTTCCCTGACTTGTGTAACCCTAGTTACCTGGCCTCTGGGTGTGAAAGGAGTTCTACCTGTGTGTGACCCCTTCCTACTACCAGCTACACTATTAGGTTTACCAGGGGGAAGATCTTGGGAACGACACCTCCCCTGCATCATCAGGACCCTCTCCTGATTCTACCTGGTTAGAATCCCCCTCTTCCTCTCCTACCTGGTGACCAAACTGTTCTTGGTCATCCTGGAGAAGAAGATTTTAAAGGGAATCTTTGTTAGGGTTCTTCCCAATCCCTAGGCTTCTCTCTAAGCAAAGCCTCCTCAAACTATTAAAGTTTACATTTTCATAAGTGGTTTTTTGATAACCCTAGGGGTGGCTTCAGAGGAAGACATAGTGAAGAAAAGTTAGAATAAAGTGAAAGGAAAGAAAATACCTACTTTATCTAACTTTTAGAATTTTAGAATGCAAGTGCAATTGCTAGGTATACTATATAGCCTCAAGTACAGAGTACATTTTCCTGTGGAAAGCACCGGTGACAGAGTGATAAGGCAATAGCAAGTACTTATCCCACAGCTGCACCACCAATGTAGGAGGCTGGCCTGGTTTGTAGTGGTACCAAATGTACTTACACCTTATACCAGGTCCAGTTATCTCTTATTAGTGAAATGTAGTCAGTGTCTAGAAGCCAGGCTGTCTAGACGTAGCTGTAGACAGAGCAGCCAAGGCTGAACTAGGAGATATGCAAAGCTCTTGCAGTACAATTGTAGTCACACATACTTGCACACATGAGGGACAATACTCAATGTTACAAAAAAAGGTACTTTGTTTTATTCACAAAGTGCCAAAAATACTTTGTAGGCTATACTCCCTTAGGAGGTAAGTAAATAACACAATATATACACTAGTAACCAGAAACAGGTAAGTACACAGTAAAAAAACAGTGCAAATAGTGACAATCACAATAGATTGCAAAGGGCCTAGGGGGAACACAAACCATATACTAAAATAGTGGGATCCGAAAGTCAGTTTCCCACCTAGGCAAGTGTAGTGTATAGAGTGGCACTGAGAGTGTAAGAAAACACCAAAGGAAAATAATATAGCCCTCCCCAGAGCCCAGGGAAGCAGGAGTAAAGCACAGCAAGTTTCTTAAAACACACTAGAAGTCATGATAGAAGATAATGCAAGAACCAGAAGAGGCTGAAAAACACCAACGATGGATTCCTGGGCCTGGAATCCTGTGGAAGAAGCACTGAAGAGTTCAGGGAGAACAGGAGCCCCTGCCTACCCGGATGAAGGTGCAAAAGTGGAACCACAGGTGAGAAGACAAAGTCAGTATTGCACCAAAGAAGACAGATGTGGGTTCTTGGTTGGTGCAGAAGATGTCCCATACTGGATGGATGAATGCAGTCTAATTTACATCGCTGGATTCCACCTATAAGCCTTGGCACAAGCAAAGCTCGCAGTTAGTGGAAAATGGTGCTGCCTGGGACCAGGAGGGACCTTTTGGCCTCTAACCAGGAGAGGGAGACAGAGAGGACCCTCAGCAATTCAGGTAGCCATCAGAAGACCAGGTAGCGAGCAAAAGAGTCCCACTGCACAAGGACAAAGAAGGTGCAAATGGAGGCCCAGGCAGCATGACACAAATGATTCCCAGGCTGCCGGAGAACCACTCTGGAAGCTGTGCATTGCAGGATAGAGTGTTAGGGGCTTAAGCTGTGCTGTGCACGAAGAACCTCTTGGAAGGTTTAACACAAGCTTTAGCAACTGCAAGTCACACAGGGCACAGGGGTACTGTCTTGCTTGGTGAGCCAAGCCCTTACCTCCACCAAAGTTGGACAGATGGACAGTGGGACTGCTGGAATCACTTTAGTCCACCAACCGCGTTGCTGGATCCACACCTGTCGTCTGGAGAGGGGGTCCAAGCCACCAGTCGTCACTGTAGAGAGGTGCCTGCTGAAGCACGGAAGTGACTCTGTCACTACACAGGAGATTCCTTTGGTTCTTCTGGTGCAGGGTGAAGACAGACAGCCCTCTGAGGATGCACGACCTGGAAACTGTTGCAGTTGCTGGCAGGAGCTGAAGATACAATGTTGCAGAAGTGGTCTTTGCTTCTTTGTTGCAGTTTTGTAGAGTTCATGGAGCAGTCAGTGATTGATACATCAGTAGAAGATGAAGTAAAAGATGCAGAGGATTCCTGCTGTAGCCTTGCAATCCAAATCTGAAGAAACACCCAGAGGAGAGACCCTAAATAGCTCTGAGAGGGTTATTGGTCACCTAACCAGGTAAGCAGCTATCAGGAGGCATTTCTGATGTCACCTGCTGGTACTGGCAACTCAGATGCTCCCAAGAGTGCACCACCACCTTGGAATCCAAGATGACAAAACCCAGGGACACTCTGGAGGAGTTCTGGGCACCACCCCTCGGGTGGTGATGGACAGGGTAGTGGGGGTCCCTGAACCGGTGTAGACTGGATTATGCAAGGAGGGCACCATCTGTGCTGGAGGACCCCCATCCCATGCCTGTAACACTTGTTTCCAAAGGGAGAGGGTGTAACACCCCTCTCCTAAAGGAAATTCATTGTTCTGCCTTCCTGGGATTGAGCTGCTCAAGCCCCAGTAGGGCAGAAGCCTGTCTGTAAGGTTGCAGCAGCTGGGGCTGCAGTGAAAACCTCAGAAGACTTGTATCGCAGTTCTGGGGGGCCATGGCGGAGCCCCCAGGAATCAGTATTGGGGTACAATTCCAAGATGTTAGACACCTTACATGGCTATATTCAGAGTTGCCATTGTGAAGCTATATATATGTATTGACCTATATGTAGTGCACACTTATAATGGTGTCCCCGCACTCACGAAGTCTGGGAAAACGGGCCTGGACAACATGGGGGCACCTCTGCTAGTGCAGGGGTGCCTTCACGCACAGGCACTTTGCACCCAGCCTTCAGGGTTGGAAAACCTGACATATAGGTGACTTATGAGTGACCTTGTACATTGAAAATGGCTGTGAAATTGTGCATGCATGATTTCACACTGGCTTCAATAGCACTCCTGAAGAAGCCTTTGCATGGTCTCCTCATGGGTGGCAAAAGAAATGCTGCAGCCTATAAGGATTCCCTGGAACCCCAATGTCCTGGGTAGCTAGGTACAATATACTAGGGACTTATAAGCGGGGTCCAGTGTGCCAATTGTGAGTGAAATATGGAGTCACTAAACTGTAGTGACAAATTTAGAGAGAAGGAGAGCATGAACACTGGAGTTCTGATTTGCAGGACTCCAGTGACAATTTATAAAACAGTGAAACACACTGACAAGCAGGCCATAAACTATAAGCAGGCAGAAATTGAGGGTAACATGCCAAAAAGAGGGTACTTTCCTACACCTTCAAATTTGTGGTTACCTATACCATCATTTGATTCAGAGGGCACTGTGAACAATGTCTTCTTTGTTGAACATTTGGAAGCCACAAAAGCAGAGAAATCCAACTGGTAATAACAAGTATTCAATTATACAGTGTTGTATCACATCTCTTGATAAAACAGTACCCCTGTTGTGTGGGAGGGCTTAACCACATGACAGGGAAAGCCTCAGACAGATCACATTTTTACACTCAGACCTCTATTTGCAATGTGGGCCGTTGTGGATTTTGAGCCTAGACTCAGTCACCACCTAGGGAACCCTACCAAACCCAGACACTTCTGAAAACTAGACACCTGAGGAAGGCCATGGTGGCAGTGGGAGAGCGCTTGGCGGTAGGGATTTTCACATTTCTGCAGATTCAGGACATTTAAATCACAGAAATTCAGGGACAATGCATGATTTTAGGCAACACTTGAGGTTTTCGGGGCACAGTGGGTAAGAAAATGTTGTGGAGACCATGCAAGCTATACCACAGTGGAATCCTCTGGGTCTGGATTTGATAGGTTTCCCTAATTACGAGCCAAACCAAGGCCTTAATACTGCAGTTACTTCTATTGCTGATGTCTCCACATTGGCCCTCATTATGACATTGGCAGCAAATGCCCCTTACCGCCATACTGACTGCTGCCAGCATACAGCTGCGGTGGTGGATATCCGTCAACCATATTAAGACACACACACACCAATCTGACAGAATACAGCCACATACACAAATCTGCCAGCCCAAAGGACAGTGCAGAAGTGGCGGTACCAACACCCATACCGTTACGCCAACAAAACAACACCTGCCACATTATGACCTACAAATCACCACGGCGAACATTCAACGGTGGCAAACCAATGGTGCTGCTGCAATCAGAATGGACACCTACATACAAAACAACACCACATTGGACAATACCAAAAACACACATTTGACACCCATATACACACCACTGTAAAACACCCCCCCACAGTATCCACAACCCTTTGCCAACACCAAAAGACTGAAAGAGTAAGCCACCGACATCACAGAGACAACTACAAACACAGCACTGACACCCATACATCCCTCACACACCCCACCACATCACCCAACACACTCTCACCAACACACAACATATAAAACCGTGGCACCACAAAGGCACCCCTGTTTCACTGAGGAGGAGTTAAGGGTCATGGTGGAGGAAATTGTCAGGGTAGAGCCACAACTGTTTGGAACACAGGTACAGCAGATATCCATTGCAAGGAAGATGGAGCTATGGCGGAGAATCGTGGACAGGGTGAATGCCATAGGACAGCACCCAAGTACAAGGGATGACATCAGGAAGAGGTGGAACGACCTACTGGGGAATGTACGTTCCATTGCAGCAAGGCACCAGCTCGCCATATAGAGGACTGGCGGTGGACCTCCACCCGCGCCCCCACTGCTCATAGCATGGGAGGAGCAAGTACTGGCATTACTGCATCCTGAGGGACTCCCTAGAGTGGCTGGAGGACTGTACACTAGTAAGTCAATACCTACTACTTATCAGCCCCCCATACCTGCATGCCATCTCACACCCTCACCCTCACGCCCATCATTCCATTTCATCCCACACACTGCACCTACACATATGACTAACCACAATGCCAAGCCCTGCATGCTATACCAATGCATGGACACCCCTCCCAGCCCTGCATGGACACCCATCACTAAAGCATGCACAGCATAGAGAAACTAACATTCCCACAATACATCACCACACACAAGCAAAAGGTGGCAGGGCAACACCAACGACGGAAGGGAAGCCAGGGATGTACAAAAGTCATACACATGAAGAATAATACAACAATTACATCTCCACAAGTACCCCAGCCAATGTCAGTGGAGAGGAAGTTCCCCAACTATCCAGTCCCCCAACAGAAGATGCCCCCAGTGGTGCAAGTAACTCTGGACTTTTGGATCTGGATGACCTACCTGGCCCATCAGGGACCACTGGACAGCCGGTTACCCAAGCCCACTCACAGACCACCACAGAGCTTCCCCCATCAGGATCCAACACCACAGCACCCACCCAGCGTACCCACACCTCTGTCCACAGGACACGTCAATCAGCAGTGTGCCCACTTGTACAGGGACCCCAGGCCACACCTCGCCCCCCAAGACATTCAGGGACCTGGGGTCAATGGCAGTGGGCACAACATTCAGGAGACAGAGGCACAGGCCAACAGGGACACTGGGAGTACTGCTGCGTGCCAGGGGGAGGGCAGGACCGACTCGACTCTCCAGGAGGCACTCTAAGAGATCCTGGGAGCCTACCAACATTCCCAGGACACGATGGGCCAAATCCTTGACGATGTGCAGGATAATAGGTGGCTGCAGGTGGGACAGTATCAGGGGACCAGGGAGGACTTGAAGGCCATTAACACCACCCTGATCTCTATAGCAGGGATGCTGGCAGACAAGGCCAACATCATGAGGGAGGCAACAGCACACCAGAGGGCCCATACCACTTTCCAGTCCATTGGACAGCCCTCCACTTCCGCTGCCGCTAATGGCCAGAAGGCCCCGCAACAGGACCCACAGGCCACCAGCATCCCTTCCACTGCAGAAGGTGAACCACCCTGCAAATGTTAACTGTGACCCATACAGAATCCAGAGACACTTGCCAAGACCACCGCCAGGAAATGAGACTCTCCTGATTGACCCCCTTGTGTCCCACCCTGTCACCTTGTCCACTTTGCACTGCCTTTTCTCCCCTTCCAATGCCCCATGGACACTGCACCTGTGCTACAAACGGACTGGAAGAATACCCTGGACTTTCCTCCATCATCACCCCATTCCATTGCACTTTATCCTCATTTTTTTGCACTTCAATAAAGACCCTTGGACACAATTCGACTACTTGTATGTTTTGTTTTGAAAATGTGTACTCATGGAAACAGTTACATCCATTGCAAAAGTACATTCTGGGAGCATAGAAATAATGACCTGTAACTAGTTGTAGTCAGCATATCGGTACACAGTTGTTAGATCACCAACATCTGCAATATGACAAACCATAGGTGACAGTAAGTAGAGTTAAAAGGAAGTGAATGCCATCTTGCCACAGCCACACAGAATTCACCAATAGTCATAGGAATGTTAATCTACACTGTCTCACCTATGTGGAAGTATGGACGGATTACTGATGTTCTGTTGTCCTCATCCTCATCCTCAACCTCTTCATCCTCAACCTCTTCATCCTCACTGTCCACAGGGTCTACTGCTACCAAAGGGCATCTCCAGTCTCCTCCTCCTGCAGAAAAGGCACATTTCGTCTGAGGGCCAGGTTGTGCAACATGCAGCATGCCACTACCATCTAGCAGGCCTTCTCAGGTGAATAGCACTGGGATCCACCTGTCAGATGGAGGCACCTGAACCTGGCCTTCAGGAGGCCTAAGGTTCTCTCGATGATTCTCTGGTCCTCCCATGTGCCTTATTATTACAGTCTTCAGCTCTTGTTCTGGCATTCCTCACAGGGGTCAGCAGGGGTCAGATAAGTTTGGGTTGCCAGAGTCACCTGCAAGTATTGAGGGACAACATTTAGCCACTCACAATCATATGGGGAGAACACTTGAAGGCATACACTTACATACAGTGGGTGGGGACCCTGGCTCACCTATTAGGCACACCCTGCTCCACTGTATTTGGGCCATCACATTTGGGATGCTGCAATTCCTCAGAACAAAGGCATCATGCACTGACCCAGGATACTTAGCATTGACCTGGGTGATGTACTGGTCCACTAGGCACACCATTTGCACATTCATTGAGTGGAAACTCTTACGATTCCTGAACACCTGTTCATTCTGGCAGGGGGACAAACACTATATGTGTGCCATCAATCACACCAATAATATTGGGTATATGTCCCACTGCATATAATCATGCCTTCACAGAGGCCAAATCTTCCACCTGGGAGAAGGAAATGTAGCTGTACATGTGTTTCACCAGGGCAGACAAAACTCTTGCCAGCACGATTGAAAACATTGGATGTGACATTCCTGCTGTCAAGTTCACTGTCACTTGGAAAGACCCAGTTTCCAGGAAATGGAGCACTAATAGCACTTGCACAAGAGGGGGGATTCCAGTCGGATGACTGATAGGTGATATCAGGTCAGGCTCCAACTGGGCACACAGCTCTGTGATTGTGGCCCTGTTGAGTATATAAGTCAGTATTATGTGCCTGTCCTCCAGTGTAGCCAAGTACACCAGAGGTCTGTACATGGGGTCATGTCTCTACCTCCTATTCATCTGCAGCGGTAGGTATCTAAGGGACACAAGAGTGAGTAGTATGTCACAATTGGAACAACAGAACCACAACTGCAGTCCACATGGTGCACTTAAGTATTGGGACAGTGCAGATGGCGAAGTATGTGCCAATCTAACCTGTGATGCAGTAATTGTCATTAGGCCTGTCCCCACCCCCCTGAAATGGCGACCGCCTGTCCTGTATGGATGGACAGGTGGAAGTGAGGTAATTCCGCTGATGTTGGGCGTTGTGGTGGAAGGCAGCCTTGCACCGCCGTGCAACTCCTCATTGGACAATATGGGGCCCTATGGAGTACAGTGGCCAAAGGGGATGTACGCCGGCCGTGACGGTGTACACCGCCATGGACATAACCGCCTACTTCAGAGGAAAGTCTCTCTTGTTTGTGAAATCCTGCTTTGCCCAGCCCAGACCCCAGACACACACCAGGGAGTTGGAGACTGTATTGTGTGAGGGTAGGTGCAGCCCTTTCAGGTGTGAGTGACCACTCTTCCCCTCCCTCCTAGCACAGATGGCTCATCAGGAAATGCAGATTACACCCCAGCTCCATTTGTGTCACTGTCTAGTGAGAGGTGCAACCAGCCCAACTGTCAACCTGACCCAGACAGGGAATCCACAAACAGCAGAGTCACAGAAATGGATTAAGCAAGAAAATGCTCACTTTCTAAAAGTGGCATTTTCAAACACACAATTTCAAAATCAACTTTACTAAAAGATATATTTTTAAATTGTGAGCTCAGAGACCCCAAACTCCACATGTCTATCCGCTCCCAAAGGGAATCTACACTTTAATCAGATTTAAAGGTAGCCCCCATGTTAACCTCTGAGAGGGACAGGCCTTGGAATTTTACCAATATTTAATTGTCAGGGCACATAAAAGACATTACAAAATGTCCTACCTTAACCATACACTGCACCCTGCCCTTTGGGCAACCTAGGGCCTACCTTAGGGGTGTCTTATATGTAAGAAAAGGGAAGGTTTAGGCCTGGCAAGTGGGTACACTTTCCAAGCCGAATTTACAGTTAAAACTACGCACACAGACACTGCAGTGGCAGGTCTGAGGCATTATTACAGAGCTACATATGTGGGTGGCACAACCAGTGCTGCAGGCCCACTAGTAGCATTTGATTTACAGGCCCAGGGCACCTCTCATGCACTTTACTAGAGACTTACTAGTAAATCAAATATGCCAATCTTGGATAAGCCAGTTACATACACATTTTGTAAAGGAGCACTTGCGCTTTAGCACTGGTTAGCAGTAGTACAGTGCCCAGAGTAACAAAAACAGCAAAAACAGTGTCCAGCACGCAACAACAATCTGGGAAAAAGAGGCAATACGTTAAGGGAGACCACATCCAGGATGAAAAGACTAACAGTATCCTTTGTCTCACCCCCTGTTTTGTCATCCTGTCCTTGTGTGCATTGGCATCATCTGGCGGAGGAGCAGGGGCACCGGCGACAGAGGGAGCTGCATCCCACAGGACCCTAGTGGCAGAGTCCATGACGCAGAGGGAACCAGTGCGACGGAGGGCGAGGGGAGCACCACAGCAGAGATTGGAGGAGACAACACAGACTCTGATACTTCCTCTGATGGGAGCTCCCTGGTGGTGGCGGAAACCTCTGTGACCACCACAGCTGCAGGTACAGCCGCCACCCCTGTACCAGCACCGCCCTCCCAGTAGCCCCTCAGTGAGTTGGCAGTGCCCACTCACCCAGGAGGGTAGGCATCACCTTCGCCCCAGGCACCTCAGGCCCTGCCCCAGTGAACCCTGCTGCCCTGAGTGAGGAGGCTATTGACCTCCTGAGATCTAACTCTGTAGGGCAGTCAGCCATTGTGAATGCCATCCAGGGGCTGACATTCCAGATGCAGCAATGCAATGCACTCCTGGAGGGCATTCACAGTGGATTGGCTGCCCAACAGAGATCGATTTAGGCTCTGGCCTCCTCTCTGATGGCAGCCATTGTCCCTGTTTCTACTGTCCCCCCTCCAACTACCACTTTCCAGTCCCTGTCTCCTCAACCCCAACCCATTCCAGGCACAAATACAGACAAGCATGCACACAGGACAACACCCAAGAGTGGCACAGGCAAACACAGGCACAACACTTCATCCCACAAGCACTCACGCAAACACAATACAGTTCAGACACTACAACATTCACTGCCTCCACTGTCTCCCCCTCCTCCTTCTCCACCATCTCCCTCCCAGTCACGTTGACATTCACACCTGCATGCACTACATCAACATCCACTACCAGCATCACCACACCAGCAGAACACACACCTCACTGGCATACACCTCCACAATAGCCATGCATACGTCCCCTCTGCCCTCTTCCACCCTGTCTTCCTTCTCTCCTAAAGGACACAAGCGCAAGCACTCAGACACCCAACAACCATCCACCTCACATCAGCGCACTGCCTAAGCACCTTCACCCAAGTCCAGCAGACATACACCTACAACAACCACTGCCTCATCCTCCACTCCCATTACTCCTTCCACTCCACCGTCCCTAAAAAGCTTTTCCTTTCCCAATTTGACCTCTTCCCTTCCCCTCCCCCTGTCGTGCATGTATGAGCAGGGTACCATGGACACAGCCCAGCACCTCAGACAAACAGTCCAGGGGGACAGTGATAGCACCACCTACTCGTGGTGGTAGGGATACCACACCTCCATCGAAGAAGGGGAAGGAGCCTGCAACACCTGGAAAGAAGGGGAAGGAGCCAGCACAACCAGGCAAGAAGGGGAAGGAGCCTGCACCACCTGGAAAGAAGAGGAAGGAGCCTGCACCACTGGAAAGAAGGGGAAGGAGCCAGCACCACCAGGCAAGAGGGGGAAGGAGCCTGCACCACCTGGAAAGAAGGGGAAGAGCCCATCCACCCCTGCCAGAAAGGGTATGGGATCCACGACCCATGTACTGGAGGAGATGAAGCCCTATACTCCAGTGGAGCCTGTCAGGCTGACACCTCCACTACCACCAGCCGTCACAGGGCCTCCACCGCCAGCTGAGGAAGTGCAGCCGTCGGACAGTGCAGAGGCGGCCCAGGAGGCTCCTTCATCCATCACCACACTGCAGCCATCGGACAGTGCAGTGGCTGCCCAGAAGGCTCTTCCATCCACCGCCACAGTGCAGCCATCAGACAGTGCACTGGTTTCCCAGGAGGCTCCTCCATCCACCACCACAGTGCAGCCATTAGACAGTGCAAAGGCTGCCCAGAGGCTCCTCCATCCACCACCACAGTGCAGCCATCAGACAGTGCAGAGGCTGCCCGGAAGGTTCCTTCATCCACCACCACACTGCAGCTGTCACCACAAGCGGACGCCATGTAGGCCACACTCCAGGGGCTGATGCGCGAGCTGCCCCTTCCAGAACCAGTGGGCAAGTCACCCACTTCAGAGACTGTGGCCTTGCACTCCCCAGGACAAAGCATTGGGCATGTTGCCCCCTCCAGAACCAGTGAGAAAGTTCTGGTGTTTGGCTGAGGTGCCCCCCATCCCATTCCCCTGAGGTGTCTTCCTACTTGCAGACTGATGCCCCTGCAGTGTTCTCTCTGGATGTGTCAGGATACAAGTTGGGCCTTGGACTGGGCCCTGTGGCCTTGTGTGCCCTTTGTGTGGTGGGTTTTGCTATGCTAATACATTGGCAGTACTTCAACAATCTGGTCCATGTTTTATTATGCCGTGTGCCATTGGTTTACATCTGCAGCTGGTTGTGTGTATTGTGTGTGTGTGTGTCTGGTGTGTGTTATGCATGTGTGTGTCACTCTCGTTTTCTTCCCACCCTCCCTTGTGTGCTGGGTGGCTGTACTCACCGGTGTCGTCTTCATCGGCGTTGGTGTTCCAGGTGGAGCATAACGTAGAAGATCATTGGAAAGACTTGCAGTTCGGGTTGCATGGTGGTGTTGTTCTTCCCTATGTCTCCAATGGTGAGTCCTTTCACTTCTGAGCTCTGTTTCCACCAGGCTTTTGTTGGCGTTGGTACCGCCCCGGAAAAGGTGGCAGTTTCCGGTGTCTTAATATGGTGGGCGGTCCTTTGTCTTCCGCCTGGCTGTTGTTGGCTTCCGCCGTGGTGAGTGTTGTTTCCACCCTGGCAGTTGGTGTGGTACATTGGCTGTCTATGAGAGTTATGGTCATAATTTAGCGGTACTTACCACCAACCTGTTGGTGGTATTACCACCACTTTATCACTCACCACCAGGGTCGTAATGAGGCCCATTGTTTTTTGAGGCCTTTTGATTTGTGGGCAACAAGCCAGGCCACAAAATTGGGGCTGACTTTTATTGAGAGAAATGAGGGGACACTGGAGTGTAGGAATTGTATGGATCCCTGCAATTTCTGGTATTTTACGTCACAGAAATGCATGGAAAACATGCGATTTTAGGCAATGCTTGAGGTTTGCAGGGCGTTGTTGGTGAGAAAACACCATGGGATCAACATGAGGCACACCACCATGGACTCCTCTGGGTGTCTAGTTTTGTAGAAATATCTGGTTTTGGTATTTTTCCCTGTGTAGCAACTATCCCAAGCCCATACATCCATAGCTACTCCATTGCCAATGCTTCCATGTTGCTTTTTAGGACCAAATATGTTGCAAGTGATTAGCTGAATCAAACAAGTGGAGTACCATTTTTATAATGGGTAGTGAGGAATCCCTGAGTACTAGGAATATTGTGGATACACACAGGTTCTTAAAGTTTCTTTCATTTAGTCAAAGTTTGAAGTTTTCAGGGCATTACGGGTATGTAAATGGGATCAATGCAAGTTACACTGCCCTGGACACATCTGAGTGTTCAGTTTTAAAAAATGTGAGGGGGATGTTATTGTTCCTTCTGAGTCCATGCGCTACTGAATAAAAGACTTATATCAGTTGGTTTTGGTACCACTAGAAGTACTAGGGTCGAAGAGTAAACACTAAGAACAGTATTAGAATATGTAACACACCACTTAGTGGTAGTGAGCCGTAAAGTCACAACAAGAAACCAACCACTTCATGATCAACTCAAAAGCCATTCATGCATGCCACACTAATCCATTAAGATTGCCAACTGAATGTCCAACACACACATCAACAAACAATCAACATTCAAGGGTCCATAACAACTGTCACCAACAGGACCAAAACATCATACATTTTCATTGCTAGGTTAAAATGTCATTGCCAAAATAACATTTTCAACTAAAGAACCCTGAAATTCACCAGTCATAGTTATCTTCAGTAACTATAACTTGTGTCCTAAGGTACCTATAAGTAGTGCCCAACCTCCCTGTTCTAATGCATGCATGGGCCTTCTCCCTGAGCCCAAATGGGCCCCAGGGACCCCACCTGCTAGGGTCATACTTTGATTAGCAGGGGGAGCTCGGCCCCTCTCCCCAAGCCTTAAGAGGCACAGGGGACCTACCCCCTGGGCCTAATACATTATTAATTGGGGAGTGGGTGTTTTGCTTTACTTTCGACTAAGCCAAGATATGCACACTGAAAGGAGTCGAAAAGATTCTCTGGAATGCACTTCCTAATCTGAAGAAGACATTAATTATAGCTTTTTGCAAGGTTCCTGAAGGAAGGTTTGATTAGTAAAAAGTGTACTTCCAAAATGTGCAACCACAATGTGAGACTATGTATAAAAAGTCTCCAATCTATAAACAGCAAATATATAAATGCAAGGATACAAACACTTATATATTGATATATAGATATATATATATTCATATGCAATGCAAAACAAATAATTAATAAAAATTCACCCCCATAGTAGGGCCCACCAAATGCTTCATCTTTCTCATGTCAGCATGAAGAACGACTCCTGTTCAACTGCGAGAAAGAGATTTTCCACCCCCACAGGACAACGTCAGGCAGCTGGCGCCCGCTCCTGACTGAAGTCTCGGAATTCCACGCTCCTGAACAGAGTCATATTTTTTTGTATCTTTGAATAGAGAACTTTCTAGAAAGCCCTCCCCCTTACAGGAGAATTATAAAAAAGTGCTGGCTACTGTAGGTCAGAGTTGGGAAAAAACCAAGCATCAGAGGTTGGCCAGATCTCCAAGGCCCGTTCTTTTTCCCAATGCTGAGTAGAAGGGTAAAAAACAAAATATGCGCTCCCTTATCATGCTAGGGTTCGGTGAGAACAAAATACAGAAAAAAACAAAGCTTGGTTTACCATGTGGAAAAACACAGCTCATCTGCAATGTCTCAACTGCAATGTCTAATGCCATGATAAAGTCAATAGGAAGCTAACCTGAATAATGTCTAATGCCACTTTAAAGCCAATAGGCAGCTAAACCAGGTGCAAAGCAGTGTGACACGACATCAGTGGTCAATATTCAAAACATTACAGTGGGTACATTATTATTTGGGACATGGCCCCAGGAATGCCATCCCCTGTGCCCACACATAACAGTGGGGGCCAGGACAGTAATTGCACCTACCTGGTGGGAGCAGCTGCTTCTGCTTGATCCAACTAGGGAGGAGCAATCACAGTTTCCCTGGCCCCAAGAGCACAGACAGGGAAAAAGAAGCATGCTCCCACCCGTCACAAGCATTTTCAAATTCCTGCCGGGTGGGATTACATTTCTTTTCCAGCCTGCAGTACTGTTCCCCTGGGGTGGGCTCCATGGGGTGCAGTTAAAGAGCTGGTCTTGAAGTGTGGGGTTCCTGAGACCTCCTAAGGCTCTGGGGGGGGTATGTGACCCTCCCCCCTCTAGTTAACCTTTGGTCAAGGGCATGTGGTCCCAAGGGCCCATTTAGGCTCCGGGGGGGGACCTCATGCCCCACTCCCTTATTATTATATATTTCAGCCCCAGGGGATGGGGGTCACCTGGGTCTCTTAATGCTAGGGAAGGGGGTGTTTGATAAACTTGGCCCCCGGATTTGGGGTCCCCAGGGCCCATCAGTGGCTCAGGAAGGACACATTTCACCCTCCCCAAAATAATATAAAAATTGAAACACCAATAAGTATGATTTTTTTTTTAAATAGTGTGATACTGCAGGAGTGCCATAAGTCTTGCAGGATTCCCGCAGGATGACAACTTAAAAAAAATATATATTTTAGCCCTAGAGGGGTCCCCCCCACAAGGTCTTGGGGGATAGGTTATCCCTCTTCCTGCCATATTTGATGTAATTCCATTCAGCAGTTTTTGCAATATCACTTTCAAAATAAGCCTACAGAAAATACATAACAGTTTTCTGTGTTGGGACCCCCCCATTTTTTAGGTGACCGCTTGACAGCTCACCCCGAAAATTTACATGAAGAAGCTGAGGTGGATGAACTTTTTTTCTGAAAGTTTCTTGAAGATTCATCAAACTGGGTCAAAGTTATTAACAAAATCCTTTGGCGAACACCACTGGTAATAACTAGATAGATAGATAGATAGATAGATAGATAGATAGATAGATAGATAGATAGATAGATAGATAGATAGATATTACATTTCACAGTTTGTCAGAGGATTTGGTATGTGCACTAAAAATGTATTCACTTTTTTTCTTCAGCGGTAACTTAATTTTATTGTATAAACATCTGATAAAATAGGTATCAGTTTGTCCTCTTTTTTGAACAGGGTTAAAGGTCCAGATGTACGAAAGGATTTAGCATTTCTTAACAGACTGAAGCCCAATTGCCTTTTAGATGAACAAAGGCCAGTAGGAATTCGCAAAATGTGATTTCTACCCAAAAGAAATTGCATTTTGCATTTGCCAAATAGGAAATTGCAAATATGGATTTCCTATTTGCAATTCCTTAAGTGAAAAATTGACATTTAGGGAAATGCTATTAATATCAACTCCAAGTCGATCGTAATCATGTGCAAGTTAAAAAAAATGCATTCAAAATTCCTTTTTTAAAGTGCCATGTAACGAGCAAATGCTCAAAGGGCATTTGTGCACTTTACACGTGCATCCCTTTTTTGGGGGGGATGCATCAATTGGGGCCATGGGCCCCTAGACACCCTTGGGGTTTCATTTCCCAATTTGAGATTTCCTATTAGGAAATTGCTCATTTGAAAATGTGAAACAATTTGTACCTATGAGTCTTTAGGCCCATAGCATTTTGTACCCATAGTCCAATAGGAACGAATAGTGTAGCATTTCTTAAATAGCAATTCCTAGTCTGTATGAATTGCTATTAGGAAATCTCTATTTTTACTCATTCCGTTTTGCATTTCCTAAATAGCAATTTCTTTGGATTGGCTGTTTAGGAAATGCAAAATAGGAATTTTGTACATCTAGCTGAAAGTGTCTTCTTGAAACATAGAATTGTTTGGTTCATAATGAAAAAAAGCTAAACCTTAGTAAGTGGTAAAATCTGTCAAAAAGAAAAAAGCATTCACAGTTTATTAAAGGTGTATTTCATATATGAGTTTTGTCTATATATGACTATTGAACTTCAGAAGTGAGTGTAGTCTGTTCATGTTTGTGTGCAACGTTATTTAGAATTGGGATCCTAACAATGTTTATAGAGAATATCTCTCAAAAATCTTTGGAGCCTTGAAAAAAACATTTAGGAGAAAGGGAGATATTAAATTAGCAGTACATTTTTATAAATTGTTAATTGTGTCTGAGAATCGGCCTAAAACATCCAAAACCTCTATTAGTGAAAGTGCAAAGAAGGCACTATCTTTTCTGTTTGTACTAATTATAAATTATTATTCCTTAAATGTTTCCATTTTATTACATATTTAGATGTTTTAGGGCTAATTCGCAAGCGAATGACAAATATCTAAAAGAGTGCTGCAAGTGTACTATTTACACACACTTCAAAATGCCTTTGTGACTAGGACCAATAGTTTTTCCTCAAAGAAAATTAGTAATTGTAAATGAATATTGCTTGAATATGCTTTGCGGCTAATTCACAAAGGCATAAAGAATATATAAAAGTACTATCAGAGTGGTACTTTACATATTTTAAACCATCTGGAGATAGGCCCTAATTTTGCTTTTTCCTTAAAGGGAATGTTATCTAAACAGCTCTTATAATGTTTGTTTTGCACTCACCACCTCATTCTGAATATTGCTACCATGTCTGAATGCTGAAAGTGCTCCAACTTTAGGAGCAAATTCTAAACAGAAAATAGAAAAACACAGTTGTAGTACCTCCAACATAGTGATAGCATTGAGGAGGAAACTAAACTACTCTGTATTTAGACTTTCCTCCAGTAATTTGAGGATTTTTAGTTTCCTTCAAATTCCACAATAGCTGTATTGTTGTTTGAAACTTAAAACTACTATCTTTAAATGCTGTCCATACTTCATGATCCAAGTATTACAATAAACAGTGGGAGTTATGATAGCTGATACATCTACAAAAGCAAAAAAATGGCCAGGACACTACGGTGGTCATTCTGACCCTGGCGGTCTTTGACCGCCAGGGCGGAGGACCGCGGGAGCACCGCCGACAGGCCGGCGGTGCTCCAATGGGGATTCCGACCGCGGCGGTAAAGCCGCGGTCGGACCGGCACCACTGGCGGGGTCCCGCCAGTGTACCGCCGCCCCATTGAATCCTCCGCGGCGGCGCAGCTTGCTGCACCGCCGCGGGGATTCCGACCCCCCCTACCGCCATCCAGATCCCGGCGGTCGGACCGCCGGGATCCGGATGGCGGTAGGGGGGGGTCGCGGGGCCCCTGGGGGCCCCTGCAGTGCCCATGCCACTTGCATGGGCATTGCAGGGGCCCCCGTAAGAGGGCCCCTACAAGTATTTCACTGTCTGCTGTGCAGACAGTGAAATACGCGACGGGTGCAACTGCACCCGTCGCACAGCTTCCACTCCGCCGGCTCGATTCCGAGCCGGCTTCATCGTGGAAGCCTCTTTCCCGCTGGGCTGGCGGGCGGTCTGAAGGCGACCGCCCGCCAGCCCAGCGGGAAAGTCAGAATTACCGCCGCGGTCTTTCGACCGCGGAACGGTAATCTGACGGCGGGACTTTGGCGGGCGGCCTCCGCCGCCCGCCAAGGTCAGAATGAGGGCCTACATCCCTTAGAATGGACACCCAAAAAACCATAGTTCTCTTAAGTAATTGCAGGAGAACCTTTTAGGTTTTTCACATGCGTGAAAGTACAACATGCTTTTTTACAACTGAATAAGAAGAAAGACTTTTGTTTCAATACTTCCCACAAATATCAAATAGGGAAATGAGTAACGAGTATAAAAACACATAGGGGCCTACTCATAAAGGCTTTTGGAGTACATCATGTACTGTTCCTGTACTACAATTTCACACGTTCTTGCATGCCGTTGTACATTTGGGTGGTCATTACGACCCTGGAGGTCATGAGAACCATTTCTGATTAATCTGGTATTTGGGTCAAAACACCAACAGAATTGAATGTGGACTGTTTTTTAAGTTGTTTATGGATTTTTGACATTCATCACAGGATCCCTATTGGCCACATTAGTATATATATTATTGTAAATATCACTAGTGCACTTCTATGTTCACTTTATTCACCTACACTGCGCAGTCACTAATTAGAAGCAGCTTAAGAATGATACTGTGAAAGTGTTTCTCAAGTTTTGCAGGTTTTTGTTCATAAGACAAAAATAAATGTATGAACTACATAACAAACCTTATCTATGGGGAGGTTCTACTGTCCGACTACTGCCGAGAATGTCAAGGGTTACACTCCCCATATAGAGACTCACTTTTTCATTATGTAATTTCTAGTGGTAGCATTTCTTAAATAGCAATGTAAAATCCAACTATAGCAGTAAGTAGAATGTATCACTGCCATTCTAAACATCTCAAACATGGCAACACCACTACTTTCTGATCAGGAATTACCATTTACACAGGTATAAGGGAATTCCAAATGCTACTCAATGAGAGAAGCAGGCCTCCCAGTAGTGAGAACTGAAATAGTCTGTTTGTCACTAGCAGGGCATGCCACATGTCCTAGCTTTTACTTACACAGCACCCTGCCCATATGACTACATAGTGCCTACCTTAGGGGTGACCTAAGTGTAATAAAAGGAGAGTTAAGGCTTGACAAGTAGTTTCAAATGTCAAGTCAAAGTGGCAGTAAACACACACACAGACACTGGAGTGGTAGGCCTGAAACAGGTTTGCGGAAGGAACACTAGCAGCATTTATTTTATAGGCCTCGAGTATATGGTATACCACTTGACAAGGGACGTACAAGTAAATCAAATACACCAAAAAGTGTAAACCAATTATACCATGTATGGAGAGGAGAGCACATGGACTTTAGCACTGGATAGCAGTGGCAAAGTACCCAGAGCCAACAACAAGAAGGTCAGAGGAAGACAAAACGTTTGGGGTAAGCCGGCAAAAAGGGCCAAGTCCAACAGTGATGCATTAGCATAATAGTGAATCTTGATGTTATTGGTGAGTCTAGCACCCAGTTGTTCCATGTAAATGTTGAAGCTGACAAAAGGCAGTAAGGAGCCTGGGGGGCTCAACGTATGACAGGAATCGTTTGTGACCTGGAGGTGCCCATGTGAACAAACTGGTTTTGGTTGGAAGCATAGGAGGAGAATAAGTGAAGGGAAATGTAGGTGAATCCCATTCAAGCTTGAGGGTGCATATGAGGATGGGATGGTGATCTGTGTTGACAGCAGCTGAGAGGTCCAGCAAAATCAAGTGGCAGGAGTCATCTGCATCTGTTGTCAAGAGGGCATCATCTATGATGGGTTAGATAGTGATCTACATGCTGTAGAGTGATCTGAAGCCAGGATGGTAGTTTTGCAGGAGATGGTTAGCATTGATGTGATCTTGAAGTTGACACTAGCTTGCTTTCTCAATGATGTTTCAGATGAATAGAAGTTGCTTGATTGGCCAGTAGTTGGCCAGGTCATCAGGGTCTAATATGTTATGTTATACTTATTTATATAGCGCCTAACTGCCCGAAGGCCTCGTAGCACTTGTATTGCCATAGCGGAGGTGAGCTATTTATGTTCGTAGAGGAGTTTAGATTTTAAATAGCCAGGTCTTCAAGTCCTTCCTAAAGGAAGTCTCTTGAGAGTTAGATCTTATATTGAGAGGCAGGTTATTCCAGAGCAAAGCACCTTGATATGCCAGTGATCTTCCTCCCCATCTTGCTTTCTTCACCGACGGTACTATGATCAAGTTGGCTGATGAGGATCTAAGTGGCCTAGCTGGAGTATAGACCTGAGCCAGTGTTTTAAGCATTTCAGGACCCTTGTTAAAGATGGCTCTGTGATTATGGCACAGGGCCTTGAACTGAATCCTCTCCTCTACAGGGAGCCAGTGTAAGGACACGATTCCTGCTCGTATAGAGTGTTGCTTGGGGATGTTTAGAAGCAAGCGTGCAGCAGCATTCTGTACCCTTTGCAGTCTTTGGATAACATATTTAGGTGATCCTATAAACAGGGCATTGCCATAATCAATCCGAGAGCCTATCAGCGCCTGAATAACCAGTCTTCTAGCCAGAAACGGTAATAGCGTTAAAACCTTCCTCAATGTCCTGAGCAGGGCAAATGAAGTGCCTGCTACTCTGTTGGCATGTTGAGCCATTGATAATAAAGGATCCAGCCAGACGCCCAAGCTTTTGATAAGGCTTTTAGGAGGAGGTAGGGTGGGGGCTCCGTCTAGTAGGCTGGAATTAGCTAGGGGCATATTTCTCCCAAAGAACAGCACCTCAGTTTTTTCGTTGTTAAGCTTCAGTTTGCTTCCCGACATCCAGGTAGCCACTGCTTTCAGGCAAGGCCCTAGTGCCGTACCCATATCTGGGTGAGCTTTAGAGAAAGAGACAACCAACTAGGTGTCGTCTGCATACGAGACCAGATTTAATCCAAATGGTTCAACGATCCCTGCCAGAGGCCGCATATAGACATTAAAAAGAAGCGGGCTCAAGGCCGACCCCTGAGGGACACCACAAGTACTGAAGGTACGCTTAGAGATGTAAGATCTATCCAGCACCTGAAAGGATCTACCATGTACAAATGAGCAGATCCATTCTAGTGCGGTGCCAGCGATTCCACATCCCTGCAATCTGGCTATGAGGATGTTTAGATCAACTGTATTGAATGCCGCGCTCAAATCCAAAAGGATGATCGCGGTTTCAATTCCTTTGTCCATCCTTTTTTTTGCTTCCTCTGTAATGGCAATCAGTGCGGTTTCTGTTCCATGCTTAGGCCTGAAACCCATCTGAGTGGGATGTAGGAGTTTTCCTTCTTCCAACAGCCTAGACAGCTGAAGGTGTACCTGCTTCTCCGTAAGTTTAGCCATTAGAGGCAGCAGTGAGATAGGTCTATAATTATTCAGTAGCCTCGAATCTAGATTGGATTTCTTTAGAAGAGGCTTAACTATCGCCTGTTTCCATGAGTCTGGTACCATACCAGAGACTAATGAGGTATTAATACGTTTGGTAATTAATGGGCCTAAGACTGGTAGTCCCATAGCTAAGATCTGGGGGGGTGCAGGATCCAACGGGGAACATGATTTTGTTGAGTTCAGTGATTTTACCACTACATCCAGACTAGTGGGAGTAAAGTTTGTTAGTAGGATATCCTCCTGCACCTCCTGATACCTTGTCTCCTGATCTTTAGTTTGGAAAGTGGGGAAAGCTTCATAAATATTCTGAATTTTGCTTAAAAAGAAGGTTGCCAGATCCTCTTCATGTTGCTGAGGGAAGTCCCTACTTTCTGCCTCCTCAATGGGGTTAATAAGGTCTTTTAAGGCATTGAATATTTCTTTAGGGGAGTTAGCTGCTGCCTCAATTCTTCCAGAGTAGTATGCCGCCTGTGTTTTCCTAATTTCTAAGTGGTAATCTCGAATCATGATCTTGTACTCTCTTTTAACAGAGTCATCCTGGGTGTATCTCCATTTCCTTTCTAGTTTCCTGCAACCTCTTTTCTTTTCCAGAAGGCTAGCATTAAACCAGGGGGAAGCTTTCTTTCGGAATGTATTTTTGGTATAGGAGAGGGGTATGATTTCGTCCAGGCTATCCTCTGTCCATTTATTCATGGATTGCGTAAAGTCTGATATATTGTGAAAATGTATATGTCCTGGTCTCTTTTTTTCGAATGCGTTAATAAACTCAGTGGCTTTTAACTTGTGCCACTTTCTTCTGCGTGAAGGGGCAACCGTATTCACATTCTTATGATGCACAATGGAAAGTTCTAGCTCTAAAAGATAATGATCCGACCATGCAAGCGGGAGTGAGGATATAAATTCTAGACATGATACGCTCGAGAATGCCAGATCGAGTGTATGTCCTTTACTATGAGTAGGTCCCTGAATTAACTGTACTAAATCACATGCATTCATATCTGATATCAGCATCTTAGTGGAGGCATTGTCCCGCTTTTCTGCATGTAGGTTGAAATCTCCCAACACTAGGAAGTTAGGTTTAGTATATATTAATTGCAAAATATTTTCAGCCAGTGAGGTCATAAAATCACCCATAGGACCCGGAGGACGATAGATCAAAACACCAGATAGAGTGTAATGAGGGTTCACATTGATAGAGAAAGACATACTTTTGCAGTCTATGTAATATAAGTTTCTCATATCTGGCCTGTCTTGAGAGCTCTTTGGATGATGCAGTGACTGAGATAAGCACTGACAATGGTAACTAGGGGTAGAAGAGGATCCTCAGATAGGGATTTGATGAAGGATGAACATAAGGCACTATCTTCATAAGAAGTGGCTTTGGATGGTGCTGAGCATGTTGGTAAGATACGAGAGAGATAAGGGTTTAAATGCTGATCAGGATTCTATGGAAAGGAACAAGTACAAGAATTGAAGCAGGTGTGATATTGTCCATGTGTAGTGCAGTTGTCTTGTATTTTTTCACTGAAGAAAAGGACAATGGCATTTCACTTTTTGGCCCAGTGAGGATTAGGTGTGTACAACATGGGGTTGATGCAGTGCTTGATTGCCTTGAACAGTGTTATGCTTCTGTTGGTGGCTTCATTGATGGTGCTGGTATGGTGCTTTGCTTTAGTTGATGTGGTGAGCTGTTCGCATGTTGTGCAGACGAACGCCAGTATTATGAGGTTCTCAGTTCTGTTTTTCTTCCATTTTCTTTACTGCCTGCAGTTGGACTTTTTATTGCCAGCAATGTCTTTAGAGTACCTGGGTGCAGAAGGCTTTGATTTGTAATTGTTTTCATTGGGGTGTGGATGCTCACATAGCTTTCCAAAAAGTTGGTAACGTTTCTCAAAAGGATGTTGGTGTTAGATGTGTAGTTGATTGAATGGTGTGTCTAAGCAACAGGTTGGCGATGGAGAAATCTTTGGAGGATCTGAAGATTTATTCTTCTCTTTTGAGCTGACCTTTGTTTGTTGGCAGGTCGATGAGCAGGTAGACTGGATGTCAAAGTGGTTGGTGCAGTTCACGGGTATCAGTAGATTGCTGGTAATGTTGAAAAGAACAAGGTCAAAGATGTGACCTTTGGAGCCTTTTGGTTGTGTGACATGTACCACAATGAGGCCCAGATTTTTTAACATTTTGCTTTGTGGTTGTGCCACTTTTTTAGCATAGCTGCGAAAACAAAATGTTAGTTGACATTTACTACATCACACAAGGGCTGACTTATGTTGGCTTGTGTAGCTTAGTAAATAAAATGTGAGGCAAAGCAGCCTCTTCAGTTGAGTTGCATGACAGTGCATCTAGGAGGTGTTCCGTGGGTGGAGTATGGGTGTTCCTGTGCATCCACCCATGGATTCTACTGCATTCCCTAATTAGGTAAAGCTAGTAAACCTGATAACGCTTCAAAATGATATGCCTTTCCCAGTAGTTCTCCTTGTTACTTCTTTCTATGAGTGATGCTTTCTGTATCATTTATAGAAAGAGGAAACTGCCTCTTCGGATAGTTTTTGTGACAGAAGGTAATGCAGGAAACTTTGCAGCATGGCGCAAGGGTGTCTGTGTTGGTGGTAAGCAGTCACAAGTATGCCAACACTGGAAGAGAGTTTAAGGGCATCATATCTTTGTATATATGGTACTCTTCAGCTTTCTTCAATTCACTCAATGCAGTGCAGTAACTTGCCTTGCATATATTCTTAGTCAACTTGGGCCTCAGAGATGTAGTTGAAGAGAGTGTCTAAGAAGGTGGTGTGGGTATTTTGAATGGACGAGATGGTGAGGAGGCCTGAGATTTCACCAGTGAAGTCCTTGTTTTTCCTGAGAAGCCTTTAGATGAGATGGAAGAAGGTCTGAGCTTGAGATAGTGAAAAATCATATGGCAGCACGCCTCCTCCCTTCCTATATATTCATTCAACACAATGGATGCTGTAGCCTGTTGGAAGAAGGACCTCCAGGATATGTAAAGATGTGGGGCTGAGCTATGTTTCTGCGATGAAGAGGGCATCAAGCTTGTGACATGTGATGAGGTCTTCAGTGTTTGGTGTGTACAGTATTGCAGAGGGAGTGTTAATGAGCACGTTGGAATGTGTGTTCTGTAACTTGGGGGGTCTGTGGTAATTACATGTGTTGCACCATTCACTTGTGAGCTCTGGGTCATTTAGACATGGGTATGACTGTGGGGATTCAGTTGCATGGGATACGGGGCAAGGCACATGATTTCATCTTACTTTATAAGTTTCAGTGGACCAGAGGTCCTGGCCTGTGGCCCTTTCTTGCCTTGACATGCCCCAACAGGTGATACCCTTCTCTGTATTCACTTTTAACAGCCTGTTACAGGCTGCACCGCAATGGGGTATTTGTTGAAGCAGGTGATTACTCACCTCAAATGATAACCACAACACATGTCAGAGTAAAGTCACCAAATTAACCTGAGCTCAACCCCTAATAGCTATCGCACAGAGCAGACAGACTTAACTTAGAAGCAGTGTGTGAAGTATTTATGTGGCACTAAAACAGTGATAACATCAAAACATAACACAAGCAGAATTTCAAACCCATGTAGAAAAATAAAGTCCTTAATAAAAATGAAAATGACACCAAAAGTATAAAAATGGGGAACTGTAGTAATGCATTTTTTAACTTTAAATATGAAAATAGCTCCAAAATGCAGCAAGAGCCAACCAGGTTAATCTAATTGCACGGATTCAACTGGGTTGGAAGCTTGACCTTCAGACTTAGGGCCTTATCTAGAGGTCAGAGGATGGGTTACTATGTTACAAACATGACAAATATCCCATCCACTGTATTATAAGTGCAGTATATCCAAAGGCACTTGTAATATGGCTCAGAAAATATCTGTCATGTTTGTGACAGAATAACCCGTCCTTAGGCTCTTTGGGCCAGAATTATACTGTTTGAAGCAAAACTGCGCTAACGCAGTTTTGCGTCAAAAATGTTAGCGCAGGCTAAGGCCATTTCTTAGTGCCACCTGGGCGTCAAATTTATACTTTGAAGCACAGTGGCGCTAAGAAGAGGTTAGAGTCATTTTTTGTCCGCTAACCATTGCGCCTTGTCGTAAGGCAAAATTAAGTTAACACAGGAAAAATGACTCTAATCTGGTTTGCGACATGGAAAACATCGCCAAACGGATATGCGCCATTTTTCACCGCAATAGCGTCAAAAACAGACGAAAACTCAGCAAACAGTGCTAAGGAGCCCCAAAATGGATCTCAGAAACCAGGAGAGACCCCAAGGAGACCTCAATCTACCAGGAACGAGCCAGGAGGATGCAGACAAGAACCAGGGGAGAGACAAGAAGAAGAGGAAGTGTCGCTTCAGTGCAGAGTAGCATGAAATACTGGTCAGGGAGGTGACAGAGCACCAGCATCAATTATTTATCACCTCTAAATTGCTAGTTTGAAGGAGAGAGGCAATTTGGCAACAAATTGTGGACAAGATTAACAGTGTGGCAGAGGTCAGGAGAACTGTCACCGAGTGTAAGAAAAGCTGGCATGACTGCAAGCGCAGGACAAAGGAGAAAATGGCAAGGAACAGGAAGGCAGCACTGCAGACCGGAGGTGGAAGTCCAGCACCGCAGGAGGCCCTGGGTGAGATGAGGAGATGATTGCAGGGGTCATCCCGGAGGAGATTTCACAGGAATCGCAGGACAGGACAGCACAGACTTCCAGGAAACAACATTTATGCAGGGAAAGTTGCATGGGGGACAACAATACCTTAATGTCAGGTGCAAGAAGGCGGAGGTACATACCTACTACACAATGCATATCAGCCCTGGAAATCAGGCAGTGGAAAGGGCAAAGGGGCACAGCACAGGTGCATGGGCTGTGCAGGGGCATCCAGGGGCACAGCACAACACAACACCAACAACCTTTGCATGGTGGTACACCGCCATGCCAAGGCTGCTGGAAATGCTGTAGCAGACCAAGAGGGTAGGGAAGAACGTAAAACTGGGCTGCTGTCACAGGACAGCTGGTATTGTCAAAATGTAAACTAGAGGACAATGCCCAGTCTCAGGCCATTGGCTCAAGCGGCATTTAACATTGACAACACTTGCCACTACTACCTGTGCTGTGTGTGCTTGTCAATTAGGAAATGGCAGTTAGGTGCCCATGGCACAAAAACAATCAAAATGAGAGTTCAGTATGAGTACATGATCAATCCCCTTCAATCCCTATCAAAGTGCAATTCCTGTCAACTGCTCATTTCCATAGACTCAATAAACATCAGGCACTGTCACATACATTATGAAGTACACAGCAGTAATCTCATACCCATGCTGCCCATTCCAGAGTCTATCCCTGTGCCTGTGTCACTATTGCTGCAATGCCTTCATGTAGCATCTCAAGTGTCATAGTGCTAAAACAACAGCATTGCGGTGGAGGACATATGTGTGTAGCTAGGGAAACACACCCACACAGTCATAAGAGGAAATGGAACTCTGCCAGGCCCATCAGTGCAATGCAATGTAGCACACATATGCAAACATCAACACGAGAAACTACCAATGCTGACACCTGTATCGTCGCATGGTAATGCAATACATGGTATGGTGCTAGGTCTCAGCACTGTATTGGTGTTTGTGAAAAATTATAGACTGGGACAGGGCCATAATGTTATGTGTGGTGCATGTGGCATCAGCACACCAACAAGCATTGCAAGGCCTCACCATGCAAATGGAAGCAGAGGGAGGGTTGATTAGGACAAGAGGGTGGCAAGCCACAATTTGGACAGAACCTACACCTAGAGGATGTGACGCAGACAATTTCCCAAACTGCCCACAATACATGTGACATGCAAGTGGACATAGGCCTGAGAGAATTGAAACATTAATGACAGGAGCAATGAACAGGAGCCCAGATTACAATGTTCCACCAATAGGAATTCAGTGACATCACATTACAACTACCACAACAAAGACACACTAACTGTTCAATATTTCACTGCAGAGGACGATGGCTCTCCTGTGGATCTGCCTGTCCTGGACTACCCTGGTGCCATGGATGATGAGCTAACAATCATCAGCCAGGAAATCCTCCTAGATGTCCTGGGAACCCTCCAGACACCACCTCCAGTCACAAGGAGGAGCACACATGTAGCAGCCAACACAGAGGACCCACCCACCACCTCAATTGTATGACCTGCCAGCTGAAACACAGCTGAGGACTCTGATGATACTGGGACCACCTTTGAGAGTACAGTTGTGGGAGTACAGCGGGAGATGGCCAATGAGGTCTGGGTGGGGATGCAAACTATGGCAGCCAGCCTTGAGGGAATGCGCATGTGCATGATGACATCCGCAGAACAGTCAGCAGCCATGCAAGTCACACAATCACTATTGCAAGGACTCCAACTGTGTGTGAGGGACCTCACCACTGCAGTGAGGGAGTTGCCACAGCTCCTGGTCTCCCAATCTTGCAGCTGCATGCATGACAACAAGCTGGACTCCCTCAGGGCAGACATGGCTGCCTACCACAGGGATGTTGCTACCATACTCAATAACCAGCAGCTCCTCCTTGCTGCAGTTATGCCCTATATAGTTCCACGGTTGGCAGCTGCCAGGAATTCGGAGTCAACTTCTCTAACCACTGAAGCGTGTGTTGCCCCCTCAAACCAACCTCCACCACGATCAAGGGCAGAGGAGATGACACACACATCAGAAGATGAAGATGTGGAACAGATCACCTTAACCGGTGGGAGTTCCCGGTAGCGCCAGCCCATGCTACATGGGCACTGATTTTCCTTTCTCCTCTGCTTGACAACATGCCAGACTTGCTACAGTTGGTGATATGCACTCTTCTCCGACACACTGTTAACCTTACCACTATGGACTGCAATTGTCTCTCATTACCCAATTGGCAATTCATGTTCCTCTGCACTGAATGACACTCCATCTCAGCATGTCCAAAGACATGTCCCTCAACCTTGCACTTGTGTTGCGTCACAATAGAATGCTTCATACTAATGGACTCACAAACTTGGACTATGTCAATTTTGCACTACAGCACTTTAAAATAAACAGCACCTACACACCCACTTTGTCTCTGTGTAATGTGACACATCTACTTTGTCGGGAGATTTGTGATGCATGTAACATGTCAATGGTCACAGAGTGTCAATACAAGAGTGCAGAAATAATGTGGGCAGATACTTATACACAAGGGTCTGGATTTTTAAATCATCTGCGCTGCCTTTGGCTCATTTCTGAAGTAAAAGCATCACAAACTAAAAGAATATAATTGTAATTGTAAGTTTGTGCTGCTGTTGGGTTCAAAAATTAGGCAAACGCTGTGTAAAAACAGTATATGTCAGGCCCAAGGTAACTACAAGATTAAACTCAATGCTAGCCACATCCCCTACAAGACAATCATTGGGTATGTGAATTTGACTCAAAACATACATGCCACACCCACAACATACAGCAGGAATGGCTGTGTAAGAGTGTTTGGCCAATAACGTCAGCTGGGAGTACAATTTAAACACATAGGTGTGAATTTTGTATACTTAACCTCATAAGAAATTGACACCACTCAGTTTATCAGGGTTCACATGAACATCAGGCTGCAGGCAGACGTCCCATAGTGCCCAAGATTCCAACACATGACCAAAACGATGATAGCTTTAAATTCACACCTACCTTTCCAATACATGGGAAACATAGTCAGCTTGAGTGGTAGGTACAATGGATTACAGATGCATAGAGATGTAGCTTTGTTGTAGCTGCCAATGTGACAGCTCAGTTGGAAGTGGAAATTAGCATGTCAAGAGTGGGATGTGGATGCCGGACGGAATACACAGGTCAACACAGATTTGGCACTATATACTCATGCAAAGGCCCAGATACCCAAGCATATGACATATGCTGTAAAGGAGTACCTAAAACTTTATTACCTATGTATAAACGAGAACTTTAAACTATGTCACACACCTATACTAACCTAACCTATCCTAACTATGATTTACCCACAACTCGCCCTAACTATCCTATGTTAAACTTACTTACCACATTTAACTAAACACTGTAAACATTTACCACCCATCCCCCTTATATACGGTTCACATGTAGGACAACATATACTAACCTAAACAGATAATAACTAATACTAAAAAAAAACAAAAAAAAAATATATTTTTTTTTAAATGTTACATTTTTTTATTTTTTATTATGGAATACACAAAAGCCCCAACATCAACAAGCACCCACCAACCCACAAACTAGCATGTCATATTATAAACCCCCACCCCAACCTACTTATCCTTTCTAAATTACTAGCCTACTCTAACCTATCACTAACCCCCCTAAACCCACTAATAAACAGGATAAGGAAAGAGGAGGGAGGGGAGAGAATTAGGGGTGAGGCAATGCAGGAGTTAGAGGTTTGCCCTCCTCGATTTTAGCCTCCGGCTATTCCTATCAAAGTCCAACTGGAGACTGTCAATTTTTCTCAGGACCTTCCCCATGTCCCTTTGTAGCTGCCTGATTGCGGCCATGTCCAAAGCAGCTGCTGTGTGTAGGAGGCTGGCCTGGCTTGTAGTGGGTACCAAGGGGTACTTACACTCTGTGCCAGGTCCAGTTATCCCTTATTAGTGTAGAAGAGGTGTTTCTAGCAGCTTAGGCTGATAGAAGGTAGTTATAGCAGAGCAGCTTAGGCTTAACTAGGAGACATGCAAAGCTCCTACTATACCACTGGTGTCATATGCACAATATCATAAGAAAACACAATACACAGATATACTAAAAATAAAGGTATTTTATTATTATGACAATATGCCAAAAGTATCTCAGTGAGTACCCTCAGTATGAGGTTGACAAATATACACAAGATATATGTACACAATACCAAAAATATGCAGTAATAGCAAAAGGAAGTAATGCAAGCAGTGTAAAGTTACAATAGATTGCAATAGGAGCACAGAGGTATAGGGGCAACACAAACCATATACTCCAAAAGTGGAATGCAAACCACGAATGGACCCCAAACCTATGTGAGCTTGTAGAGGGTCGCTGGAACTGTAAGAAAACAGTGAGGGTTAGAAAAATAGCCCACCCCAAGACCCTGAAAAGTAGGTGTAAAGTGCACCTATATTCCCCAGAGAGCACAGAAGTCGTGATAGGGGATTTCTGCAAGAAATACCAACACCAGCAATGCAACCAAAGTGGATTTCCAGACGAGAGTACCTGTGGAATAAGGGGACCAAGTCCAAGAGTCGCGACAAAGTCGAGATTGGGCAGATGCCCAGGAAATGCCAGCTGAGGGTGCAAAGAAGCTGCACCGGATGGTAGAAGCTGTGGATTCTGCAAGAACGAAGAGGGCTAGAAACTTCCCCTTTGGAGGATGGATGTCCCACGTCGTGAAGAAGATTGCAGAGGTATTCCCATGCAGAAAGACCGCAAACAAGCCTTGCTATCTGCAAGGGTCGCGTTAGGGTTTTTGGATGCTGCTGTGGCCCAGGAGGGACCAGGATGTCGCCACTTGGATGAGGAGACAGAGGGGGTGCCGAGCAAGTCAGGGAGCCCTCACAGAAGCAGGCAGCACCCGCAGAAGTACCGGAACAGGCACTTGGAAGAGGAGTGAACTGGAGCTCACCCGAAGACACAAAAGGGAGTCCCACGACGCCGGAGGACAACTCAGGAGGTTGTGCACTGCAGGTTAGAGTGTCGGGACCCAGGCTTGGCTGTGCATGAAGGAAATCCTGGAAGAGTGCACAGGAGCCGGAGCAGCTGCAAATCACGCGGTACCCAGCAATGCAGTCTAGCATGGGGAGGCAAGGACTTACCTCCACCAAATTTGGACTGAAGAGTCACTGGACTGTGGTAGTCACTTGGACAGAGTTGCTGAGTTCCAGGGACCACGCTCGACATGCTGAGAGGGGACCCAGAGGACCGGTGATGAAGTCTTTTGTTGCCTGCGGTTGCAGGGGGAAGATTCCGTCGACCCACGGGAGATTTCTTCAGAGCTCCTAGTGCAGAAAGGAGGCAGGCTACCCCGAGAGCATGCACCACCAGCAAACAGTCGAGAAGGCGGCAGGATCAGCGATACAAGGTTGCAGTAGTCGTCTTTGTTGCAGTTTTGCAGGCGTCCTGAGCAGTCAGCGGTCGATCCTTTGGCAGAAGGTGAAGAGAGAGATGCAGAGGAACTCTGATGAGCTCTTGCATTCGTTATCTAAAGAATTCCCCAAAGCAGAGACCCTAAATAGCCAGAAAAGGAGGTTTGGCTACCTAGGAAGGAGGATAGGCTAGCAACACAGGTAAGAGCCTATCAGAAGGAGTCTCTGACGCCACCTGCTGGCACTGGCCACTCAGAGCAGTCCAGTGTGCCAGCAGCACCTCTGTTTCCAAGATGGCAGAGGTCTGGAGCACACTGGAGGAGCTCTGGGCACCTCCCCTGGGAGGTGCAGGTCAGAGGAGTGGTCACTCCCCTTTCCTTTGTCCAGTTTCGCGCCAGAGCAGGGCTGGGGGATCCCTGAACCGGTGTAGACTGGCTTATGCAGAGATGGGCACCATCTGTGCCCATCAAAGCATTTCCAGAGGCTGGGGGAGGCTACTCCTCCCCAGCCCTGACACCTTTTTCCAAAGGGAGAGGGTGTAACACCCTCTCTCTGAGGAAGTCCTTTGTTCTGCCTTCCTGGGCCAAGCCTGGCTGGGCCCCAGGAGGGCAGAAACCTGTCTGAGGGGTTGGCAGCAGCAGCAGCTGCAGTGAAACCCCGGGAAAGGTAGTTTGGCAGTACCCGGGTCTGTGCTAGAGACTCGGGGGATCATGGAATTGTCTCCCCAATGCCAGAATGGCATTAGGGTGACAATTCCATGATCTTAGACGTGTTACATGGCCATGTTTGGAGTTCCCATTGTGACACTATACATAGGTAGTGACCTATGTATAGTGCACGCGCGTAATGGTGTCCCCGCACTCACAAAGTTCGGGGAATTTGCCCTGAACGATGTGGGGGCACCTTGGCTAGTGCCAGGGTGCCCACACACTAAGTAACTTAGCACCCAACCTTTACCAGGTAAAGGTTAGACATATAGGTGACTTATAAGTTACTTAAGTGCAGTGGTAAATGGCTGTGAAATAACGTGGACGTTATTTCACTCAGGCTGCAGTGGCAGGCCTGTGTAAGAATTGTCAGAGCTCCCTATGGGTGGCAAAATAAATGCTTGCGCCCATAGGGATCTCCTGGAACCCCAATACCCTGGGCACCTTAGTACCATATACTAGGGAATTATAAGGGTGTTCCAGTATGCCAATGTGAATTGGTGAAATTGGTCATTAGCCTGTTAGTGACAATTTAGAAAGCAGAGAGAGCATAACCACTGAGGTTCTGGTTAGCAGAGCCTCAGTGAGACAGCTATTCATCACACAGGGAACACATACAGGGCACACTTATGAGCACTGGGGCCCTGGCTAGCTTCTGAATGCCTGTTCAGCTGCTTCTGCGGGTGCTGCCTGCTTCTGCATGGGCTTTCTGTATTGCTGAGCGCCCTCTCTGTCTCCTCCTCCAACGAACGACCTCCCAGTCCTTCCTGGGCCGTGACAGCACCCAAAATCCTCAACCACAACTCTTGCAGCTAGCAAGGCTTCTTTGCAGTCTTTCTGCATAGAACCAACTCTGCATCCTCCAGCACACCGTGGGACATCTTCTGACCAAAGGAGAAGTTCCTGGCATCTTCTGTTGTTGCATAATCTTTGGATTCTTCCGCCTGGAGTCAGCCCTTTTGCACCTTCAGGCGGGGTTTAGTGGGCTCCTGCCCCCCCGGGCACTTGCGTGACTCTTGGACTTGGTCCCCTTCCTTTGCAGGTCCTCAGGTCCAGGAATCCATCTTCAGTGCTTTGCAGTCTGTTGTTGTCTTTGCAGAATCCCCTATCTCGACTTTACTGTCTTTCTGTGGTAGTAGGGTAACTTTACTCCTACTTTTCAGGGTCTTGTGGTGGGGTATCTTGGACACCCTTAGTGTTTTCTTACACTCCCAGTGAACCTCTACACACTACACTAGGCCTGGGGTCCATTCGTGGTTCGCATTCCACTTTTGGAGTATATGGTTTGTGTTGCCCCTAGGCCTATTGTCTCGTATAGTATTCTATTGTATTCTACAGTCTTTGCACTACTTTTCTGACTGTTTACTTACCTGATTTTGGTTTGTGTGTATATTTTGTGTATATTACTTACCTCCTAAGGGAGTATATCCTCTGAGATACTTTTGGCATATTGGGGGTCATTCTGACCCCGGCGGTCTCAGACCGCCGGGGCCAGGGTCGGCGGGAGCACCGCCGACAGACCGGCGGTGCCCCGCAGGGCATTCTGACCGCGGCGGTTCGGCCGCGGTCAGACAAGGAAAACCGGCGGTCTCCCGCCGGTTTTCCGCTGCCCTTGGAATCCCCCATGGCGGCGCAGCTTGCTGCGCCGCCATGGGGGATTCTGACACCCCCTACCACCATCCTGTTCCTGGCGGTTCGCCCGCCAGGAACAGGATGGCGGTAGGGGGTGCCGCGGGGCCCCTGGGGGCCCCTGCAGTGCCCATGCCAATGGCATGGGCACTGCAGGGGCCCCCGTAAGAGGGCCCCACTGTGTATTTCAGTGTCTGCAATGCAGACACTGAAATACGCGACGGGTGCAAACTGCACCCGTCGCACCCCTGCAACTACGCCGGCTCAATTCTGAGCCGGCGTCCTCGTTGCAGGGGCATTTCCTGTGGGCCGGCGGGCGCTCTTTTGGAGAGCGCCCGCCGGCCCAGAGGAAATGTCTGAATGGCCGCCGCGGTCTTTTGACCGCGGTGCGGTCATTTGTCGGCTCCCTCCAGGCGGGCGGCTCCAGGTGCTGGAAGTGACGGTGCAGCAGGTGTTGTGGCTGTAGCTCCCGAGGTTAAGGGTGCAGCAGGTGGGGCTGATATTCTGGATGCCACTGTGCCACTGCCTGCAGTAGTGATGGTGGTGACACCTGTTGTGGCCAATGCCGGCCCCCCTTGGCTAAAAGACCGCCATGCTCATGTGGCTCTTTCCCGACGATAACATCTTGCCATCATTCTAAAGCCAGACTCCACATCCAGGGTATGCCTATATCTCACTGCCTGCCTCTGGAACTCTATAATCTCTACGGAATTAATGTTGGCAGCTTTAAACCCACAAAGTATTTAACAGCACACTAAAGCACAACAAGGTCTGTACCAAATAAAGTAATCTGTGCATGTATGTAGTGCAATGTGTCACAATGCTAATGCAGCAAGTACTTAACATGGGCCAGGCCGACTAATCCCTACCATCTGGATCAACTTTAAGGCACACAAGACGTGAGATTTGTATATGTAATTGCCAGGATGGTATGCAGTTGCTAATCATAAGTGGTCAGTGTTGTTTGGGACACATGCATGCTTGAATTAGATGTCTGTAATCTACACTGTGACCATCACACTTACCTACATATATGTTCTCCCCCAGCCCCTGTGGCTCAGGGGGGATGGGAATGCAATACATCATCACAACTGTCAAGGACAAGCACGAAGCCATGTCCAGCTGTACATGGATTTAGTGAGTGGTAACCATGTGAGGAGGCCTGCCAACTAGGAGTGGGGTATTCATTGGTTAATCACATCTACATTCATGTTTCAATTTGTGGACAACCGTCAACATCTGATCTGCCAACACATTTCCAAAATCACCCACATTGATGCAAGCACACATTTGGCCTTGACCTGCATGCACGCCTATAACATACCACATAAGTGCCATGTAAATGGAATACAACGTTTGGGGCTGGATGCTGGGGGACAGTCACCCATGCAGTCTTACATGTACATTACAATAGAGGGCTGCTCAACTTTGTGTGGAAAACTGATGCATCACTGTCTAGGGTAAATTAGGGTATGACTTGCTGTCAATATTCTGACACTGGACTACCTCCAAATCAAATGTGGGCCTATATAGGGCTAGCAATCACCTTGTTTACCTGCTGCTGCCTATTGCACAGCACAAGACTCCCAAGATATGACTCTCTGCCAGTGAATGTCTAACCCTCCCATGGAACACTATGCCATCCTCCAGTCAAGTCATATATCAGATCACGTGCCAGCTCATATCTTGCAATGCGTCCAACACACAATAGTCAATCACTCAACAGCTGCAATCACAACACAGGACAGACATTTTCACACTTACTGGATGCGTCTGGGTCCTTGAATCGAGCCACACACCCAATGGTATAGGGGGCCGTTCCACCTGTAAGACATGGAAAGGAGATATATGCTCAATGTCTGATCACTGTACAAACGTGGGAACAACATATCACAGTGTGTGACATTTTACATGATTGAGCTGCAGATTAGGCATGTAGACACTCCAACAGACACACCACTGCAAACTTGCATTGACACTGGCACTCCAGTGAGTGATAGACACAAATATGCACCCATGCACTGGCCCTAACAATCATGTGGTACTAAACCTGACTACAAAGTTTTGTGGCTAATCCATTTCAGATGGTAATCCATGTCATGATTTTTTATTGGGTGACAATTGCAATGACACTTTCCCGGTGCACTGCGATACAAGTGACTCAGGTATTGTGGCTTTTGCATCAAGGGACAATGATTAACTGTGTGATGGACATTTGGGTCAATTTTCTGTCAGCAATTATCGTGCATTCAGTGGTCCATAAAAGATGTAGCACGGTTGTATGTAGGTAACAAATGCCCTATTGGCAGTGTTCCCTAAGCACTATATGCCCCCTATGCCAACATGATGGCAGGGATCATGTGTGTGTAATGATGACAATGTAGCGCTAAACATGGATTGCCCACTTTGCTGTCCCAAAACTGTGAAATATGGTATGCTGACAGTGTCTTAGCTGATCATCTTTGACAGAATGCATGGACACAAGTGTAGTCATTGCACCTGAAATGTGTCACTCAGGGCCATTTGTACCTATATCAGGTATTGTGATTCACACATTGTGAGACTTAGCAACTAGCAATTAGTAAATTGGATGAACAGAGGTAGAACACTCAAAATTACACTGTTTGCAATTTAAAAAATGTGGTAGCAAATGACCTAACTCTTGAATAATAATGAGTTAGGTCTCATTTTGCAAACCCCTTGGAAATGGCGGCACTCACAGGGATGCTGGCCTACTGGGCTCAGCAGACAACCATGTCTGTGACTGCTTTCATTTTGGGATGTAAATATTTGTTTAATTGCAGCTTTATTTCAGCAGGGGTGAACAGAAAGTATTTTACAAATCTGTTTTTTACTGAAATAAAATTTTGGAAGCAGTCAGTGGTCTGTGGCACAACTTCATGCTCAGAAAAAGTGTTTGGCCATGCATTCACAAAGAGGAAGGGATTGCATAGGGACCCCTCCCCTTTTGCAAATAGGTTAGCACCAACTTGAAACGGATGGTAAGTGCAATTGCTTAGTGCCAGCATTTGTGCCCAAGAAAAAAAAAATAGCCGCCTGCGACTCAAAGATAGGATATGAACGCCTATTCTTAAATGCCACTAGAAAACACTGTCACTCAGGAGCATTCTACTGTACACATTTGTCAATGTGATACTCACCAACAGGGCTGCCGATCACCACACCCAGGTGGTCGAGCAGGTCCTGTTCTCGGACCACCAGGTTAGCCCAGCGATGATTCAGCTGTTGCTCATTCTGGGAGGTGTTGAAGACTCATTTAAGGTGGAAGAGCACATTTGGCCAATGCAGACGTGTTGCCTCTGTGTGATACACCTGTATCACGCAGCCCCCTGCCTCCAGAATCATTGGAAGGAAGTGGCATACCAGCCACACAAATGCTCCAAGCTGTGCCTCAGCCTCGCCCTTCCCAACATGTCCGCGCACAACAATTTAAAACAGAAAAAGTGTTTTAAGAAAAAAAAGAAAAATAAAGGACAAGAAAGTAGAAAAAAGGAAACTTATAAACCCAAATAACAGACCCCAACTACCCCAACTAATCTAACCCACAAACAGACACCCGGCAGTACAAATACAATTCAGACAACAATAAAAGACACAAAAACACTTACACAGTTACAAAATACAATAAGGATGCACCAAAAGACAAAAGATAGACCACACAAGGGACAATATACACAATCCACAAGAGAGCAACACCAGCACATAGCCAAGAAAAATCAGACTGCAAAGTGAAAGTGAAAGTACACCCACTGTACCATGTCTGTAAACAGGTTTACCTGTTACATCACTTCCTGACCGCTTTGCGCCCCATTTTCCGTCTTGCATGTATTTATTTTGCGCATACTTTGTTTACATGAATATTTTCGACGCATAACCTACATGTGTGGCAAAATCCCATGCATTATTATATTTTTTTGGATATCTGAATGCGTGGGGTGTGCTGGTGGAATTACCGCTAGGGACCCATTTATGTTAAGTATGCAGTTGTGTGTTTTTTCAACGCATTTGCATGAAAATATCTGACTCAATCTGTGTTTGTGTGATATTTCATTATTTAACATACATGCAGCCTGTATCTAGATGAAGATAGGATGGTATGGCCTGCATTGTGTGTTCTAGTGTTTGGCCACATGTGGTAGACCATGCAACTGTGGCCCACATTTCTACTATCTTTGCACAGGATTTCCTTTTTTTTCTGATGCAAAAGCAGTGCAAAGTTAGGAAATGTAAATGGAATTTGTAAGTTTGTGCTGATTTTGCATCAATAAATGACAAGAAGGCTGCGCTACAAAAGTATAAATCATGGCCTGTGTGTTTTGTGTGTGAATTGACTGTTACAACTATATGTGTGCTTCTGATGGAACGGCATGCAATACATTTGGCGTAATGTTCAGGTATAAATGTGTTTCAAATGGGTATCAACATAAGATGGCAATCAACGAGGTACAACAGTCATGATATGTGTTTGTAATATGTGTCGACTCATTTGCTGTGTGTAGTTTTGACTATGTGGGACATTACATTTCCCACGACAAACAATACACAGGGAAGATCGAGGATGGCTGATGAGGGCTATGTTGGATATGTTACCCCTCACATGTCATTAATTGTTGGCTACGACTTCATGGTGACTTGTGTGTAAACTACCCAGAAGTCAGACATTTGAACATGTTTGGTAGGTACAGTGTTTGCGAGACAGAGCCTCAATTCCAATCATAAAATTGTTATGTACACATCAGTTTGACTAATATAATTTACCTATGTTCCTCCTGTGGCTGTGGTGGACCAGCAGCCCTGGCTGCATGTGTTTACATATTTCCAGGGGTGCATTGCATAAAAGTGTTCAGTTCAAGTGTGTGGGCATGTGTACCCTTTGTCAGTATTGGGCTCCATGGTGTTACGGTTTCGTGCAGGTCTAGTCATGAGTCTGTTGGGGAAACCCTTGAGTTCACAGAATATTTTACAAAGCAGATTTGTCCTAAAGCCGAAGATCAGCTAAAGGCATACAAGGGGATAGGGCAGCTATGGTACGGCCAATAATACAGAAGAGTGAAGACAGAGCAACCTTAGTGTGTACAAATATGTAATGGATCAGTAATGGACAAAAATGAAGGGCTCATCACTATGTTTGTATACAGGGTAGGGATCAGAACTTCCCACAGCAACAGGGAAGGTCAGTTCCTCTGTGCAAGTTAATCTCACAGCTAGTCGCCACGCAAGCCCCATCTAAAGGTGGCGTCAGAAGCAAATCTCTGTCTGGACCCTTAGGGCACAAACAAGGATTCTCCTTACATACACAAGACTAGCCCTTGTTTGTTGGGCTAGAGACACAGTAACAAATCCAGGAATACAGCCATAGCACACTGTCACTGTTAGGCACTCATGAATACATACAAAACTAGACAAAGGATGGGGGCTGGATTTGCCTCCTGGAAGCCATGTGCCAGTGCAAATACAAAAGTAAACGCCTGCCCTGACCCAGGCGTAAAGATTGTATGCAAATCGGGCTTTGCGTCATTTTTCGGGTTCGCCTTCCACCAGTCTGTCATTTTTGCCCTGTTGGCTAAATATGACGCACAGGAGTTTGAGTCATTTTTTGGACAGAAACGCTTACCGTGCATCTCATTGACGCAAGGTGGTTTCACACATCCAGAAAATGACGCAAACACGGATATTTTTATGCTAGATGGGTCTAGCCTGAAAATACAAAAATGGTGTTAAGTTTGCGCTGGATTAGCATAAAAAAAATTACGCTAATCTGGCACAAACAGAGTATAAATATGGGATTTAGGCCCTCATTACAACAGTGGCGGTAAAAGCCGCTTAACGCCGTGCAGAAGACCGCCAACACACCGGCGCGGCCACGGAATTCTATGACCCACAGCTCGGAATCCGCCAAAATTGAGACACCCACACAAGTCCGCCACACCAAAGATCAGTGATAAACTGGCGAAAGCAAAACCACCACCGTCACGCCAACAGGAATACTCCCACACTATCAGAACCCACGAATCCACGCGGCGGTCTTTCAACCGCGGTATTCCATTGGCGGTACACACCGCCACGCTCAAAATACACACACACTTACAAAACACTACCACATTGGGCATTACAAACACACACACCTGATACACATACACATACCACTCCCACACACCCAATACAATATAAAACACACACCCACATCACCCACAAACCCCTACGACTACAATTGCGACAGAAGGCCAGAGAGAGACACTACAATCTACAGCCAAGCATCCACAGGCACACAATACCATCACCCACATAACATCCACGCACCTCACACAACACACCACTAAATATCACCCCACATATCACAACACACACCACCCCACACATTACCCACACCACCCCATGGCACGGCAAAGACACCCCAGGTTCCCTGAGGAGGAGCTCAGGGTCATGGTGGAGGAAATCATCCGGGTAGAGCCACAGCCATTCGGATCACAGGTGCAGCACACCTCCATAGCTAGGAAGATGGAGCTATGGCGAAGAATAGTGGATAGGGTCAACGCAGTGGGACAGCACCCAAGAAATAGGGATGACATCAGGTACAGGTGGAATGACCTATGGGGGAAGGTGCGTTCCGTGGTCTCAAGACACCACCTTGCGGTTCAGAGGACTGGTGGCAGACCCCCACCACCTCCCCCACAACTAACAACATGGGAGGAGGAAGTCTTGGCTATTCTGCATCCTGAGGGCCTCAAAGGAGTAGCTGGAGGAATGGACTCTGGTAAGTCAAACCTTAACTACCTTATCCCCCACCCTACCTGCATGCCATCACATACCCCCACCCTCGCCCTGACCCCCATCACTCCTACTCCTCACACATGTCCCAATATCACAAACCACACATCCCAACGCCAAGCCCTGCATGCAACAACAATGCATGGACACCCATCACCAATGCAGGGCCACTGCACATACCCATACACCCCCCTAAACCATCATCACACAAGGTCCCACACAGGAATGCAAGCACTGGGGTACATGGTAACCCACCCATTGCACACCATGGTACACGCAGATGCAATAATCATGCTTTTACACCCCTGGAGGACCCCTACCCAACGCCACCGCACAGGAGGGTCCACACATGTCCACACCACCAACAGAAGAGGCCCACAGTGATGACAGCAGCTCTGTCCAACTGGATCTAGACAACCAGCCTGGCCCATCTGGGACCTCAGGACAGTCGGTTCCCCTCACACTGGCACAGGCCACTACAGAGCTTTCCCCCTCTGGAAACACCAGCACAGCACCCACCCAGTGGGCCCATACCTCTGTCCCCAGGACACGTCAATTAGCAGTGTGTCCACCACTACAGGGAACCCTGGCCAACCCACGACCCCAACAACAACAGGGACCTGGGGGCAGTGGGCACACCGTTCAGGGGACAGAGGCCCAGGGAAACAGGGGAACTGGGAGGGCTGCTGTGCGACAGGGGGAGGACAGGCCCTGGGAACCCACTCTCCACGAGGCCCTCTCCAACATCATGGGAGCCTACCATAATTCCCAGGAGACAATGGAAACGGTACTGGCCAAGTTTCAGGAGACTCAGCGGATGCAGGAGGAACAGTATTTGGGCTTCAGGGAGGAACTCAGATCTGTCAATTCCACCCTGGGCACCATCGTAGGGGTGCTGAAGGAAGTCCTCAACACCAGGAGGGACACTGTGGCACAACAAGGGGCCCCTGACACTAGCCTGGACGATGAACTGCCCACCACCTCCGCCGGTGCTAGTGGACAGGAGGCACCGCCACAGGACCACCACACCAGCACCCCACCACCTGCAGAGGGAGAACCACCCCGCAAACGGTTCCTGAGATCCAGGACAAAGACAGAGAACAATGCCAAGACCCCCGCCAAGAAATGAGACCGCCCTGACTGTCATCCTTTTGTCCCACTATGTCACCCTGCCCATCCTCAAAATGCCCCAGCTCCACTTCCTATGCCCCTTTGGACAATGCACCTGTGAGACTAATAGACTGGACTCTGCCATGGACATTCCTCCACCATCACCCCTCACCATTTTACAACCACCTCCAACAAAATGCTCTTTCAATTGTTATGTCAACATACCTATGTCACACAGCTCTAGTCCATGAGGAAACAAAGCAGATGTCACACAGTGGGACCCACATCTGTGAAATCTGTGAAATCGTAAGGGAAAGTGACAACTCAGTGACCATACACTGGGTGAAAACGACAGACAGTAGAGAGGTAGTAGTGTTAAAGTACATGTAGTAGGCAGGTTTGTCTTCTTACCTGTGTCTCACTGGAAGTATTGCAGGATCAGAGTTCCTGTTGTCAATGTCCTCTTCTTCTGCTTCCTCGTCTTCACTGTCCACAGGCTCCACAGCTGCCACAACACCTCCATCTGGACCATCCCCCTGCAGAAAAGGCACCTGTCATCGCAAAGCCAAGTTGTGAAGCATACAGCAGGCCACGATGATCTGGAACACCTTCTTTGGTGAGTAGAATAGGGAACCACCTGTCATATAGAGGCACCGGAACCTGGCCTTCAGGAGGCCGAAGGTCCACTCTATAATCCTCCTAGTCCGCCCATGTGCCTCATTGTAGCGTTCCTCTGCCCTTGTCCTAGGATTCCTCACTGGGGTCAGTAGCCATGACAGGTTGGGGTAGCCAGAGTCACCTGCAAATGTGGAGGGACAACTGTTAGACACACACTAACCCTTAGGGACAACCCCAGACAACCCCAGACAACCATCAACACTGTATAGGGTCCATGTCCTCACCTAACAGCCTCACACGGTGCCTCTGGAGTTGTCCCATCACATAAGGGATGCTGCTATTCCGCAGGATGTAAGCGTCATGCACTGAGCCAGGGAATTTTGCATTAACATTGGAGATGTACTGGTCTGCCAAACACACCATCTGCACATTCATCGAATGGTAACTCTTCCGGTTTCTGTACACCTGTTCACTCCTGCGGGTGGGACCAAGGCCACATGTGTCCCATCAATGGCACCTATGATGGTGGGGATATGTCCCAGGGCATAGAAGTCACCTTTCACTGTAGGCAAATCCTCCACCTGAGGGAAAACGATGTAGCTCAGCATGTGTTTCAGCAGGGCAGACAACACTCTGGACAACACGTTGGAAAACATAGGCTGGGACATCCCTGATGCTATGGCCACTGTTGTTTGAAAAGACCAACTTGCTAGGAAATGGAGTACTGACAGCACCTGCACATGAGGGGGGATTACTGTGGGATGGCGGATAGCTGACATCAGGTCTGGCTCCAACTGGGCACACAGTTCCAGGATTGTTGCACGATCAAGCCTGTATGTGATGATTACATGTCTTTCCTCCATTGTCGACAGGTCCACCAGCGGTCTGTACACCGGAGGATGCCGCCATCTCCTCACATGCCCCAGCGGACGGTGCCTATGAAGGACAACAGCGAGCACAGAGTCAACCAAATCAGAGGTACGTAAACACAGATTACTCAGAAAACCATTCATAACCAGAATTTTGGCTGTATGAGTGTTGAGGCAAGGCCTAGGTATGTGTGACGCAGTTAAAAATAAAGCCATGAGGGCCCCTGAAATGGCGGCTGCCTGACCTGTAAAGTGGGACAATGGGATGTGAGGTAACTGTGCTGGCGCTGTACACCGTCGCGGTAGGCGGTCAGAGACATCGGCGCAATTCTGCATTGGTTAACATTGGACCCTATGGGTCCCAGGAGCCAATGACGATGTACGCCGGCGGTGACGGTGTAGGAAAGTACCATCTTGCCTGACATGTTACCCCCATATTTCACTGTATATATGTTGTTTTAGTTGTATGTGTCACTGGGACCCTGCCAGCCAGGGCCCCAGTACTCATAAGTGTGCCCTGTATGTGTTACCTGTGTTATGACTAACTGTCTCACTGAGGCTCTGCTAATCAGAACCTCAGTGGTTATGCTCTCTCATTTCTTTCCAAATTGTCACTAACAGACTAGTGACCAATTTCACCAATTTACATTGGCATACTGGAACACCCTTATAATTCCCTAGTATATGGTACTGAGGTACCCAGGGTATTGGGGTTCCAGGAGATCCCTATGGGCTGCAGCATTTCTTTTGCCACCCATAGGGAGCTCTGACAATTCTTACACAGGCCTGCCACTGCAGCCTGAGTGAAATAACATCCACGTTATTTCACAGCCATTTACCACTGCACTTAAGTAACTTATAAGTCACCTATATGTCTAACCTTTACCTGGTAAAGGTTGGGTGCTAAGTTACTTAGTGTGTGGGCACCCTGGCACTAGCCAAGGTGCCCCCACATTGTTCAGGGCAAATTCCCCGGACCTTGTGAGTGCGGGGACACCATTACACGCGTGCACTACACATAGGTCACTACCTATGAGTAGCTTCACAATGGTAACTCCGAACATGACCATGTAACATGTCTACGATCATGGAATTGCCCCCCCAATGCCCCCCCAATGCTGCTGCATCTGCCAACCCCTCAGACAGGTTTCTGCCCTCCTGGGGTCCAGCCAGGCTTGGCCCAGGAAGGCAGAACAAAGGCCTTCCTCAGAGAGAGGGTGTTACACGCTCTCACTTTGGAAAAAGGTGTTAAGGCAGGGGAGGAGTAGCCTCCCCCAGCCTCTGGAAATGCTTTCATGGGCACAGATGGTGCCCATTTCTGCATAAGCCAGTCTACACCGGTTCAGGGATCCCCCAGCCCTGCTCTGGCGCGAAACTGGACAAAGGAAAGGGGAGTGACCACTCCCCTGACCTGCACCTCCCCTAGGTGGTGCCCAGAGCTCCTCCAGTGTGCTCCAGACCTCTGCTATCTTGGAAACAGAGGTGCTGCTGGCACACTGGACTGCTCTGAGTGTCCAGGGCCAGCAGGTGACGTCAGAGACTCCTTCTGATAGGCTCCTCCAGGTGTTGCTAGCCTATCCTCTCTCCTAAGTAGCCAAACCTCCTTTTCTGGCTATTTAGGGTCTCTGCTTTGGGGAATTCTTTAGATAACGAATGCAAGAGCTCATCAGTGTTCCTCTGCATCTCTCTCTTCAGCTTCTGCCAAGGAATCGACTGCTGACCGTGCTGGAAGCCTGCAAACCTGCAACAAAGTAGCAAAGATGACTACTGTGACCTTGTAACGCTGATCCTGCCGTCTTCTCAACTGTTTTCCTGGTGATGCATGCTGTGGGGGTAGTCTGCCTCCTCTCTGCACTAGAAGCTCAGAAGAAATCTCCTGTGGGTCAACGGAATTTTCCCCCTGCAACCGCAGGCACCAAAGAACTGCATCACCAGTCCTCTGGGTCTCCTCTCAGCATGACGAGCGAGGTCCCAAGTGACTCCCACAGTCCAGTGACTCTTCAGTCCAAGTTTGGTGGAGGTAAGTCCTTGCCTCCCCACGCTAGACTGCATTGCTGGGAACCGCGTGTTTTGCAGCTACTCTGGCTCCTGTGCACTCTTCCAGGATTTCCTTTGTGCACAGCCAAGCCTGGGTCCCCGGCACTCCAACCTGCAGTGCACGACCTCCTGAGTTGTGCTCCGGCATCGTGGGACCCTCTTTTGTGACTTCGGGTGAGCTCCGGTTCACTCCACTTCGTAGTGCCTGTTCCGGCACTTCTGCGGGTGCTGCTTGCTTTTGAGTGGGCTCTTTGTCTTGCTGGACGCCCCCTCTGTCTCCTCATGCAATTGGCGACATCCTGGTCCCTTCTGGGCCACAGCAGCATCCAAAAACCCTAACCACGACCCTTGCAGCTAGCAAGGCTTGTTTGTGGTCTTTCTGCACGGAAACACTTCTGCATGACTCTTAACGACGTGGGACATCCATCCTCCAAAGGGGAAGTTTGTAGCCCTTGTCGTTCTTGCAGAATCCACAACTTCTACCATCCAGTGGCAGCTTCTTTGCACCCACATCTGGCATTTCCTGGGCATCTGCCCACTCCCGACTTGATCGTGACTCTTCGACTTGGTCTCCTTGTTCCACAGGTACCCTCGTCAGGAAATCCATCGTTTTTGCATTGATGGTGTTGTTGTTTCTTGCAGAATTCCCCTATCACGACTTCTGTGCTCTCTGGGGAACTTAGGTGCACTTTGCACCCACTTTTCAGGGTCTTGGGGTGGGCTATTTTTCTAACCCTCACTGTTTTCCTACAGTCCCATTGACCTATGAGCTCACATAGGTTTGGGGTCCATTCGTGGTTCGCATTCCACTTCTAGAGTATATGGTTTGTGTTGCCCCTATCCCTATGTGCTCCTATTGCATTCTATTGTGACTATACATTGTTTGCACTGTTTTCTATTGCTATTACTGCATATTTTGGTATTGTGTACATATATCTTGTGTATATTTGCTATCCTCATACTGAGGGTACTCACTGAGATACTTTGGCATATTGTCATAAAAATAAAGTACCTTTATTTTTAGTATATCTGTGTATTGTGTTTTCTTATGATATTGTGCATATGACACTAGTGGTACTGTAGGAGCTTCACTCGTCTCCTAGTTCAGCCTAAGCTGCTCTGCTAAGCTACCTTTTCTATCAGCCTAAGCTGCTAGACACCCCTCTACACTAATAAGGGATACCTGGACCTGGTGCAAGGTGTAAGTACCCCTTGGTACTCACTACAAGCCAGGCCAGCCTCCTACGTACGCACCGCCGGGGACGTGACCGCCATTTTCTATCTGTTCAATCACTCTATATTTTCTGCCAAGGTAAACCTCAAGGCAGGATCAACTTGAATCTGTGACACAGCAGCAATGCACCTTGGTCGGATCGGCCTAGCAGGTTGGCCAGAGCTCTCCTGGGGTCTTTGGTGCCAAGATGGCTCTTAGTCCAATGTGTCAGAAAAAGTGATAAGTAGTATATTTCTTCACCAACTAAGGTTCCATGAACTTAATCACAGCAATTAGGGGTCAAGCTTACTGCCGCAGAGGCCAGTAGCAGGGTCAAGGGCAAGTTCAATTGCTTCTGGTCAGCTGGGCACTTGCAAAACAGTCCTCTTCCCTCATCCCTGTTGCTTTAACAGGAGGTCAAAGTCCTATTCTTTGTCCTCAGTACAAGAGGGAGAGCAGATCCAGTCTTCAGGGTTATTCTCAGATCACAGACAGCAGGCCCACTCCACTTCTGTTCCTTCACAGGTCCAGAACTTGTTCTGAGAATGGTACTGGCATTGTCACATTTATGTCTGGTAGCAGCTTGTGGGTAGGGGAAACTCCTGGCCACCACTAAGCAATGGGGAAAATATTCTCAGAGATAAGCCTATCCTCTTTTGCGCATTTTCTGTGTTTTTTACTTCGCCCAATCGTGAATCTCTCTACCTAAAACCAAGCTGGCAGAACATTTCTCCTGTACAGAGCTCCTATGTCCACTGTAGAGGAATGGCCATAGAATTGAGCAACCCCTTCTCTGTGATCACTGGTTCTGTAGACAGCTCCTCTCCCTCTGCCATTGGTGCCTGCCTGACTGGGGGGAACAAAGGAATGGTTAGCCACGGTGCCAGTCAACATTTGCCTGTGTCAGGTAGGTCTCTTTGCAGTTAATCAAGCTCCTGTACAAAGCCCACTGGCCATCCTGTCAAGAGAACAACATCTCCTCTCCATACCTAATGCTCCTGGTCCTGCTCTGGAAGCAAGTTTGCACCTAATCAAGAAGGATATTCAACTGCCAGGTGACAGTTAGAACTCATACAAATGGGCCTCCCAAGGCCTTAGGCATATAAAAGATAACGTTACAATTCTGACTTTACAATCCAACTTCACTAGTGAATTGGGCTTAAAGAGTAGTTCATAAAGTCCAAGAATTAATTTTGTTGCTTTTCCTAGCCAGAGATAACATTATTAAATTTCGAACTTTATCCAAAAGCTTCTCTACTGAACAGCCAACCTTGCTACATTGAGTTTAGCTTCCGATCACTGTAAGGACATGTTTAATAATACATTTTTACATGTCCTACTTTGAAACACTAAGCACTCTTGCTATGGGTGGTAAAGCCGTCTTAGGGGTGACATACTAATATTTAAAAAGAAGAATTATTACTGTCAAAAAGGACTATTTGACAGGTTGGATTTGCAAATGCAAACTACATAGCCAGGCTAAACATGGTAGGCTGCAGTCATGTTTGCACTGTCATTGCAGTGGATGGAACAATGGATGCTGCAGTCCCCTGTTGACATTTAAGTTACACACTCTGGATACACTTTGTATCATATAAAAGGGACTGATGGGTAAGTCAAATGTGACTATTAGGGCTATGCCAAATTAATCATGCTGAAAAGGGAAATACATGCACTTAACAAAGTTCAAATTATTTTACTGGCAGCAAAAACAGTGAAAATGGGCTGTGATTTGAAGACTATCAAGGGCTTGAGATGAGGACAGGTCATGGTTCTTTCTGTCCTCTGCATCTAAGAAGGGAGACACAGCAGTATTGGGTGGCTGTAGAAAAGTTAAATGGCACCTGTAGACTGTAGCACTCTGTGTGCTATTCACAAGTGTGACAAAGCAGACATAGGGGGTTATTACAACTTTGGAGGAGGTGTTAATCCGTCCCAAAAGTGACGGTAAAGTGACGGATATACCACCAGCCGTATTACGAGTTCCATAGGATATAATGGACTTGTAATACGGCTGGTGGTATATCCGTCACTTTACCGTCACTTTTGGGACGGATTAACACCACCTCCAAAGTTGTAATAACCCCCATAGTTTCCAGCCTACCATGTGTAGTGAGACTGGTGCAATGTGACCTGTTAAAATAGCCTTTTTTGACAGGTCAATACCTCATTTTTAAATATTAGTATGTCACCCAATAAGAGCCTTGTATGCCACAAGGCAGTGTGTAATGTACTTAGAAGTGGAATGTAGAAAACAAAATTAAAATGCCATTATAGGGCCCTAAAAAGCTATTATCACTGTATTAAGACTTAGATGTCTTCTGTATAAAACCAGGTCACATATTAAAATACTAATACTATGCCTTGAGAAAGGGACCAGTAAAAAAAATAACATTAAACACTGTTTTTAATGTTTTTTAAATCCACATCAATGCCAAAGTCAATTTTTAATACACATTCAGAAAATATTACTTTAGGAAATGTACTCTTTACCTACCTGAACTGTAAGAAGGATAATTAGCACAAAGTCTTGCAAGCTCTTAGCTTGTGCTCAGCCTTGAATAGGTGTAAAATAGGCGCGAAACACCTCCAAGGAGCCAACAATAGGCGGACTTGAATGGGCACATATAACATCTCAGAAACCAAACAGAATATGCAGCACAGTGACAGTGGTCATCCTTTTTGGCACTACAGTGCCAAACCCTACTTGACAGAACAGTTGAGCCAAATATAACACTTGGAACACACTTGAACTAGAGAGAATAGGATACCAAGGCAATTCTTGTGGACCCTTTGTCTTGTTTCTGAAGGACTCGATTTTTGCCCCATCAGATTTCTGTCTCTATCAGGGGACATTAGAATTACCATAGTGTACTCCTCCCACTCACAAACAGCCCTCAGAGTCCAGGTTTAGTAATGCTGAAGACTTTCACTATTTTGAAAATGCCCTGACACATGATATTTGGGCCTGTTTGCTGCATCTGTACCCTCCAGGAGCTCTACAAACTGCAACAAAGAAGCAAAGACGACTTCTGCAACATTGTATCTTCAGCTCCTGCCAGCAACTGCAACTGTTTCCAGGTCATGCATCCTCCGAGGACAGCCTCTCCTCAGTCTGCACCAGGAGACCAAAGGAATCTTGTAGGTGGCTGGCCTGGTTATAATGGGTACCTTGGATACTTACATCTTACACCAGGTCCACTTATCCCTTATTAGTGAAATCTTGCCTTTTCTCTGGTCCATCATTTCAGGATCCAGCTCTCCTTTTTTCATCTGAAGTTTTCTCTGTGCCCTTGTCTAGACACATGCCCACTCAGGGGTCTTCAGTTCTACTTCAGCCCAGGAGGAATGCTCCAGGTCATTACCAAGCAGGCAATATACAGTGAGGATGAGGATACAACCACTTCTTTCTGTCCTGCTATTCCGCCCCATTCATAAATTACCACAGCCATGGAATGGAACTTTATCTCATTGTCAGCATTGATGACAGGATAAGATTTCCCTACCAGGAATTGATTTGAGAGGACCAGGTGCTGAGTCACCATAGTGATACTAGCTCCTGTGCCCCTAAATGCTTCTATTTTCTCCCCATTAATCAAAGGGTGCTGCTTGTATTTTTGCATGTTACTTGGTCAAGCAGCACAGGTTAAGACTACCTACCCTCAGTGATTAATGTTGCCTCTGTGGGGACACTGACATGGACAGGCTACACCTCTGACCCCATCTGGATATTGGCAACTGCATTTTGCTGAAGGTTGACTAGAAGCATTCTTCTTGTTTTTACAGCCAGAGTATCCAGTTTGGTGCCCTTTGGCTTTGCAATTGTGGCACCAAGCATTCCTGGAGTCAAAGGGGGTCATTCTGACCCCCGCCGGCGGCGGATGCTGCCGGCCTGGCGGGAACCGCCAGAAGACCGTACCGCGGTCATTCTGAGTTTCCCGCTGGGCTGGCGGGCGACCGCCAGAAGGCCGCCCGCCCGCCCAGCGGGAAACCCCCTTCCACGAGGATGCCGGCTCTGAATGGAGCCGGCGGAGTGGAAGGGGTGCGACGGGCGCAGTTGCACCCATCGCGATTTTCAGTGTCTGCCACGCAGACACTGAAAATCTATGTGGGGCCCTGTTAGGGGGCCCCTGCAGTGCTCATGCCAATGGCATGGGCACTGCATGGGCCCCCAGGGGCCCCACGACACCCGTTCCCGCCAGCCAGGTTCTGGCGGTGGAAACCGCCAGAACCAGGCTGGCGGGAAGGGGGTCGGAATCCCCATGGCGGCGCTGCTTGCAGCGCCGCTGTGGAGGATTCCCAGGGGCAGCGGGAAACCGGCGGGACACCGCCGGTTTCCCGTTTCTGACCGCGGCGGTACCAGAATGCTCATGGAAGCACCGCCAGCCTGTTGGCGGTGCTTCCGCGGTCGTTGGCCCTGGCGGTCCATGACCGCCAGGGTCAGAATGACCCCCAAAGTGTCTCCCTTTATACCCACCCCTCGACTGTGAGAAGTCTCTGGGCCCACCTTCCTTGCAGGTTTTTTGGGGCCTTGAGAAGACTCTAATATTTTTACCCTGGCTCCCATCTTTCCCTAGGCGGGCTTTTTGCCCTCTTTCTTTTGGTCTCCCCCACCAGTGGTAGTTTTGGTCACTCTTGTTTTGACCCAGTGGTCTGCCTTCTTCCCCAATTCTTAAGCAGAAAGTGGACCTAAGTCTACCAGATGTTGATGTAGCCTACCATTGAAAAATGACTTAACAGATGCTCTTTCATGAACAGCTTACACAGACCATCATACTCCTGTACCTTGTTTCCAGCTAACCAACCACCTATCATTTTTACTGAACAGTGCACAACGTCTAACCAGGTTTGGCTCTGGGAACTTCGAACCACCCTGTACTTTATTCTGTACTTTTCAGTTGTAAATCCAAAGCCCTCAATCAGGGTACCCTCCATGAGGTCATAGGATTTAGAATCTGCCTCAGTCAGTGTCAGGAGCCTATCCCTGCACTTTCCTGAGAATAACTCCCACTTCAGTGTGCCCCAATGTTTCATTTCAATTTCTCACCCAATGCAGTCTCTTTCAAAGGCAGAAAAACATTTTACTAGATCATCTCCTTTAGTGAAAGGAGGAACAACTCTCGGGAGTTTGATGTTGAAAGCTTTTTCTTTCAACACTTGAATGCTGCCACCAGAGATGGGTCCTAATCCCAACTCCTTTCTTTATTTCTCTATCTCCAAGAGCTGACTCTCTAAGGCAAGTCTTTTGGTCAGCCTGGCAATATCCAGGTTTGTCTATGTGGGTGCTCTAACCATGCTGCTGAGGGAAGAGGAGCTACCCTCGTCCCCAGGTTCTTCACCCACCACAGATGCATCATCATCATTTTCATCAGGGGGGTTATCTCTTTCATACTGGGCCACCAGAAATCTGAGTTTCTCTGTTTTGGGGCTCTTTCCAGCCTGAATTCTGCATAGTCTGCAGAGTGTCCTTATTTGGTCATAACTATATGCATCATAAGGTTCTAGGTTGAGCTCCTGGGTTCTGATCTCTGTATAAGACATATTGGACATTGTTGGACAGGCTAACTAAAGTAAGGACTTTGAAAAACATTTTGCTAAAATTGAAGGGAGCTAACCAGGGCCCTAACAATTATTTTTAAAAATCTGCAAACAACGTTGGCCAATTAGAAAATCTAAAATTATTAACTAAAGGCAAATTGGAGAGTTATCCATATGCTCACAAAATTGACAAAGTGGTATCAGCAAATGCAGTCTTTAACCCATCGCTGACCACCAAATGTAGGACGCTGGCCCTCTATTTACTGTACAAGCTAAGCACACTGTGTAGGGGGTCCAGGCAACCAAACATTGGTTTCCAGAAGTGAAAACGAGATCACCTAATGCTCTAATTTTCAAGGTAGCTTGGTCGAGCAGTTAGGCTAATCTTGGAGAATTGCAAAGCATTTGTTGTACTTACAGTATCAAGCATTCGACTCACACACTTAAAGGAATAACTAAAGACCAAGTTCTAAAAATACTTCAGACTTTTATATAATTATGGAGACCAAGATTATCAAAATTGGTTAGGTCATTTTTAAGTTATTAATTTTTCAAGTTTTAATAAATGCAGTCTTTCTGTGTGTAATTACGTACCATAGGAATCAATGGAAGGCCACCTGTAAAAATGCAAATATAATCATAGGTTTGCTTTACCTAGTTCAGCTTTGGCAGGTTGATCGCAGTTATCGGTGGGCTTGCTGTGCCAGAAGGAGCAATTCGGGTGGCTCCCGGTTCCAGCAGGACCAGCATTGGAAAGACTCTTGGAGCTGGTGCATGGCCACTGCGAGGGACCACTTAGAAAAGCAATGCAGGAGCATGTTTAAAGGTGGTGCCTTGGGGCCCTCTTGTGGTGTCGAGGTTACAAGGGGTGAGGGACCCTTGGGCCTCAGCTGGTTCCTCGTTTTAAGGTGCAGAGCAGGCAGGTGCAGGGCCAAGTTGTTGATCCAAGGGCTGTGTGCAAAGATGCCTTTCTGGTCCAGATGCAGGTCCTGGTCAGGGTCACTTGCAAGACAATGGGGGCACACTGCTGGGAGGTCCAGGGTGTTCCTGAAGTCCCTCAACTGGGGCCTTCTTTCTGGTCCAGTTGCAGCTCAGGGGAAGCTGTTTTGCTTGGTTTCCGATGTCCACTGAGCAGTACCTGAGATATTAGCATAACTCGGCCACTGGAGGACACAGTGCCACAAAACTTGGCACACTTGCGGGGTTTGTTGTGGCGGTTGTCAGTGTTTTCTTGGGTCCAGATGCAACTTCTGGTTTGGGAGAAATCAGCTGATCAGTGAAGTGACTCTTACTGGCTTGTTGGTTCTTGCTTTGTTGTAGAGGGGTGCCTCCACTCAAAAGGGAGATCTGAGGTGATTTGTGAAGCCTGGAGGTCCCCTGGGTTTCTTGGGGTCAGTCCAGAGTTTAGCTCCTCCGCAGCTGCAATTTTTAGGTCCTGATGGCAGCAGGCAGGGTTTGGTGCCTTTTCTTGATGCAGCAGGTCAACGGTTCTTATGCTTTGGGTCTTCTTTGGTGCGTGTTTACTTTGTCCTTTTAAATCTGAAATCTTGGTCTAGGGGGTGCCCACTAAATACTGAATTTAGTGGCCATTTTAGGGGCAACCTGGTAGAGTCCAATGGGGCACTTACCTTTGGGTGGCTACAACCACTATAGTGACCACTTCCTGTGGGAATGGTCACTACCGTAAATCTCATTAGCTATTTTCCTCTATCCCAAGATGAAGGAAACTGAAAAAGAGGATCCACCTTGCAGGCAACTCTTTAGGGATGTTGCATGCCAGGTGAGGCCACTCCTTTTACCCTTTGTTAGGTTTCCTGCCTTTGCTCCCGCCAAAAGTAAGGGCTTGCAAAAAGGGATGCCATCTGCTGCTAACAGCAGGCTTGTGGGCTTGTTGGTTCTTGCTTTGTTGTAGAGTGGTGCCTCCACTCAAAAGGGAGATCTGAGGTGATTTGTGTAGCCTGGAGGTCCCCTGGGTTTCTTGAGGTCAGTCCAGAGTCTAGCTCCTCTGCAGCTGCACTTTTTGGGTCCTGATAGCAGCAGGCAGGGTTTGGCACCTTTTCTTGATGCAGCAGGTCCACTGTTCTCTTGCTTTGGATCTTCTTTGGTGCTGGTCTTCTTTGTCCTTTTAAATCTGAAATCTTGGTCTAGGGGGTGCCCACTAAATATTGAATTTAGTGGGCATTTTAGGGGGAACCTGGTAGTGTCCAATGGGGCACTTACCTTTGGGTGGCTACACCCACTATAGTGACCATTGCCTGTGGGAATGGTCACTACCCTAAATCTCATTAGCTATTTTCCTCTATCCCAAGATGAAGGAAACTGAAAAAGAGGGTCCACCTTGCAGGCAACTCTTTAGGGATGTTGCATGCCAGGTAAGGCCACTCCTCTTACCCTTTGTTAGGTTTCCTGCCTTTGCTCTCTCCAAAAGTAAGGGTTTGCAAAAAGGGATGCCATCTGCTGCTAACAGCAGGCTTGGTGGTCAAGTTTCAAGGGTGGTAAACGCTTTGAAGCTCACCGCCAGGACAATGCACATTTCTGAGGGGGGTGTTACCTCCCCCACGCAGAAAGGGCATTGCCTTACAAACCGGAGAAGCAGGACTCTCCCCCCAGGTTTGCATATTTGCTGTCTGGTGGAGGCAGCTGAAAAAGACCAGTCAGCAACCATGCCAGGATAGTTAGCTTTTGCAAGGGGCATATCTAAGGCGGCCCCTAGGTAATAAATACAAAACTGGCACCGGATTGGATTTATCACTCTGAGTTGTTTGATACCAAACAACCCAGGGTTCAGAGTGACCATCATGTAGCTGGGAAACTCCTGTTGACCAGTGTCCAACACATGTATCAATATGACTGCTCTGTTCTCTCACTATATTCCATGTTTGGCAAGGACACAGTGGAGGCATATTGCTCATGCAACTATGCCCATACATCTAATATGGAGCACCCTGCCTAAGGGCTGTAAGGCCTGTCAAAGGGGTGTCTTACCCATTGTAAATGCAGAGTATGGTGGACAGGGCACACAGGCATTGTGCCAGTTGAGTTAGTATTTTAGGTTTGCACAAGGTCACTCAGCCTGCAATGGCAGTGCTGGGTGTATCTGGATGCATGGCCCTAGAGGGTAGCACAGTCCTTGCTGCTGACCCAGGGGCCTACCCATAGTACCCCAGACCCTTGGGCGCCTAGGTGCCCCTTAAATAGAGACTGATAGTGGTAGCTAAGGGTGTATCCAATTGTGCCAATGCATCACAACGGATTTAGGGAAATAGCTCTTGCCCTGGGAACCTGATTAGCAGGGGCCCTGGGCACTACAATTTCTAGAACACATCAACCTCAGGCAAAAAGTGTCAAAAAGAGGTCCTCTCTCACAGGAAGTTAAAAGTGGGGTCATAAATATTTGGTTTGCTAACAAATGTGACACTGTATGACAGAGCTGCATGAACGTCACTATGGGTATCCCCAAACTCCAGTATGGGTGTTGGGTGGAAACGGGTTACGCCCAGATCATGGTTGAAGGTGATGCCCTGCAAGCAAACCCAGCTCTTTTTGGCAATTGGTTACCCTCATGATAGCTGGGATAGGGCCTGCCCTTCAGCATACCTCTGCATTTAGCATTTGCAGCGTTGTGCTCAAGAAGATTTGCAGTGGGTGGTTGGCTATATGGAAGGTTGCGCACAGGACCTGCCCGCAAGGCAAGCCCCGGGTCTAACTCCTGCTGCTTTCAGTCTTTTCACGACCCTCATGATGGCTGGGATAGGGCCTGCCCTTCAGCATACCTCTGCATTTAACATTTGCAGCGTGGTGCTCAAGAAGATTTGCAGTGGGTGGTTGGCTATATGGAAGGTTGAGCGCAGGACCTGCCTGCAAGGCAATCCCCGGGACTAACTCCTGCTGCTTTCAGACTTTTCACCACTTAAGACTTCACACAACATATTATCGATGTGTTTGAAAATGGCACAGTTGCTGCCAGTTCTTGTAATGCCACACATCACTGCACTTTGGATTTCCAGTGTGTTTGATTAATTATTCACTTTTTGTGTGTGTTTTATTTTTATGTTTAAAAAAATAACCACTGAAAAAAACATAGGGAAGAAGACGTAATGGAAACAATTGTCAAATGAAAAAACACTAAAACATGATCCAAGTTAGCTACTCAACCATATTTCATCCCTAAAAAAGGGAAGGCAGAAATAATAAGTAATTTGTCTTCAGTATTTTGGGACTCAGTTTAGGGCCATAATCAGTATATATCTACAATCACATACTGTCCATGGCCTCTGGGTCTGGTCACCAGCTGAAATACCTAGGTACCTGACATGTGAGCCTGCTGGCATCAAGATCCAAGTCTAATGGGCCCTTAGGTCTCTGGATATCTCTGAAAATGTCTGGATTCAATTGCCAATCGCTGAAGTCCCTGAGGTGACGAGAGTTCCAATCCACTCTGAGATTCAATCTCCCTTGAATATGGGATACTCTCAAGATATACCACATTTCTCTTGCTAAATCCACTAACTGCTTTGATCTTGGGCTCCCTAAGCGGTTGAAGAGACTGCAACAAATGTTGCCCATGTGAATTAAGTCTACATTGTTTGCCAATTGAGTTTTGAAACTCTTTAAACCATTCAGACCTGCCATTAACTCCAAACAGTTTATGTGCAAAGAACTCTCTAAACTCGACAATTACCCCCTGTTTCTAGTTTGTTCATACAGGCTCCTCAGCCCATAGAACTGGCATTGGTCTCCAAGGTAAACTCTGGTACATTTCCAAAAAGTGCCTTGCAGTACCAACAGCTTTCTTAAGCTGATTCAGAAAAGGGTCTTAAAACAACACAAATCCTTGAGCAGTAAATGGTAAATATCCTTCCCTGAACGGGTGAAACACACAACGAGGCTGAGCTGCAGCAACTGTAGCTACTGATGTTAAACATTGCAAAACAAGGACATGGACCGCAGGAATCACCTATGTGTATTGGTCCTTTGTTGCATTAAATTGTAACCACTCTTATCAAAATGTTGACACCTGAAAATAAACACCGCTGTGGTCGTGTGGCCCAATTTCACTGTTAAGTGATAAATAAGGCAAAATCACTGCGTCCCACATTGGCAAGAACAGAAAAACACCGCTAGAGCCTGGCTTTCCAAAACCCTACTAATGCAAAAAAATAACCGCCGCACCCAGGTAGACAGCTGAGAGCGTCGGAAGCAGAAAATCTCACCACATCAAGGTAAGAATGCACCGAGTGTTGGGTGCAATGTACTCAGCGTGACGGAGCCTCCTGTTTGGGTCCTCTTGACTAACAGAACCCGCCGGGAGCTTGTAAAACCTGGTCAAAATATTTATGAAGACAAGTGTAGAGGGCAGAAGCCTGTCTGTGGGTTGGCAGCAGCGATTGCTGGAGTGAAAACCCCAAAGAGCTAGTTTGGCAGTACTGGGAGCCCCCAGGATGCATGGAATTGGCTCCCCAATACCAGATTGGTAATGGGGGGACAATTCCATCATCTTAGACATGTTACATGGCCATATTCAGAGTTACCATTGTGAAGCTACATTGACCTATATGTAATGGTGCCCCCGCACTCACAAAGTCTGAGTAAATGGCGCTGAACTATGTGGGAGCACCTTTGCAAGTGCAAGGGTGCCCTCACACTTAGTAACTTTGCACCTAACCTTCAGCAAGTGAAAGTTAGACAGGTAGGTGACTTATAAGTTACTTAAGTGCAGTGAAAATGGCTGTGAAATAGTGTGTGCACTATTTCACGCAGGCTGCAGTGGCAGTCCAGTGTAAGGGTTTATCTGAGCTCCCTATGGATGGCAAAAGAAATGCTGCAGCCCATAGGGATCTCCTGGAACCCCAATGCCCTGGGTGCCTAGGTACCATATACTAGGTACTTATAAGGGGGTCCAGTGTGCCAATTGAAATTGGTAATTTAGGTCACTAGCCTACAGTAACAAATTTAAAAGCAGAGAGAGCATAAGCACTGAGGTTCTGGTTAGCAGAGCCTCAGTGACACAGTTAGGCACTACACAGGCATACACATTAGGCTATAAATTATGAGCACTGGGGTCCAGGCTAGCAGGATCCCAGTGAGACAGGAAAAACATACTGACATATAGATTTTTATCTATGAACACTGGGGTCTTGGCTAGCAGGATCCCAGTGACACAGTAAAAACACACTGACACACACTCACAAACAGGCCAAAGTGGGGGTAACCATGCTAGAAAGAGGCTACTTTCCTACATATAGTATCAGGGTTCCACAATGGAATGTTTTCTTTATGATGTATGTTGTTCTTTAAAGGACTGCATGTGAGGCAGCAATAAAAGGATTGTTTCATAATAATAGCCTCCGGTCTTGTAATGAAATCCTGTGACTGCTCGCACTTAATGCCCTGAGAGTCAAGTGCGTAAAGAATTGTACTTGTTGCAGTTTGCCAAAAAACAGTTTGATAGACCCCCTGGACAACAATGATAAGCAACCTCAATAACCACAGTTTGGGCCCAGTAGCCCCCACCTGCTATCTGACGAACCCGAGTGGAGTCTGTAGCACCTTTAAAAAGCTGGTGGTAATCAAATGCAAATTAACACAGAAAACCATGCCAGAATATTATTACTACAACGTAGTCCCCATTTATTTATACAAAGTGTTAAATGTGAGGGCAATGCCATTTGTTAACGTTATTACAACATCTTGGTATACAACTCAGAGTTAGCAGCAAATTCCAAATATGTATTTAAATAGACAAAGCAAGACAAGTATCAGCACATCTAGAAAGATGAAGGACTGCAACCACAATATTCTGTGACAGGCTCTTGACTGACTGCCTGACTTATTTAACTTTTTATGTACACACTCTTCCAAGAGACCCTTGGTTAAGTGTTGCATTACTTTACAAATGGGTGTTCAGGGAAGTTTAAAAAAGTGTCAGTGACTTGGAGTGGACAAGTTAAATTAAAAAACGAATTAAAAAACTGATGCTGTTGAATAAACAAAACCCTACCATCAATAACTCTCAGTCTGGACTCCTGATGGTCCTAGTCCAGGTGATTAGTATTCCAAAGTGAGTTAACAGTGACTTTTGCTCACTACAAAGCACCCAGTTTAAATAAAATAAAGAGATTGTTTTACTCCTGCTAAAGAGGGGCACCACCCTTGCCTAAGTGAATGCAAAAAAAAATCACATCTAGAGATCCTGGGTTCTATTTAAAAACAAATGCATACATAAGAATCTATTTTCTCGTTTGTTTATATATGTTGTAAATCTAAACACATCCTAATTACGGACTGACTTGACTTTCCTAGGTGGATATAAACATAAAAACATGCCTTCCAAGTCAATAGCTCATAACTTTGAATTATTTTCTGTGGGATACTCGTTAGGACCCAGATTTACAAATAAATCACTCAATGCAGCACAGCAAGATCTGTGTGAACAGGAGGGAGCAGGACAGCGCTATATTTTGAAAGAAGTGGTGCTGTTCTGCTCTTTCCCTGCACTGATGAACGTAATGCTGCCTTGTGGTGATGAAGATACCATTGCCCCATAGTGCAAGTGTACCTGCATTGTGGTCTTAATAGTTTTTATGCATGAAGGGTTCCCTTCCTGCACAAAAGCTATGCTAATCCAATTTTCTCTTTGAATGTGTAAAGCAGAATGCATCACACATGAAAAGAGGAAACAAATCAGGAGAAATAAAAATATTTCTCCTCATTACACCAGCCTCAGGTATGCTCAAGATTATGGCACGCACTTGTGTCTGCAACACTGCTATTTGTACACCACATGTATAATATATTCGGATCTTCAAAAAAATACGAAAGGCTTGCACTGGGTGTAACTTGCAAACACCCTGTCTCATTTGATGTAGATTTGTCAAACAGTTTAAAGTAATAAGCAAATGAAAATAATATTGACTCCACCAGATGTACTAACATTATGAATAATGAATTCCTAAAGGTGATTGTCTCTGAACCGCAATTTGGAAATCGGTATTCCTAATGTGTGAAACTCTTTTGAGTTTCATTAGTGATTCCTAGTAGGTCACAAATAGACCTGCCTTGTGATTATTAATGAGGTAGGTCGCAATTGCAACCCATAGGAATCGCACCCATCACAGGGATGGTGGCCTGCTGTTTTCAGCAGACTACCATGTCTGTGATTGCTTTTTATTAAAAAAATCTATTTTTTCTCCCCTAAATCAAGACCGTTTTTCTTAAAGGTAAATGGGATGATTTTAAAAAGAATGAAAGAAAAGCTTTGCAGGTTCATTTTTTTAAGAGTAGGCAGTGGTCCATAGCACCACTGCCTGCTCTTAAAAAATATTTTTTTTCCCATTTTCGAAGGGCAAGGTGTCCCTAAGGGACCCCTCCGTAATTGGGTTACCACCAGTTTAAAAATGGTGGTAAAGTATTACTGTTTTGTGACCGGAGTTCGGTCACAAATTACTAATACATACAAATCTGATTTGATATTTGGAAGGCATGCCCTAAACACGGCCCTTCTAAATATCAAATCGCAACTGCAAAATGTGATTCGACAACAAGTTACTGAATCGCATCTTGCATTTTGCAGATTATAAAAAGCATTTTTCTGGTTGCAAATGGCCTGAGTCTGTGTGTTGGGCCGTTTGCGACTGGAAACAATTATTTGTACATCTGGCCCTTTGACTCTTCCTCCCAAAGAAATGGCACAAGCCTTGACATACCCGTAGAAAATGTATCCTTTTGTGCCAGTTTGGTTGTAGCTCCATGCATGTTCTTTTAGCATACTATGCCTGCTGTTGTGCACTTTAACCTAGATATATTTTATTTAGCTCTGTTGTATTATTCTTACCATAGCCACTTTTACGGTCTTGTTTTATTTCTCTCTATCTAGCTGTTTTTGCCTAGGCCAGCACTACATTCTCAAACAAGACATTATTGCTCACTCTGTGCTTCTTTCAAGGGTGCAGTAAGATAGGTTGCCGGTGAACGTGGTACAAGTTTTCTCTCTGACATTCATCGAAAAACACACATCCTTACGGAGGGATATTTTCTCAGAACATCAGCTTTTTTATTATAAAAACACTTCCTTGTCCCTTACACGTCAGAAGGAGATTCCAGCCAGAGAACCACGACTGTATGCTGATTGCTGAACGCTTCGCTACAGCTGCTTATGCAGACTTCAGGCTTTTGCTCAGGTATGGGGGATGATGTTTTCCCAGGGGAACCTGAAAGGCAGAATTAGAGCTTAATATGCTGTGCTCTACTATAACCTAGGTAGGAATTAGTCCATTGACTCTAGTGACAATATGGTAGCGTTATTTCTATGCTTTACTTTCCTTGTCACAATTTTAATCCTGTCATGCTGTATCGTCCTAGTTATTGCAGCACATGCTTTGCTATCTAAGATGCAGTCGCTTCATTAAAATCTGATTGAAACATATACTGCCTCTGTTTGTCATTGTGTATGTGAGACTTATGTAATTGAGAGAAACAGACGAGACCTGAGTGACCACGGTTTCCCTGAGAAATCAATTATGTCATGCGATCGGCTGCCCAATCATCCCTGCCTTTGGGTGGAGATGAGGCACTTCCAGTTAACCGGAGCAAAACCCGGTCTCCCACACCGCAGGTGATTCTGCCGCTCAAAATAAAGTAGTCTCATTAGAATAATGAGAGCCTATGCAACACTAGTAGATGAATATTTAGATGCACCTCCAGTCTTGGCTGCCTGCTGATTGATCTACATAAATGTGAGTTATTTCAACATACTAATCATCTGCCAAATGTCTTTCATATTTGTCAAACTGTACCAAAGTTATACACAAATCAACAAATGACTTTTCAGCTGACACCCTTGCAAACCCACCTAGCACCTTTTCCAGATGGTAATATCTCAAAAACTGCTTAGCAGATTTACACCAAACTAACAAAAGCACATTTCATAAGGACAGTAATACTTTCATGCAAAGCTTGATGTAAATCTGATCCGCTTTAGGGCTTTAGACATAAACAAAATTTCCTACGGAAGCTAAAAGTAGGAAAACATGTTTTTTTTCATCTCAAATTAGTTTTTTCCTTCTGCATAGATCTTCACTAAAATTAGCATGCTGATCTTTGCCTGACAAAATTATTGGCTTGCCAAATTTCGTGCAAATTTGTCTATGAGACCAAAGGTTATAGACAAATAAAAAATAATTTGCAATGGAAAGTGCCACTGAATCGTATCTACACAATGGCTACAGCCTCTGTATAATATATATTTTTTCCTATGGTGATTTTATGCACTATAGATTGCAAATTATTACTGCTTCGTTTCTCCATGTGAGTGTTTACGTGTTATGTTTTCCTGTAATTTCATTTAGCTGCATGAATATGATACAATCTGTGTGGTACATGCATGGATAGCCTTGCTAAAGCTATGAATCACTGTACTTTTTCTGGTTTTATTTTTATAGCAATTGTGTTTGTTTATATATTTTGGAGATTAAATATGGATTCGATTCTTCCATAGAGTTGCATGCCTTCTGCTCATGGTTAAATTATCAACTCAGAGCAAATGTTTCCTAGTCCTATGACTTTTTTTATTTTTCTCTGTGTAGCGAGAATTTACATGTGTACCAGGATTTCCTGCTGCTGTAAATATTGAGCTAGCTATTTAGGGATCGAACTGTCACAATTTTGCTCCCTTGACTGTGCTCTCTAATCACTTATGGGCATATCTGGTAAATGATGGCCTTGTATGATGGCTTATAGGCTTCTTTAAATGGTTACTTCACATTCTTGTGCCCTAATATGGGGCTTATTATGATTATGGTAATTCTGTATAAACAATGACAAATACTTCGGGTTACAGAAACAAAAGGGTGCAATATAATTTACTATCATGAGATTTGGCCATCAGAATGCAAAATAACTACGGAAATGTGTATTTGCACTGGTTTCTGTGCATTATTTCCTCTTTTCGATGACTTGCACCTGGCCATATATTTACTGGTGAATTGAATGGAGGGAAAATGTGAAAGTGTGCTTTTTACACAAAACTTTTAATTTCATTTCGGCCACTACTTCCCAGTTGCTGCCAAAATTGGTATTTACAAGAAACTCTTATTGGTGGCCCAAGCATGGGTGGAAGACTAGTGTTAGATATACTGCTTCTTCAGCTTTATTCTCTGATTTTGATAGAGAAGAAGTGGCTTAATGAACAGGAGATATACAGGGCATATATAGAAAATATAGAAATTGTGATTTCCTAATTGTGAGTTGTATCAAATTGCAATTAGGAAAGCGCAATTCCTAATGTATAAAAATGTATAAGTCTGAAATAATGATTCATAGTGGGTTGTAAACTGACCTTCCTAATGACCTTTAATGAAGTAGGTTGCAGTTTGCAATCCAGTAGGCACTGCAGTGGTCATAAGGATGGTGGCTTCCTGGAGTCAGCAGACCACCATGTCTGTGTATTCTTTTTTAATAAAGCATTCTTTTTATGAAAAACAGCCTGTTTTCCTTAAAGGAAACAGGCTGATTTTCAAAAACCAAAATGTAATATGTTTTAAATAAAATTAATTTGGTTTATTTTTTTAATAGAAGACAGGGACCACAGCCTACTCTTAAAAAATATTTGTTTTAACATTTACAAAGGGGAAGTTGTTCTATAGGGACCACTTTTCATTTGTGAATGGTCACCACCACCTTTGAGGGGTGAGTAAAAAATGAATGTTTTGCAACCATAATTGGGTCACAAACATTCATACATAGCACTGCAATTCAGTATTTGGAAGGGCCACCCTAAACACCGACAAACACAAATTTTGTGCTTTGTACATATGAAAAAGCATTAGTTCCAAACAAACTGAAAAAATGCTTTTGCAGATATGGCACCACCATCCCCTGATTCTATCTTTGTAATCTGTCCCTGCCTTAAACAAAAATAAAAAGAAATATGTCATGTAAACTGGTGTTCATGTAAGGCACTCTAATACCCTTGGGCCACTTTTTCACTACATAAAACTGCAGGTAAAAATGCTGCTTGTATACCAAATGTTTTTGTGATCTTATTAAGGTGGAGACCAAGGTGCCCAATGGAGACCGCGACATGACATTTGTCATTGTTAATCACAAAAACGGAACGCGGCCACTTTATTTTAAACGCAATAGAGAGTAATGTTGTGAAAGGCATCAAACTAAGTGAAGGCAGTCACTTCTTGCTCACTCCTTCTCTCCCTACATTCTTCTCACAGTCTCTGGTTCTCAATCTATTTTATGGAGACGACATAAATTCAGCCTTCTACTCCAATAGTATTGATTTTTCTTTAGGACACAACTTCACCTAAGTAGGGACGCTTTGGTTTCTTCCTTCATAGCCTGTGATTGATGCCTTTTTTTACCACGCACGGCAGAGATAGATGCATTTAGTTAGGCTCCTGTAAAATCATTAATGCCACACTAACTGGTTGGCTACCCATGTGTCGGATAAGTAGATATCATGCATGTGTTACCTGAAACAATACACTATTGGATAAGCAACCCATTAATTTTCTATCATAGCTGGTGCCACGAGGAAATGTGAAATACACGCTGGGGGCATGCAGAGGAACAGCGCATGCGGTTTCGAGGTTGCTAAGTGTTTCTAGGTCTTAGCTAGGTGTAACAAGCTACAATTGGAGAAACTTTTGATAAATGAAACGAAAAAGAACAAAAACAGACCAAAGCAATTAAATGACTTTTTAGCTTGGGTACCCTAACACAGTAGCAGTATAAAATAATTCCAACAGTCACACTTTAAAACTGAGTAAATACAATATCAACTGTGCAAACTCATACTATGTTCGCTTTTTATGTCTGAAAAATCATACATTGTTTTACACTTTTCTATCTTCCCGCTAAAAATAAGTGTAGTGGCAGCAGTATAAAATGGAAATTGCCTATACAATGCAGTCTTTACAAAGTACTACATTTAGCATTTTTTAAAATAACATTATTATTTTGCAATTTTTTTTTTTAAAAGGGATTAGGCGCTGGTAGTGGTAAACGGAGGTTGGATTAAAGTGTAGTAATGAAAATTAATTGAGGTGGAAAAAAAAATCACTGAAAAAATCAAAGGTTACAGGGCCGTTATAGTTAGAAAACAGAATTAAAAAGCCTTAGACATTCACTGAAAAAAATAAAGGTTACATGGGTGTTATAGTTAGGAAATAGAATTTAAAAAACCTTTGAAAGTCACTGAAAAAAAACAAAGGTTACATGGATGTTATAGTTAGGGTCTGGATTTACTCGTACAAAAACCATAGAAATTCAGCAGTTATAATTACCTGAGATAATTATAACTTGCGCTCTCGTAACGCACTGCTTATGACATCACATATTACATCACTCATGACATCACTGAAGATATCTCAAACAACATAACTGATGACATCACTGATGACATCATCCACACAAACAGTCCTACATGCACTCTTTTGCTGATGCAAACTCTTGTATAACCAGACACACACATCTACTCACATACTTATTCAGATATGCATAAAAGTAGAGATATACAAACAGCCACTGACACCACCACTCACTCACCCATACACTACTTACTCAGGTATTGACAAACTCATACAGTTACTTACACACCCACTCATACACTTATACACTCACTGACGCACCCATTCAGACACCAATACAATAACTCATGCAGCCCATTAATAGATCACTCATCTAGTAACACATCCAGTCAATCAGCTGGAGAGACACTGACACACCCTCACAGTCACCATACAGTCACTGACTCATCTGTACAGTCACTTCCACACACAATCACTCAACTATACAACTATTCACACACCAACTTACTCACATGAACGGGCACTCACATACCCACTCAGTCACCCATGCAGCCACTCACGGAGCCCCTCACTGACCAACACAAGTTCTCACACATCCACTCACTATTCTACTTAAAAACTGACACATGAACTCAGTTTAGGATACAGCCACTCATACACCCACTGACTCTCCCATACAGTCACTGACACACCCACTCAGTTATATTTACAGCCATTCAGACACTGACTGAGTCTTCCATACAGTAACTGACTGACCAAGATACTCACCAATACAGTGACACCCATTCACTTACCCAGACAAGCACTCTGATACCCACTATGCCACATATACAGTCACCAACAGACCCACCCACTAAATGAAATGCATCTGCTCACACATTCACTTGCTTACCCATATAGCAACCTACACATCCATTCAGTTTCCCATACAGCAAATGATTCAACCACTCATTCATCCATAGAAACGCTCACACACCCTTTCACACATCGATAAAACCACTTACACTCACTGGATGATGTCATCATTGATGTCCTATGAGATGTCTTCAGTGATGTCACTGACCTTGTCATGAGTGATGTAATATGTGAGGTCAGAAGCAGTGCATTATGAGAGCGCAAGTCATAGTTAACTCAGGTAACTATAACTCCTGAATTTCTACGGTCATGTAAGAGTAAATTCAGAACCTAAGTATAACGTCCATGTAAACTTTGGCTTTTTCAGTGAATGTATATATATATATATATATATATCAAACCAAGGCCCTTTCAGGGATAGAGTGACGCATAAATTATGCAAAAAACAAAGGAGAACTCTGGGAAGTTCCCAATTTTAGGTGGAGAGCTGCTCTAGTAAGGAGCACCCTGCAACACCAGCGACACTCTAGATTTGCTCACCTCAAATGTCTGCTTATCTAGCAAAGTCTTTAAGCATAGAATTAGCACAGTGCTATCCTCGCCGAGCTAGATAGTGACAAAGTCTTTTGCCATTCGTACAGCAAAATCTTTAAGCATAGGATTGACATAGTGTCATCCTTGCCGAGCTGTAAAATGACAAAAGCCATTTACCAATCCAGGCACAGTATTACAGCTTTGGACTGGTGAAATACCGTCCAAGCCAACCTAGAATGAGTAAAGCAACCCCTGACACGTGTTTCGCTCTCATTAGAGCTCTTCAGAGGAGTATAGCTTTGTCCAGACACAAGGGAGCACCCATTATAAGTCAAACCAAGGCCCTTTCAGGGATAGAGTGACGCATAAATTATGCAAAAAACAAAGGAGAACTCTGGGAAGTTCCCAATTTTAGGTGGAGAGCTGCTCTAGTAAGGAGCACCCTGCAACACCAGCGACACTCTAGATTTGCTCACCTCAAATGTCTGCTTATCTAGCAAAGTCTTTAAGCATAGAATTAGCACAGTGCTATCCTCGCCGAGCTAGATAGTGACAAAGTCTTTTGCCATTCGTACAGCAAAATCTTTAAGCATAGGATTGACATAGTGTCATCCTTGCCAAGCTGTAAAACGACAAAAGCCATTTACCAATCCAGGCACAGTATTACAGCTTTGGACTGGTGAAATACCGTCCAAGCCAACCTAGAATGAGTAAAGCAACCCCTGACACGTGTTTCGCTCTCATTAGAGCTCTTCAGAGGAGTATAGCTTTGTCCAGACACAAGGGAGCACCCATTATAAGTCAAACCAAGGCCCTTTCAGGGATAGAGTGACGCATAAATTATGCAAAAAACAAAGGAGAACTCTGGGAAGTTCCCAATTTTAGGTGGAGAGCTGCTCTAGTAAGGAGCACCCTGCAACACCAGCGACACTCTAGATTTGCTCACCTCAAATGTCTGCTTATCTAGCAAAGTCTTTAAGCATAGAATTAGCACAGTGCTATCCTCGCCGAGCTAGATAGTGACAAAGTCTTTTGCCATTCGTACAGCAAAATCTTTAAGCATAGGATTGACATAGTGTCATCCTTGCCAAGCTGTAAAACGACAAAAGCCATTTACCAATCCTGGCACAGTATTACAGCTTTGGACTGGTGAAATACCGTCCAAGCCAACCTAGAATGAGTAAAGCAACCCCTGACACGTGTTTCGCTCTCATTAGAGCTCTTCAGAGGAGTATAGCTTTGTCCAGACACAAGGGAGCACCCAGTATAAGTCAAACCAAGGCCCTTTCAGGGATAGAGTGACGCATAAATTATGCAAAAAACAAAGGAGAACTCTGGGAAGTTCCCAATTTTAGGTGGAGAGCTGCTCTAGAAAGGAGCACCCTGCAACACCAGCGACACTCTAGATTTGCTCACCTCAAATGTCTGCTTATCTAGCAAAGTCTTTAAGCATAGAATTAGCACAGTGCTATCCTCGCCGAGCTAGATAGTGACAAAGTCTTTTGCCATTCGTACAGCAAAATCTTTAAGCATAGGATTGACATAGTGTCATCCTTGCCGAGCTGTAAAACGACAAAAGCCATTTACCAATCCAGGCACAGTATTACAGCTTTGGACTGGTGAAATACCGTCCAAGCCAACCTAGAATGAGTAAAGCAACCCCTGACACGTGTTTCGCTCTCATTAGAGCTCTTCAGAGGAGTATAGCTTTGTCCAGACACAAGGGAGCACCCAGTATAAGTCAAACCAAGGCCCTTTCAGGGATAGAGTGACGCATAAATTATGCAAAAAACAAAGGAGAACTCTGGGAAGTTCCCAATTTTAGGTGGAGAGCTGCTCTAGTAAGGAGCACCCTGCAACACCAGCGACACTCTAGATTTGCTCACCTCAAATGTCTGCTTATCTAGCAAAGTCTTTAAGCATAGAATTAGCACAGTGCTATCCTCGCCGAGCTAGATAGTGACAAAGTCTTTTGCCATTCGTACAGCAAAATCTTTAAGCATAGGATTGACATAGTGTCATCCTTGCCGAGCTGTAAAACGATATATATATATATATGTATATAGTTGGAAGGTGGATTATTGGTAAGGGCGGGTAAGTATCTACACTTAGCAATAGGCCACTAACCCCCTCTAGGTCCAGTCAGGTCTCAATCAATTAATCCCCACTCAACCCTTGGTAGCTTTGCAATGAGCGACAAGGCTTAACTGAGGAGACAGGTGTGTAAAGCATTTAAAAATCACAAAATATATAAGTAAAACACCAAAACACAATGAAAATCCAACACCAATTACATAAATTATGTTTTTATTTTTAAAATGACACTAAAACGACAACAATCCAATGTAGGGAACCAGAGATATGAATGTTTAAAGATTGAAAGTAATTCTGGAGCTTAGAAGCAAATAGCACCAAAAGGGTTTAAAAAGGTTACATTGGACAGGGACAAAGATTGCAGTTTAGACCATCCACGATCTAACACTGTTACACTTACTTTCAGAAGAGTTTATTGATACAGGAAAGTGGTCCAGAGCACCAGCCAAGGGTTCAGAGGCTCTTGTGTGCCTCTTGGGTTCTGGGACTACAACTCCCACAATGCACCTCTTCAACCTATGGAGCTGTTTACAACGGTTGCGCCAAATGTTTCCAAAACTTTTGGATCTTCTTCCAGAGATCCTTTTGCGGTCCTTGAAGTGTCCACAACTTGATCCAAGGTTCCAGAAGCTCTGAGTTGCTCCTTGGGAGTTGGGACTACAACTCCCAGAATGCACCTGGTCAAAATCCTCAAATGGCCACTGGATGCTGGTCAGCTGGGCTCTTCTTGCAAGACTTCATACAGGGGACTCTGGGCAGCTCATTTGCACCTGTAGTTTATGGGGAGTCCACACCTGGAGTTGCAGAAGCAAGGCAAAGTAATTTTCTTGTTGAAGCCCAAAGTGTGCAGCTGGTGCAGCCCTTGTGAGTGCACTGTCCAGGTGCAGGCCAGGGTCCCAGCAGGGCAGTCCTTCTCCAGTATCTTCTTCCAGCAGGGATCTGAGGTGTGGGTGCAGCTCTGCCAAATATATTGTTGCTCCTGGGGTGAAAAGCAAGGAGGGGGCAACTGTCCATTCACAGGCATGCCACTACCCTCTTGGATGACCACTTCCTGGGAAGTGTGGCAAAGATCAATCCCAGGGAGCAACATTCTATAAAAATCCAAAATGTCAGAAACTGAATTTTGGAGGTTAGACCCGGCTGAGCCCACCCACTGGTGTGGCTACAAATCCTCAACACACCCCTCTCCTGCCCTCTCCTAATTCAATCAAGAGGGTACCTGATTGTCTGGGTTTGCAGGAAAGGGGGGCGATCCTGAGCTGCTCCAAATGTCCTTCCCTCTTTTGAAGGCCAGCTTGGCTGCTCTTCCCCCCATCCTGTTTCACCATCTGCTGAGACAGATCCCCTTCCCCAGGCACTTCCTTTGTGTTCAGCCCAGGCCACTTCACACCTAATCAATGCAGCATGGCCAGGCTGCCAGAGGCTGGACAATCAGAGAAGGGCACTACAGAGCTGAAACAGGTAACTTTTAGGAAGAGTTGTAAATCTCTTTTCCTGAACTAGTTATATTAAATCCAACAATGGCAAATTGTTGCATTTATTATAACAATCATTTTGAGACCAAACTTGCTATTTCTATCAAATTTGCTATTTCTATTTTAAAATAAAGTCTCCCCATTTTAGCTTATGGAGCCCATTCGCTACAATAAGGGAAAACAAATTTGGCTATTTGTCCTCACCAGGGCTTATAAAACATATTTTAAAAGGGCCCTGCTTATAGTTACACTGCACCCAACCCTAGGGGTACCCAGGGTACACCTTAAGGGTGACTTTTAGATAGGAATAAGGTAGTTTAAGACTTTGGGAGTACTTTTAATTCCAAAGTCGAATTTGCATGTAACTTTCATTTAAAAGCAGCCAGCAAGGCAGGCCTGCATTTAAAATGACCTGGGCACCTCAGCAGTGCACCTATGAGGGCATTACCTATGCTGGGTCCCTAAACCAACATGCCCTACCATCTACTAGGGACTTATAGGTAGGTTGGTTGGCATAGCCAATTACAATTAGGCTAATTTGCATACTCATTTTACACAGAGCACATGTCCTGGTTAGCAGTACCCAGGGCACCACCAGAGCCAGGAAAATACCAGCAAAAAGTGAAAAAATGGGGCAAAAATGTAGGGGTCTTATGCAATGAGCCCAGTATTCTCATATATATATATATATATATATATATATATACATATATATATATACTTATACCCAAAACAATACAATGTGGTCTTATCCAGGACCTTCTTGATTTTACATATGCTTGACAAAAGAACAATAAATGTTCCACATCCTCAATTACATAGTTACAAAATGCACAGTGCAATGGCCTAGCCAAATTAGACATTCACTTATTGGTGAAATTGTTCACTTGCAGTATACCCAGCCTGAATTTGCTATGTAATGTTTGTGCGAGGAAGGTACATACACATCCATACAAGGTTCCAAGGAAGGAGCTGGTTTAAAAGTTCATCAACCAGACCACCGACCTTGGTGGTGCAGAGGGACACATTTATTTTATTTTTCTAGAATGCCTCTTTTATTGTGAGTCTGGTGTTATTGTTTACTAATGTGAGATTATTCCAGAGTCTACCCAGCCCTAGATCACTAAGATTTATTTTAATATGACGGAACAAAGGGATAAGATTACAATTCCCAGAGTTCTTTAGTTGTTCCATAGCGCATCTATAGGATGAGAGTTTGGGAGTTAGCCACAATATTACCCAAAAGAGCAATGGTTTTTATGTCACTAAGTCACCAATTATCTTTTCCTGCGTCAAAAAAACAAGGGGGATAATCAGTGTGCTCCTGGGCAAGTTAAATAATGATCTTGTGAAGTTATTTTCCTTTACTGTTAAATGTTGAACCGCTAATGCATCACACTTCCCAAAGTTTTACACACAAAGGGCTGCAACCTGGGCTTTGGCCCAATAGACCTCAACTACTGGTGTGACATATCTTGGGGTAGCTGCATTATACTTTTCACTAACTGTAAAGGCACTATGGAGAAGGTTCGTTTCACTTTTTTTGAATTGAGACTTCCATTTATCGTATTTCTTCTAAATAATTGACTTTTTGCAGAGCAACCACCTTCATATAGAAATCTCCTCTGTGTCGCTTATGGGGTCTAAGAATGATTATCTTTGAGTTATTTACCTACTGTCCCAGGGAGAGAAAAATCAACAAATTTGTTGAGCAGATTGTGAAGCCCAGCTGGGGAGCAGGATAGCCATAGAGTGTCATCTGCAAATAGTAATGCGGTGGTAGAGTTACCCCCCCCAATTAGGGTTGGTCATGAAAGTATGGAACCAGACAATTAACCACATTGTTCATATCTAGCAAAAAACAATGTTGGCGCAAACATGCACCCCTGTTGTACTCCCCATTCTATGAGTATGCACTCTGCAAGCTCAAACCCTGCCCCTCACCTGACTTATTTGCCATTAATCGTATTAGGATATCTAGCATCTCTATATGAATTCCCATTGAAGCAAGGTTATATATGGGTTGCTTTCAAGGACCAGATCAAAGGTTGCCCTCATTACCACAAATGCCATATGCAAGTGGTCTTTAGAGAGTCTTAAATACTTCCAAGCAATAAGATTTAATCTAAAGATCTGGGAAATTGTGCCTACTTCTTAGCGAAACCCTGTTTGTAATGGGGATAAGATTTGGAATTCCTCCATCCAATTAAAGAGTCTCTCTAGAACCTGTTGAAAAAACACCTTTTGTAAATTGTCAATCAGACTAAACAGTCTGTAGTTACAAGGGTTTGATCTATCACCCATTATAAACAAAGGGATTAATTTGTCTCCACACCATGGCTCAGGTATGTTACCTCCTGCCATGATCCTATTAGATACACTATTTACATAAAGTCCTCACACATTTAATTCAGACCGGCGCAAATTCCCTGGGACTTTATCCTGTGCTGGAGCTTTTCAGGACTTATTGGCTCATTTACAGAGAATTGTATAGGGACACGATCCTTAGTAGTTGCTAAGTCATTAATCATTTTTTAAAATTCTTTGTTAGATATGAATTCTGGATCATGCGTTGCATACATTCCCTTCAAATGGAGAACCTATTGTTGTGGCTGTACAGAAAATTCTAAAGGGCTCCATGATTTGAGGCTGCCATTTGTGATAATGTGCCAGAATGTTTGATGTTCTCTACTTTTAGATGTCTCCACCATGGCCACCCAGTTAGAGTCAATCCACTTCTGCTTTGAGGAGGAAGTGCTTGACATATTGAGTGGGCAGAGCTCTATTAAGTTTTCAGTTTCCCTGCCTAATGATTTCTGTTACTTTTTCCTTGGCACTTTGGCACTCAGTTGAGTACCAAGACATTGCAAGTGAAGTCATCTTTTTACTTCTTGAGTCTTCTTTAGTACACATTGAGTAGAGCACCTTAAACAATTTATTATGCAAATCGAAGAAGTAGCACATATCAAAGGACCTGTGTGTACAAGGATCTAAAATATTACTAAATTGAGTATATATTTCTGATAGCACATCACCATTGAGACTTAGGTTTGACCAGTGTACTGCCTTTCTGGTTGTATCTAGGGTTAGCACTATCTTAGTGTATCTGCACTTTTTCATGCTTTTCATCAACATTTCATTTTTAAGGGGTAGTTTGAGAGCATTGTGGTCGCTATCTAGTCTAGGCACAATTTCAAAATCTGTTGCATATTTCCAAAGACCAAGATCTCAGATAATATAGTCTGTACTTCTCTGTTGGTACCTCCTTTTAATGTAAAAACTGGAGAGCTATCAGAATCAAATTTCCCGTTACAGGCCCATAAGCAATGGGTCAGGGTCATGACCATTAACTGCTTTACAAAAGTCAACCAAGATTGAAAGGGTTTGTTGGCAACCTCTGGATTCTCCTTGCTTCATCTTCCATGTCCATGGACAATGTTAGGCCATGTAAAGGCTCAGTGTCAAATGAACTAGCAAGGTGTTGAGTAAGCAGTTTTTAACATAGGGGATCCTTTACTTCTTTGTACTGTTCGATTGTGTACATTATACACATTTATCTTACAACCATTATTCCCTCACAGGGTCAAACCCACAATATCTTTGTATTTTGTTTTATGGATATACTTAGCAGAATTATTATCCCTATCAATAAACCTCCAGAAGGCTGAACAGCACTATAGGAAACTGTTTCTATACTAAAGTTGGTTTACCGTTGTTTAAAAACCTGTTCTGAAGCCCTCGTCTACTGGAGCATAATAATATCAAAGTGATGAATAAAGAGACCCCATCCATGGTCTGTAGGTTTAATACGAAGTCTAGCTACATTCCAGAACAAGAAAGAATAAACAGCTGGACACTATCTCTCTACCAGTTGCTGGTCTAAGGGACTCCTACTTTGATGGCGAAAGGTAGAACTTCATATTACTATATATTGACCAGATTCATGATGACATGAACCAGTCAAAATATGTGACTGCTGCTGTGCATCATCTTGGCTATGTGGAGCATCACAAGGAGCTAAAATGGAATCATTCTCATTTTGTGCATCATTTACAGATGTTATTGATACTGCAGGAGTCCTTGGAGACAAGTCATACAGTTCCAATTGAGTAAAAGGTGCACAGTCCATTTCTGATTCAGAAGATTGGCTAACGAGTCCAGCAACAACATTGTTGTTGGCATTTCTGGTATTTGGTTCAGTGTGATGCAGTGAAATAACTTCTGGAAGGGGGAAGAAGAGCCCCTAGCATTGGGGAGCTCTGCCTGTTTTGTTATTACAAGTCTGCCCTTCCCCTGATAGGTGCAAAGTGATGTCCGCAAGCTAGATTTCTGCATCAATTATGGGTCGTGAAGGTTCATTATGGATGAGAATCTGGTGCACTTTTAACCTGCATTTTTGAGTCTGAGGGTGGAAAGATTTGAGGTTTAATGTTAGTTTAAAGTTATCATAGGTGCTTTGTGGATTGGACAAGCATTGCACAAAGACAATATCTGAATGGATCAATAAAAGGCACTTAGGCCCCCATTATGACAATGGCGGTAAAAAGCACCTACCACCGCGGCGACAACCGCCCAAAGACCATCTCTGCAGCTACCATCCGTCCGCCATAATATGACCACAGTGGTATTTCCGCCACAACAAGGGTGGAAGTCCAGCTGTGGCCATACTGGCAGATGGCGCTAAGGTGACTCTGCTACCACCAACAGCACCACGCCAGTAGACTACCACTAGCCGTATTATGACAAATAATACGGCCCAGCGGTGTTCTGTTGGCGGCCGCTGCTGGTAGTATCAGCTCCCTGTCCCATCCCCTGCTGGAAGACCCCCTGTATCCAGGTAAGTCGGGTCTCCGACAGAGGAGGAGGGTGGGGGGGTGTTGTGTGTGTGTGTTTGGGGCTGTGTGCATGTATGTGTGAGTGTGTGCGTGAATGCGAGTGGGTGTTTAGTGTTGTTTGCGTGCGTGTATGAATGTGTGTGAGTGCATGTATGAATGTGTGTGAGTGCGTGTATGTATGGAAATGTGAATACATGTCTGCATGTGTATTTTGATGTGTGTGCGGATGTGTGCGTGAATGGATTAATGCATGCGTGTGCATATGTGTGGATAAGTGTGTGTCTGTATGTGTATGTGTGTGAATGGGGGCGTGGATGCATGGGGGTGGGGGTGTGTTTGGAGAAGTTTAAGGGGGAGGGTGCCTCCTATCAGTGACAGTAAAGGAATTCCCTGTCACTGATAGAGCCTACCGCCTTGGCAGTAGGCAGGGTCATGATACCGCCGGCGGCACAATGGTGGCCGCCGGGCTGGAGATTCTTATCTCCAGCCCGGCAGCTGCTACCGCCATGGTGGTCGGAGTGGTACGTTGGTGAGTTGGCTTCAGCCAACCCGCCAATGTCATATTGTGCTGGTAAGTACCGCCAGCCTGTTGGGGGTACTACTGCCACATTAGCCATAACCGCCGGGGTCATAAAGACCCCCTTACTCTTATGAAAAATCCAGTGTGTTACCTTATTGGCCAATGACTCTGTTATCTCCCTTTGTCCTAGCAATAAACTAGGGACTCCTGTCATGTAAAGAATAAAACTCTTGACTGTCAGTGATGGTATCGTGGAGATCCTATGTGAGATTGAGGGAAGATTATCTCCGGGGTCCGACTTTGTCTGGTACATAAATCACCTGTTTTCTGCTTGCAATGAAATAGGGGCTTTCAATAATGGTGGAAGGGAAGGATAAGCCATAATCTTAGGTTGTTTGCATGGTTCCTATAATTCCAGTGTGTTATGGTCCTTACTGCTCTCGATTTCCCCTCCCAACATGTTGCCATTCACTACCATCAGAGTAATTCCTGTCGGCATTACACATGATGTAATTAGCGGGAGTGACTAGTATTGTTTTCCCCCCTGAGCTGTGCTCTCAGAGTATTTGGAACAACTAGGCCGCTCCACTTGGCACTCAGCCAGACGGACCACTATTTTGACTGATAAACTTAAGATGGCATCTGAAAGTTCTGCCAATCTTTAATTTAGAGATTGCACAGTCTGCCTCTCAGCTTCTAGTTCATTTCTCAAGTGAGCAATGAGAAGTCCCATATCTACAGATGTCTCCAGCCCTTGAGTATCTTCTATCAAATTGGTGAGTGAGGCGTAGCAGTTGGAGCATACTAGACTTGACCTAGTAGGTGGGTGAGTGTGTGCTGGTACAACCAATTATGCTTAATTATTAAAAGCGGATGGTGATTCATTAGGAGCGTTTGTTAGATAGTGTTGTTTAATTTAATGGGGTTCGTAGGCCCACAGTTATACCTTGTCCATGGCTTTGTGCATTGGAAGTGACCTTTCATGTGTTGATTCTGCCTTTAAAATTTTTTATGATTTTTGCCTTAGAGATAACATTGTATTTCAGTTTTCTCTTACTTAGTAAATCCTAAACTTCCACCATTAAATTATCAGTAGTGTCTTGGGTACAATATTATGCAGCACATCTTTTCGCAGATTTCCCAGTGCCTGCAGTGCCAATCAAAGTTTTTCTCTTGCCCATTATAGTTTTAGCTTTAATTAATTGACAGCGCTAGTATTGTTATTGCTGGATGAGTCATCTCCAGGGCGCCACCTGGAGAAAAGAGCCTAGGGGGATGACAATGCCTTTCCTCTTCCTGATGCGGATGGGTGCATGATGGGCTAACTTTGGCCCGGCTTTGCCCCGGGGTGTCCCGTACAGTGAGATCTTAAATGCGCTTTATAGCACTGAGGATGTCATGGGGCTCGTGCATCCCTCCCCTCCACACAGCAGCACAGGAATGTGGGACTGATAATCCCTGCCACAGTCTATTGGCCACAGCATCCCGTGCAACGGGGTTTCAAATGTGCTTTATAGCACTAGCAATGTCACTGGGATTGCTCTTCCTGCCCTTCTTCACTTCTGCTTTCCTGACCACATTCATACAGACAGGGGAACACACATTGCTCCTGCACAGAGGAGGCAAGCAAAAACAACTGTTCCATATGAGTGGGAGCAATGCCGGTTTGCCGCAGCATTCCATGTTCCGACTGGGACCATGGGGGCCCTTGGGATCACCCTGTGACCCCTAACCAGTGATTTGTGAATACCTCCGGTGGGCAGCAGGGCACCCATCTCTGGCCTTGGGGTATGGGTCCCAGGGGTTGTAAAGGGTCTGGAAGGGGATCTAAGAGCCCTCCCCTTTATTTATAAAATAGGCTCCTGGGTATGGGATCACTTTGCCAAAGATGGCTAAGGTAGTGGGGGACACATGCTCCCTCTTCTTAATTAATAAGATAAGCCCCAGGGGATGTGGCACCCAGGGCCCAAGATGGCTCAGGGAGAGAGGCTGGCCCCCCCCCCCCCTAATACTTTTTATTTTTTTAAATGGTATCCTGGGTAGGCACCGGGACGCGGAAGTGAATAATAACTACGCAGCAGGAGCAGCTCATTTATTATTCACTGCTCCAGCATGGACTGACCCATAATACAGAGTACAAGTACTTTTCTGTTTATTCATTTTTTAAGCTTGGTGGTGCCTCTTGAACAGGGAGAGGCACCAGCAAGCAGTTTTTCTAATTTTGTTAGGGGGCTGCAGAAAGTGAAGCAGACCCCACTCCAGCAACATTAAAAAAACAGTACGTCTCTTGAGTCATTAAAGCCATGACTCTAGAATAGCTTACAATATTTTATTTAAATTACTCTTTGCTGGAGCTCTATACTCTGCAGCTGGAGTGCAAGGCCTTCTTGTGTTGGTTTTTTATTATTGCATTTTTTGTTTCAGAGTAAAGACATGGTGCTTTTATTTATTTTATGCCTGAGTCTTTCATCTTACATTTTTTAGCCCACAAATCGGGATATAAAAACTATGTTAAAAAATTCAGAGACATGTTAATTTTTTATTATAACTGTATTAAACATTTTACTATTTTTAAACATTGCATTGTGAATCACTGAATTGTACACTATAGTAGGAATGTTGGTGATTTTTTTGGAGAAAGATAATAATAGGCTTACTTTCTATATTTCGGTGTTGTGATGCTTTAGCAAAGTCGAAGAGTCTACCTGAGTGCAGGCGGAACCTGTGCATGCCAGAAGGCTGTGCAAGGAGTTCACTGCTTGCAAATAGTTGGATGCAGGGCTATTTTGGCTGTGCGGGGCATAGCGTGGCTGAGGCTCTGGGGTGTTTGCCGCCATTCCCCATCATGCATGGCCAAAGGAGTTATGTATGGCAATACCATATTTGATTCATTAAAAACCATAGAAATACACAGAAAAAACAAATGTTAAGTTCTAGTTCTAGTTATATTTATAGTTAGGTGAAAATGTCAGTTTCCGTGCCTGCTGGAGCACAGACAAGGAAGCCACGTGTGGTCCCACCCAGCAGGAGCTTTAAAAATTAACCCACCAGATGAGAGAAGACATGTTTCCTAAACTCAGATTACACCTGCACTTGCATGGCAGGAGAAATGCCAGCTAGCACTGCACCCAGGAGGGGAGATGTGGACCCAGCAGGGCCTTACGGCCTAAAGCTACTGGGACTGCCCCCTCTGGCCCCAAATTGTGTGAGTGCCCCCTGTGGGCACAATGGTGCCTACATTAGTCCACAGGGGATGGGATCCCAAGGGTCCCTCTTGGCTTAGGAAAGGTGGCTGTGCACCCATCACTACTCAAAAATAAAAAGGCCACTAGGGGGTGGAGTGCCTTGGGCCACAATTGGCTCAATGAGGGAGGCAGTGCATTTCCTACCCTTAAAATAAAGAAATGGCTCTGTGCATGGGATACCCATGGCCCATAGAGGCTCAGGAAGGGGGGCTGGGAGGGGGGCTGTGTGCCCCCTCAAATTAATTAAATAAAACAATGGTGAATGGGGTACTGGTGGCCTAATTGCTTGGGAAAGGGGGATATGTGTCTCCCTTCCAAATATTTAAAAAGAAAAAAAGAAATTCTGGATTCCACTGGCACCTCTGATGCTCTCCCTATAACCCACAGCAAAAACTAAGGAAAATAATAATGAATACATGGCTGAAGATGCTCATTCGTTGTTCACTGCTTTTAGGAAGGAGTGCCCCATAATGCCCTAGGGCATTTTACAATTGCATGTTTTCATGCTTGTGGCGCCCCTAGAAGAGGTGGGGTACCACCAAGCATTTTGTTAATATTATGGCATGCTGAAAGCAGTGTAGCATGTGTTGAACAAAATTACCCCTCAGGAGAACCTACCATATTTTTGTAAGTACTCTGAGCTGGAGCGCTATGCTCTTCAACTGGCATGAAGGGCTGTTTTGTGGTTGTATTTAGGATTGCATGCTTAAGGCTGAAAAATGTTATAAATAAGGACTCACAGACTTTTGGTTTATTGAAAAGAAAAGAACATGTTTGAGAAAGACATTCTCTTGGCCCTAATCACCCCTTTTTTGACTGATACTGGTGATTACAGACTTTGACTGTGCCCTGGGCACTCCTAACCAGCCCCAGGGTCAGTGCTCTGTTTAAAAGGTATATGCAAATTAGGCATAATTATAATTGGCTTTGACAACCTACCTGTAAGTCCTAAAATATGGTAGGGCATGCAGGTTTAGGGACCCCAGTGGAGTTAGGGCACCCGTGGGTGAACTGCTGTTGTCTGGTGTAAGTTTAAAGGCAGCCTGCCTTGCTGGCTGCTTTTAATTTAAAATGAACCTCCAATTCAACTTTGGAATTACAAGTACCTCCAAATTCACAAACAACCTTATTTTTACATATATGTCACCCCTAAAGCATACCCTAGGTGCCACAAGAGTTGAGTGCAGTGTAAATATAAGCAGGGGCAATATAAAATATATTTTTTAAGCCCTGGTGACGGAAAAACTGCTGAATTCGTGTTACCCCACTGTAGTACATTAGCTCCGTAGGCTAACATTGGAAGGCTTTATTTTAAAACATTTAAAATCTTATTTTCAATAGAGATTAGCTAAATATAGCAGGTTTGATACCAAATTAAATGCTATAATAAATTCAACAATTTGCCAATGTTTAATTTAATATACCTAGCACAGGGAAAGAGTTTGAGAACTCTTTCCGAAAGTTACCAAATTCAGCCCTGTAGTGCCCTTTCCTGATTGGTCAGCCTGTAGCAGCCTGAGCCAGGCTACCTTTATGAGGTGTGTAGTGGCCTGGGCTGATACAAGGGAAGCTTCTTGGGGGCTGAGAACTGCTACAGCAGATGGCAAAGCAGGATGGGGGTGAGTAGCCATACTGGTCTTCAAAGGAGGGAAAGCCACTTGGGACAGAAACTGGACCTCCCCCATTTCCTGCACCTCCATACAGCTAGGAGCCTGAATCATTAGATTCGAAGAGGGGCTGGAGGAGGTGTGGTAGGGAAATTTAACCAAACTAGTGGGTGGGCTAAGCAGATGTATCCTTCAAGGAGAGATTTCCTCCATGTTGGATTTTTAAAGAATGTTGCTTTCTGGGATTTATTTTTGTTGCACTTCCCAGGAAGTTGTCACCTCAGAGGGTGTTGGCCTACACCCCATTGGACAGGAGCAACCTCTGCTTTCCGCCTACAGGAGAAATGATAAATATGGCAGAGCTGCCACACAATTTAGATGCCTGCTGGAAGATAAGACTGGATGAAGATGGACTGCCCGGTTGGACACCTGGCCTGCACCTGGACACTCACTACACTCAGAAGAACTGCAACAGCTGCACACTTCGGGCTTCATCAAGAAAAGGACTTTGCCTTGCTTCAGCAACTCATGGAATAGACTCCTTGTAAGGAGCTAACCTGAGTCCCCTGCATCAAGTCCTGCAAGAAGAGTCCAGCTGACCATCGTCCAGTGGCCATTTGAGGATTAGAACCAGGTGCATTCTGGGAACTGTAGTCCCAACTTCCAAGGAGCAACTCAGAGCTTCTGGAACCTTGGAGCAGGTTTGTGGACACTTTAAAGACCCAAAAACTAATTCAGAAAGAAGACCTAGAGGTTTGGAGAAGTTTGGAGCAACTTTAGAGAAAAGCTCCATAAGGTGATCAACCCTTTGATGACAGTCAAGCTGGCGACATCCAACCCCGACACAGCCTGAATTTCAGGTTCATCCGGCCGAAGCTCTGGAGCTTTTCCCCATTGACGACACTTCCAAGAGTTGATCGGGATCAAGTGCTGAAGCAAGGCGCCATCGTTACATCGCAGCCCAGTCTGAAGAGGAGCCTCACCCGATGACGAGAGAAAATGAAGTGACTAAGTCCAAAGGTCAAATTTTGACCGAGCTCTCCCGCTCAGTGTAGCCGAGCAGGACTCCATAGCAGTTTTTTAGGCACTAGAAAGCATTTCTTTTTACATTTAATCTTTCAAAATTCATATCTCCGGTTCACTACATTGGATTTTTGTCATTTTGGTGTCATTCTAAATATAATAATATTTTCTAATTTTTATAAATTGGTGTTAGATTTTTATTGTGTGTTGTGTTTTACTTATTTACTGTTTTGTTGAAATTAAAAGCTTTACACACCTGTCTCCTAAATTAAGCCTAACTGCTCGTAGGCTAAGCTACCAAGGTTCGAGCAAGGATTAATTTACTGAGACCTTGAATGGGCCTAGTGGGGGTTTGTTGCCTTTTGCTAAGTGTAGGTACCTACCTGTCCTTACCAATATTCCACTTTCCAACAATTATTATTCACTCCTCATACTGTATATTGTATAATGTATATTCTACTCTATGCTATTCGACTGTAGGCCACTGCACTGTCCCTCACTACATTCTACGCTACCCCACAACACACCACTCCATTCTATGACACTTAACTCTATGCCACTCGAGTTTACACCACTCTACTCTTCCCTATTCAACCATATGCCACTCCATTCTACCACACTCCACTCTAAGCCACTGCAGTGTCCACAACTTCACCAAATGCTTTTGCACTGTGTGCAGTTCCACTGTACGACACTCCAGTCTATGCCACTCCACTGTGCACCACTACTCTGTAAGCCAGTCCACTCTACACTATTTCACTGTACATATTTCCTCTGTACAACACTGTACTCTATGCTATTCCACTCTATGACACTCCACTCTAGGCCACTCTACTAAATGCTATCCTTTTGTACATCACTCCACTCAATTGCACATCATTCTACAACACTGTATTCTACCCAACTCCACTCCAGACCACTTCACTCTATGCCATTCTACTCTACGCCACTCTATTTAATGCCACTTCACTGAACACTACTCCACCGTATGCTGATCCACTCTATGTTATTCCACGGAATGCAACTCCACTGTTGCCACTCTACGCTATTCCATTCCATGCAACTCAAGTCTGTCTCTCTAATGTATGCCAATTGTTAGAAATGGGGTCCCTCTTTGGACGAGGGTGAATACCTCTGCCAACTAGAAAACAAGGTTAGAAATGGGTTCTCTAGTTGGCAGAGGTATTCACCCTTGTCCAAACAGGGACCACAATCCTAGTCAGGGTAAGTCACACACAATCCAAATTATCCTGTGCCCACCATCTGGTAGCTTGGCACTGAGCAATCAGGCTTACCTTAGAAGGCAATGTGTAAAGTATTTGTGCAATAAATCATACAGCAACACAGTGAACACACCACAAAAATACACCACACAGGTTTAGAAAAATATAATACATTTATCTGGTTAAATTAAGGTAAAAACGATCCATATACAATAAGTACAAGTTGAGATATCACTTTTGCAAGTTTAAAAAGACTCTTAAATCTTAGAAATCAACAGTTGTCTCTTGGTTGCACAAAGAACCTCTTTTGCGTTAAAATGACCATGCCCGGAGACCGCAGAGGAGGAGGTGTGTGGAAAATTAAGGTGTGTGTTGGATTTTCTGGCGTGGCACAGATGATGTGCCATTTCTTTTCACGCTGCAAGGGGCTTTGCGTCGATTTCTGCTCGCAGTCTTGGTTTCTCTCTGTGATGTGGGAATCTTTTGGCACCCAGGGATGATGCGAGAAAAATCCTGGGAGTACGGGAAGAAGTCACTGGTGTTGCATCGATCCAATAAGAGATGCACAGAAGTCCCTGTCGCACAGCAGGCACTGTGTCGATTCTTCACTCAGGAAGTTGTTCTGCGTCATTCCAGCTCAGCTGTACGTCGATCCGGTATGGCTGTGTGTTGAATTTCCGGTCGCAACGCAGGTGCTGCATCGATCTTTACTCTGGAAGTCAGGCTGCGCCATTCTGGTTCGGCTGTGCAGCGATGTTCTCCTTGCAGGGCAGGATGTGCATCATTTCCAGCAGGCTGTGCATCTGTTTTCGGTGCACAAGGAGTTTCCTTGAAGAGGTGAAGTCTTTTTGACCCTGAGACTTCATAAAACAGGAGATAAGCTCAATCCAGGCCCTTGAGAGCACTTCTCAGCAAAGTCAGAAGGCAGCAGGGCGGCAGGGCAACAGCAGGGCAGCAGTCCTTCACAACAACGCAGTACAGATGAGTCCTTTGGGCAGCCAGGCAGTTCCTAAAAATGCATTTGAAGTGGGGAGACTTCAAAGAGTGATTTTGAAGTACACAAGGTCCCCTTTCAGTACAAGCCTGTCTGCCAGGGTCCCAGTAGGGGGTTTGGGAGCCCTTTTTGTGAGGGCAGGCCAATAGCCTTTGAAATGTAAGTATCAGGTCCTCCACCCTCCCAGCCTAGGAAGACCCATTCAGTATGCAGATGAGTGCAGGTGTGACTGAGTATCCTGTGTTTGTGATTGTCTGGGTGAAATGCACAAGGGAGCTCTCAACCAGCCCAGCCCAGCCCAGACATGGACTGGGGACAGGCTGTAAGGCACAGATGGATTTTGAGTGCAAAGAAATGCTCATGTTCTAAAAGTGGCATTAATAAAATAGTAATATAAAATCTAACCTCACCAATAAGCAGGATTTTGTATTACTCTTCTGGCCATACTAAATATGACCTGGTTACCCCTTTCAGATCAGAATCTACCACTCAAACAGTATATTAGGATAGCCCTGTAGGAAAGTACCCTCTTTTTGGCATGTTACCCACAATTTCTGCCTGATGTCAGTGTGTTTGACTGTGTCACTGGGATCCTGCCCCAGTGCTTATGCTCTCTCCCCTCTCAAATTTGTCACTACATACTGTTAATCCATTATTTCATCCCTAATTGACATACTGGTGCCCCCCTTAAAAGATCCCTACTATATGGTACTTAGGTACCCAGAGAATTGGGCTTCCAGGGGATCCCTATGGGCTGCAGCAATACTTTTGCCACCCAAAGGGAGCCCATGCAAAGACTTTTACAGAGCTGCCATTGCAGCCTGGGTAAAATGGTGCATGCACCATTTCACAGCCATTTACACTTCAACGGGCCACTTATATGTCACCTATATGTCAGGCCTTCCAACCGTGCAGGCTGAGTGCGAAGTACCTGTGCGTGAGAGCACCCCTGCACTAGCAGAGGTGCCCCCACATCGTCCACGACCATTTTCCCAGACTTCGTGAGTGCGGGGACGCCATTTTACATATTCACTAGACATAGGTCAATACCTATCTCCATTTTCACAATGGTAACTCAAAACATGGCCATATAAGGTGTTTAACATCTGGGAATTGTACCCCAATACTGATTCTATTATTGGTTTTACAATTCCATGCATTCTGGGGGCTGCCATACCAGCCTTCTGAGGTTTTCCACAGCTGCTGCCACCTCACAGACAGGCTTCTTCCCTCCTGTTGCTTGAGCAGCTCAAGCCCAGGAAGGCAGAACAAAGCATTTCCTTTGGGAGAGGGGTGTTACCCACTCTCCTTTTGGAAATAGGTGTTACAGGCATGGGAGATGTGGCCTCTGGAAATGCTTTGAAGGGCACAGATGGTGCGCTCCTTGCATAATCCAGTCTACACCGCTTCAGGAACCCCCAGTCCCTGCTCTGGCATGAAACTGGACACTCCCCTGTCTATCACCACCCCAGGAGCGGTGCCGAGAGCTCCTCCAGAGTGTCCCTTGGCTTTACCATCTTGGATTCCAAGGTGGTGGGGCACTCTGGAAGCATCTGAGTGGCCAGTGCCAGCAGGTGACATCAGAGCCCTCTCTTGATAGGTGCTTACCTGTGTTGCTGACCAATCCCCCTTTCAGGGTTATTTATGGTCTCTCCTCTGGGTGTTTCCTCAGATTGGGATTGCAAGACTCCAGCAGGAATCCTCTGCATCCTTTACTTCACTTTCTACTGACAAAACTGCATCTAGACTCTTCAGGAACTCTACAAACTGCAACAAAGAAGCAAAGATGACTCCTGCAACATTGTATCTTCAGCTCCTGCCAGCAACTGCAACTGTTTCCAGGCCTTGCATCCTTCGAGGACTGCCTGTCTTCAGCCTGCACCAGAAGAATGAAGGAATCTAACTTGAAGTGAAGGAGTCTCTTCCCTGCTTCAGCAGGCACCTCTCTGCAGCGATGACTGGTGGTGTGTGTCCCCTCTCCTGATGAAGTACGTGGATCCAGCAACATGGGTGGTGGAATGAAGTGGTCCCGATAGTCTTAAGGTCCAGCTGTCAAACTTTGGTAGAGCTAAGATCTTGCCTCACCACACAAGACAGTACACCAGTGTTCGTCATGATATGCAGTTGCCAAGGCTTGCGTGCGACCTTCCACAAAGCTCTTCATGCACAACACAGTTCCGGCCCCCAGCACTCATCCTGTGATGCACAGCTTCCTGAGTGGTTCTCTGGCGGCGTGGAATCCCTTTATGTTGTGCTTCATGGGCCTCCATTTGCACCTTCTATGCCCCTGTGCTGTGGCATTCCTGTGCACGCTGCCTGGTCTTCTGAGGGCTCTCTGAGTTGCTGAGAGCCCCCTCTGTCTCCCCCTCCTGGTTAGAGGCCACCAGGTCCCTCCAGGTGCCAGGCAGTGCCATTTTCCACTAACTGCAAGCTTTGCGCATGCCAAGGCTTGTTGGTGTAATCCAGTGACGCAAACCAGACTGTAATCTTCCATCCGGCGTTGGACATCATCTGCACCAACCAAGAACCCACATCCATCTTCTTGGATGCAGTACTGACTGTTCTTCTCCACCGGTGGATCTTCTTTCGCACCATCATCTGGGTTAGCAGGGTCTCCCGGTCTCCCTGGACTCTTCAGTGCTTCTTGAACTTGGTCCCCTTCTTCCAAAGGTCTTCAGGTCCAGGAATCCATTGTTGGTGTCTTGCAGTATCTTCTGTTTTTTACATAATCTTCTATCATGACGTCTTGTGTGTGCTAGGAAACTTACTGTGATTTACTCCTGCTTTCCTGGACTCTGGGGTGGGCTCTATTACTTACCTTTGGTGTTTCTTACACTCCCAGTGCCCCACTACACACTACACTTGCCAAGGTGGGATTCCACTATTTTAGTGTATGGTTTGTGTTCCCCCAGGCCCATTGCAACCTATTGTGATTTTCACTATTTTACAGCTATTTCTGAATTCTAGTGTGTATATACTGTGTATATTACTTACCTCCTAAGGGAGTATAGTCTCTAAGGTATTTTTGGCATTTGTGTCACAAAAAATAAAGTACCTTTATTTTTGTAACACTGAGGGCCATATTTATACTTTTTGACGCAAAGCTGCGCCGTCGCAGTTTTGCGTCAAAAAAATTACCGCCGGCTAACGCCATTTCGATGCGCCGTGCGGGCGTCAAATTTATACTTTGACGCACGGCGGCGCAACCAACAGGTGGGAGTCATTATTTCGTGACGCACACAGCGGCGTCAAGTCGTAAAGGAAACCAACTTTAACGCGACGCAAATGACTGTGGGTCGATTTACGACAGCGCAACCCGGAAAGCGTCGTTCATTTTGACGCAATAGCATCAAATTCACCCGCGAACACTGCCCTTTCAGCAGAGGAGAGCCAAAATGGATCCCAGATGCCACAACAGACCCCAGGAAGATGACAGCAGACCAGGAACCAGCCAGGATAATCCATACAGGAACCAGGACATTTATAGAAAAAAAAGAAAGTGTTGCTTCAGTGCAGAGGAGCAGGAAATCCTGGTTAAAGAGGTGACGGAACACCAGCACCAACTGTTCATCACCTCTAAGTTGCCAATCAGCAGGAGAGAGGCCATATGGCAACAAATAGTGGACAAGATCAACAGTGTGGCTGAAGAACGCAGAACAGTCACTGAGTGTAAGAAACGCTGGCATGACTGCAATCGTAGGACAAAGGAAAAAATGGCCAGGAACAGGAAGGCAGCACTGCAGACTGGAGGGGGGAGTCCAGCACAACAGGAGGCCCTGGACCACATGGAGGAGATAGTCGCAGCCGTCATCCCTGAGGAGATCGTCACAGGGATTCAAGGACAGGACAGCGCAGACTACCACGAGACAACACACATGCAGGGTAAGTCACATGGGGAATTATAATGCAATAATGATAACTGCAACCGGGTGGGGAATAACTACTACACAATGCATGTAAGTCAGCATATATATGAAGTGGCATGGGTAAAGGGGCACGGCAGGGGGGCATGCCCAGCACAGACAGAAGCTGGGGCACGACAAAACACAGCACCAACAACAGTCCCATGGGGCCATCCTGTCATGACAACAATGGAGCTAAGGGAAAGCAGCGACAGGTGGGAAGGCCACTATGTCAAACTTACATCCAGGCACTCGTCAGTCAAAATGTATCCTACATCAACTAGGTCCCTATCAGTAATCCAGTAGCCAAAACAACAACTGCAATGTAACTGCGACAACAGTTGACACTAACACCTCTGATCTCTGTGCAGCTATAGTAGCAAATGGCAGGAACCTCCCCATGGAACATACCTACCTAAATTAGGGGGTGAGGATGACATCTGCAACTATTTCTAGAAATAAGACAAAGGCACCAGTACACTCAAATGCCAATGCCCATAGTTGACACATACATCAGCCAAAGTAAACAGCAATAGGAGCCACACAGCACTAAGGACACACACATGCTCCATACGTCAGGGTCCCTCACGTGCCTGGCTAACAAGGCAACATCACTAATGTCGTACTGCTCAGACAACAACATTGAGGAGGGGACACATGCAACTGGTCACTGAAACACACCTGCACAGTCTGAGAACCAAATAGGACATTGATAAGATAAACAGGGCAATCCAATTAAACACACATTACCCAACATCAGCTGGAAACATCAACAATGTTTACATCCATATCACATCCTAACATTGCCATGCATAGGATATGCCACATAAGAATTACAATTAGGTCAATGTGAATAAAAAGATTTTGGGGCAGGTCCTGAGAGGCAAGTGTGCTGCCAGGGCAATCACAACACCCACAGCCAGTGAAAGTGTAGTGTGGTAAGTTTTACGTATCCTTTGCGCATTAGCTTCAGGCTTTAGGCCTTAGTGCACTTTGCCCTGAATGTATTTTATTCATTTGCTGACAGCTTAGAGCCTCTTTGCACTTTGCACTAAATGCTTTTTATTAGGCTTCGTACTGTTATTTTTCAAATAGCCAGTTCTACGGTGTTGTTTTTCATTCATTTCACACTGTTTTGCCTACTTCAGCACTGGAATTCTCCATAACATATTCACTCTGTGCTTCAGTCAAGGATACAGTCTGGTACATTGCCGATAGACGTGGTAGGAGTTTAGATGTGGCATTCCTGCGTAGGAACATTTTGTGATCACGATGCCATGTTAGTTATAAAATCACTTCCTTGTCCCAATACACGCAAGAGGGAGTTTCCGAACAGAGAACCACAACTAGACGCTGCCTGCCTTGTTGCAGATGCAGAACCAGATCACAGGCCTTTGCTCAGGTATGAGGGCTGGTGTCTTCCCAGTGATTCGGAAAGGCAAGCTAGAAGCTTAACATGCTGTGCTCTAAATAGAACAAGCAGAGGGAGAGTAGAAACTGTTAGGCACTATGATAGCTTTGTTCTTATGTTTTACTCTCCTGGTGACTATTTCAATTCTACTATGTTGTATTGTTCTGGTTATTGTGGCTCACGCCTTATTATCTAAAATACAGTTGTTTTATGAAATCATCATATAAAACTTATACTGTCTTTGTCATTTGTATATGAGATCATACTGGAAATGAGAGAGTTGGTTTGGATCTGAGTGACCACGACTTCCCTGAGAAGTTCCAAAGATGTCATGCGCTCGGCTGCCTAATCATTTCTTCCCCGTGGGAGACATGAGGCACTGCTAGTTAGCCAGAGCAAAAAAAAAGATTTAGGGTGACAGAGTTCTTTACAAGTGGGTCAGACTCAGTCCCCCACACAGTTATTGATCCTGCTGCCTAGAAATCCAGTAGTCTCATTCAGGATAATGAGAGCCCACGCGACAAAATGTCTCTCCATAAGAATAGATATACACGGAGGGACGAGTAGGACAAAAAGATGGCTATTCCCTAATTGGTACAAAGCAACACCTAGAGGCGATTAGGCAGACAAGTCTGATAACTCTATAACATACATGTGACACACAGGTGGGCCATAGGCCTATAACAATGCTCATATGAAGGACAGCAGATACCAATACCAAACCAGAGCACAAAGTAAAGTCATCAAAAGGCTTGCATGTTACGGCAAAATTGTCACAACACAGACACACTAATTGTACCCTGTTTCATTGCAGAGGAACATGGATCTCCTGCTGATATGCCTGTCCCTGATTTCCCTGATGACATGGATGACGAGCCCATAAACATTTCCCAGGAGACCATCCAAAAGGTCCTTGAAAGCCTCCAGACCCCACCTTCAGTCACAAGGAGGAGCACAGATCAGGCAGCCATCACAGAAGACCCACCCACCACCCCAATTGTAAGACCTGTCAGCTCCAACACAGCTGAGGACTCTGACGACACTGGCACCAGCTTTGAAAGAACTGTAGTTGGTGTACAGGGGGAGCTGGCCAAGGAGGTGCGGGTGGGTATGCAAAACATGGCAGCCAGCCTTGAGGGGTTGCGTTCGTGCATGACGTCATTTGCCGATCAGGCAGCTGCTATGCAAGCCCTAACATCTCTCTTGCAGGAACTTGCAAAAACAGAGAAGGAAATCAGCACAGCTGTAATCCAGTTGACACAACACCTACATCTGCAGTCCAGTCAACACGTGCACGAATGCAACATTGAACCCCTCAGGGCCGACCTTGCTGCCTACCATCGTGATGTGGCTGCTATTCTCAAAAACCAGCAGGCCCTCCTTGCAGCAGTACTGCCCTTAAGAACTTCACAGGGAGCAGCCCCCGGGATGTCTGACTCCACGTCTTCTAACACTGAGGTGTGTGTTGCCCCTTCACAAACAACAAGGACAAACCAGGCAACACACACATCAGAAGAAGAAGACATGGAACAGATCACATTCTCACGGAAGAGTACCCGGAAGCACTAGTCCCTGCACCATGGCCTACTTTGACCAAGGTCCTACGTTTTGTCAAATGCCAGTCTCACTACAACTACACTCAATGACTGTTCTGCTAACCACTGTATGACTTGTCACCATTGCCAGTGAATGTCTCTCTCCTACTATTCGCCAAATCCTGTCCCTCTGCACTGTCTGTGACATCACCCCAGCATGTCAGGAGCATCATCCACTCCCCTTCTGTAGGATCACCATGTAAGAATGCACTAGAACGGACTCAGCAAACATGGACAATGGACATTTTGCACTACAGCACCTATCAATAAATAGCACTTGCACACCTAATATGTCTCTGTGTTATTTGACACATCAACTGTGCAGTAGATAACTCTAAAGTGCCTGTGTGGCAATCATGTAGCTTGTCAATACAACTGTGCTGACATCATGTAGTCTGATACATCTGTGCAGTGGCCAGGATTGCATCATAGCCTTACCATCCTGAGGAAAATAACTGATGAAGGGACAAACCACACACAATCATGCTGTGTTGGACAGAATAATGCTCCATCTATAGCAATTCAAGTCAACTAATGGTGGCTGATAAATGTAGGCACCATGCAATACTAAAACATGAAATTATGCAGCAAAATCTAAGCAAACAAAAAAAAAACACTGCATCAATCACCCTTTCTGAGTATACTTCCATGAAGGGAAGTCATGCTGAATTATTACACACATGATCTAGGTCAGCAATGAAGGCAACAAGACAAGAGTGTTAACAACACCTCATCTACAAAGATCTCCCTGAACATCACACTGCAGTCCGACCTAATAAATTACCCACAATAACAAGTCTGGAAGCACACTTTGTGATGTAGAATACCTACTCATCAACACAAATCCTTGGTGATCGATGTAAACTACCAATGGTGGGTGTCCCAAATGGCGGATACTTACCAAGTTAGCACACGGGTAGCTGGCATGTTAACCCTCCATTTTCTGTGGTGGGTAGCATAGGACACTAATGTCATAGATAAACATTCACCTACACTGATGTCAAGGCCATGATAAAGTAGCAGTTGACGCATCATGCAAAGGGTTAACTATATGTTTATTCCTATTTATTCACACCAGAGGCAACTAAGGGAAAAGTCATACCTACACTAATCTAACCTGACTACTACTAACCCACAACTGTCCCTAACTAACCTAAGCTAAACTTACTCTACACATATAACGAAACAATCTAAACATCAACCCCCCACCCACCATTATGAGACAGGACACATGCAGGACAACACATACTAACCTACACACATACTATACTATCGTAAACAATCATGTATTTTTTTGGTGATTTTTTTTTTTTATTTTTTTTTATTAACAAACATGAATCCCAACATTGACCCCCACCCACCCACACAAAAAAGAAAAATAGAAAGAATAAGGACCCCCCACCCTCCTCCCTAACACTAACTAAGCTAACAACCTACACTAACCTAACACTAATCCCCAAAACCCAACAATCAGTACAAAAAGGAAAGAGGAGAGAGGGGAGGGGTAAAAGTCAAACATGGCAAAAGTCCTAGAGGTTGGCCCTCAGTAGGGTCCGCCTGATGGACCGAACCCTTTTCTTAATATATGCCACATCCTGGCTTAGCTTGTCCGCCTTTGAAAAAACTTTGTCCAATTTACGGCTTAATGCCAGGAATGCCGCTGGGTCTACAGGAGGGGCTGCTGCGTCTGTGTCCTGGCCGAGGTGGACGGTGTGGCAGTAGTTGTATGCCCACTGGACTGTCCTGGGTGTTGGAAATGGCTGGGTCCAGGTCTTGCTGACGAGGCAGGGTCAACTGTCCCCGCCGTTGCTGGGGCCACTTGGGGAGACCTGGTGGATGTGGTGGTGGTGGCTGTTGTGGGCAATGTAGGGCCACCCTGTGGTGAGGCCCACCATGCCCCGGAGGCCCGATCTGCTTGGTATTTGCGGGCCATCCTCCTGTACCCCGACTGCACCTGCAGGATGTGCCGGTATCGCATTGCACGCCGTTCAAACTGGTGTCTCTCTGCAGCACTCATGTTTGCAGCTGTGAAGAGATATGGCAACTATTTACCATAGGAAATGCATTGGGTGGAATTGCACAATGGGTCATTTGCACATTACTTGTACTGTATTTGTTACAGCGATTGTCACAACATAGTTCATTGAAAGTCTCAGAGGAAGTACATGTGAAGCCTGCATACAAAAGGCCATCTCACACCTAGCATATCCATGTCTCTACATGATGGGTGACATCAGCATAAACTTCTCATCCAAATAATGGCTAATGCAGCTGACATTATGGCTGAACCTCTTCTGCATACTGACTTCACTACATATGTCACTCTATGTGATAACTATCACAACCCTCACTCAATGCCATTTGTAAATTGTTGTTTGCAAAAATTGAACCCATGTGCCATAACCGAATGTGTACACTAGGTTCTAAACTAAGTTGCAAAAGGTCACAAGTATGTGTAACATACTGGTTGCTACAGTCCTAGGTACCCTATTCCCAATCACATGGCAGTCTTTGAGGGTGGGGTGGGAAGAACAACCAACAATCCCAGATTCAATGCACACCCAGGAGTGTATAGAAAGGTCAACAAGTATTTGCCTCCACACACAACACCAATGAAGGGCTAGCAACAATTTGGAGTCAGCCAAACATTGTCCTATCCAAGGTCCACACATGTCAAAATGCACTGACTCAGGCCAACATCACATACTACCACTGAGGCATATTTAAACACACACACAGAGGAGCAAGAACACCCATGAAGATGAGTAGAATGAACACCTAGGCCATTGCACTCTAGTCCCACACACTTCTAGTTCAACTTGTGGAAGTACATCCCCCCGGAAGATCCAACCTACAGTGTACTCAGTCCATCCTCAACTAGGAAGCTGCATATTTAATACAAGCCTTTTGCAGAAGCTATCTGGGAGAATGTCAGTCTGAAATGCAGACTCAGTCCAAGCCAAGTCCCAGAGCAACTCTTACATTAACCAGTGTATTCCACATGACTCATCCCACTCCCCATAGCGGGGCCGACTGGAATGACCTACAGCCCCTAAATCTGAGAGATGGCTAAGCATTGGTCTACAGAAACTGAAGTGATATTTGAAATCCCACTAATGCAACAATACCAATGAACGGGCAGCGCATCAAACTTTGAATTCTGTTGAACACACAGTAGTCCATCATGCATCACTAGCAAACAATAAAAATAGCACTCAGGCCACACTCACTGTAGGTGTCGGGGTCCTCAAAATGAGCCACCTCTCCCACGGTGTACGGTGCAGGTCCACCTGTAAAGCATGGAAGGAAGAATATACTCAGACTCCGTGCACTGACAAACAATTGCAGTTACAATGACAATGTGAGAATATGACATGCGTAATGATACACTTTGACACATGCTCATACTGCATAGAAGAATTCTTAATCAACATTTACACTGGATGAGTCTCCTGCTACAGTTACACACCCTACTACACACATGCAGTGGCCAGGACAGTCATGTGGTGTCAAAGATACACCTCCATTAGTGTGCCCCAACAATATCAGGGTGCATTCATCTCATCATGTGCATCCCAGAGAGACATCCAAAAGCTGGTTACTTGAGGACTGCATGACCCCTCAAACTCAAACAGGCTATATGGTCATATTCAACACACACCAACCAGACACACATGTGACATATGTGTGGAGAACATAGATAACTTCAATTGACGTGAAGGCACCACTCATTTATAGCATCATCATGGTTTTACAAATTTCTGTCTAGCTATGGCGTCTACATATGTAGGTATGATGTTTCAACATCCCTTTTTCACTGGCAATTATGACCTGTAGAGTTCAAATAGAGGCATTAACGTGTCGCTTGTCTGACACAAAGGCAACACTACATTACATACAGCTACATGCATCCGGTATGTGTTGAAAACATGAGCCATCTGACTGCTAGCATTGGTCTTCCTACACATTGTGCAACAAATACACATTAGGTTTCCCTAGCATTACACACAGTCAGCTACTTATCTAGCAGATTGGGTAACAATCATCACATGTCCCCACACAGCTTTCAATTATTCACATGTAAATGATTTGTACTCACCAACATGGCCACCAATCCTGATTCCCAGGTGGTCCAGCAGATCCTGCTCCCTGGATATCAGATCAGCCCAGCGGTGCTTGAGTTGATGGTCATTCCTCATGCTACCGTAGACCCGGACCAAGTGATGGCGCACCTTCCCCCACCGGACTTTACATGCCTTCGTGTGATACCCCTGTATCACTCGGCCCCCAGCCTCCAGCATGAGTGGGAGGAAATGGCAAACAAGCCAAATGAATCCCCCCAATTCCTCCTCACCCATCCTGGCAAGCCATGGCCTACCTGACATCTTTACTGTTAGAAAGGTGAAAAAATAGAACAAAAAGTAAAAGGGGGTAATGGGGAAAGGTAGAGTAGTGAAGGAAAAAGAAAACTTAAGAAAAATAGCCCAACTAACCCCAAATTTAAACTACCCAGAACAGACTCCCACAGACAAAAACAAGAAACACTGGATTCGACAAAGTATACCAAACAGACTAAGACAATATTAGACAACAAGACTATGATCACAAAAGCACAATAGACAAGGTACACAGGACACAAAAGCAGTAAAACACAGGACAACACTTTTCACACAGCCACACAGTCTAGAATAATCTGAGACTGCAAAGTGAAAGTGAAAGTAAACTCACAGTACAGATTCTGTAAACAGGATATCCTATTACATCACTTCCTGCATAAAATGGCCGCCGTTTTTATTTTTCCGTTATGCGTCATATTTTCATGCATACAGATTGTGCGTCATATTTTTTGACGCATAACAGTGCACATGATGCAGAGTCAAAACTAATTTCTTCATTGTTCCCTTACATTTGTGTGAGGCTGAGTTTACAGTTCTAGAGTAGAAATGTAATTTGCTGGCAAATATGAGAACCAAATATGAAAATTATATTTGACTCTGCATTCTGTGCACTCCTGTACGTCAAAAAATTATGACGCCCATGCTGTATGCGTGGAAATATGACGCATCATAGAAAATATGGTGGACATGTAATGCAGCTTATTAATCTATTATTTTTAATAGGAATTTTTTTTACTCTGCATTCTGTGCACTCCTGTACGTCAAAAAATTATGACGCCCATGCTGTATGCGTGGAAATATGACACATCATGGAAAATATGGTGGACATGTAATGCAGCTTATTAATCTATTAATTTTAATAGGACATTTTTTGACTCTGCATTCTGTGCACTCCTGTACATCAAAAAATGATGACGCCCATGCTGTATGCGTGGAAATATGACGCATCATAGAAAATATGGTGGACATGTAATGAGGCTTATTAATCTATTAATTTTAATGGGAAATATTTTGACTCTGCATTCTGTGCACTCCTGTATATCAAAAAATTATGACGCCCATGCTGTATGCGTGGAAATATGACGCATCATGGAAAATATGGTGGACATGTAATGCAGCTTATTAATCTATTAATTTTAATGGGAAATTTTTTGACTCTGCATTCTGTGCACTCCTGTACGTCAAAAAATTATGACGCCCATGCTGTATGCGTGGAAATATGACGCATCATGGCAAATATGGTGGACATGTAATGCAGCTTATTAATCTATTAATTTTAATGGGAAATTTTTTGACTCTGCATTCTGTGCACTCCTGTACGTCAAAAAATTATGACGCCCATGCTGTATGCATGGAAATATGACGCATTTTGACAAAAATGTCTTAAATTTTTCAAGTTGTGAAAGGAATTTTGTCATGACCAAACGCTGCTATGTGATACACATTTGTGGTTAGCTATGACACATGTCCCTTTATTGGATGTATAGAAGGCATTCACACTGTAATATCAATGATTGCTCAAAATGGTTATTAACCATATTTGTACACATATTTTGGGTAATTGCTGATGGCTATTTTGAAATAATGAATGGGATACCAGGATGTATTCCTTCTCAAAAATGTGTCCACATTTATCACGGTAATGCATTTATCTATAGTCCAAACAGGTAGTGCAATTGTCACTTACACTTTTTATGGGGCTAACCATGTCCTAATAATGATTTTGTGTATCTTATATGTGTTTTACTTTTGACATGTAGGCCACACATGCGCCTTATGCATGTGTTTACTTCACATGTACATAATTATTGTATATTTGGGGGGCGGTAGAGGTGGACTTAGGCCCCCAGCACCCTAGGGTTTTCCCTTCCAGATTTGCTAATTTGACCATGGCTTTCATTTATTCTGTTATGCTAAACCTGCAGCAGCAGGCTCATGGAAGGCCATAGGGTATGAATCACTGTTAGCCATTCATTAATCCCATTTGCCCATTTGACGTTTGCCCTATTGATTATTTGGAGCAATCTGACATACCATTTTGCACTGAACATTTTTGCTAAATCTCGGCGTTCCTCATGTGCTGATGACAAATAGGTTGTTGATGTATGTGGCCCTTTATGCATTACCTGGTTTAGTGGCATGTTACATTCTTCCTGCTAGGTTCGAACTGGGACACTAATGTGATCGGCTGCTTGCAAATATTTGGTTGATTGGATGACATATGTTTATATGTGTGGGCGAATGTAGATCCACTATCAACTGTCTGGGTGTATGTTGTCACTGTAACTTCAAGGTCTCCTCATGAGTTAGTGGCAGCTAATCTTGTTCCAATTGGTCATTGTTTGTAGGAAAAATTGAGAGAAGCCATTGAGGACATGGTCACGTACACATGGATGGTCCCACCCTGTCACTGAACACGTGTAATGAGACTTTCAAATGAGCTAAATTTTTGTGCTGGGTGAAGAATGTCTCAGGTGTCTGGATCAGGCATGTGTCATTGCCACATTTGTACGCCTGTTGGCCTCTGTGGATTGTAATGTATCATGAAACATCATAGTCTCTGTGCAGACATTTGTGGTGTATATTTTTTGTGTGATGAGTGTTATGTCATTATTGCTCAATGAGACGACATTCTTCTTCAGCAATTTCAAACTAAAGGTGGGCAGAAATGAATAGACCAAACCATGATGTGGTGTTTGTTATCTGTGTTTATTTACAATTGTGCAATAAGTGTTGATATAAGAAATTATGAAAACAAATTATTTAGAAGCTGTTGGCGCCTACGCACTCCAGCAGCTGTGTTTGGTTGTTCCCCCTCGTGTTGCAGGCCTCATCCTCCTCTTCGTTGTCTTCAGGCATGTCTGGGTCTGGTTCAAGGAGGGGAATGTTCCTTTTTACACAAATATTGTGCAATATGGCACAAGTGAGTATGATCCTACAGACCATCTCTGGGGAATATAGTAGGCTACCGCCAGTGATGTCAAGGCAGCGGAACCTTGACTTTAGGATCCCAAAGGTCCGCTCAACAATGCTGCGTGTCCTCTTATGGACGTCGTTGTATGCCCGCTCGGCAGCAGTAGTCGGGTTCCCAAATGGTGTCATTAGCCAAGGCTGGATGCCATACCCCTGATCAGCTGAAAGAGAAACACAGAATGGGATCATGTAGATGTAGCAGGCACTCTTGTACAGACCTTTGATGGCAGTAGTTGTCTTGTGTTGTCTGTGACTCTTTTCTGTACTAATGTGACAACCTATACATGTAGGAGAAAACTTTTGCATTGTGTTTTTTCCTTGGCTGAGCAAGTGTTTGTTAGCTAACTGTTTGTTAGCAGTATGTATTAAGATTTTCAGTACAGTGTGCCCTCCCTAGCATTGTGACTTGTGATACACGTGTCCGTGTGTCTTCACTGGGGGTGAGATGATAGTTCCATGCAGAGTTAAAACATGAAAGTGTAGTTAACACGTTCATATGAAAGTACCCTGGACATCCCATACCTTAAGACTTATGCAATGTATTAATGTACAGGTTATTGTAACACTTACAAATTGCAAGGTGACATTTAGGCAACCACACTCATTAATGTCTTCACATTAAGCTGTAGAGTAAATTCCTATGTGTGACAGGTTCAATGGTGACTTCAGAAACATGGCTAGTGATGTCAGGACCTCAGTGTGTTCCTGGCTAGGTGTTGCTATTGTGGTGTATGTGTTGTGTGTCCTAGAGGGTTGCTGTGCAGTGTGTATATAAGTTGTATTTTTGTACTTACCAACAAGTAGTCCATTGCCATACCGTCCATCCTGGAAGTGTTGGTTGACGGTAGAGTGACGGAAGATGAATGCGTCATGTACACTCCCAGGATATTTTGCCACAATGTTGCTGATCAATCCTTGGTGATCGACTATGGCCTGCACGTTGATTGAATGTGTGTGCTTCCTGTTGCGGTAGAGGTGTTCTGTTGCAGCAGGTGGCACAAGGCGTACGTGTGTGCAGTCGATTGCACCAAGGACGTGTGGGAAGCCACTGATGGCGTAGAACCCCTGTTTTGTTTCCTGCTGCTTCTGCAGAGTGTTAGGGAAGCAGATGTGGAGGGGTGTCAGGCGAATGATGGCATCCAGTACTTTTGGCAGGAATGCAGAGAATGATGGTTGTGATATTCCACCAACCAGGGCACCAGTTGTCTGAAACGAGCCACTTGCCAGCAAGTGAAGTACGGCAAGCAGCTTTGTTTCTGTTGGTATGGTGTGGGGTGTCACCAAAGTGGGGGCCAACTGCTGTTCAATATTTCTCAGCAGCTGCTGAATGGCCTGCCAGTTCAACCGGTACCTCTGTATGATGTCGTGTTCCCTTAGGCCATGCAGGGTTGTTCTTGGGCGGAATATCCTCTCCTGACTTCTGCGCTGCCTTTGGGGTCCCTGCTGTTGTTGTTGTAGCTGCTGTTGTTGCTGCAGGGCTCTGCGTCTACGTGCACGCTGAATAAAAATCACCTCCATGTCTCCCTGTTGCTGCTCTGCTGCTCTGCTGCTCTGTTGTTTGTTTTGTGTCTTCTGATTAAATACAGGTGTGTTTGCCCCATTTTAACGCCTGCCCTGACCCAGGCGTTAAATTTTGACGCACATCGGGCTTTGCGTCATTTTTTTGCTCCGCCTCCCGGCCGAGAGTCATTTCTGCCCGGAAGCATAAATACAGCGCACAGGTGTGTGCGTCGTTTTTTGGACGGGAACGCCTACCCTGCATATCATTAATGCAGGGCGGGTTGCCGCATCCAGAAAATTACGCACATTGTGGATTTTTGTCGTCCGCGGGCTCGGGCGTCAGGGTTTAAATATGGGGCAACGTTTGCACTGATTGTGCGTCAAAATGTTTGACGCACATTCGGCGCTAACGGAGTATAAATATGCCCCTGAGTATTTTCTTTCATGTGTGTAAGTACTATGTGACTACAGTGGTGTTGCATGAGCTTTGCATGTATCCTAGATAAGCCTTGGCTGCTCAGCTACAGCTACCCCTAGACAGCCTGGCTTGTAGACACTGCCTACATTTCACTAATAAGGGTTAACTGGACCTGGTACCGTTGGCAAGCTCTTACCTCCACCACATTTGGACAGTTGAACCTTTGGACAGTCCAGGTCACTTCAGTCCACCACCTGTCCACTACCTGTGTTCCAGGATCCAAGCTAGTCATCAGGAGAGGGGACACAGAGGACCAGTCGTCATTGCAGAGAGGTGCCTGCTGAAGCAGGGAAGTGACTCCGTCACTCCACAGGAGATTCCTTCGGTCCTTCTGGTGCAGGGTGAAGACAGGCAGTCCTTAGAGCGTGCACGACCTGGAAACTGTTGTAATTGCTGGCAGAGGCTGAAGTTATAGAGTTGCAGTAGCCTTCTTGGATACTTTGTTGCAGTTGTATGTTCCTGGAGCAGTTCTGTGGTTGATCCAACAGTAGAAGGTGAAGCAGGGGTCACAGATGGTTCTTGCTGGAGTCTTACAAACAGCATCTGAGGAAACACCCAGAGGAGAGACCCTCAATAGCCCTGAGAGGGTTATTGGTCATCTAACCAGACAAGCACGTATCAAGAGGGGTCCTTGACGTCAACTGCTGGCATTGGCCACTCAGATGCTCCCAGAGTTCCCTTACCACCCCCCTATCTGCACTCCAACTCGCAAACCTTCACGCTCTCCACTTTTCTCTCAAGATGGCCGCCGGTTTGACCTACTTCCGAAACATTTGACGGTGGTATAGCTGCCGTCTCCCCTACGTTTCACAAAGGACGCCATTTATTTTCACAGTTACCTTATTTAACTCACCAGCTCATTCCCTACACCGGCTTCGTCATTACTTGGGATGAGAGCTCAACACACCTTACACACAGTAAGTTGCGGGCCTTGTGCTCGACATTCCATGACCGAATCTACGCTTTAAGCATGCTTACGTTTATTTCCCTTCGCGTGTGTTTTGGGTATTTTTATTTCTAGTCTTAATACTTATTGGCTATATTTCCCTATTGCATTACACTTCCCGTGTCCCATGTAGTGTCGTCATCAAAATTGTCAGAGGACACGACTTCATCGTAGGTTAATTTCACAGATTTCTATTTGTTTGCGTTAACAGTGTTGCCGGGTTCATCTCCGGTTTTACACATTTTCGGCCCATGTTTTTAAAATCATTTTGTCCTGTTCACGTCTGATTACACGACTATTTCGTGGTGACAGTTTAACACATCATTATTTGTGTGCTTTAACCCTGCTGCTTGGTTTCTTGCCCATTGTCCTCAGTATTGCTGAAGACACATTCATTCCTCGGTTTCAGCTCTTCCTGAGAGTTACCGCTTGGGGCATTATTATTACTTTTCAGCCCTGCGACCCTGTGCATACTCGCTCATGCTTGCCGCTATTACTTCAACACCTCTCTCTGGGTTTTTTTTCCTACACAAAAACACCAAGCCCCCTTTTTCTAACATCACTTCAGTAACTTTGGAGCCCTTATTTTCAAATTCATTTTCAAATACACTTCCCTTTATCTGTTAGTTTGTTAATGTGCCATTTTCTCTTTTACTTTTGCACGTACTGTCTCCGCTTTTGTCTCATACCTTTATCCTTTTTATCCCAGGACTTACCAACGTCCTTCTAATTGTACTCACAGAAGCTTTACTTTGGACGGGACCTCTTCCCTTAAAACCCTTGATTACTATTGATGTGGAACACATTGGATGGTAACTTCAGGTTACACTATACCTACACAGGTAGTTATTTTCCAGTATATATTAAATTTGTTTTCCCTACTTCTAACACCATTGGTTTTTCTTTTCTTTTTTGACTTCCGTTTGTTGGTTTCTTCTCGCCTTTCATGTTTTGACTTCGCTCTTACCTCGGTTCCTTAGTTACCATCGACACCTGCGTCTCATGGATACTCAGCTTACCTACTAGCCATATAGGTAGGCGTCTCTTACCGGACTTTGCCTCGTTTCTCACCTCACCTCTTTCCACGTTTCTACAGCCCTTATAGTTACATGCTTTTCCCGTTTATACAATTATCAAATGTTGGTTAATACTTACTCACTCCGTTTATCGACCATCTCACTTTGCACTTTTTCACAACATTTCGCACGGGTTCGATTTGCCATGTCTGGACACACATCACAGGTTTTCTTTGATAATGTTTGTTCTTTCAATGTAACTATGTACGTACAAACTTATGATTGAGCACTGTATGTTTTTTACAGCCTTGATAAAGTCACGGATGTGACGAAACACGTGTTGGCTGTGCCTGTTTGACTGCATTTCTACTTTTACAAAAATCTATTCCAATAAATTACTTTCTGGAACACCAAGAAGAATACTGATCATTTACGTTCACAGTTTCTACATGCAATCTCTTACCTGTATTTTCTTCAATCGATACATTGTATGTGAGTGCTGTGGTCACCACTGTTCTTTAAATCCTCAAAATAAGATGGCAGAACCCAGGGACACTCTGGAGGAGCTCTGGGCACCACCCGTGGGTTGTTGATGGACAGGGGAGTGGTCACTCCCCTTTTCATTGTCCAGTTTCGTGCCACAGCAGGGATTGGGGGTCCCCGAACCGGTGTAGACTGGATTATGCAAGGAGGGCACTATCTGTGGCTTTCAAAAATTTCCAGAGGCTCTGGGAGGATACCCCTCCCATGCCTGTAACACCTTTTCCAAATGGAGAGGGTGTAACACCCCTGTCCCAAAGGAAATGCTTTAATCTGCCTTCCTGGGATTGGGCTGCCCAAGCCCCAGAAGGGCAGAAACCTGTCTGTGAGGTAGCAGCAGCTGGTGCTGCAGTGGGAACCTTAGAGAGCTGGTTTGGCAGTACTGGGGGTCCATGGTGGAACCTCCAGGGTGCATGGAATTGGCCCCAATACCAAAATCGGATTGGGGGTACAATTTCCAGTTCCTAGACACCTTACATGGCCATATTTGGGGTTACCATTGTGAAGCTACATATATGTATTGACCTATATATAGTGCACTATTATAATGGCGTCCCAGCACTCATGAAGCCCGGGAAAATAGGCCTGGTCGATGTAGGGGCACCTCTGCTAGTGCAGGGGGGGGGGGGGGCCCTCACCACAGGTTCTATGCACCTGGCCTTCAGGGTCTGAATGTTAGATATATAGGTGACGTATAAGTGACCTGGTGCAGTGAAAATGGCTGTGAAATGGTGCTTGCACTATTTCACTCAGGCTGCAAAGGTAGTCCTGAAGAAGTCTTTGTATGAGCTCCTTATGGGTGGCAAAAGAAATGCTGCAGCCCATAAGGATCTACTGGAACCCCAATGCCCTGGGTACCTAGGTACCATATACTAGGGACTTTTAAGGGGGGGTCTAGTATGCCAATCTGGAGTGACACATGTAGTCACTAGACTAAAGTGACAAATTTGGAAAACAGAGAGAGCATAAGCACTGGAGTTCTGATTAGCAGGACTCCAGTGACACAGTCAAGCATACTGACAAAACAGTAAAACATACTGACATGTATGCCACAAACCATAAGCACTGGCACTAGCAGGACCCCAGTGACACAGTCAAAACACACTGACAATCAGGCAGAAATTGGGGGTAACTTGCCAAGAAAGATGGTACTTTCCTACATACTGTACCTACTGTACACTATTCTACTGTAGTACCTCATTCCACTCTATGCCATTCCATTCTACACTGCTTCACTGTGCTCTACTCAACTGTATGGTATTACACTCTACCACACTTCACTCTAAACCACTCAACTTTTCACCACTTCACTGTACACTGTTCTACTGTACGTCCCTACAAGCTATGCGACTACACTCCACTGTACTCTGTTCCATTCTATGCCACTCAACTGTAAGCTACTCCACACTATGTCACCCCACTGTAACCTACTCCACCGTACCTCTCTCCAGTGTATGCTGCTCCACTCTACACCACTGCACTGTACTCTACTCCACTGTACACTATTACACTCTACCACACTCCACTCTATGCCACTCTACTCTATGCTATTCTACTGTACGCTTTTCCACTTGACACAACTACACCCTACAACACCCCTCTATAAACTATCCCACTGTATGCAACCAGACTCTACACCAATCAATGCTATGCTAATCAACTCTATACCACTCCACTCTATCCCACTCCACAATAGGCCACTCCACTGTATGCTAGTCCACTGTGTGCTACTTCACTGTACACCACTCCACTCTATTCCACTCAACTGTATGCCACTTCAAGCACAACGCCACCTCAGTGTATGCCACTCCTTTGCTGCCATTTCACTCTATGCTACTCCACTGTACTCTATTTGAGTGTATGCTAGTTTATAATACACTATTCCACTGTGTACCAATCCACTGCATGCCACTCCCCTGTCGAACACTCCGCTTTATGCTATTCCACTGTACGCCACAGCACACTATGCTACTCGATTGTACACTATTCCACTCTATGTACCACACTCTATGCCACTCCACTGGATGCCACTCTACTTTATGCCACTAAGGTGTACCTAATTCCGCTGTTCACTGCTCAACTGTACACAACTCCACTGTACACTATTCCACTGTACGCCATTCCACTGTACCCCTCTCCAATCAACGCTACTGCAGTCAACACCACAACACTGTACGCCACTCAACTATATGAAACTATACTCTATGCTATTCCACTGTACACCCTTCCATTCTACACCACTCCATTTTAGGCTATTCACTCTCTGCCACTTCATATAGTACATTAAGTTATATTCATTTAAAGGTGGTATATACTGTATACATTTATTTTACAACAATAACTTTAGAATTTGTAATGTTTGCGTATTTAAAGTTTGGTTGGTTTGTATATAATGAATAAGAAAAGTTTTCCTAACTAAGGTTTAACATTTGTTTTCTTTCTATATCTATAGTTTCTGTTCTGAACACAGTGGACTACGTGTTTTCCAATGGAATGCAATTAATCATAAACACTTGTATTCCTTAATACTGAGACGTAGCCCTGTAAGCATAGTGGGTCAATATTCATCTCCCCTGATAAATGACAAATCGCAGCGCCCGTCCGGATTCTAGCCTAAATCCATGCTGTGTTTCTCTGTTTTTCCAATCACATAAATCTGTGAGATCTACTCCCTGGGCCACACTTACCCTCTACAAGTAAATGGCCTGACATTATTTTTCGTTAGTAACAAATGGGTTGCCACAGCAGTTTTTTGTCTGAACAATCCTTTTTAGCCTTCATTTCATGCATGTGCAGTGAGTGCATTATTTCCTCTTCATGTTTATCTCAACGATTTTATGTAATTCATTGAGGACTTCTCGTACCTGACATCACATGTATAAAAGGATCTTGCAGCTCTTCATTCACCTGTCCGAATTTGACATCTTTTAAATAGCAGAGTTTCATCTTAATATAAAAGCACAAAGAAAATGTCAAGTAACGTAAATTCAGCAAAAAAAAATCAAATACGATGTAAAAACCTAACAGGCAAAGTTTGTGTTTTGCTCTAATTCCAGTTCGGGCGAAAATGGGAGTTTAGACCTGAAAACGGGAACCTCGCTGCAGTGTTAATTCCAAGTGCTGCAATACCACATCATTTTACTGAGGCATTTAAATGAGGCCTACAGTCACATCCATAAGTAGTATGTAGCACCATAAAATATACGATAGTTTAGCAGCATGAATCACTTCATATTTTCTAACTACACCAGAGCGTTGATGATGATGAAATTCCCATGCCATGTAAACTAGAATGGTACCTGTTTTCTGATTTAAATTTAACATTCAAACCTCCTCATTAGGAAATTTCAATGTATATCATTGTGCTCAAAAAAATTACACAAGTATAGAACCGCTCAGTGACTTTCCTTCACAACTATACACCCTGATAAAAATGAAAAGCATAGGCACCCTAGCTTTTATTATACCGAAATCCAAAATGTACAAATCAGTTAAACAGACATTAGTTTAACAAAGTCATGGAGATGATATTTCAACTTTCCAAAGCTAAAGAAATGATTTGTCGTTATATGTATCTTCATGCTATGGAAAGGGCCGTTGTGATCAATGATTCATTTTTAAACATGTAACTCCAGAGCCCCAAAGCTTTTCTGCCGATGTTTTTCTAGATATCAACACCTTCATTCCAGCTAATGCCTCTTTTTCAACTAATCTACTCGTCCTGTTTCTTTCTTTCTTGGAGAAATGTCTGCAATGTACAAAAGCCATTTGCATACCCAAAATTCGGGTGACTGTTTCGCAAGTAGGTACATTTTGCGACTGAAAATGCCAAATCTCAAATAGGAAATCCCTAATTGACATTCGCAAACTGTTCGTTAGATGTAGTTGCAAATAGGGAATATTCACAAAAAGGCCCGTTTGCACGTGCTGTTTACCACCAACTCAGAACAGGTGGTAACTGGGTGGAAAGTATAAATGCTGGCCCAGAATGCAACACCAGTTTCCACATTGGCTGCTATGTACCTGATTGCAAAGAGGAAGAGAACACTGGCTGCTCAGCAGAGGGGGAGGCAGAGACAAGAGAGGATATTCAGAGTAAAGCTGACCATTTTTATATCAACAGAGGAAGAAATGTATGTCAAATACAGGCCAATACATAGCAATGCCATATTGACAATAATTGCCCTCTTGCAGCAACATCAAGCAAGCAGGATTCTGTGCAGTAATTGTATCCCCACTCATGTTAAGGTGTTGTGTTCATTACACCAATTGGTCTCTGGCAGTTACCAGGATGTGTTTGCTGTAGCAGGAGGGGCATCTCAAAGTGTTCTTTCACTTTTCCCCTGAGACTTCGTGGATGCCATGCTGCTCTACATTCCCCTCTACATATACCTACCCAGAAATGCCCAGGAAATGCATAGTACACAATTACAATTTTACGGGATTGACAATTTTCTTCATGTCATAGGGTGTATAGATAGGACACTTGACCATATGTCCCCTATCCATTCTGGAATATATCTATTCAGGATAAGAAAAAATATATATTCCCTCAACATTCAAGTTGCATGTATTGCCCACAATGTCATATGTGATACTGTATCACAATATCCAGGAAGCACCCTTGGCTCTTTCATGTTCAGACACAGTGAAATATACAAACGTCTGGAAAGAGGGGAGTTTGATGATGGATATCTAATAGTTACTGAAAAGAAATTTACAAACAGGTATGTGTTTGTTGTCTCCAAGTCAAAATATTATGTAACCTCATATCTATTTCTGTTTTGCAGGTGATAGTGTGTTTGCCTTACAACCATGGATTCTCACACCATACCTTTTCCCCACCTCCCCAAAATGAATGCTGATATAACATGTGCCATCATACACAACATTGACACCAGGAGAGACCTATACATGGAGTTGTAAGTCTCAGATTTATGAGGATGAAGATCCTGTGCCACCAGTCCAGTAGGTTACAAATGAAAGCAGAGTAGTGGAGAGGAGAAGGAGCAGGGACCATATTGTCACACATTACTTTGGGAGGTAAGGTGACAACAAAAATGCATTGTTTATACAAGAACCACCAAATATGTGGACAATATATCCTTTAATGTCAAGTGTGTATTTTGGAGTGAAGCAAAACAAACAGTTTTAAAACAAATAATGCTCTGCTGGTTATGTCACCAGATATGAGTGAACTGAAAGATCAAAAAAAATAAAATAAATCAATGCTTCTTGCCCCCATGGGTTTACATGCTACTTCTTGCTGTGTTGCAGCATGTGCCCGGCGGCTGCTACATCTCATTGACATGGCACCTGTAGTGGACCCACTACTAACGCTTGATCGGCTGTCACTGTCCTGTCCTTCCCTGCCTTTAACACCTGCAATGTGGTTAGTCTGCATAGCCTCAAATGCAGATGTGAGTTGTTGCAGTCCACTTGATTCATCGCCACCAAAGTGGCTCATTTCGACCTGTACATTTACCGTCCTTCTACACAGGGTTGCTATGGCATGTGCCAGTCACCCAATAGACTGGTTTAGGGTGTCCATTCTTACTGCACTGTGTATTTTGCTCCATTTTAGACTGGAGTCAGTGTCTGCAAGTTGAAGACACAACTTCTCAAGAGCAGCTTGTGGTCCATTTATGTTTGGTTGTAGACCATCTGTTTGGCAACGTTTTTAAATCCCAAAGACATATTGTTGTGTATGCTCTACAACTTCCAGTTCATAATTTTAATTTGTTTGTGTTACAGGCATTGAATGTGTAACATGGACCTTTCCAGCCCTCCAAATACCTGGGTATCCTCCGTTAAAATTGTGGAATTGATTGAAGTGTTTTTGGCACATGTCTTGCCCTGCATCTCTGTCAACCATGCCCCAACAGACATGGCTGGCATGGTCTCACTATGGGTGTTATTTCAGAGCTTAGTAGTAATTGGCCCAAATCCAATGTGATGCAGGCTGGGGTGAAAAAACAGCTCTTGTGGTGTAGCTATGTGACGAGAAGACTTCACTGTATATGTAAATTGGGTCTTCCTCCTCATCCATGTCAGTTGCCTCACCACACTCTGAATCTGCCCCTTCTGTACGGTGTGCAGATTCATCTGCGGTACAGAAGAAAATGTAACTTACTTCTTTTGTGTGTGATTGTGAGCCACCTAACATGCCTTTGTTCTTTGTCACAATAAACTTTTTTTTTAAAAACTTCACTATGCCTCATGTACTACATGTTGCATAATGCACTGGTATGGCTGCAGACAGTGCTACCTTAACATGTGTCTGTACATTTACAATAAAGATCTAAAAGTACAATGTACCTGCTGCACTTACCTGGGTGGGATCCTGAAGTTGAGGTGTCTGTTTGGCCAATTCCAGCAACTGCCTGTGCCTCAAGGGTGCCTTCCACTAGTGTTTCAATGGCTGAAGGCAAGGGGTACTATTGAAGGGCCATCCCATGTAGCACGGCTCTCTGTCAGATGTGTGGCCACCTTTTCTTTTGTTCATAACCTGAGGTCATTCAATTTGTTCCGGATTTCCGCCACAGAGTTGTGTATGATTCTCAACAGCATTTATTTTGACCTGCATGTCAATCGAGCTTTTTTTGAGTCTCAAGAAAAGTCATGGAGACCTTCCCACACAGCATGTCATGGTGAGTACAGCATTCTTCTGTTAAGATCACAATCTCCTTTTCAGAAAATGGTAATTTTCTTTTCCTACTCCCTGCCTACTTATCACCTTCCTGGATTGCCTTCTTGTTTTTTTTTTTTTTTTTGGGGGGGGGGGTTGTCCACGGTAACAAAGTTAACTGTCTTCACAGGCATCAATACATCCCCTTTCTCTCTCTCTGGTTCACTGGCAGACAATGAGCTGCACTTCCTGGTTCAGCTTTTTGAGCCTCAGGGTATGCACCTGGAACAGGAAGTGCTTTTCTTCATTTGGGATACATGCTGATTTGTGATTACTTATGTGCAATTCACTGAAAATCACAAATAGGTAATTGCATGTTCAGCAGAACATACATGCGGCCCTTGCTGCATGGTTATTGTAACCAGTTTGTAATGAAGTTGTCTAAAGGTGCATGATCGTTATATGCAATATCCATGTCAGTAAGACACATAATTTGATGTTTAGAGTGTTTTTATCATCTCTTTTAGCAGGTCTACTAAGTCATCTGATGTTCCAAAACATACATTTAATTGCCATAAGATATACAACTTGGCAAAACACATTTCTCAGATAAAAGTTATTTTTATGGTTATAATCTTCAAACCCCATACAAAAATCATGATTCAACCTTTTCAGATCAATTTGTTGTAGCCTTCACTTACTTTTTTTTGCATGTGTAACCCCTCTCTCCCCATTCTGCACCAGCCCAATCTCTCCATTCCAAGATTGACCCTCCTACCAGAGAGAAATCATCCCACTTACTGCCATCAAGGAAGGATAGCAGGTGGTTGCCCCTTACAGGCCAGAGATGAGACTTGCTGGAAGTTAATTTTAACCAAGGAGGATGCAGCAACTATGAGTAGCCAAAACTCTGTGAAGGAGATTCATTCACAACCTTAGAGAAAAAAGAAAAATGAATCCTCACTAATCAGTGAAATCTGCTAAGGATGTGCTTAAGACAAGATGAGTGGGCTGGATTTTCTGTGTCCCCTATTTACGCATCCCAACTGTAAGGCACCCATAATGGCACAGTAATACATGATGTGATGTTTAAAAATCTGACTCAGCCCATTCCCGAGTGTTCACAGCAAACCACCTTAGAACCCCAGCATCCTTCCACATTGCAAATTCAAATATAATTGTGTGTTCAAGGGACTTTATATGCAATCCCCTTAAGGTCCCTAGACCCATTAGTGAGATTGTGGTATTAGAAGAACATTTGAGGCAGAATTCTCATGAATATCAGAGGAATATGTCTCCACATGTGGCTTAGTCTCCCAAGACCATATAGATAGCAGGTCTTTAGCAGCCTATTCTTCCTTGTACATGTAGGTTTGGCCATGTATAATCACTTTCAGCTGAGCAGGCTCCTGCTGAAATACCTGGGGTCCAATTGGAGTAATACATTCTCTAAGCCATCATCTCCACTCTCTCTTAGCATGGCAAAAATATGACCTCACAAAAGACTTGCCTTTTCTACAGTCACTGGAGTGGAAGACTTAGCCCTAGTGGAGATCTCTCGTTAAAGAATATAATTGCTGGTATAGACCAGGATGGGGTGTGGATACTTGGAACTGGGCAGTGACTAATTACTCCGCTGGAGTGGAAACAAATGGGATCTCTGTTTTTGGGAGTCCCAGCCCAAGTCTGAGAGATCAGGGAAAGCTTACTGAAATAAAGTGACCACAAATTGCTGAATCTTGTTTCCTTCAAAATCCACTTTGACCCCCAGGATCCGTGCATTTTTCCAGCATAATCTGTATTTAAGGTCCTTGATTTTTTTCCCACATTGCCAGTATGCTACCATCTTGTACATCGAAAGACTCTTGAATGCAGGCCACCACTTCCTCATTATTGACCAGTCTCAGTTCAAGCTCTTTGACACAGTCAGCAATCAGAGCAATGTCTTGGGCAATTAGACTCACAGTCTATAGGGTCTTGGGGTTATCATTCCTTATCTCTACACATTGAGCTTGGGATTCTTTTTTATGTTCCTTAATTAAGGAGGGCTCCCCTAAATCCTGCCCCATAGTAAAGTAAGAGTAAACACCATTGGTGATTTTATCGCTGCTACTTACATGACTCAACCCCAGTAGGCTGTTAAGTGATTATCCTGGAGTGATTAAGAGAGAAGAAGAGGGTTGCGCCGTGTTCACTGCCTGAGGGATAGATGCACTGTTTGAGCTTCTGCTGATCAGTGATGGATGAGGCAGATCAAGACATTTTATGTCCCCCACAGTTGCTGAGCCTTTTATGATGGAACTGGAAAGAACTTGTTCCAATGCTCTTCACCTTTCATATATCAAGTATCAAGCAACCCCTCCTCTTTTCCTGCCGCACCCCCCCTTTGATCCTGTCTTGGAGCATACCACTCTATTTGAGAGCTCACTTGGGTTGTGTGTATCTGCACTGATTGAAGCAGAAGCAGATCTCAGTATTGTAGATTATGTAGAGCCAATATTGACAGGGATAGAAAGCTTAGGTGGTGAGTCACCTTCTTCAAGGGTCATGGGCAATAGCTGCTTTGCTGGGCCCAAATAATGTGCCACTGCTGACCATCTTAGAACCCCCCTTATACCTACTAGACAAGATGGTCAAGGTTTCAGAGCCACTGGGGGAATTGGCACTATCAACAATAAAATAAGAGAAGTGGCTACAGTAATTCAGCTGCAGTTATCGGGACCGGTTCATTAATGGAAAGATGAACATGATGAGTTCAACACCTCTCAATAGTTGCCTATGTGTTGTCATTATCACGTAACATAGATCAGGGCAAAGGTGAAGCAAGTGACTTGGATAAGGCAAAAAAAGGGACACCGGAATAGCTCATATTTCTGTCAGATAAATCAACAAACAATAACACACAAGGAGTAATATCAATATTTGAGTCTTCACCTAAACTTTGGGCTTCATGGCCTCCCAAATCACAAGCTCTCCCCACTCTCATGGCAGTCCAGTTATTAAAAGAGAGGCTCTGAGTAAAGTGCTTGCTTAAGAGTTCACTGCACCAAATGCATTTTGCCTAGAGTCAAGAGAGCGCCTCTAAAGAGAGTGCTGCTAAATCTATTCATCTTAAAACTTATTGTATTTCTGATATTAAATATAAGAGATTGATAATCCCACGTTGAGATAAATCAAATTGCATATATTTACTGCACAATATATAGTCGTAATCAAGGTGATCCTCAGTTATTTAATGCAATCTTATCAAGACTCCTTGCATGGTCAGGGCAGTTATTATTTTTTGGTGATTTCAATTGCATTTTAATATAAAAAAAGGATACAACCAATCATTGTGCTACTCTATGTATGCATAAAGTTCTGTAAGAATGTGGGTTATTAGTTGAGACAAGGAACAGCCACAATCCTTGTCAGGGTGAACCACAAAAGTCACTAAATTAACATGTGCTTATTGCTCTGGTAGCTTGGCACAAAGCAGTTAGGCCTAACTTAGAGGTACTGTGTTAAGTATTTTTACAGCATGCAGACAGTAATAAAGTGAAAATGCAACACATAAAAAATCCCACACCAATTTAGACAAATAGATTGAAATGCAATAAATATAATGACACCACAATGCATCAAATCTGATTGGTAGAACCAAAGATATGCATTTTAAAACTTTTAGGTAAGTACAGCATGTAAAAGCACAAAGCACCACTCACGGTCATCTGGCTGTGCTAGACCAGGGAAAAGTCAAAAGTTTAGGCTGACAACAATGGACCACGGACTGGATATAGTGACCAGGTAAGCCCCACTGAAAAAGTTACTGTCTCAAAATCCAGTGTGAAAAGTCCAGAACTTCAGAATTTCTCCTTTTCTTTTAGACCAGTGCACTCTGATGCCAGCCCAGGGATCAGGACCTGGGGAGGCACCTCCTGGGGATCAGAGACTCACACTAGCAGAGGCCACCAGGGCTCAGGTAGGTCCAGTTCCCAGACCAGGGGGGTCTAGTTGCAGCAGGTCAGCTGCTGCGAGTCCTCTGGAGCTTGATGTGTCCTGGCAACTCAGAACTGAAGGTCAGCCAACTGACCGTTGGAGTCACTTAGGTAGACAGGGGTGAAGGGAGTAGGTCCAGTCTTCATTTGTATAGAGCAAAGCAAGCCTCATGCTGCAGGGAAGTCCTCTGGGGAACACGGCAAACCTAAAGCAGGTAGGCAGTCATCTGGAAAACAAGGCATGCCTCAGGCAGGGAAGAAGTCCTCTGGGGAGCAAGGAAAGCATCAAGCAGTAGGGCAGTCCTGTGGGGAACAAGGCAATCCTTCCTCTGTGATGCCCACAGGTCCAAGTGTATAATGAACACTGACTTAGGAGGTCTAGTATTTATAAATGGTGCTATCCTTTGAAGTGGAGTAATTTTCTTCAGGCAACATCCACATCTTATTCTATAATGTTCCCTCCTTCCCCTGTCTTTGAAATGTAACTCATCGGGGTCAGTTCTGCTCCCAACCATCCTGGCAGGACCTCCCTGCCTCTCAGCATGCTCTTGGATAAAAAACTTACCTTTGAATATCAGATCAATATGTTAGCCTCTGCAACTTTCTATGCTTTAAGAATAATTAGAAAGATTTGTCAATTCAATCCAGATGATCTAGAAAAGATGGTAGTTACCACTCTTGTCCTATCCAAATGAGACTACGGCAATGCACTGTTTCTGGGCACAAATAAAAGTTTTCTTCTCAAACTTCAGGTGCTTTTGAATGTAGCAGCCCGGCTGTTTGTGAATATTCCAAAATATCAATCTGCCTCCCAAGCCATTAAAAAACTGCATTGGCTTTCTATAGCAAAGATAATTGAATTCAGAGCTCTCTGTATAGCCCATAAGGTGATACACAAGACTGCCCCCAAATATATCCAGGACAGATTCATACTTTATAGACCTTCTTGAAATCTCAGATCCATAGTAGCTAAGAACCTCTTACTACCTGGGTTCAAACGTGCATCCTGGGATAGTGGGAGGTTTTTCTGTACAATAGCACAGGTCTGAAATTCCCTTCCCCTAAATCTAAAGAGCTGCCCTGACCTGATGAGTTTTAGGAAATCCCTTAAGACTTGATCTTCACATAGGAGGATTTTTAAATTTTTTAAATGCCTCTTTTTTCCTCCTCCGCCCACAGTGCCAGTGCCAAGACGCCTTTGGCAATCAAGCGCTATATAAAACTAAAAATCAAATCAGAGCTGCAGGTCTACTAGTAGCATTTCTTTTACGGATCCTGGGTACATATAGTACCACTATATCTGGGAAGTGCAAGTAAATTAAGGTCCTGATTTATACTTTTTGGTGCAAAACTGCACTAACCCAGTTTTGCACCAAAATGTTTAGCACCGGCTTGCACCATTTCTGTGCACCAGCCAGGCACCATTTTTATGGAAGGTGCAAGCCGGTGCAAAGCGTAAAAAAAATGAAGTTAGTCCGGTGGGGCTGGCGGTATGGAAGAAGGGGGTTTTGCACCAAAAAAGTGACATTAGGCAGGTTAGACAAAAGAAATGACTCTAACCTGCCTAGATTCATTTTCTGACGCAAAACAATCCATACCACATGGCTCTTGTCTTAGAAAAGACAGGAGTCATGCCCACCACCCCAATAGCCAGCACAGCTGGCGGTATGGAAGAAGGGGGTTTTGCACCAAAAAATGACGTTAGGCAGGTTAGACAAAAAAAATGACTCTAACCTGCCTAGAGTCATTTTCTGACGCAAAACCATCCATATCACATGGCTATTGTCTTGGAAAAGACAGGAGTAATGCCCACCATCCCAATGGCCAGCACAGGAGACAAGGGTCCCCTGAGCATGGCCATTGCACCCAGTGCCATGTATGGGGGCCCATTATAAGGCCCCTAATGGCACTTTAAAAATAAAAAAATTACTTACCTGTACTTACCTATACTTACCTGGGATAGGGTCCCCATCCTCTTCTGTCCCTCTGGTGTGGGTGGGGGTGTCCCTGGGGCCTGGGGAGGGCACCTGTGGGCATGTTCCATGGTGTTCCATCATGGAAAGAGGCCCACAGGTCCCCTAATGCCTGCCCTGACCCAGGCATTAAAAAATGGTGCAAAGCAAGCTTTCCACCATTTTTTTTACCCCTCCTGCCCCTGTGCGTGAATTTTGCACAGGAGGATAAATAAGGCGCTAGGGCCTTAGAGTCATTTTTTGCCTGAGAACACCTACCTTGCATCTCATTGACACAAGGTAGTTTTCCGCAGGCAGAAAATGACTTTAGCTCCAATAATTTGGCGCTAGACATGTCTAGTGCAACTATATAAATATGGAGTTAAGTTTGTGCCGGATTTGTGTAAAAAAAAAAGTACGCAAATCCGGTGCAATCAGAGTATAAATATGCCCCTAAATGTGACAATCAGGTGTAAGCCACTTTTACCATGTTTAGTCCAATTTTACCATGTTTGAAGGAAAGAAGACAAGCAGTTTAGCACTGGTTAGTAGCAGTAAGGTGCACAAAGTCCTAATGCCACCTAATATGAAATGCAGAAAACAGGAGGTTTGAAGTGAAAAAGTTTTGGGGTGACCCTGCAGAGAGGGCCAAGACTATCAAGCTTATAATGCAATCAAGGCATTCATGATTTTACATGGGGTGGTTGATGTTTGGTGGTCTCTCACTCCAGGAAAACCGGACTTTACTTACTACTCACAGGTCCATAATCAGTAGTCTAGAATTGACTTCATTTTGGAACCGCTTTGGGCACTTTATGACATTGATATTGAGATGCCCTAAGTTGGTATTGGATCTTAATTTTCGAATTTTGTCTAAAAAAGCACTGCCACCCTACCTCAAAGACGTCTTGTTGTTCATTTGAGCAACGACTTCTTATAGATGACGAATACAAAAGCATGATGCTTACTTCATTCAAGGAATTTTTAAGGGTTATTTTGGTCTCTTTCTCTATTTCTGCCATATACCGCTCTCTAATGGCTTATATTATAGGTACCGCCCTTAAACAGTTAGTTTATTGAAATATAACAATACAAAAGGATGGTGGTTGGAGTTCTGAACAATGCAAACAATCTGGGTTTAATCCATCCTTCTTTTGCCCACCATGCCACCCCAGTTGGGACCCAGCCATGTGCAAATCAGTCTAGACCCTGTTCCTCATGGGAACAGTCCAGCCCAAACTGCTAGGCCAGGTCCTCCATGGACCGGTAACAAGCATCCTGGGATCAGTTTCAAGATATCACCCTTCATCAGCCAGACTAGCTTGAATCCAGTGGCACAGTGAGCACGGGACCCATATCTGGGCGTACCCTTCCCACTTAAGAAAACTTTAGCAACACAAAAGGATGATGGATGGAGTGCTATATAATGCAAACACTCACCCCCAGTCATACGTCTGGGCTTGATCCATTGTTCTTTTGCTCACCATGCCACCCAAGTTGGGACCCAGCCATATGCAAATCAGTCTAGACCCTGTTCCTCATATGAGCAGTCCAGCCCGAACTGCCAGACCAGGTCCTCCCTGGACCGGAAACAAGCATCCTGGGACCGGTTTCAGGGTATCCTTTTGTGTTTTTTATTGAAATATAGAACTCCTCAATATTGAAACCAGTGGCCACTGGTGCATTTCAAAGTGGTGGGGCATAAAATTTTGGGCTGAGTTTTACGTAGCAATGTGAGCCAGCACAATATATTAGGAGGGTTTGTTTTTGCCCTACAAAAGTTTGGAAAAAAAAGAGTTGAAAATGATACAAGAGTTGTCTCAATACTATAATAATCCCCTCAAAATTTCTGGGCACACAAAGATCTCTGCAGTAAATATCCTAATGAATAAATTATGTGTGCTTTTCTGCTCCTGCTGGTTTTGAGAACTGATGTCACCAGGAAAAACATGTTTTTGAAGCTTTTAATGTAGAGACATCTCGCTGCAGCACTAGTTGCTGCCAGTACACCTATAAAACGATCTTGCACGGTGTTTCTTATTAATCCTCGTTACCCAGCAGGTATTTACATCTGCCAACAACTTCTAGCTGCATGGTGCATGGACACCATAGGTAAGGCACGTTTAGTGCCCCTCTTACCTTTGCTTATGTAAGACCTGCCCCCTCCGTTATATTACATTTGACGTAGAGCAGACCAGCCCCCTTAGGAGAGAGATGTACAAATGCGTGAATAGGAGGGTTAGAAAACGGAGGATAGCCTAATGAGTCAAGTGCCTACTTCTAAAGCCAGTATGTGATCTGTACCTCATAGGTTTGATTCCTGACAGGGCCTACTTAGCCTTTCACCCTGCCTAGGCTGATTGTTCGACTGCTCTTATATTTGGTAATAGCAATGCTGGTTAGACCTGGTAAGAGGTGCAAACACTCTACAACGTGATTTAGAAGCTGTAATTCGGGGACTGTGTAGTGCAATTACTTTTTGGACAATAAAGGCCACTAATATTGGTCTAAACCTTGAATGACGTAAAGACTGCTTCACACTGGGCTTTGGTGATACCCACACAAAGGTTTTTTTAAGAAATGTAGTGGTACGTTGTAAACACACTAGGAACCTACGATCTAACTTGCTCACACACAGAAATGTACACACGTGCACACAGTCACACCAACACCGAAGCAAGCGACAGGATTTTATAAATAATAACAAAGATCTGGCTTTTATCAAATGACAGCATTTGTAAAGGTGTGTAGGTAATACACGATAGCTTGAGAAATAGATGCTCCGCTGTGTGATCCATGTACATGGCATTAGAAAGAAGCTGTTTTTATTGTAAAAAATGCTAATTACTTCGTAAATCCATCAAATGAACCTGTGCATGTAGCAACCCTGCAGTTTCACCGCCCACTATCACACACACCTGCCTTAGAAGAGATGAGCAGAGTCTTAAAAAAACGTTTTAAGGCTGCAGGGAGACCAGAGATTAGAAACGTAACTGGGTTGACTGGCAGCAGCACTCACGGTGCAGCAGGCCTCAGGCTCGGCTGCAAAAGGAGACTTCATTTCCGCTCCTCTCGTTCACAATGCCATCTTTGGTGCTATGCATGAGAGGAAATGCAGTACTGTTGAGTCACCAGTAAAGACATGGCCAATCAATAAAGCCACTGAGTGATTGGTCATTTCCTTAATCATTCCATCCCGGTGCTGCCTTGATAACCTGGGTCCGCAGGTACATGATAGTCTGCCCAAACCAATCCAGGCTTTGCTCTGATACTTAAAGGTTCATGAGAGCAACACCTGGATTGGTTCCAGCAGGCAAAATCAATGCTCCGGAGGAGACTAGGGGGACTGCGCTTTGTTCCCCCAGGCTCCTAAACAGCACTGATTCGAGGAGCCTGAAGTGTGCATGTTAGGATGGCCATAGCCAAAGACCTGTCCAACCTGACGTGCACTAGTCTCCACACGTCTGGTAAGAATTGCCATGGGATGCCAATCAACTGGATTAGCCAACGTTAATGCCCTGCCCCCACAGACTGCACACTTCAACCTCCTGTATGGAGCAGCAATGTGCACTGCATAATGCTTGGATAGGACTTAATTTTCTTTTTTAAACATGCCGCTGTTGCCTTCACTGGAATGGCAACGCTCAAATGCTGCTTAGAAGGAGCCGCTGTGATTGAAACCCAGGTTTACTCAGATTTATCTCAATTAGACAATGCACATGCAACCACAATTTCACTAAAAGACTGATCGCAAAGAGATTACTTTTAACGTATGATGGTTGTAACCGAGACAATTATTGAGGGAGAAAGCAGCTGTTTCCTATTTGGTGCAGATGGCGAGTGACTATGAGTGTGATGTGTCCATTGGAAATATCTTGGGCTATAAATTAAAGGTAAATAAAATATACTCAGTATTGAGTATATTAAAAAGTATAAAGGACAATCCTTCTCTGAGCCTCGAGAGATCTTGAAACAGTTCAGTATATTCTATCAATCTCTTTATAATTCTGAAAACCGTATAGATTCAGATGTCATTGCTCTATATTTAGAAACAATAAAGATTTCAATTTTGAGCAAGCATCAAATTAATATGCTTCAGCCTGATATATCTATCAAGTAAGTCTATGCAACTATCTTATCACTCTCTTAAGGTAAAGTTGCGGGCCAGGATGGAATTCCTGCAGAATTCTATAAACTTTTTAGGGACATCCAAATAATTAAGAGTACTGAACAAAGACAAATTCAAATTCCTACAACTTAGAACTCTGTCAGTATCACAGTATTCTTAACCCCTTCGCTGCCAGGTCTTTTCCCCCTCAGGTGCCAGGCCTTTTTTTGGCTATTTGGGGCAGGGCGCTTAGGCCCTTATAACGTTTAGTCCACATAAGCTACCCACGCCAAATTTGCGTCCTTTTTTGCCAACATCCTAGGAATTCTAGAGGTACCCAGACCTTGTGGGTTCCCCTGAAGTAGACCAAGAAATTAGCCAAAATACAATGAAAATGTCGTTTTTTTTTTTTAAATGGGGAAAAATGACTGCAGAAGAAGGCTTCTGGGTTTTTTCCTGAAATTGGCATCAACAAAGGGTTTGCAGTGCTAAAATCACTAGCTTCCCAGCTTTCAGGAACAGGCAGACTTGAATCAGAAAACCCAATTTTTCAAAACAATTTTAGCATTTTACTGGGACATACCCCATTTTAAAGATTTTTTGTGCTTTCAGCCTCCTTCCAGTCAGTGACAGAAATGGGTGTGAAACCAATGCTGGATCCCAGAAACCTAAACATTTCTGAAAAGTAGACAAAATTCTGAATTCAGAAATGGGTGATTTGTGTAGATCCTACAAGGGTTTCCTACAGAAAATAACAACTGAAATAAAAAAATATTGAATTTGAGGTGGACAAAAACAGCCATTTTTCTCCACATTTAGCTCTGTAACTTTTTCCTGCAATGTCAGATTTTTGAAAGCAATATACTGTTACGTCTGCTGGACTCTTCTGGTTGTGGGGATATATAGGGCTTGTAGGTTCATCAAGAACCCTAGGTACCCAGAGCCAATAAATGAGCTGCACCTTGCAGTGGGTTTTCATTCCATCCTGGGTAGACAGCAATTCATTTGCTGAAATATAAAGAGTCAAAAATAGGTATCAAGAAAACCTTTGTATTTCCAAAATGGGCACCAGATAAGGTGTTGAGGAGCAGTGATTATTTGCACATCTCTGAACTCTGGGGTGCCCATACTAGCATGTGAATTAAAGGGCATTTATGAAATAGACATCTTTTTTACACACTGTCTTATATTTGGAAGGAAAAAATGTAGAGAAAGACAAGGGGCAATAACACTTGTTTTACTATTCTATGTTCCCCCAAGTCTCCCGATAAAAATGATGCCTCACTTGTGTGGGTAGGCCTAGTGCCTGCGACAGGAAATGCCCCAAAACACAAAGTGGACACATCACATTTTCTCAAAGAAAACAGAGGTGTTTTTTGGAAAGTGCCTACCTGTGGATTTTGGCCTCTAGCTCAGCCGGCACCTAAGGAAACCTACCAAACCTGTACTTTTTTGAAAACTAGAGACCTAGGGAATCGAAGACGGGGTGACTTGTGGGGCTCTCGCCAGGTTCTGTTACCCAGAATCCTTTGCAAACCTCAAAATTTGACAAAACAACACTTTTTCCTCACATTTCGGTGACAGAAAGTTCTGGAATCTGAGAGGAGCCACAAATTTCCTTCCACCCAGCGTTCCCCCAAGTCTCCCGATAAAAATGGTACCTCACTTGTGTGGGAAGGCCTTATGCTCGCAACAGGAAATGCCCAAAAACACTATCTGGACACACCAAAATTATCAAATAGAAAACTACCTGTTTTTGCGGGGGGCACCTGCCTTTTTGGTCCTGGGCTCAGCAGCCATTTAGGGAAACCTTCCAAACCCAGACATTTCTGAAAACTAGACACCCGAGGGAGTCAAGGGAGGTGTGATCCCCCAATGTTTTCTTACCCAGAATCCTCAGCAAACCTCACATTTAGCTAAAAAATCAAAATTTTCTCACATTTCTGTGTGGGATCACTGCACCGGGGCAAATTTCCTACCACCCAACGTTCCCCTCAGTCTCCCGGTAAAAATGATACCTCACTTGTGTAGGTGGGCCAAGTGTTTGTGACAGCGAAGAGCCAAAAACACATCGAAATTGAGGGGGAACCAAAGTGGGTCCAAAAGGGCAGTTTAAAAAAATATATTTTTAGGCTGACAAGTGCAGCAGAAATTTTATCGGTATAGATGAGACAATGCTGGGTGGTAGGAATTTTGTGGATTTGTGCAGATTCCGGAAGGTTCCATCACAAAAATGTGGGAAAAATGTGTGCTTTCCAGCAAAGTTGCAGGTTTGCAGGGCATTGTGGGTAAGGAAATGGTGGTTGGTGCACATGAAGCACACCACCCTGGAATCAACTAGATGTTTAGTTTTCAGATGTGTGTAGGTATTGTGGATTTTTCTACATGGCAGTGTCCCAAAGTAAAAAAAAAGTGCAGCCCTCACCATTCCAAGTGGGACGATTTTGAGAGTTACCAAGCTCTCATGGCCCAAATGTAAAACAAAAAACAAAAATAATCAAATGTCCTCTTGCTTGCCATGGGATAAGATGTTTTAATGTGCAGGGGAGAGCTGAATGACTGTTAGCCCCTTCAGTTCGGGTTGGGGCATAACCAGGCCCATACTGGTTGGTAGCCACCACCCCACTATTTTCTTTTATTTTTTCATTCCCTGGCATCTAGTAGACTTTCTGTCCCCCCAGGGGGTGGATCGGGGGCAGTTGCCCAATCTGCCCACTGGTGAACAACTTTGGCCCCATTTATTTGGGTGGGGGTATAGTCATACCCCCAACCTCTTATTTTGAAAAATAAATCTTCCCTGGTCACTGGTGGGCTTTTTATCCTCCCTTGGGGGCAGATGGTCTTTCCAAAAATAGAACAGTAATGTGCCCCCATGGGGAACGACCCTTGCCCAATGGGCTGCCCCGTAAACAAAACACACACATACACACACCAATCCATGGTGTCTAAAGGTTTCTGCCCCTTTGGGGGCAGATTGGCCTAACAAAAATAGGCCGATCTGCCCCCAAGGGGGGCAGAAATGGCCTAAATACAATTTGCCCCCTAGGGGAGGGACCCTTGTCTAAGGGGTCGCTCCCCATACATAAGAACATAAAGTAAATAAAATAATATGTATATCCCTGGTGTCTAGAGGTATCTGCCCACCCTGGGGGCAGATCGGCCTAATTATATTAGGCCGATATGCCTCCAGGGGGGGCAGAAAAGGCCTAAAAATGTTTTGTCCCCCCAGGGAATGGGCCTTGCCAAAGGTTCCACTCCCCTTATGAGTTAGTATAAAAAAAAAAAAAATCCCTGGTGTCTTGTGGTTTCTGCCCCCCTGGGGGCAGATCGGCCCAATTATAATAGGCCGATCTGCTCCCGGGGGGGGGGTGCAGAAATGGCCTAATTATATTAGGCCGATCTGCTCTGGGGGGGGCAGAAATGGCCTAAAAATAATTTGGCTCCCCGGGAGCGACCCTTGCCTAAAGGGTTGCTCCCCAAACATAAAAAAATAAAAATAAACAAAAAAAATTATCCCTGGGGAGCGGCTATTGCCCAAGGGGCTGTTCCCCTCATGCGCAAGTATGAAAAAACCAATAATCCCTAGTGTCTAGTGGTAATAATTTTAGGCCGATCTGACCCCGGGGGCGGCAGAAATGACCTAAAAATCATTTGCCCCCTTGGGGAGCGGCCCTTGCCCAATAGCCAGCACCCCTTATGCGCAAGTACAAAAAAAAAATTCCCTGGTGTCTAGTGGTTTCTGCCCCACCTGGGGGCAGATCGCAAGGCTGATCCGCCGCAGGGAGGGGCAGAAATGGCCTAATAATAATTTGCCCCTCCCAGGAGCGACCCAAACATAAAAAAAAAACCAATAAATAAAATGATCCCTGGAGTCTAGTGGATTTCTGCCCTCCCTGGGGGCAGATCGGCCTAATAATTTTAGGCCGATCTGCCCCCAGGGGCAGAAATGGCCTAGAAATAATTTGCCCCCAGAGGAGCGGCCCTTGCCCAACGGGCCGCTCCCCTTATAGGAAATAACACAAAAAAAACATTCCCTGGTGTCTAGTGGTCATTTCTGCTGCCCGATCGCTTTGCGATCGGGCAGCATAAATGCTCAGAGAGACATGAAAGGAGAGGAAACGCCTTTCCTCTCCTTTCATGCCTCTCTGCCCCCTCCACTCGATCGGAGGAGAAATGCTTTAGCATTTCTCCTTCGATCAGCACTGGAAGTTCAGGAAGGCCTCTGATGAGGTCAGCACGCGAAAGCGCGCTGATGTCATCAGACGCCACAATGGGGTCATGGGGGGCGGGGGTGGAAGGGGAAGCGATTCCCCTTCCATCTCTGCCCAGGGCAGGGGGGTGCTCGGCCATCTGGGGGCGCGCTAGTGCTCCCCCCATGGGCCCATAGCCGGACGAGCTGGTCTCGTCCTCCGGTGCCAAGGACGAGACCAGCTCGTCCGGGGCACCCAACAGGTTAAAACAAAGCATTTTCAATGGAACGTGGCTTTCATTTGCTTGAGTTAGTGCTATTAGCATTGTAAAGAAAAAAAAACACAGCGCAATTGCACTGCGTGGAAAATAAACAGATAAAGTAGTCCGGACCCCAGGCTGAAAACATCGAGTCTCGTATGTTTTTAGTAGTTTACCGGTGCATATAGGTGGGCTAAACATGGGAAAAGGCATGACGTATGCATGCCTTTCACAAATGAAAGCAAGTGGATTTTAAAAGGCAAGCCCACGAACTAATGTAAGTGGGCATGGTTTGAAGCCCAAAGAGAGATTACAGAATGGACGGAACGCTTTGCGCTCGCCCATAAAAAAGGAAGTGTGTCATGGAGAGAGGACGATACTGGCTGATTTCCCTCATTAATACAAATGCTAAAATCTAAGCGAAAATACTAGCTAGTACGTTTGGTGTGGCAATTGACACAGGTGCCAATTTATGTCAACATGGCTTTATTTTTGGCAGAGATATCACTATTCTCACAAAATACTGCAACTGCTCTTTTGGGTGCTGCAAATAATCCATGGAGAACTGTCAATATAATTCTCCTCGATACTGAAAAGGATTTGAACAGGGTCTCAGCCCCATCTCTGGGCCACTATGGCTAGAAAGGGATTCAGTACTAAATACATGAATCATGTTAATTGTCTTTATCAAAAGCCTCACGTTGTGTGGGCATCTGAAGATTTTGTGGGGCACTCGTTAGGACTGCTCAATGTCACTGTTATTATTTATTATATAAATTGAACCATTTCAATCTCAGCTTTATGGTAACTATTCCCTATCGTCCATAGAAATCAACGGTAGCAGAGTCCATTTAATGGTCTATTCGGATGATATCAACATCATTTTTTTCAGATTTACAAGATGCTATTGCAATTCCGTCCAAGAACGTCATTAAATATCTACAGGTAGGCAACTATAGTTCAGAATCCATCTCCTATTATTTAGAACCATAAATTACTGGATATTAAACTTGAGGAGAGGACTAGGAACCCTATGAGACAGTCTGTGTCTGCTTTACAGATTTTAGACAAACCGATGACGAAAGTAGCCATACCTTGACCAGTAAGTTAGGCCAGAGGATGGAAACCCAAATGCGTGTGCTTGCATTTACTATCTCCCTGCACTATTTGTTTCAGCCAGACTGAAGCTTCATCAATTTAAAACTATCTGTTTGCTCTGTTACACTCCGGATCAGCTTGCTAAACGTGCTAAAGAAAATTGAGACAGTAAAAACTGCCCACGCTGTGGCCTATTTTTCGCATGCCCAGTGCTCCAGGACTTTGGGGAGGATTGCGAGCTAAGAAGCTAGTAACGGAGGTGGAATTCAATTTCCTGAATATCATGCTTGGCATTAATTTGAAAGTACCACGATTAAATACACCTATCTTGTTTATTTCTGTTATTATTGCAATAGCTTGCATTGAAGAAGAGTAGAAAAGCCAATCTCCACCTACAACGAGCGCAAGCCTCTTAAAACTAAAGGGAAAAGAGGTCTTTTGACTTTTCATTGTACTTGGGGACAGACTTTTCTATGTGATTAGTAGTGTGTCATGCACTCAACCATATGTGGTTCAATTTGATTTTGATGCAATTCAATTTACATGGAGAGATTTGGTATTAAATTATTTAATCTAATCTATGTTTTTGACCTTATTTTAATTTAATAGAAAAAGAGGGAAAAAAGAAAAACTGGAGTAACACATTGGATACTAGAGAATTATTTCTTAAACTCTTTATTTCAAGCTGACAAACTGTGGGGAAAATCCACCCCTTTTCAATCAGGAATCCAGCCTGCTTCAGTATGTACATCTGAATTTCCCAATATGTTAACGTAATTTTGCAGAAATTCACACATTTCACATTACACTTGTAATGCTAAATTCCCAAAATGGCAACATGGTGTGATTATGTTGTGGAAATATTCTAGTACTGGAACAAAGTGAACAACCAGAACAGGAGAGAATCTTGTTTGTGGCCATTGTGTTTTTTTGCATAATTTCCTTAATAAGTAATGTGTCCTCCTATCCAAAAGAGATGGAAGGATGCATTTTGTGCTAAAATAGAGTGCTAAGTGACAGTTTTGTATTTCACATTATTTCACATAAGTTGTGAGTAATTTGACCTAATGACATAAAAGAAAATTACACACATTTTACACACCATTACTTTTCTATCTGGCCCTCGCTTGTCTTTCCCCTACTCTGACCCTACAACCCTTCCTGCCTCTGAATCACAAGTGCATCAAAGTGGTGTATTAGTACTAACCAGCTCTCACTGTTACTCGATAGACTCGCTGTTTCCTTTATGAGTTTTATTAATACTGGCCATTTCTCACTGTTTTGATATAGATTTGCTGTTCCTTTCTGTGTCTTAGATATAGCTTACAAAAAAAGTGCCCAATTGTGGGTAGAAATAAATAATCTACACCCACATGAGACAAAGTCATTGTAAGTGATATTTATGACACAATATCTATGTCAGATGATATTTTTCCCGATGATATTGTTTCATACAACAGAAGGTCCTGAACTGCCTATCAGACCAACTTGGGCACACTTTCAGAAAAGTTGGTAGAAAGACTATTTGCCTTTTTAACTATGTGCTTTTTTAGAGTTTTTGATGTCTTCAGATTCATTTTACTTGCAAGTTATCAAACTTTAATATGCCCCTGTAAAATGGCATAATCTCTGAATGTCTAAAAGTAGAACAAATCACTCTTCTTTTAAAAAAAAAAAACACTGTGCTGAAACAAAGGTGCTATCTTTCTTCAGACCAATCACACACCTACCATGGCTGGCCAAGGCGATTTGGGAATATGTATTAAATGAAGTTACTGGTATTCTATGTGACAATAACGTATGATGGCGGTACGAGAGCTGTTTCAAACTTGTTTTAAAATGTCACAGGACGGAAACAACTGTATGAAAAATATTAGATAATGCTCATTCCAGTATGGACAAAGGATGAGTCTGTTTACTAATTTATCTTAATCTGACTCAAGTATCTGATACCATACACCATCAAAAACTAGTTGACTCTCCTGTTTACTTGAAATTGTAGGGAAAGTTGCTCTGTTACAAGATGTTACTGGCTTTTAATGGATGACTCCTATGCTGTGCACACGCTCCAAAGGCCAGTGTGTGGTAGGAGGAGAATTAAATGTAACATTCTGCGTCCTTCAGCAGCGTGTACATTATGTACTAGAAGCTACTAATATGCAGACCCAGGTAAGCGGCTTGGAATATTTAAATGCATAAACGAGTAACCTTTATCTGATAACCGTAGGGCTAGATATGAATCTTTTTTTTACCTTTAAGAGACATCTGAAGTGAACACAAATGCAATTCCCGCATAGATTTTGTTCTTGCGTCCATAGATCTGAGGTGTATCAGAACCACTCCTTGACCTGTGTACTACCCAATCATTCACCTATAATGGAGAAGAGGTGTGCATGCGATTTATAGAGCAGGGCACTCTTGGTGCTTTTATCATTCATTGTTGATTGAGAATAGATAAGTCTCAAAAATAGATAATGAAGAACACAGGATTGCGGCCGATCAGGGATTCTCATGTTATACAATCAACCTCAAATGCATTAGATGCACTGCACTATGCACTATGATATTCCTTAACTCCGATGATGTTCTTTAAGAAATAATTTATTGGCAAGATGAATTAACAACAGCCTCCAGCCACAACCGGTAGCGAGCATTTCTCCTCACAGCTGTCAACTGTCACAGCAACAGTTATAGAATGCTGGTAGGAACCAACTGGGAAGACAAGGGGAAAATGGGGAGGAATGGAATGTTACACTTGGATCCCTATGGGCAGGTGGGCACACAATGAAAGGAAGGGGGAAATAGAGAATGTACATTTTATACAAAACATTACTTATGATAAATTACAACACTTCTCCTTCCCATAAAAGACTTTCATAGAATGTTTGAAAGTAATATCCTGTTGGGAAATCAAGTGAGCATGTAATCTTTGTGCCAGACAGGAACTGCACGAGCCCTAGCTCTGCGATTGTTCCCATCATATTTCAATACATCCTTTGGCTTTCCATCCATACCTGAATACTTCTGAGATGGACAATGGGGTGTTAATCTATCCATGCTCCACGTTCTGTCATCCTCTAATGTTACTACATTTTTCTTCACCTCTGTTATTTTTATAGGTTTGGAGAATTTAGATTCACACCCTTGGCGATTGTCTGGTAGTTTAACCATTACCCGATCGCCAACATTCCATCTTCCTAACTTGGAACCATGCTTTTGGTCATATCTTTTCTTGTACCCTTCCTGATATGTTTTGACTTGATTCTTCATTTTATCTCTATGAACCCATTTAGGCTCTCCTCCACCCAGCCAGTTGGGGGTCAATTTGGTGCCTGGTAACCTCCCTTTGAGCGCTAAGAAGGGTGATACCTTGGTAACTGAATTAGGGGTTGTGTGATAGGACCAAATCATTTTTTGAAGTGCTTTATCAGGAGGACTCCTTGATATGTGTGCGGTTTGCATACACTCTTTGATCATACGGTTAACGCGTTCCACCAAACCATTTGCTCTAGGGCAATACAGTGCTGTTTTGTGATGTATGATAGACAACCTTTGTAAAAACTCACACATTTCCTCAGAAGTGAATTGGACCCCGTTGTCTGTTACTATAGTGCTAGGCACACCTTCTGTCATGAATGTATCGGTTAAGAAATTCACTAGAGATTGGGTTGTGATGCTGCTAACTACTCTGATGGTGATCCAATGAGAGTGATAGTCCACCAGTACTAACATAAATTTACCAGCCCACGTGGAAAGTTTTAATGGACCAATAATGTCGAGACCCAGTTTGTCCCAAGGTTTGGATGGCACACTCACGGGGGATAGTGGTGCGCACCTGGTATTCTTGCTTTTGTCGCTCATGGCACAAGTCAAAGAATCCCTGACTTTATTTTCCACAATGCGGTCCATGCTCGGGAACCAGTACGTGGCCCTGACTTTAGCCTTGGTTAAGCTTCTACCTAAGTGACCTTCATGGGCCAAATCCGTAATCCTATCCCACAAGCCCTTAGGTGGTACTATCCTTTCCCCTCTCATGACTTTGTCGTCAACAATACTTAATTCTTGTCTCACAGCCCAAAAATGTTTTAAATCCTGATCTAGGCCATTAGACTTTGGGGGCCATCCTTGGACTATCCTTACCTTCACATTTAATAGAGTATGGTCGTTTTCCATGCAAGTGTTCCATTCCTCCCTTGTAATACTAGGGATATCAATCATTAATACAGGCTCTTCGGATTTCTTTGCATTTTCCTCCTCCTGTACACATGATAGCCTGGATAGACAATCCGCTACAGAGTTTTTTATACCAGGAACATATTCGATTTTGAAATTGTAACCTTCCATACCTATGAGCCATTTAGCTATTCGAGGAGTGGTGGTCTCCCTCCCCTTTGTTGAAAATATATAAATCAGAGGCTTATGGTCAGTGCGTACAGTAAATGGTAATCCCCAAAGGAAGTATTTACAGTGTGAAATAGCCCAAGTACATGCAAGTGCTTCACGCTCTACAGTGGAGTAATTACATTCTGTATCTTTTAATGCTCTGGAAGCAAACGCTATGATTTTTTCCTCGCCTTCCACCATTTGAGTTAGGGATGCTCCAATTCCTTTCCCACTGGCGTCAGTAGTTAGGATGGTTTTACGTCTGGTGTCAAAATGTCCCAAGGAAGGGGCACTAACAATGGCTTTTTTGATAGACTCAAAGGCTTCATGGCATTCCCCGTCCCATTTGAAATGAGTACCTTTTTTTAAGAGGGCTCTTAATGGTGCAGCAATATCTGCAAAATTCTTGATGAATTTAGTCATGTATTCAACTAACCCTAAAAAGGATTTTAATTCCTCCTTATTTGTTGGAGGAGGAGCATCTTTTACAGCGTTGACTAAATCAATTTCAGGTTTAATTCCATGTTTGGAAATCGTATGTTCTAGGTAATCAACTGATTGGACTCCCAACTGGCATTTGTCTTTTCTTATGGTTAGACCTGCTTTTTTGAGTGCTGACAGAACTTCCCTTAATGAGTTGTCATGATTAGTTGTAGAATTGCCATATATAAGTATGTCATCTTGGAAGCATAAAACATTCTTTATCCCCTCCAAAAATTTTTGCATGACTCTCTGGAACACTGCAGCTGCTGAAGCAAGACCGAAGGGCATTCTGCAGTACCTGTATGCTCCGAATGGAGTTATAAATGAGGTTAAGGATTTGGAATCTTCGTATAATTCTATTTGGTGGTATGCTGAGGAGAGATCAATTACGCTAAAATGGTTTGCCTCTCCAATTACGCTGATCATTTCATTTATCCTGGGCAGAGGAAATCTATCCACCCAAATATTTGCATTGAGATCTCTTAAGTCGACACAGAGACGAAGACCCTCCCTCCAGACTTTTGGGTGACTACAATTGGAGCGAGCCATAAAGAACTTTCTATAGGTTCTATAGTTTTCTGCTTGACCAGTTTGTCCAATTCCTCTTGTAAAGGGTCACGCATTAAATGGGGAATTGGTCTTACCTTATGTATTACTGGTACTGCGTTGTTTTTTAGTTTGATTTTATGTTGGAAATTTTTAAGATGGCCTAAATCATCATTAAATACTTCAGAGAACTCTTCACATAGTTTCTCATACCGTCTTAAGTTCTCTCTTCCTTCCAAAATTGATAACACAGGTTCTTGGCTGTTAGGATCAAGTTTGATTCCTAAAGCTTTTTGGTGAGCCCAACCTAATAAATTAGATCCTTTTTTTGTTAGATAGATCTTTCCCGCAGTGGAACGGTCCTTAAAGGTTATAATCATATTCACCATTCCTACTAATGGTATGGGATCCTTGTTGTACCCCCCAGGTTCTACATCAGGTTGTAAGATAACATACGTTTTGTCCTTAAATTTTTCTTGAAAATTGTTGTAATCGATCAACGTGTAGGGAGAGCATGAGTCAGCATACATTTTGAACAATACTCCATCCAACAAAACGTCACAAGTGGGATAACTACTCCCAGTAGTAGATACTTTACTTACCACTTGGAAAACATATTTGTTAGTACATTCCCTCACATGTCCCACAACATGTACACTTTTTCTTTCATCTTTTAGGTTTTTACATAGTCTAGCATAATGCCCTCTCTTATTGCATTTCCTACAGACTACGGAACGTGCAGGACAATTGATATTGTTGGCTAAATGGTTAAAATTTCCACATCGAAAACATTTTAATTTGTCTCTTCTCTCTTCTTCAAATGCCTTTTTATTGAGAGAGTCTGGAATTTTCTTCCTTTCTCCTGTGTCTTGTACTTCTTAACCTGGGTGATCTTTCACTAAGTGGATAGTGTCTGAATTGTTGTTTTGTTTCATTTCTCTAATGCACTCTTCTGTGTGTTCTATACTTTTAGCTATTTCTATTGCTTCTTTTAAGTCTGGATTTCCTGCTAATAGTTTTTCTTGAATCTTGTGGTTGTTCGTGCAATGAACTAGCTGGTCTCTAATTAAGGAATCACACAATGGGCCAAAGTCACACATACTAGCCAAACCTCTTAACACAGCAATGTAACTAGAAATTTTCTCTGTTTTTCCTTGTATTCTAGAAAAGAACTTGTGCCTTTCTAATACAATGTTTATTCTTTGACCAAAATGTTTCTCTAATTTGTTGAAAGTTTTATAGTAAACATCTGCTTCGCTATCTGCATCTTCATCCTCACTTTCAGGATCTGGCAGATTCTCATAAACATTTCTCCCTTGAATACCTAAGTTATGAAGTAATATGTGTTGTTTCCTTAAGGGAGAGAATTTTTCTCCTCCTATTGCAATCAGATATGAGATGAATATTTTCTCCCATTCCTTCCAGGGTATGGTTGGTTCTCCTGCTTCATCCAAAAAGGGTGGGGGTTGAGACATATTTGTCGCCGCCATGTATAAAGTAAACAGATAACAATATACTCAATATACTCTCAGAAAAGAATTAGTATCACTGGCATATATTCGTAAATGTTTAAAGTTCACTGTTTACCTCAGCAATAGAAAGACATATAAAATCATCTATAATATGTTACTATAACAATGGAGGGGTTCATTGTTGATCTGTGCCCTCAGCTGACATATACTCTTTTTAAATGGAAGGGAATAAACATAATAAACTTATGCATAAACAAATGCAATTAATAACTACTATAACTTGTTAAATAAGCTGTGCCCATCAGCGTGACAGGCTTCTTGTAAAGTTGGTAGAAGATGCTAATGAAGGAGCTTTTCCAATCAGCGTGTAGACACAGAATATCAAGCCAGCTCAGATATAAGATATTGAGGCTGTGTCATTAGCCTCACAGTGCAATAGAGCAAATATGCAAAAAAACAAACTGTGTCTGCCAGTGAATGACATGAGATTCAGATTTGCTCAGGAAGGTTTAACAGCTGTGCCCATCAGCGTGAAGATTATGTGCTGGCTCTCGATAGTAGTAAATCAAAGATGGCGCTATATTTTGTTAGTGTTTCCTTAAGGTGTGCGCTCTAGTCTTCACTCTCTAGTTTCCTGCAGGAGGGGCCGGCTTTCCTTGTCCCATCCCTCCAATCAGACTTATGAAGAAAAAGACTTCGGTTGCTGAAGGGTTTCCAGTCAGAAGGTGAGGTAAAAGAAGGATTTCTTTCTAGAAATGCAATTGGTGATAACTTTGACAGGCTATTTTAAAGCTGTGCCTGTCAGCATGCAGATGGAAAGATTCTTGGATCGGTTTACAAGTTTTACAAGAGCCTTTCTCCTTTAATTAAATGTTGAGAGGCAACAATTCAAATCGGTAGTTTCTGTTTGTCTGGCTCCCAGAGTTGAGCTGAATAGAATTCTGTTTATAATCTTGAAAATCGGTTGAGAAATGCAGTGTGTGTCAATAGTTTATTTCAGCCTTGAAAGACACATTTATCAGCTGAGCCTGTCAGATCTGAAGATAGTGCAAGGTTAATAAGGTTTCCTGGTTGTTGCCAGCAAAGGGCTATACATTTTTCTTAATTGCTGCTCTGACAGGTTGAATTTGAAAAAAATACAGAGGAAATTCTGAAGTTAAACATAAACTTGCAGTTATGTGTTTATGCTGAGAGTATATTTTATAATAATAACCTGTGTTAGCAGCATGGCAGGTGAAATGTAGAAACAGACAGTACTTTCTCAAATTATTTCCAGACTGAAAGTTCTGCTCACCTCAGGGAATTATTCTCATCTCCTGTTGTTTATTTCCAGCATCTGTCTGTGACACAGGTGGCTATAAGTTGTAGGGGAGGAGGCTGAGACTGCTGTCCCCCACCAGCAATTGTCGCCAGTATTATAAATATTCCTTAACTCCGATGATGTTCTTTAAGAAATAATTTATTGGCAAGATGAATTAACAACAGCCTCCAGCCACAACCAGTAGCGAGCATTTCTCCTCACAGCTGTCAACTGTCACAGCAACAGTTATAGAATGCTGGTAGGAACCAACTGGGAAGACAAGGGGAAAATGGGGAGGAATGGAATGTTACACTTGGATCCCTATGGGCAGGTGGGCACACAATGAAAGGAAGGGGGAAATAGAGAATGTACATTTTATACAAAACATTACTTATGATAAATTACAACATCTCAAAAATAGATAATGAAGAACACAGGATTGCGGCTGATCAGGGATTCTCATGTTATACAATCAACCTCAAATGCATTAGATGCACTGCCGCCTCTCTACAAATACTGTACATGGCGCTAAGAAAACAGTGATTGCAATGCAGGTGGGTGGACTAACCCCTTCATTAATTGGGAAAGGTTCACCACATCTGTCGTGGATCAGTAGGCTAAACCAGCTCCAACCCGAAGAAAGAACAATGATTACAAGGGCCCTCTTCATCATGTTCGGGGATTTAATCTCTTGATTAAGGCAAGCAAAAAGAAAGTGAATCAACTCTGTTGGGCTTTCAGGAGGACTCCAATGAACCACGAGCTTTTAAAAAAACTCAGGAATGCTGAGAAAGATCCAAAAAGGTACAAATGGGTGGTCGTGTAGAGGCTTATTTTGAACAAAATTGCTGCACAATATCAGGGAAAATAACTCCACTAGATTATGGTAGAGGGTGAATGCACTAAGCAGCTCTCTCCCCAGAGTGGCAACTTTAAACATCTCAGAGACAGTCTGTCTCACTTTCTATCTAGTCACTTAAAACCCGGGGAGATAGATGAACACACAATGAACTGTTCTAAGAACATGGAGCCACTGAAGCTCCTGTCCACCCTACAATCTGAATAGGACATAAAACTGCCATGGTGCAGTAATGACACGCTTTCTGGCACCGGGGTCAATATAATGGAAGGCACTGCTTTGGTAAACTCATCCAGGGATAGTGCTGACCAAGTACTACATAGTATTCTTCATAATAACAACTGAACCATGTTTACTATTACTACATGTGCCATCCAGAGGCAAATAGCTAAGGGGCGCCAAGAAGGAGCCCCGGGCCTGAATGGAATCCTTTCAGGAATCTATAAGATGATCTTCCTTTCTGGGCAGCTCAACCAGCTCTGTTATTTAATTTTGATATTCATCAGTGCTGCATCCCCCCTTGTGGCTCAATTATTTCACAATTCTTAAAGGGAGGAGAATTAGGGGACCCAGAGAAATACTGCTTAGGAACCTAATAGAAAATGATGCTAAATAATTTGCTGGAACCTTGCTGGAAGAATTACAGCATTGGGCGGAGGTGAATACCATCATACCACTAAACCAAACAGACTGGGACAACAACTAATAACATGACTCTCTCCCTGTTGATTGAGTCAGCAATGGCAAACAATTATCCTGTTTATCTATGTTTCATATATTACAATTCAGCATTTTCTATGATCGACTGGGGGAAGCTCTGAAGGAAATTGGCTAATTAGAACATCCCAGACGGCTTGTTAAGGGCCCTACAATTATTGCACACTGACCCATGGATCTGAGTTAAGTTAGGGAATGGTTCTCACTTGTTCCTTGCCATTAAAACAACACAAGGCTTAAAGCACGGCTATCCCAATCCATCTTTAACCTGTTTCCAGCAGAACTTCCATTAGCCCTCAATGCCATCTATTGCCATGCACTCAAACTAGGAGGGACTCCAGCTTTCAAATCTCCTTTATGCTGGTGATTTATTACTTGTTAGCAGAACCAAGGTAGGTATGCAACGACTTTTAGATACTACTTTGGCATGCTCAGTAAGCAATGACCTGACCTGACTATCAACATGAAGAAAACCAAGATACTAGCAAATAAAGGTAAAAGTCTGCAGAAACACACCTGGTTCTTGGCAGTGACAAAAAAGAGTCTGTAAATAGCTTTAAGTATCTTGGGGTTTTCTTAAATGCGAAAGGAAGGTTTGTATATCAACTGGAGGAAATAAAAAGGAAAGGAAATGCTCTAGCATTTGGCGTGAGGTCCCTTTAAAACAGGCTGAAGGTCCAACACTTACTTCAGATTTGCAGGTGGCTCAAGCAAAGGTCCTTGGAAACTAAATAAAGGGGTCCCTGTGAAAATACAGAGAGAGAACCAGGGAATACGATATATTCTAGAAATATGAAAAGTATTTTTATTTTTGATAGTAATAAAGAATAAACAGTTACCTATATAGACTCAGCATAAGACATGAAAAGACAACCAAACTTAGACCACACATAAAGACTTAAGACAAATGACATAACATAACAGATAAAACAAATTACAACAGACACATAATATTTGCATAATATGTCAAAATATAATACTTGCAAAATCATACACATAATGTCGAATTCAAAAAGATAATTTTTCAAATAATCTATCAACCCTCAAGCAGTCCATATCTAAATCTTCCTTTATCAGTAATATCAACTTGCTTTACTTTTCATAGTCTTTAAATTGTCCTTCACTTATCAATGTCTTTTGTCTCAATGTGTTTCCATAGATTTCCAATCAAATATAGATGAAGAAATGTTTTGTTATTTCAGCTGTGACGTTGTTGGCCACTAAATTTGGATGAAAACCTTCAATGCCAGCCTTGGTATTCCTTGCCGACACGTGTTTCGGTGGATCCCACTTAATGCTGATATTTTAAGCCACCTTCCTCAGGGCTGCACACAATCGTTCACCAATTGGCTGGAATAATGTCTACAACAAATAAATATGATCCAAATAAACAATGTTTGACTTAAATATTATTCTTGAACCATGTCTTACTCGTACTTCCAAAAAAATATACATGCCACCAGGTGGTCATAGCTGTAAATGTGCTGGAGGTGTCTCCCAATAGAAAAATAAATAAATAGAAATGTTCACCTTAAATAAACTTTCAACAAAGATAAGAATTTACCTGTGACAGACATTAACTAATAAAACTAAGAAAAAGTGACACCTTAATCAAAACAAGATTACCTCTCTTTTAATGACTCTAAGTCATTACACAAATCTTGGTAAAAATTCCAATTCGAAATACTTAATTAGAACTTCATGGGCTGAAAACAAAGAATTCCGAATTAAAAGAGCTTTCCTATCAAAATCAATTGCCATCCTATATTCACCAATTACATTTCAAATGTACCCCCTTAACAATCATAAGCTAGGGGGTTGCTCATGGACAATATAAATGCTCACTATTGTTAAGCAATAAACTAGAAGGTGTTGGTAGGGCATAACAACTTTAAGATATTCTGCCTATGCACTTTAAAGGGAAGCAAACCCTCAGAGCTCCTGTGGCAAGCATTTTTGGCAGGGCACAAGCACTTTAAGATACCTCGCCTATGTACTTTGAAAAGAGGGTATTACAATACGTTTTGCTGTAGATTGAAAGACGGCAAGAGCATTTGCACTTTAACCCCTTTTCTGTTGTGTGCCATTTAATCAGCTGTTGTTCTAAGGTGTAGGAGTTGCTTTAAGCCCTAATATACTTATGTAGAGAGGATCATTTTATTGTTAGTCTGGAGGTTTTGGGCTCCTCGAGGCATCACGGTTAGAGCCGGTATAGGCACTTGCACTTTAGCCCTAAAAACACGTCTGGCACTTTAATCTTAAGGCAGTGGGGAAGTGTGGCTAAGTTATAAGGGCCCCAGTGTTAAGGCACAACCAATTAACACATCGGGCCAGCATGAAATAAATTTAAAGCTTAATGTTTCCATTGACAGGCTGAGAACTTCCTTGGTATCCGTGAAGTCTTAGGGCACCCTCGGCCCTGCGGGTTAGAGTCGGTGGGAGCACTTGTATTTTATCCTTTTCTTTTTTAAATTTTATGTATTTTAACTGCTAGTCTACTACTATTTATACATCTTGCTCGCAGTTAATTATAGCCCGCACAGGGCAGCGAAAAGAACAGAGGGTCTTTTGGACAGTGCCCGTGCGTGGAAGGCTTATTTACCTCTGCCTCATTTTATACCGCCAGATGGGCCTTCATGCATATGTTATCTTGATTAAATACATAGTGCAACCAAAATAATATAGGGCCCTGAAGACAACTGAGCAGGTATAGAGGTTTTTTCTTTTTTACATATCTAAACCATACACGGGTAGTATACATATATATCTTATCTTGATATTTTAAATGTAATTTATAGAAGGAACATTTTGGAGTGAATTTTACAAAATAACTGGTTGGGATGTTTTTACGTGCCAAACTGTGGACATGTATTGCAAGTGTTTTAATACATCCTGTTACTGAAGGGGAAATCACTGCTTGATTTGTAAAAGGAAAAGTGCAACGGGCCAAAGGTTTGCTCAGAAACCAGCGGCAATCAATCACCCAGTTTTTCTAAAGCACGACTACTCACCGGTGAGGGTCTTGAGGTGCTGATGGTGGGTCTGGGCCTCATTTGAAGACCCATGTTTTGAGGTTCTTCCTGAAGATGGTGAGAGATCAGCTTTGTCTGAGGTGAGTGGGCAGGTTGTTCCAGCTCTTAGCTGTGAGGTGTGCAAAGATCTTCCTCTGGTGGTGGTTTTCCAGATGCATGGGACGGTAGCTAGCGCATGCTGGGTGGAGCAGAGAGGTCTATGTTATGGAAGGAGATGCAATGGTTCAGGTAGGCCGGTCCAGTGTTGTGCAGGGCCTTGTAGGTATGGGTGAGTAGTTTGAAGTTGATTTGCTTCTCTACTGGGAGCCAATGGAGGGTCCTCAGGTTTTGGGAGGTGTGTTCTTGGTTGGGGAGGTTCAGGACGAGTCTTGCAGCAGCGTTTTGGATGATGTGTAGTTTCCTGATGTTCTTTGTTGTGTTGCCGCTGTAGAGGGCATTGCCATAGTCAAGCTTGCTAGTGACTAGGGAGTGGTTGATTATTTTGTGGCAGTTGACCAGGATTCATTTGAGGATTTTATGGAGTTGGCAGAGGGTGTGCCAGCAGGAAGAGGTGACTGTGTTTACCTGTCGGGTCATTGATAGGGAGGAGTCGGGGTGATTCCTGGGTTGCGGGCATGGTCAGTCAGTGTTCGTGGTGCACTGAGAGATGTGGGCCACCAGAAGTCATCCCAGGCTGAGGTGGAGTTTCCGAAAATGATGAGCTTTGTCTTGTCTGAGTTGAGCTTGAGGCAGCTCTCCCTCATCCAGGTGACGATGGCTTTCATCCCGGTGTGAAGGTTCCTCTTAGCTTTGTCCGGGTCTTCAGTGAGGGATTTGATGAGTTGAGTGTCATCGGCATATGACACGATGTTCATTTTGTGGTCTCTGACGATGGCTGCCAGCAGGGCTATGTATATGTTGAAGAGCTTTGAGCTCAGGGAGGATCCCTGAGAGACTCCGCAGCTGACCTCTGCTGGTTTGGATATGAAGGGTGGGAACCTGACTATCTGTCTTCTTCCGGTGACAAAGGAGTGTATCCATTGCTAGGCTTTTCCACAGATTCCTGCGTCATGGAGTCTGGTGCATAAGGTGCTGTGGGAGACTGTGTCGAAGGCTGCTATGAGGTAGAGGAGTATGAGTGCTGTGGTGTGTCTGCCATCGAGGAGTGTGGGGATGTCATCGGTACTGCAAGAAGAGCTGTCTCCATGCTGTGGTTGCTGCGGAATCCAGATTGAGAGGTATCCAGAGACTTGTTGTCCTCAAGGAATTTTCACAACTGCAAGTTTATGGCTTTTTCCAAGACTTTGGCAGGGTAGGGTAGCAGTGAGATGGGTCAGAAGTTCTTGAGCTCTGATGGGTAGGTTGTGGTTTTCTTCAGAAGGGGGTGGACTTCGGCATGTTTCCAATCTTCGGGGAAGGTGGCTGTTATGATGGAGGAGGTCAGCGTCTTGCAGAGTTCGGGGGCAATGAATGCACTGGCTCTGTTGTAGATGTGGTGGGGGCAGGGGTCTGTTGGAGCTCTTGAGTGAATGCTGTTCATGATGATTTCAGTCTGTACTGTGGTGAATGTGGACCAGCTGTGGATGGTTTGGGTGGGTTATGGGGACTGGGTCAGTCGTAGGTTCGGACCCTGGATGGGTTCTGCGGGAGGAAGTTGTCACAGATGTCCTCAATCTTGCGGTGAAAAAAAGTGGTCAGTTTGTCACAGAGGTCTTGTGTTGGGGGAATGTTGGTGCCTTTGGAGGGAGGATTGTTGAATTTGTTGATTACTATGAAGAGTTTTCTCTTGTTGTGCGGGGAGGTGTTGATGCATTCACAGAATGTGGCTTTTTTTGCGTTCTTGATGCATTGCTGATGGGTGGCAATGGCGGCTCTGAAAGAGGCGAGGTCTTCGCTGGTTTTGCTGTTTCTCCATTCCTTCTCTAGGTGCCTGCAGGTGCGTTTGGATTCCTGGAGTTTGGAGGTGAACCAGCTAGGGGGGCGGGGTGATTTGGTGAGTGTCGTGGTGAGTTGCTCATTTGTGATTCTGTACCATTTCTTGTGGGGGGGCGATAGTTGGTCCAGTCCGAGTGGAGGTATTCTTGAAGGTGATCCGGTTGCTTGAGTTAAAAATGGGGTCCAGTGTGTGTGCTGCAGTATGTGTGGACATTGTGATAGGTTGCTTGAGGATGAGGGTGGTGAAATTGTCAAGTAAGGAAGTGGTGCTTCGGTCGTTGCGGTCCTCGAGGTGGAAATTCAAGTCTCCCAGTAGGAGGTATTTGGTGAACGCCAGGGTGTGGGGGCTGGCGATCTCTACAATGGCATTGATGAAGGCTGGGCAGGGGCTAGGCAGTCTGTAGACCAGGGTGCCAATGAGGGAGGAGTTGTGAGTGATGTGGATCTGGAAGTGAAGGTAGTCCATTGTGGTGCAGTGTTCCTCTGTATTGACTTTGATGCGGAGTGAGGACTTGTGTACGATGGCCAGTCCTCCGCCTGGCAACACTAAGGGATGTGGGGGTGATGAATAAAAAGGCCGCCAAGTCTTGATTCCAGCTCACCCCTCCTTCACCAACCACCAGGCAATCCTTTCCCCTTGATCTCACTGTTTCAAGTTCTTTGTGATCCTTGCTTTCTTTCTTTGTCATGTTTTCCATCTTTCTCGTCCCCTACTTTCTCAAGTTTATGTTTCACTCTTGCTTACTCTGGGTCACAGTCTGATGCCTTAAAAATAAGTGTTGTTTCCCAAAAATGAGTGCAACTGGGCCTCACCTTCAGTCACCGGCTCAACTTAACCACTGGCGTCAATTCATAAATGGAGGATTGGATCAAAAAGTTCAACAAGAAAGCAGAATATTGACAACATTTTGAACACACATTTTACTTAGCTTCTACTCCAGTCCTGTGCAATTTTAGCACAGATTTTTACTCCCTTTTTCCACTGGTGCAGACATGGTTGACATAATAGGAAAACGTGTGAAGCCTGAACGTACTTCTTCCCAAGTTTAATGAGGCTGTCAAAAAGTGAAGTATACCTTGCTCAGATGTAATGCATAGTGGAAAGTTTGGAAAATTAGGGGCATATTTGAGAAGCCCATAGCACCCCCTTGTGCCACTTTTGAGTCTTTTTATTGACACAAATGTGATGTTAAGGACGCATTTCTCCTGCAACATCTTCACAAAATGGTGCAATACTTGCATTGCACCACTTTGTAAACCCTTGCACCACATTATGCCTGCGCCAGGCATAATGTATGCAGCAGGGACGTTTTTGTGTTAGAACGCCTGAAAAAATGTCACTGTGAAATTTAACAGATTTCTTTGCACAATTTTTTCCAGTCAGTCAGTCACAAAACTTTATTCGGCAAATGCCATAAAAGTACAGACAAAAACACAAATACCACACAATAATTACGTTACAGTAAATAGATAGAAGAATAAAATAGTACCATATCTAAAACATTACGTAAACATCCGGTCTAAAATCCCATAAAATAAACAAATAAAACTCATAACATAAGGAAAATCACAATAACAGAATACAAAAATTAACTTACAATATTAAACTATACATACATATACATTTAAAATGAAATGAGCCTTTTCCTAATACTTAAAGAGGCTGTAATAAAATCTAATACAAAATGACAAATTTGCCTATCTGGCAATCTCTGAAAATATATTAAAGCTTCCTTGTAATGGATGGGTCTAACAAAACGTAAAGTGGGTAAAATGCAAACCCCTCTAGGAGCAGCATAAAAAGGGCAAAAGAGAAAAAAGTGCAAAGTACTCTGGGTTGATCTAGAATCACAGGGACAAAGAGGTAAATCCCTTTTCCAAAAACATGGTTCAGGAAACGCTACCTTAAAATGAATTAAATTAAGTCTAAAAAGTGTTAAAAAAGAAAGTATCTTAAAACTGGAAAACCAGGTCAGATAAGGTTCAAGGCATGGGGCTGTCACAACCTGAGAATAGGAATCAAAGGATTTTAATTTCAGAGAACTGCAAAATCTCAGGTCTGATATGTACTCGGAGTAAGTAGCCTTCAGAACGGACCTAGAATTTATAGTTAATAGGTGAGGTTCATCAAACATATATCTAAGACCTAAATTCTCAAAAGAGTTTCGTAAAAACATAAGCCAGGGGATCCTATTTGAATTTTCCAATTGTAAGCATTCAGAAATACAATCTTGGACCAATTTTGCCATTGGGTTTAGCCAACATCTAATCCAAAGCAATAATGGCGCCAAAAAAACCCTGTCCTCCAAAAAACACTGACCAAGTTCTTCGTGGCAGATGATATTTGCAGTACATTTTGGAACCAACAGTAATCTTCGCAAAAATGTATTTTCGACCCTCTGGAGAGATGGTACCTTTACACAGCCCCAAACGCCTGCTCCATAGAGCACAGCTGCGGTACACTTAGAATTATACAGAGTTTTCATCTGTGCAGGGGGTCTATGGCCTAATTTATTAGAGAAGCGAAAGATCGCTTCGGTGTTCCTTATCAGCTGTTGGAGCTTAAAATTAATATGAGTCTTCCAGGACAGAGAGGAACTCAAATACATGCCTAGGTAACAAAAATCTTTGACCTTGATAAGAGAATGCCCTCCCATAGTAAATTGTTTGGATTTTGTGTTACGTGGGCCACAGGTCATGACAAAAGTCTTGGGGTAATTGACCTTCAAATCGAGGCTCGACATAAACTCATAAAATATGTCCAATAAGCCCTGTAAGCCATTTGCAGTACGAGCAATTAAAACTGCATCATCCGCATATAATAAAACTGGAAGTAATCTTTGGCCCATCTTCGGTACATCCTTTGCTTGTTTAACCAAAAAATCATAGAGCCCATTTATTTAAATCAAGAAAAGAAAAGGGGCTAAAATACATCCTTGCCTTACGCCCCTGGTTGACGGAATAGGGGGGGTTCTCTGCCCAAATGAGCCGACCTGAACAGAAACCGTTAGGTCTGTATGTAGACGTTTAATAAGCTCCAATAGAGCCGGGTCACACCCTAGAACTTCTAGGATTTGCCATAACTTTGATCTGTTAACCAAATCAAAGGCACTGGTTAGATCGATGAAAGCCATATGGATGGACTCTTTCTTAACAGACACATATTTATTAAGTATCAATTGTAAGTTTAAAACTTGCTCAACTGTGCCCACACCGGGTCTAAAACCGAATTGAATGGGAGATAAAATCTGGGCATCTGTTACCCAATCTTCTAAACGGGACAAGATCACACTACCTAAAATCTTTGCCATTGAATCAATAAGGGAGATTGGTCTGTAACAAGAGGGGTCTTGTCTATTACCTTTTTTAAAGATGGGAACAATAATAGCCGATTTCCATGAAGAGGGCACATTACTAGTTACCACGTTGTTCAACACATTTGTAACCAAAGGGCCCCAGAGCTCAATTTCTGATTTAAAAAGGTCGACAGGAACCCCATCGGGGCCAGGGGCCTTTCCCTGCCTTGATCTATCAATGGCACCTTTGACCTCATGGAGATCAAAAATAATATTTAGGGCCTTAAAGTTAAAATCTGGAGTAAAATGTGTAGCAGGAATAACTGCCACATGCGAATTCTCATAGGTTTCAGAGCAGAAAACTTTCCTAAAATGATTTATCCAGACATCCTCAGTAATAAAACATTCATTGGCCAAAGAGTTCTTATCAGAAAAGTAAGAGTGATTTATCACTTTCCAGAATTTGGAAGTGTCCTTAAATTCAGATGCGGCCAAAAGATCGCTCCAAGCCCTGGACCTAATTTCGGATTTCCGTTTATCAAGGACAACCTTATAGTCAGTCCTCGCTAATTTTACTAATTGACGTGCGGGAGGAACTGCTTTAAGAGCTTCTTTAAGTTTTTTATGGGCTAAAGAACACGCAGAATCAAACCATCTATGGACCGCCGGCCCCTTCCCGGGCCTGTCCATCACCAGGGCGCGTGAAATATCACTACTTAAGGATTCGAATTCTCGCACAATACAGTCAGAGTCTAGCTGCTGAGACAAACACATATAAATCGTATCAGACCTACTTCTTACAATTTCTTGGTTAAACTTTTTAGGGTCAATTTTATCCCATTTTAAACAAATGCCACTATTTGAATTATAAACTGTAGCAGCACACGAATTTTTGTTCATGGGTGCCTGATTTACCTTTAGGTCCAGTGTAATACTAAGAGGGTTGTGATCACTTGCACAATGAGGCGTAATCTTAAAATTTCTAATTAGATAAAAATCAGAAGAGCTGATAAGTATAAAATCAATGGTACTCCCCTTCAAATTCCCTGTGTAAGTGGGCGTATTACGGGCATCAGGGGCCAATTTCTCTGTAACGTGAACCAGATCAAATTTACAAATAAAAGAATTTAAGGCATCTCCTTCAGAGGTATGATTAAAATGAATTGGTGACTCTCTGCCCTCAACAGGGAAGGCACACAAGTCCGTGTGTTCTTTACAGCATAAGGGAATATTAAAATCACCCACCCAGAAAATAGTTAAATCACTAAACTGTAAAGCATGTGAGGAATCTATAAAATCCATTACATCTTCCAGATGGGTCATAAAGAAGCCCCGAGGGATATTATTATAAAAGTTTAAAATTAGAATATCCTTTTGCCCGCTTATAGAGACGAGAACAACCATAAAATAAGGGGAAGACCAAATTAGAGACACATTTAAAAGCGGAAGATTTACAGAAACAAGTACTAAAAGGCCACCACTAGCTCTCCCCATGTGAGAAGTCCGTGCCGGCTGACAAAAAGAAGTAAAGCCATTCAAGAAAAACATATCTTTAGACCAAGTTTCCTGTAGACAAATTATATCATAAGAAGAAATGAAACTCTTCCAGTCCGAATTGTTAAGTTTAGATCGCAACCCTGCTACATTCAAACTGAGCAGGGTTAGTGGTCTAAATGCAGAACATAATGATGAGACTTTGGTATTTAGATGAGTTTGTAAATCTGTAATACACATTCCTGTGCCCCTGATACGCTTGGTTTGGACGGTCCCAACCATCCGTCTCTCTAAATTGGAAGAACAGTGGTGGGTCACTGATAGTCAATCATTCTCATCAAAATGACTAAGAGTCGAGAATCTATTGCTAGTTGGAACGTTGACCTGTAAGAGAGACCTATCTGGCTCTTGGCTGTGCATGCTAAAATTAGTAATAGGACGATTTGGTAAAAGCACAGGGTCATAAAAATGGTGCAGGGAATGGATTTGAATCTTGTTATTTAACATATTACAATAGGCCGATTTAGTCAAAAAGTAATCTACTGACTGAGGATTGGCAAAGTTTAAAACAACATAATCGCCCTCCTTCAATTCCTTTGAGAAGCCAACCCTCTTCACCCTTCGGGCCATAAGAATCTTATCATTACAGAAGCCTGAAGAATTTGGTTTAAATTTAGAATTCAACCAATGGCCGGCTTTCCTAATTAAAGAGTGGGTATCTTCTAATTTGCGGCACTCCAAAGGAGGAACGTTAGAAAGAACCAAAACGTACGGATTACAGTCCGGAGGTAAATGTAAAAAGTCTGCATGATTGGTGGATAAGTTGGAGCCATTGTCTTGCAACCTAGAGGAGTGAGCCTTCCTTGCTGGACATAATACAGGGTTATCCACAAGGGTTCCTTGGCCAGGGACAACTTGTAAATCAGACAAATAGTTACCTGCTCCTTGGGGTGCCAATGTAGGGGGAGGAGTAGGTAAATAAACTGATTCGGGGCCTGGGAGAATTCCCGAGCTAAGTGGGCCAGGTTTAGAGAAACTAGATAAAAGCCTAGTTACATCATTAAAAAAACAATCAAGCTTCTCGGTAATCAAAGTTGTAATTTTAGCCTCTAAAGTTGCACAAAATAATTTAAGTGTCGAGTCAAATCTATTAGAGCCATCTTCAGAAATGACCGTACTTGGAAGACATTCAGAGGTAAAAACCAAGGGGGCTGAAGGTTTGTTACTTTGGGTCAAATGGGTAGGTAAGTTCTTTTTAAAACCTGTGACCTTTTTTACATTTTTTGGCTTTTTCCCGGCTCGCCTCTTCTTCGTAGGTGGAGAAACAGTCTGAGAACCCTCAGAAGGAGGAGTAACTAAAAGGGGAGAAGAAGTAGTACGATCAAAAGTAGGAATTTTGTCTTCTTTCAACTGGCTGGAGTTTGTTGTTAAGGACAGTGGTGAAAGACCAGTACTTAAGGGGGTAGGAGCGTGGCTGATAAGTTCCAGAGAAGGTTCCAGCGGAGGATATTGGACAGTACTTTGGACAGCCCCAATCCTTTCTTCTACATGTTCTAGTTCAGACTCAATGGCCCCCATTACAGAAGATAAATAGCTGGTAATGGAGGACTGGAGGGAGCTGGACCCACCTATCCCCTTTTGAACATTAATTTTCCTTTTCCCCATATTTAATAAGAGATCACACTGTACCTGGCGCAGCACACAAGTATAAATGACACTGTAGAGAGGAGAAGGCGCAAGAGGGGGGGGCCCAGCCCGGCCTCTTCCGGTCGATGACGGGCGAAGGACGGGCCCGCCCTTGGCCCGGGCTTCGCCCGGGCGCTGCCCGCGCGCGTCCCGCGGTGCGGGAGCGCTCGAAGTTATTTAAAGGGCTCCTGCCCCAGAAATGCTCTGCCGGTCCCCAGCAACGAGACGCGCTTGCCGCGTAGATATTTAAAGGGCTCCTGCCCCGGAAATGCTCTGCCGGTCCCCAGCAACGAGACGCGCTTGCCGCGTAGATATTTAAAGGGCTCCTGCCCCAGAAATGCTCTGCCGGTCCCCAGCAACGAGACGCGCTTGCCGCGTAGATATTTAAAGGGCTCCTGCCCCGGAAATGCTCTGCCGGTCCCCTCTGTATTGACTTTGATGCGGAGTGAGGACTTGTGTACGATGGCCAGTCCTCCGCCTGGCAACACTAAGGGATGTGGGGGTGATGAATAAAAAGGCCGCCAAGTCTTGATTCCAGCTCACCCCTCCTTCACCAACCACCAGGCAATCCTTTCCCCTTGATCTCACTGTTTCAAGTTCTTTGTGATCCTTGCTTTCTTTCTTTGTCATGTTTTCCATCTTTCTCGTCCCCTACTTTCTCAAGTTTATGTTTCACTCTTGCTTACTCTGGGTCACAGTCTGATGCCTTAAAAATAAGTGTTGTTTCCCAAAAATGAGTGCAACTGGGCCTCACCTTCAGTCACCGGCTCAACTTAACCACTGGCGTCAATTCATAAATGGAGGATTGGATCAAAAAGTTCAACAAGAAAGCAGAATATTGACAACATTTTGAACACACATTTTACTTAGCTTCTACTCCAGTCCTGTGCAATTTTAGCACAGATTTTTACTCCCTTTTTCCACTGGTGCAGACATGGTTGACATAATAGGAAAACGTGTGAAGCCTGAACGTACTTCTTCCCAAGTTTAATAAGGCTGTCAAAAAGTGAAGTATACCTTGCTCAGATGTAATGCATAGTGGAAAGTTTGGAAAATTAGGGGCATATTTGAGAAGCCCATAGCACCCCCTTGTGCCACTTTTGAGTCATTTTTTTGACACAAATGTGATGTTAAGGACGCATTTCTCCTGCAACATCTTCACAAAATGGTGCAATACTTGCATTGCACCACTTTGTAAACCCTTGCACCACATTATGCCTACGCCAGGCATAATGTATGCAGCAGGGACGTTTTTGTGTTAGAACGCCTGAAAAAATGTCACTGTGAAATTTAACAGATTTCTTTGCACAATTTTTTCCATCATTTTTAAAACCTGCTTACAGCAGACCTTAAAATGACGCACTCAATAAAATCAATGGGTCTCCTTGCACTTTGCTACACTTACAGAAAAAAATTGACGCTAGTAAAGCAAAGCACCACAATAGCATCAACAATGTTGACGCTATTATTCTAACAACCGCCATGGTGCGCTGTATTGCAAATATGGCACAACCGTAGTGTCATTAGGTGCCGGTAGGGTGGCGCAGAAAAAGTGATGCATCAGAGCTGATGCGCCACTTTTTCTTAAATATGTCCTTCAGATTTTTGGGAAAGTATAGAAGACATACTCTTTGCTCTAGGTTAAAGGAATTTATTTAATATAATAATAATGGATGTGTGATATGTTTCTTCTCTAAAATAAAATAATTCTCGTTGCATTTTCAAGTATAGAAAGATATGAAGTACTTTGTGAATCTTATGAATGTAAATCTGAACATGAAGTACCCAGAGAGGTGAAGCATAACATAACATTGTTCTCATTGGACTGTTGACTTATGTAGCTGAGAAGTCGGTGCCATCAGTAATAATGTTTTGAAGTCTACAAACTGAAGTAAATTGGGGGGAGGGTACTGCTCATTATTCATGTGTTGAGGATCACTTCCCAGTTTATCAAGTCAGATTAAGAAATATATCATACACTATGTGTAACCCTGGTTATCAATTAATACCTCCTCTTACCCTTGCTGTTACTATTGCACTGCTGCATAGTGAGATGCTTGAACAACATTCAAAGCTCTGCAGCAAGACTCAGCCTCAACCCACCTCAACTCACAAATATCACCCTACATCTGAGAGAACTGGACTGGCTGCCATTCTACAAACATACATACTTCAAACTGCTCAAACACACTTATAAGGCACTAATCACACACTGACCCTGCCTAATTTAACAGCCACATATACTTCCATACAACCCCCAGACATGTTTGCCCAGACATGGCACGCATACCCCACACCCACAAAGCCACTGTCAGAGGCCAGATCTATTCCTATATCTCCCCCAAAGCATGGAACAATCTCCATAACCACATCAGAGCCTCCCTGTGGCTTTTTGAGGTCTGGAAGAAGCTAAACTCCTGTTTTTTTTACAATAACCTCAAAAAGGGTATAGCTGCCTAACCCACCTGCAAAGCACTTGGATACCTGGATATTCTCACAAGTGATTAGTGCCTAATGCAAATATATATATAATAACACAATACAACACAACATTACATAACAAGATAAAACAACACAACATAACATAACATAATACACCACAACATAACATTGCATAACATAACATATAACAGAGTCAAATGGAATCAGGCATGTGCATATGACCAGTCTTGTTAAATTGAGCTTTACGCCAATGAAGTTCTCTTGTTCAAAGCAGATAAAGGAAATTGAATGATAATTGTGGGATATATTACTCATTCACAGGATGCAGGATCAGTCCTGAGGAGATAAGGCAACATTTTAATTGATACATGTGAGAGTGACTTCTGGAGTAACCATAGAAACAGGATTTACATCATCAAAACATATTTGTGTGCAAACTGTAACTGCAGAGAACAGAGATTTTGTTCTAGTCTGTATTATCGATTAGGGAATATTCAGATACCAGAATATCATAACCAAATTATTAAAGACCGAAATATCAAGCAGGTAAGTATATATAGATAACCATATGTTTACTACACTTAACCCCTTATATATGTAACTTGATAATAAAATCACTGCACATGCATGTGAAGGTATAAACCTGTACTTACCTATATAAAGAATCAGAAACATGCTGAACAGAAGAGGAAGAGAACGTGGTTGGAGTGCGAAGGGAGGAAGAAAAAGAGAGGCAAGAGGGGAAAAGGAACCAGACGGGCCAGGAGTACAAACATCAAACAAGAGAAGAACCATTAGAGAATAACAACTAGGAATTAAATGTGATTAATCTTTCAGAAACAATGATGGATCAAGAAGTAGCACCACTCCAAATAGGTTTAAATCTTTGCCCCGTGGCACATATAGACATCAAACAAACTAGATGTATTTATATAAATATGAGCACAAAGTGAAATTGGGAAAAATATTTCCAAGGAAAAGTATAAGGAGGTGAAAAGCGCCCAGAGAGAGAGAGGGAGACACCAACCTCTGAACTTGCTGCAAAAGAACAATTTACTCTTAGCGTTGTCTTAATTGTATGGGCTCTGCCCGGAACTTTTGTATTGCGAACTTGTCTCTGTAGCACACAGCACTTTAGAGATTGATACTAATATATGTTGCATGGTTAGTTTTGCACTTTTATGACTGCATCACATCAAAATAAAGGAATTTGACTGACTGACTGAATCTACTCTTTCCACTCTGGATGACAGCAATAATGAAGGAGACCTGAATAGTTTAGATGAAGAAATCATCGCAGTGGGGTAAGGACTTAGTGGAATTCTTTTTTTTTTGTTTTATCCCAATCTTCCACCAGAAAATACAATTGATTTATTTGTGTGAACTGTGATCATGACTTCCACAAATAACAAACATACCTTTGCAACACAACTCAATTAAACTTGAAAAGGATTCAGTGTCAGCATTACGGGGAAATTAACTCATTAAATTCAACTATTGAAATCAAGGGAATGAACTAGGGAGGTAATATAATTTTAATAAACCGATTGCATAAAAGAAGGCAGTCATCAATTATCAGATGAGTCATGCTATGTCAAGTTTACCAGCTATCAAACTCAACATGTGAAAAATGAAATACATAGGAAATTAAATAAGTGGATGGAATCAAATCTTACTGACGTAGATAAACAAACGTACATGATAGTTGAATGACATGTGACACCAAACTTTTAGTTTCTTCCAGCAATTCATAAGGATCAAACAAATAAACCAGGTAGGGCCATAGTATCTGCAAAAGGCTCAATATTGGAACTGATATCTAACTACATTGACCATTTTGTGTGTCCTTTAGTTAAATATCTAAGTTCATATCTTACAGATACAGGGGATTCACTAAAACATCTACAAGGAATACCATGGCAATCAATCTACAAGTTATCATAGAGCATCATAGAGCAAGGTGTCTGCATTGTGGTAGGCATTGTTTTTTTGGTGGAAGGGGGCCCATCCTGTACAAAAACTATGCTTTAAGGCATTTTCATCTTTGTATGTGTTCTATAGAATGCAGGACGTATGCAAAGAGGAAACAAAATGAAGAAATTAGGCATTTTTCCTTGTTACGCTTGCCTCAGGGAGACACAGGGTTTTTGTGGAACCACTGCCTCCTCTTAAACAAATAAACAAAAACAACTTTTCTGTTTAAAGACAATCCCATTTCCTTTAATGAAAACTGGCTGCAAATATCTTTGCTTTATTAAAAAGTAATCTTAGCAATCCCTGTGATGACCGTGAATCATAGATAGTCACAATGTGTGAACTTCCTCATTTATTTTCATGAGGTGATCTGAATTTTGACCTATTAGTAGATAGATTGGTTCACAAATACCCCACTGGTTGCAAAAATCATGGTTGCAATTTGCGACCTGTATTTTCTGACTATTGTTTAGTATATCTGGCACTTGTTTTTTTATTTAAAATATGTTTGGTTACATATATTATTTACAGAATAGAAACTATTTCATACATGCTATTGAATAATCGATTAATATTTGATTACACTTGAATAAAGACAACGAAATTAAAAATAATTTGAGAAAATGTGCAAGAGATTCTCTGTGGAGACCAGGGGCCAGATGTAGTAAAATCTGATTTTGCGAATCGGAAATTCGCAAAATCGGATGCAGAACGGTGTCTCAGACACCGTCTGCAAATCTCAATGGGGTCGCAAAGACCCACCTCATTAATATTAATGAGGTGGGTCGCATTTTGCGACCCCATTGAGATTCCCTGCACTCACAGGGATGGTGGCCAGCTGGAGACAGCAGACCTCCATGTCTGTGACTGCTTTTTAAATAAAGCAGTTTATTTTTTTTATATTGCAGCCCGTTTTCCTTAAAGGAAAACGAGTTGCAATACAAAAAAATAACGAAACCATTTTCTGAAAAAACATTAATGGCGACATTCACAAAGGGGAAGGGGTCCCATGGGGACCACTTCCCTTTTGCGAATGGGTTACCACCAGTGTGAGACTGGTGGTAACTGCGAATTGCTTTGCGACCGCGGACACAAACCAATTCTGCATCGCGGTGCGAGTCGCAAATAGGAAGAGAACACCCCTTCCTATTTGCGAGTCGCATTCCCATTTTGCGAATCGGTACCGACTCGCAAAATGGGAATGTGCATCGCGATGCGCGTTTTACATGGCGCAAACTGCGATTTTCGCAGCTTGCACCATGCAAAACGCTTCCTACATCTGGCCCTCAATGTAATAAGCATTTTTAATGGTCACAAATGCTCCAATTTAGCATTTGTGACATATAAAAGGCTTTTTGTATCCCTATTTAGGAGTCAGAAAAGTTTTCTGACTTCAACAATGGGACCCCTTTATCCTTTTGTGTATGGAAAAAAAGGTTGTTGAGGATTTGCCAGAGGTCAAGAACCGCACTTACAACTCTTAATCCTTTCACTCCTAGGCCTTCCCCCCTCCCCTCCAGTGCTAAGCCTTTTTTTGCTGTTAGGAGTAGTTCACGCTTAGGCCTCCATAACTTTTTGCCACATAAGCTATTCACTGCAAATTTATATCCTTTATTCCAACATCCTGGGGATTCTAAAGGTACCCAGGGTTTGTAGGATTCCCTTTGAGAGGACTAAGTAATTAGACAAAATACAGCTATTTTTGGGGGGGATGGGAAAAAGTGATACAGAAGAAGGTGTCTGTTTTTTTCCCTGCAAATGGCATCGACAAAAGGTTTGTGGTGCTAAAATCACCATATTCTTAGCTTTCAGGAACAGGTAGACTTTATTTAGAAAAACACATTTTTTAACACAGTTTTGGTATTTTACTGGGACTTAGTCAGTTGTTTCTATTTTTTTGTGTGCTTTCAACCTCTTTCCAGTTTGTGGTGGAAGGGGGTGCAAAACCCATAGTGTATCCAACAAAGCTATACATTTGTGAAAACAAAAATTTGAATTCAGCAAGGGACCATTTGTGTAGCTCCTTCAAGGTTTTCACAAAGAAACTGGGGGGCATATATACAAGCCCCTAGCGCCTCCTTGGTCTGCCCTAGCATCTTTTTTTTTAATGCTAAGGCGGCATCAAGGAGGCCTTTCCCCAAGCCAGATTTACAAAGTGGCACAATGCATGCACTGCGCCACTTTGCAACCCCTTGCTTCATATTATGCATGATCCATCATCATGAATGGATGTCAGCATGTGGGACTCTCTCCTGTCAGGTCAGCCATAAGTTCATCAGTATTCAAGGCACTACACTGTCCCCTCCGAAGATTTTTACCTACATGTTCTTTATGGCAACTTTTACAGTTAAAGCGGGTTACGCCACATGCAACAGTGTCCACTTTAAACAACTGCACACCAGTGTAGGCATTATCTATGTATAAATGGTGACCTTTGTTAAAAAGTCCTCTACCAAGTTCCCGCACAATTTTCTCACTGACTCCAAAAGTGGACATACACCCAGGTGGTCAATAGAAGAATCCCTACCAGTGTACACCCTGAAATTATAGACATCCAGTACAACTCTTAAACAGCATATACTTATCTTAATTCCAAAACATGCCCTCTTGCTAGGAATGTACTGCCTTATAAACAAATTGCCCTTTAACAGGCCCAAAGACTCATCCACAGCTATTTCTTTCCCTGGAAGATAGATCTCTGAAAAGGGATCTACAAAATATCAAGCACAGGCCCAGTTTTAAGAGACGGCCATGATCAGGGTGATCCTGTGACAATACTGAAGAATTATTAACAAAATATACCATCAGAAGCAGAGGCAAATACTGATCACAACTCATGTTTGCAGGAAATGTAACAGCTGCCATCAAGGAACTACTAGACCAATATAAAGACAGTGACAGCATCCATCTCAATCCCATCAACAAAGTAGAACCCTGGGACTGATGGGAGTCCACTGGGTAGCTTCAGAGTGGGACTTACGTCTGGTTCTGTTATCCCTAAAATATTGTTCAGCATACAAATGACTCTGGTCAACAAGCTCATCTAAAAATACATAACCATAAACAACTGAAAGATATTTATAGGCAAAACCTTTTCAGTATTGTCACTACACGCTGCAACACCAATAGAGGCAGACAACATAGGCTGCACCATGTTTGGGGTAACCTAGACTTTAGCAATTCCGATGGGAACCCTTTCAGGCCCAGGCTGGAATCCAAATTCCTTTTGCTGCACTACTGGCATATCAGTGTCTCCTCCTCTAAATGAGGCATTACCTCTACACTAATGGTGCCTTCATCATCAGATGATTCCGTTGAAACAGAAAATTCACTGCAGGACACTTGGACTTTGTCTTCTACCTCAAATGCAGAGTCAGTTTCGAAACCATGGTCAGAGGACAATTCGAAAAGCAAACCAACAACCTGCTGAGAGTTCAACCTGGGGTTAGACACAATCCTTGTTAATAACAGTAACACAACACATAAGTCAACAATACACAACACTGTATAAAATAAGCAATAAACTATCTGTGGATTTTTCAAACAGAAAGTAAACCTACTGGCATATAGTAATCTGGAAGGAAAATCCAATCAATACAAAGCACAGGAAGACCCATGTATTCAAAAATTATACCACTTACTTGCCGGAGACAGCTAGACAGAGGATCACCTGCATCTACTCTGCACAGACACAGCAAGCACCAACAATATCCCACTAGAAAGGAAAAACAAAAGAAATTCCCATACAAGACAATACATTACACATTTTGCAAGAATCCACAGAGAATTTTAACACAATAAACCAGAAGCTAAATATGCTGCAATTACACCATTTATAAAAACAAATTCATGCAGTCAGTGATTTACCAGTGCCGAAACCACAAGCAGGAGCCATGACCAAGGAAATTAATAATCTTGAGCTAGAATAAAAAAGAGAAGTACAATATTAAGACCACAGATGGAAATTGTCAGACCTGACAGCCTTGGGACACTGTTTTGGCTGATTTTAGGTATCTGCACACTTTACCGCTTCTAACCAGTGCCAAAGTGCATATGCTCTCTCCCTTAAAACATGATGACATTGGATCATACCCAATTGACTTATTTAATTTACTTGTAAGTCACTAGTAAATTGCACTATATGTGCCCAGGGCCTGTAGATTAAATGCTACCAGTGGGCCTGCAGCACTGATTGTGCCACCCACATAAGTATGGCATTTAAAAGTACTTGCCAAGCCTAAAGCTCTCCTTTTTCTACACATGTCACCCCTGAAGTAGGCCCAGGTAACACTTAGGGCAGGGTGCTGTGTAAATAAAAGGCAGGACATGTACCTGTGTAGTTTATATGTCCTGGTGGTGTAACACGCCTACATTTGTTTTACACTGATGTGAGGACTGCTGCTTTCATAGGCTAACATTAGGGCTACTGTCATATACTGTTTGAGTGGTAGATTCTGATCTGAAAGGAGTAACCAGGTCAAATTTAGTATGGCCAGAATGGTAATACAAACTCCTACTGACTGGTGAAGTTGGATTTAATATTACTGTTTAAGAAATGCCATTTTTAGAAAGTGAGCATTTCTCTGCACTTAATTCCTTCCGTGCCTTACAATCCACATCTGGCTGGGTTACTGGACAGCTCCCTTGTGCATTTCACTCAGACAACCCCAAACACAGGATGCTCAGTCACACCTGCACACATCTGCATACTGAATGGGTCTTCCTGGGCTGGGAGGGTGGTGGGCCTGACACTTAGAAGTCAAAGAACAGTGGCCTCTGAACCTACCAAGACAGACACTTCTGGACAAGATACCATTGGTGAAGAAACTTTGAACCAGACCCTGCAACTTTCCAAGAGGAACTGGCTGGCTAACCAAAGGATTCACCTGAATGCTTTTCTGCGAATGACTGCTGCCCTGCTGTTGCCCTGCTGCCTTGCTGCCCTCTGGCTATGCTGAGAAGTGCTCTCCAAGGACTTGGATAGAGCTTGCCTCCTGTTCTTTGAAGTCTCAGGGCCAAAAAGAGTTCATCCTGCAAATAACTCCTTGTGCAGTGAAAATTTGACGCACAGCCTGCCAGAAACGACATACATCCTGCATCGGGATGAGAAAATCATTGCATGCTGAACTGGAACGACACAGTCTGGCTCCCCGAGTGGCGATCGACGCAGCACCAGATTTGCAACCGGAACTTTGACGCACGGGCCACTCGATCAATGCATAGCCGACCCGGAACGATGTAGTCCGACTTCCTGCGAGAAGAATCAATGCAGCACCTGCCGTGCAACAGAAATGTTCCCGCATCACTAACCGGATGGACACAGCTCCTGTGACTTCATCCAGCATGCCCAGGATTTCTGCGCATCGTCCTTGGGGTGCCCAAATACCCCGCAACCCGAAGAGGATGCAAGTCTTTGCACCTGAAATCGACGCAAGGCCCCAACTGCATGAAAAAATATTGACGCATTGTCGGTGTGCACCCGGAGAAACCGAACCACACCTCCCATCTTCAACGCATCTCCTCCTCTGCGGACCCTTGCGGAGAATTTAGACGCAAACCAGGTACTTTGTGCTTGCAAGAGACACTTGTTGCTTTTTAAGACTGAAAGACTCTTTTTTATAATTTTCTAAAGTGATATTTCAACGTGTATTTATCAAATCTTGATTGTTTTGACCTGCATTTTATCAGATAAATATTATATTTTTTTTTAAACACTGTGTGGTGTATTTTTGTGGTGTAATACTGTGTTATTGCATGATTTATTACACAAATACTTTACACATTGTCTTCTAAGTCAAGCCTGACTCCTCAGTGCCAAGCTAACTGAGGGGGGGCACAGGATAATTTGGATTGTGTGTGATTTACCCTGGCTAGAGTGAGGGTCCTTGCTTGGGCAGGGGTTAACCTGACTGCCAACCAAAGACTCAATTTCTAACACAAATGATGACAAGAAATAAAACAATTAACATTATAAAGCACTATGAAGTCTGACCTTGGGAGCTGATCAGCACCACAAATGTCTGATCTGCCCCCAAAGGGGGCACAAAGCAGAGGCAAGAAATTTACACCCTAGAAGGGAGTGACCCTTACCACAGACAAACACCACTTCACACACACTATCATCTAAAGCCCAGCCACACACATCGCCAGCCAGAAGCCAGTCCACACACACTGTCAGCAGAATCTCCAGTTCACACATACCCTCAGCCAAACACCAGCCCACACACACACCGTCAGTCAAATGCCAGCACACACACACAGCCAAATGCCAGTATATGCAGATTGTCGCCAAACTCCAGTTCACACATACACAAAAAAGTATTCACTGCTGTCTAGTGGTTTTCTGCCCCCCAAGAGGGCAGATGGCCCTACAAATATGGCCAATCTGCCCACAGGGGGTCAGAAAACAGTCAAAATATTGCCCCAATAATGCGGAGTGACATTGCCAACGGGGCCACTCCCTGACATGTAAATTATCTAATCCCTGGTGTCTAGTGACTTTCTGCCTCTCTTGGGGACAGATGGGCTTGATATGGCTGATCTGCCCCCTGGAGGGCAGAAAATGGGCAAAATATTGCCCTACTAATGTGGAGCAACCCTTGCCCAAGGGGCCGCCCCCCTACACGTAAATAACTTAATACCCAGTGTCTCATAATTTTCTGCCCCCATGGAGGCAGTTTGGCCTGAAAATATATCCTGTTTGCCCTTGGGTGCAGAAGATGGCCAAAATGGTGCCCCCGTTAATAGGGAGCAACCCATGCCCAAGGATCCACTTCTCAAAAGGATAATAAAACCTAGTGTCTAGTGGGTGCATTCCTGCCCGATACCTCCCAGTAGGTAAAACTTACCATCCTCTTGGACACGCTGGAAGCAAGTGGCTTCCACCACATTCTAGGCTTATTTGATGTTGTCGTACTTCCAATATGTCCTCTGCTTGTTTTGATGACGTCAGCATATGACATGCATTCTGTTGTCAGATCAGAGGGATCAGGGTTGGCAGCCCTGGTGGGGGCAATGTGCGGTGGGGACCACAGGGGAGTGCTAGAGCTTCCCCCGTGGGTGGGTGCTAGGACAGCATGGAGCTATACTCCACACACTCCTGCTGTGGTTTAGGATGGCTTCACGCCGTCATCTGCACCAATGGAGCTAAACAAACAAAAAAGTAAACATTTTGTTTTTCAAAAGCAATCCTGTTTCCTATAAGGAAAACAGGCTACATTTAAAGAAAAAAATGTGCTCCATTCAAAAGTAGTCACACACGTAGTGGCCTGCTGACCTCAAGCTACCCTCCCTGTCATGGCCTTAAATAGTAGTAATGAACAATTTGCAACCTACCTCATTAAAATTCTTGAGGTAGGTTGGATTCAGACCCACTATGATTCAGAATTGTATGTACTGACATATTATTACATAGGTCGGTTCCTAAAATTCTTTACTAGTCTCAAAATACTGGTTACAATTTGGAACCAGTATTTGGTGATCAGTAAATAGTACCTCTGGCCAAATCTTGAGTTTGTGTGTTGCTTTTTGCTCCTGGATAGGAAATTCGTTTAGAGCTAGGTTATTGTTCATTGTGCTCTGCATGGCTTTTACAAGTGGTTTAAACATTTGCACATGCTGATGCATTTACTATACACGGTTTAAAACCCATTAGAGCCACGGAAAATATAATGTACGTTAAACAGTTCTGAAAAGTGAGGCGTTCTCATGCCTGAAACTAAACAAAGTTCCATTATATTCAAGGCTTTGATAAAAGTACACATTTACAGTGGACATTTTCCTACATTCATTATCCTCTAGGGCTGCATAACCAAGAAGCGTTTGGGTTCTCTTACATTGCTATTTGTGTTTTAAAAACGTCAAACATTGAAAAGAATAATTTATTGAAAAATGACAACCATTTTCCTCATAATGCCAAAATAAAAGAAACTATACACAGTAAGAGGAAGGCAATCAAGAAACAGACGATACTGACATTTATTTGACTGATTCCCTCATTCCATTGCACGCTTTTTCATCAAACAATATGGGAAACGTTTTTGACAAGCATATCAAATGAACAAAGCCTAGAAGTAATTTCAGATTCATAAAGCAGGGCTGAAGCATTATAGTTTCTGACTTGGCAACTCAACCAACAGAGGCATCTGAGCAAAGAGTAGATATATAGAATTACAGATGGGTAACTTGTTCAAAAAAATTCCCGAAATTTATATTTTATCCATGTATAATTCTATGCTGCACATGGTGCCTCCAATCATCTGCCCCTGCTTCTATTTACAACATAAATGCAGGGGAAGAAGAGAAATTGATGAGCCATGTATAACTTCTGCCGCACTACCCGTGTTGTGCCATTCACCACTTGCACAGTCTGCACCCCGCACTTTTCCCATGTTCTATTGTCTGGTATCCCTTTCCCCCCTTCCTGACCAATTTGCACACTAGGCCCATCAGATGATGGTGCATTCATCCCCTGGACTCCAAGGCACCATTAGGCCAACCACATTGCATAAATCAGGCCCTTCAGCCCTTATCAAAATTTGTTTTCGCCCAGGGCCCTAAAGGCCTCTCGTTAGTTAGGGCTCATCATGGGCAAATGGAAAGGCATCCCTTCTGGAACTCTTCTAGAGAACATGCCCTTCCCGAAACCTCATGAGACTTCGGAAACAGGCGCCATCTTAGGCACATCAGTATAAATATTGCGCTCAAGTTTCTTCAACCTTACTTGGCTTACTCACCCTCAAAGAGAGAAGAGCTCCTGTGAACCTCGAATTACCTGACAGGACTCCTGCACCCTCGTTGGATTCTTCAGCTCAAACCTCATTCCGGAGCCGGTCTTCAAATCCCGCCCCTGAAAAACATAAGAGAAAATATTTGATTATTGTATAAGCACTATTATCGCATCTCTGGAAAGCAAAACTCCATAAAGGAGGCTAGTGCAAACTATTCTACAGCATTAATCAATGTTCCAGTTTCCATGTTCCATGAAACAACTAGAACATTTGACATATACGACTTTCAGTAACAAAAGACTTTTAAAGGCGAGGGCATGTTTTGAGGGCACTTGAAAAAGAGATGTTTCACAAGGGATCAAGTGCCTATCCTTTGGGATGGTTGCAACTACAATAATGAAAGTTAAACAAAGTCTAGAATGGGGATCACCCAAGACTCTGAATACCGGATTCCTTTTTTTGATTTCTCGCAGAGTAATTCATTCCCTGGAGAGGGTTTAAGCAGAGATTCATTTAGAACGCACTGACATCAGAACAAATATGATGCCTACCAGACTAGGAATAAAACTGACCCCTTGAGTTGAGCAATGTAGGCTCAGATTTAAGAAGCTCTTGATGTTAATGTGGCGTTAGGCTTCAAAAATCGCCGCACCATATTCACATAGTGGTGCAATGCATGCATTGCGCCACTTTGTAACCCTTTACGCCACATTATGCATGCACCATGCATAATGTATGCAAGGTGGACTTCAAAAATGGTGCAGTGAAATCTAAGAGATTCCACTGCATCATTGTTTGTGGCTACTTTTAGTGCCTGCTCAGAGTAGGTGTTAAAAGAGGACACCCTATTGGTTACAGTGGGCCCCTATGTACTGTTCAGGGTTAGCGCCAACATTTTGGCACTAACCCTGAACAGTAAATCAGTAGCTTCAAATATGTTGATGCTATTGTCCCCTACCCTGTGCCATGGTGGGCCGTATTTTAAATACGGCGCACACATGGTGGCGGTAGGGGGGCGCTAAGGGGCGCAAGAAAAGTGGCCCTTCACTGGGTGCAGCGCCACCTTTCTTAAATCTGCCCAGTGTTCAAGTTTTACAGTATTGCTTTAAATAGGAACTTGATTGTTTATACTTACATCCTAGGCACACACCCCACTGGAAGCCCTAAAAAGGTGACTATCTGAGCAGAAGGCTTGGCAGTAGCACCCATAAACTTCACTTCTGCATAAGTTTGAGTACTCAGGTGATTGGAACTGGACCTGACAACTCACACCTCTCAAAACATCCTCCCCTTCCGAGCGCTAAAGAACAAATAACTGTCCTTCAATTACCCAGCCCTACCACCTTTTGAAAAAACCCTTCCAGCCCATCTCAAAAATATTACATGAAAAATCTGGCCTCCGGCCACCCACACCATCATCTGCAATACCCCCATTTCTCCCTCATCAAAATAAGCTGCTCTCAAAAACTGCTTGGACTGTAAATCCCATTCTACTCCGCCACTAATGTCTCTGTATGAGGCGGCAGGTGGGTGAGATTACAACAGTGGTTAACCACTGTTGTGACATCACTGCAAAGAATACCTGTATTCTGTTCCGGTTATTCAGTTGAATACAACATTATTGCTAATAGCATGTATCACGTTTTTCTTCTTCAAAGTATTTCTATCATTGCTTGCCGGTACAGCAATAATATTACCATATAATATGGTCTGCAGGTGGCTGCTAAGCTGGCACGGGAAGTGTCTGTGCTGCACCAAACATTACGCAGTTAGCAGCAGATGGGCTAAATGGGGATCTAAGTGTCGCCAAGATAAACACTGCTGCCTGACCAGGCAAAACATGTAAAGTGAAGCCTATTATCATGCAACATAAAATATGCCAACAAAGATATTTTCACTTCTCATATCTACACTTAGAATTCCAAAACTGAAGGGAGCGTATTCGGAGAAAGGCGTATCCTACTCAGCACCCCACTAGTAAACCAAAGTTCACTAACCAATTCATCACAAGAGTGACTCAGAAACGATTGCATAAGAAACTGTGACAAGAGCTACATCTCTTCAACCGCCTACTCCAGCTGCTACATATTCTCATGTTAGATAAGCAGACAAAGAGGACAGCAGTGCATAGCGATTCACACTTATTAAGGACATCAAATCATCATAGACCTGCTATAAGTTTTCACATCTCACATAATGCTCCATTACACAGAAACGCATACCAAATGCCGTTGCACCTGAGAAGAAGCTGATTTGCCGAGATTGCTGCTTCACCACTGAGATATTCCAAGGGCCATACGTAGCATAATTGGCATCCCACTGAGATCTAATTTTAAAGAAGTGTAGGTTGCATAAAATACCATGTGACTATAGACTTCTGTAGCAAAATGAGCTCTGCCCATTTTTGATTTTTCACCTGTTGGAGAACCCGGTTTAAAAACTTTTGTGGTTGAGCCTCACAACTTCTGTCTCACCCATAATAACCGCATAATAAATGGACTGCACATATTTACCGCCAGTGTCTGCCTTTTAAGATAAAGCTGTAGCAATGCAGCAATGGTAAGGGGCACTGGTTGCACATTAACGATTGTGCACACACATGTGCACACGTTACTGTTGTGTGCAGCCCAGTAACTGTGCAAGGTAGCCTGGAACAAAGGGAACTCCACAAGAGTAGATGTTGACCTGGGGGTAGGCTTTATTATACTAGTAGGCACTCATAAGTAAAGTCACTATGGCTTACTATTTTGCCAGTAGTCACACTCTATTAAACACAAAAGCCCATTTGTATTAAAATTCCCATTTGCTACTCCTAAATAGTGAATCATAAGAAATTGCTATTTGGGCATCACAAATTGGAATATACAAAAATGTTGATTTTCTACTAGCGATTCCTATTGAGTGACAATCGTATTAGGAAATCACTATTCAGGAATTTGCAAAATTGCTATTTCATAATAGGAAATCACAGTTTTGAAATCCTGTCTCCTGGTGCACAATGATGATGTCAGAATAGGGAGATTACACATATAGGGTGTGCCCTCAACACAGGGGACTACGCTGGAAGAAAGGAGTGCACCTGCAGCACCCCTGCCCTGTATTACATCATCCCAGGAACTTACTATGGCCACAGATGATGATAGAAAGTATTCAGGGTCAAGAAAGCACAAAGTGAAGTTCAATGAGAAGGAGCTGGAGCTCCGGACAGAGGAATGTGTGGCCATTATCGACCAACTGTTTGGAAAATCAAGCCTCCTTCTCCGTGCCAGAGAGCCAAAAGACCCAAAATACATGGATATGGACCACAATCCTGAAGGAGGTACATTCCCAGAAGTCACCCAAAGGGCAATCCCTGAGATAAGCAAAAGGTAGTATGACCCTGAGTCTGTGTATGAAGGAGAAGATGGCCAGCAGGATGGCAAAGGGACATGGAACCAGTGAGTGTGGTGGGGGTAGGTGACATAACACCTCCAAACCAGCAGGCACTATCCCCGATAAGTCATCTTCCCTTCACTTACTTAACAGAACAGAAGGTTAGTAAATTCATATAGCATACACACAACATGATTTCATCCAATACCATGTTTGCCCCACCGTGGCAATGCATCATGGGAGTTGTAGTACACATCACCTGCTTGCTGCACTGTGTGCTGATTACTACCCCAATCATATCTCTACAATATTAACAAGTCACAAGCACATGTAACAGAGGCACAACATAATTGTGGCTAAATGATAGCAATGTATGTACAATAACCATTTACATTTATTTACACAGATCACAGCCCAGACGTGCCAGGACCCATTACAGTCAAAGAGCCTACTGAAACTCATGTGGTCATGCAGCAAACAACACAACCAACCCCTCCACCCATTACCCCAACTCCAAATACCAGGAGAGCAACCATCTCACAGCTGACAGTTTTTGGGAACAGTGATGAGGGCCAATCACAGAGCAGGGACCCCATAACATTGAAGGACCAGCACATAACACATAGACAGCATAGAGGCAAAAGAAAAGCAGTTTGTACTTAAAACTTGTCAGAGAACATGTTGGATAGCACTCCTGTGTATGATGGGTTGAAGAGATCTATCATTTCAGTACATTGCCTGCAGACAAAACAGATATGAACAGTTGGTAAGCAGTTGCAACACAGGTCTACGTCACTGAAGAACCTGGATAAAGGCCAGGACCATTGGCTAGCAGCAATAGAGAGGGAGCACTGTGTGCATAAACAGAGGCACAGGCAGTACCTGTCAAGGTTTGGTTCCTTCACCAGGTGCTTCAACTGCCTGGCAGTAGCCACAACAATGCTAGCAAGCTGTAGTGTGAAGATTCAGACTGGCATGGGGCACTGCTGTCAGGACATTGCACGTGGGCTTGTGCAAAGGACCACAGCCCTAGAGAATATCATCCAGATTCACAACCTCCTGCCCTGATTTGAGAGCGAAGAAGCTCTGGCCTCAGTGTCACATCTGTTCAGAGGTTTGCAGTACCAGGTGTTCATGCAGACACACCACTGGGACTGACCTATCACCAGTTCCACAGACCAGTGTTTGCTGACAAAGCACCCAAACCCAGAAAGAAGTGAAGAACTGTACACTCAGATGAACGAGTCACCTTTATTTTGTTTTACATTTGTCACTTTTGTTGTACATATACTAACTTACACATGTTACTTACACAAGGATCAAGTCAATCCTTAGGTGTTACAATGTGGTTGCTACCTGCACTAAAGGTAGTGTCACGTTTATGCACCAATAATTAGCATCATGTATGATGTCACAGTACTTGAGAATATATTTTATATTTCCTCAAAAATAGTTGTTTGTGATCTCTGTGCATCGTGCACGTCCCTCTGCTTCAAGTGTGCCCTCCTGCTGCATGTGTAGCAGTGGTAACTCATCAATAGAGTCACTGTCTGGCTTAATAGGGATGCTGTGCAGTCCCTTCTGCATAGCAATCAATCAATCAATCAAGCAGTGCTTGTAAAGCGCAACTACTCACCCGTTAGGTTCTCAAGGCGCTGGAGGGAGGAGAGTGTAGCATTCACCGGTTAGGTGGTTCTTTAAAAAGCCATGTCTTCAGTTCCTTCATGAAGCTGAGGAGGGAGGTGGCTTGTCTGATGTGGAGAGGAAGGGCGTTCCAGGCAGTGGGTGTGAGGCAGGAAAAGGAGAGTCCTCCTGTTCTGGTTTCCCTGATGCAGAGTACTTCTGCAAGAGAGAACTAGGCTGAGCATAGGGCCCTGTGGGGTACTTGGAGGTTGAGTTGCTGGTTCAGGTAGGCTGGTCCAGTGATGTGGAGGGCTTTGTGTGCGTCGCTGAGGATCTTGAAGTTGATTATTTTCTCTATGGGAATCCAGTGCAGTGTATGCAGGTGTTGGGAGATGTGGCAATGTGGAGGTAGGTCGAGGACCAGTCTGGTGTCGGCGTTCTGGATGTTTTGTGGTTTGCGGGTGGGTTTCTTGTTGATTCCAGCGTAGAGTGCATTGCCGTAGTCTAGTCTGCTGGTGATGAGGGAGTGTGTGACGGTCTTTCTATGTTTGAGGGAGATCCATTTGAAGGACTTGCGTAGGAGGCGGAGGGTGCGGAAGAAGGTGGAGGTGACTGAGTTGATTTAATGGTTCATGCTGAGATTGGAGTCCAGGATGATCCCAAGATTGCGGGCTTGGCTGGTGGGGGTGGGTGGGTTTCCGAGGGTGGGTGGCCACTGCACTGCAATATTGTGCAGTATGGCACAAGTGGCTATGATTTTGCAGCATGTTTCTGCTCTCTACAACAGTTATGTTGAAGCAATAACAGCAGGATTTCAGGATCCAAATAGGTCCTCTCAATTATGGTGCGTGTTGTCCTGTGTGCGCAGTTGTAGTGTCTCTCACTTCTTTTCCTCAAACGTAGGTATGGTATGAGTAGCCAGGGCCACAAGGCAAGTGCATGAAAAAGGAAACCATTAGGTCGCATTACATACACTGTGGTACCCAATGAGTGTGCGAATATCCTAACAAGTAGGAAACCATTGCCAACTTCCTCTGTGTTAGGTGGTTGTGGATTCCACTGTGGTGGAACTTGGAGGAGTCATGGGTGATGCCTGGAAATCTGGTCACAAGGTCTGTAATGATAAAGGAGGTGTCACACACTACCTGCACATTCAGTGAGTATGTGCCTTTCCTGTGCCTGTAGATGTAGTCTGTTGCCGAGGGGGGGGTCTATGGCAACATGTGTGCCATCTCCACAGCCGATTACATTGGGGAACTGTGTTACCCTGTAGATCATGAGTTTTTTCATTGCTATAACAATTGGGGGGTATTGGGTAAGGAGATGTATTGATTGATCTTGCTCACCATGAGGTCAAGGAACCAGTGAAAGAACTTGGAAAGACACTTTGCGACACCACACAGCCACTGCTATGACCCCTGGGTAACAGCCCAAAAGTAATAGGAGTAGGCAATACAATATGTGATGTGTTTGAAATGGGGTCTCTAGTTGGCAGCTGGTTTGCCCCTTGTTCAAGTAGGGACCCTCACTCTAGGCAGGATAACGGAGATACCCAACTCAGATAACGCCTGCTCACCCCTTGGTATCTTGGCACGAGCAGTCAGGCTTATCTCAGAAGCATTGTGTAAAGCATTTGCACATAGCACACAGAAATATAGTGAAAACACTACAAAAGGGCAGCGCACTGGTTTTAGAAAGATAGCCAAATGTTATCTGTGTAAAACAAGACCAAAACGAGAAAAATCCAACATACAGCAATAAATATATGAATCTTGCTAGAATTCCTTAAAAATACAGTTCCTTGAAGTCGATAGCTCCGTTTGGAGCTATCTCCACGTCATGAACAACAAATCCAACAGTTCAGGCCGGCTACGGTGTTGGGAAGACTCTCAAACAGTACCTTGGCAATGCAAGGCGTTGTGATCCTCTCAATGAGATCCGAAGTACTGCACTACTGGCATCGCAGGCGTCAGTTTCAGAGGTCTGTGCGGGGGTCGTCGGGCCCTGGAAGTCACACACGTTGCAGATCAAACTCCGAGCTGATGAAGAAGTCAGAAGCACTGGTGTTGACGGCGTTGGAGCTGTAATGCGAAGCACGACAGTGTGATGTGTGGTGCCCACAGGTCAGGTTGCAGAAAGCGGCTTGGTAATGGCATTCTACGGCATCAGTTAGACCAGGGCTGTGGTGTAAAGTGGGGTGGTGTGGCTTGCGGTGTCTCGAGGTCACAGTGCAGGCAGCAGCGGCATCATTGCTGAAGCGCTGTCATTGGTAGGCCCCGGCAAGGGGTGCAGCATGGGGCGGGCTGAGTGCGGTGCCCACAGGTCATTATGCAGACAGTGGCATCTGTTAACGATGCTGAAGTTCGATGACACTGGTGTCAGTGGACCGGGACTGCAGTGCGGGACAGGACGGTGCCTCATGTATCTCATAAGTGGTGTCCTCAGGCCACGGTGTAGGCAGCGGTGTTGATTTCAGCGTGTAGCATTGTCGTCGTGGATGCCAAGTCTGCGGTGTGAGCAAGGCAATGCAGAGTGTGGGGTCTACAGGTCACGGTTCAAGCAGCTGCTCGGTGACGGCATCAGGTGGCGGTAGCAGGGAGACCAGGGTTGCAGTGTAACATGGGGCATGGCGTTGTCAGGTCACAGTGCAAGCAACAGTATTGTTCTCAGTGTCATACTGGTTTTTCTTCTGTTGCAGCACAAAACACACAGTTCTCAGTGCTGTAGGCAGATGAAGCTGAAGTCTATGATATCCCTGAGACTTGCAACAGGAGGCAAGCTCTACTCCAAGCCCCTTGTGAAACTTCACAAGCAAGATACACAGCAAAGTCCAGTCTTTGCCCTCTTTAAGGCAGAAGCTGCAACTATAGGCCAACGCAAAAAGAACAGATGATGGACGGATTGCAGAGAAAATCAAACATTCACCCCCAGTCACAAAGATCTGGGTTTAATTCATTGTTTTTTTGCTCACCACGCCACCCCAGTTGGACCCAGCCATATGCAAATCAGTCTTGACCCTGTTCCTGTCCAGCCCAAACTGCCAAGCCAGGTCTTCCCTGGACCGGAAACAAGCATCCCTGGACCGGTTTCAGGTTATCACCCTTCATCAGCTACGCTAGCTTAAATCCAGTGGCGCAGTGAGCACAGGACCCACGTCTGGGCATAACCTTCCCACTTGGGGCGACAAACGCAAAAAGAACCGATGATAGACGGACTGCAGAGCAAATCAAACATTCACCCCCAGTCACAAAGATCTGGGTTTAATTCATTGTTTTTTTGCTCACCACGCCACCCCAGTTGGACCCAGCCATATGCAAATCAGTCTTGACCCTGTTCCTCATGGGAACAGTCCAGCCCAAACTGCCAAGCCAGGTCTTTCCTGGACCGGAAACAAGCATCCTAGGACCGGTTTCAGGGTGTCACCCTTCATCAGCTATGCTAGCTTGAATCCAGTGGCGCAGTGAGCACGGGACTCACGTCTGGGCATACCCTTCCCACTTGGGGCGACAAATGCAAAAAGAACAGATGATGGACGGAATGCAGAGCAAATCAAACATTCACCCCCAGTCACAAAGATCTGGGTTTAATCCATCGTTTTTTTTGCTCACTACACCACCCCAGTTTGGACCCAGCCATATGCAAATCAGTCTTGACCCTGTTCCTCATGGGAACAGTCCAGCCCGAACTGCCAAGCCAGGTCTTCCCTGGACCGGAAACAAGCATCCTAGGACCGGTTTCAGGGTATCACCCTTCATCAGCTAGGCTAGCTTGAATCCAGTGGCGCAGTGAGCACGGGACCCACGTCTGGGCATACCCTTCCCACTAGGGTCGACAAATGCAAAAAGAACAGATGATGGACGGAATGCAGAGCTAATCAAACATTCACCCCCAGTCACAAAGATCTGGGTTTAATCCATTTTTTTTTTCTCACCACGCCACCCCAGTTTGGACCCAGCCGTATGCAGATCAGTCTTGACCCTGTTCCTCATGGGAACAGTCCAGCCCAAACTGCCAAGCCAGGTCTTCCCTGGACCGGATACAAGCATCCTAGGACCAGTTTCAGTCTGGGGTTTTGGGTCCACTACTTATACCAGTTCTGGCATTTAAAGTAGGCACATTTCAGGGGGGGGTCTCTGTTGTCCACCAGATCCTGCCTTGCCCAGGCCTGGCTTCAGACACACTACAGGGGGCCGGAGACTGCATTGTGTGAGGTAAGGCACAGCTCTTTTAGGTGCAGGTGTCAGTTCCTCCCTCCATACTCTAGCCCAGGAGACTCATCAGGATATGCAGGCTACACCCCATCACCCCATCTTCCTTTGTGTCACTGTGTAGAGGGAATTCACAAACAGCCCAACTGTCAGTCTGACCCAGACTGACAGGATTCCGCAGGCAGGCAGAGGCAAAGAATAGTTGAACAAGAAAATGTCCACTCTCTCAAAGTGGCATTTTCAACCAGACAACCTAAAAAACAACTCTACCAAAAGATGTCTTTTTAAATTGTGAATTCACAGACTCCAAACTCCATATCTCAATCTGCTCCCAATGGGAAATTACACTCAAGAAGAATTCAAATGCAATCCCCATGATAACCTATGGGAGAGATTCGCCTTGAATTTGTGAAAAACAAATGTGGCACTATTTCACTATCAGCACATGTAAAACACACCAGTACATTTCCTACCTTTTAAATATACTGCACCCTGCCCATGGGGCTACCTAGAGCCTACCTTAAGGGTGACTTACATGTAGAAAAAGGAAGGTTTGTGCCTGGGAAATGTGTACTCTTGCTAGGTCGAATAGGCAGTTTAAAACTGCACACATAGACACTGCAGTGGCAGGTCTGAGACATGTTTACAGGCTACTCATGTGGATGGCACAATCAATGCTGCAGGCCCACTAGTAGCATTCATTTTACAGGCCTTGGGGACACGTAGTGCACTTTACTATGGACTTACTAGTAAATCATATATGCCAATCATGGACAAACCAATCACCGATAAAATTTACACAGGGAGCACTTGCACTTTAGCACTGATCTGCAGTGCTAAAATGCACATAGACAATAAATCAGCAAACACAAATCCATCATACCATAAAATATAGGCGGTCAAAAGGCAAAACGGTGGGGGAAATATGCCAAAAGATGCCAGGTCTAACACAGTCATATTGCGTTTCTTCGGAATGTTGGGGCCTGCAGGTGAGGTTTTAACTCTGCTATCAGGTTAAGTATTGCCTGGCTCCTCAATCTCTACCTCTTTATGATCTCCTGCTCAGTCAGTTCAAACAGGGTGACCATCACCCTAAATATCCTCTCCTACCCCCTTCTTTGCTTCAAAGCCCAAATACGCATTCTTCTCAACAACACATACAGAACCGCCATCATGAAAGAGCCAGGTGCATTTTGGGAGCCTTTTTATGGTTTGCACATGATTACTACCTGATACATTTCAGGGGTAATAGCGTTCCCTAAATGCACAATTCACAATTAGGGAGTGCTCTGTACCCGAGGTTAATAAATTGCAAAAACGAAATTCCTATTTGCGATTAACTATTTTGCGAATCGCAAATTGCAATTTCTACAGGCCTTTTGTAAATTAGAAAATGCACTTTTGAATTTCTTAGCGGCCTGACATTGTGATTCATTCCATTAAGAAATTCAAAAACCTTTTGTATATATGGACCATAGATGGAAATTTGTTTAGAGTGCTGTTTTGCTACCCTTTTGCCTACAAAGTCCGGTAAGGTATGAAACTGGGGTGACACTGCATATTTGAATCTGCAAGTCCCAAAAGTCTGTATGTACACTTTATGGGTCATACAGAATTTTTGTATTTCTCTTTCTCAGCTCAGGATCAGAGTCCAGGCATTTTACAACCATGCTGGGCCACATTCATTACACTGATCCCCAGCAGGGAGAACAACGCCAATGCACGCAAGCAGAGCAAATAACAGTGCTTCATTCCTCCCTGAGCAGGAAGGGGTAGGGAAGAAAATCCTTATCCATTAATTATCTGTCCTCTATATCCATTAATTATCTGCCGTCTATTCCATGGTTGGGACAGCCCAAACCCATTCAACAAAGGAGGAAGCCCAGACATCTAGAGCCAACACAAGAGGAGGCTCCCCTTTGAAGTTTTAGTGGGAACATTTCTGCCAGTGATAATGATGTCAGGTAGGGGCAAAGAAGAGTCCCCAGGAAAAGATGTCAACTGGTAATACTTGACAACACCTTCCTGAATTGTCCAAGGATGCTGTGCAGAAGATTTGAAACACAGAACTCCTGTCTACAACTCCTGTTCGCAACAGACAACATCTGCTCCCTAGTGGTCAAGGGAGATACTGCAGCACTCATCCCACTAGACCTCTCAGCAGCTTTTGACACTGTCTCCCATCACACCCTGATAAGAAGACTCCACAAAGCAGGCGTCAGAGACAAGGCCGTTGACTGGATCCAATCCTTCCTCTCCGGCAGAACACAACGTGTGAGACTAGCATCCTTCCTCACAGAACCCACACCCACCACCTGCAGAGTGCCCCAAGAATCCTCCCTCAGCCCCACGCTGTTCAACAGCTACATGGCCCGCTAGCCACCATTGTCAGAAGCACTGGAATAAACATCATCTCCTACACCGATGACACCCAACTCATTCTCTCCCTCTCCAATGAACCAGACAAGGCCAGACACAACTTCCACGAAGGCATGAATTCAGTCGCCAGCTGGATGAGAGACAGCTGCCTTCAACTCAACACTAACAAGACCGAAGTCCTCATTCAGGGCCCTCAACCCAATGCATGGAGCGACTCCTGGTGGCCACATACCCTCATAATCCTGCCTACCCCCACCTGCCATGCCCGCAACCTCGGAATCATCCTGGACCCCGACCTCAGCATGAACCATCAGATCAACTCAGTCACCTCCACCTGCCTCCACACCCTCCACCTCTTACGCAAGACCTTCAAATGGATGCCTATTGAACATAGAAAGACCGTCACACACACCCTCATCATCAGCAGACTGGACTACAGCAACGCACTCTACGCCAGAATCAACAAAAATCTCACCTGCCGACTGCAAAACGTCCAGAACGCTGCCGCCAGATTGATCCTTGACCTACCCGGACACTGCCACATCTCGCCACACCTACGTGCTCTGCACTGGCTCTCCATAGAGAAAAGAATCACTTTAAAGATCCTCACCTACGCAGACAAAGCACTCCACAACACCAGACCAGCCTACCTTAACCAGCGACCCAACTTCCACGTACCCCACAGGGCCCTATGCTCAGCCCAGCTCTCTCTTGCAGAAGTACTCTGCATCAGCAAAATCAGAACGGGAGGATGCTCCTACCTTGCAGCCACCACCTGGAACACCCTACCCATCCACATCAGACAAACCACCTCCCTCCCCAGCTTCACAAAGGAACTGAAGACAATGCAGTTCTAAATCCACCCCTGGTACACGCTACACTCCCCCCCAGGGCCTTGAGACCCTAGCGGGTGAGTAGCTGTGCTTCATAAACACTGATTGATTGATTGATTGAGATGGAGAGGTGATGTGGCACCTTAGGTTTAGCCAGATGTGCCCGGCCTGTTTTCTAGAACTTTCCAGCATCACTTGAAAAGCTCTTGCACAAGGAGGAGACAGAGAATTGGACACTGGAATTGGATTTCGGAAGCCCCTAGGACAGCTGGAAAAATGAGCCCCATGATGACCTAATGGACTAAGGACTCTGCCTCATACTTGATCCCAGGACCAGTGGGTCTCTACAGGACAAATGAGGCTAGTTTTCTCACACCCTCAAAAAACCAGTTGGGGGAGGGCTTGGACTTCTTTGTCTAAGCAGAAGGAAAGGAGCAACAGACACAAGGAAAAGGAAAAAAGCTAGTACAGGCAGCAGGTAGAAGCCAGCTCTCAGAAAAAATATGCCACCTTAGAAGCCAGGGAGCTTGCTGGAAAGGCTCCAGGAAGCTAGGACTTGCCACCATGAGCAAGGTAAGTACAAGATTGTGCAAATCAGCCAACAGGGCCTGAGATATGACAGGGTAAAAGGATTTAAGCTTTCACCCTCAGTTTGAATGACAGAGTGTGTGGGCTCTGCAACAACTTTTCCAAGATGCCCTCAGGGTGGGCCAGTGCTCAAGGGTCATCCCAAGTTACATTCATTATTTAAGCCCCGGGAGAGGGCATGAAATGGGGCCCCCTTCCCAGAGCTGTTTGAGGCCTGAGGGCCCTCTTCACTGGGTCAGTTTATAGATGTGGGACCTGGGACCATACCCTGACCCCCACCAAGGAAAGAAGAGCAGCAGAATCTGGGTGAATCAAGATGCCAGATCCCACACTGGCAGAGAAGGAAACTGGATGATGATCGGACAGGGGCAGCCAGGGGTGGGCTCCTCATGCTGCCCCAAGAAAAAGGCAATTCAGGGTGACCGTGTGGGACTGGGCACCCCGAAAGAAGACAAAAAGGGAAAAAGTAAATTAAGGTGCAGGTTAGAATTCTCCTGCACAACAAAAGAAAAGCTGTGGCTAGAGCCACCTTTCTAATATGGATACTCCCTCATTGGAGTGTCCCACTATGCCCTGCAGGGCTAAAGTTGCCCAAGGTGCTGATGTACGTGGTAACTCCAGGATGGCAGGGACACCACCAATATTACAAGAAGAGTTGTGGGGGCTACAAGAATGCAGCAGCCCCCCACAATAAAAAATCCAAAGTGACCCCATTTCTGCTGGGTCCAAAAATACAACCTTCAGACATTTCAGGCTAAGTTAAGCACTCTCCAGGCTAAAATGTTTGTCTTATAGCCTAGTAGTGCAGTGGCCCTTATTGGCTTGTCCTACAGCTGCATGTTTTGTGGCTGGAAGTTAAAGAAAATCCAAGACACTGGTAATATTGATTTGCAATTCTTTATTGCAAATAGAATATGGTTACTGAAGTATGTGATAGATGTATTACAACATTTGGTACTCGGTCTTTAAATGTGGAAACCTTGATAATACCATTAGGCCTGCTTGATTTAAAGTCTCACTGTCCTGTATGATAATGTGCTATAAGGTATGGGAGGCAGGTATATTTAGAGATCAAAGGTAATGTCATGAAAGGTATTTCCGTCAGCCTTAGGTATATTTGTAAATTACTGCATAATATTGAGTAGTGTGGATGTGATAAATGTACTTTTCCTATCCTAAAGAAAAAGCAAAAACTGGACAATCATTTACTGAGTATTATTGTGTGCCAGCGACTGGTAATTACGAGCCCATGGCACATCCCCTGAGTAGGCCTTTGACTGTTCAGCATCAATACTTGTGTAGTCCACACATCCTGCAAAACTAATAGCCCAGTTTCCTTACAACCTCATATGAAGGCAAACACCATATCAGATAACTTAGGTTTACGTCTATAATCACTTGAGCTATTGGTTGCAGACATTCTCTAAAAAGTCACACTGATAACATTAGTTTAATAAAACTCCAAGTGATGGGCCAACATCATCATAAAGTTTATATGTGATGCAATTCAATGATTCGAAGCACACCTAAGATTCTTCCTGGGTTGCCAGCATGAAGCATGCTTTTTTTTATTGTGAGCAGTCTTCATGTAAGTGCTAATTTGCATTAGACCCTTAGTAAATAAAACATTAATGCATGTAAGTGTAACATGGTGTAATTTTGGATGGACACAGCAGTGACAAGTATTTTAGTTCATAAACATATTGAGACACCTCTATAAGTAGACCCTATGTTAGATACATATGACTATCATTCAGAAATTAAAAAGGTACAGGCTACTTATTATTCTGGTAAAATTGAAGCAGCAGCTAACTCTCCTAAGGAGATTTTTAACTCCTTAAAAGATCTTATTCATCCAATTGAGGAGCCAGAAATTATGGAGTCCCGCAGCAACATGTGGAGGATCTGGCAAGTTTTTTTCAATGTAAAATTCAGGATATTTATGTATCCTTCCCTAACACACTAACCAGAGATCATGTGGTGATGAAACAGGAGGTTAGGGAAGAAATTATTTTAACAAATTTCATTCCTATTGGTTTGGATAGAGTTACTAAATTACTGGTAGCAACTAAATCAGGCACTCCGCTAGATCCTGCTCCTCCTCAGATTCTCTCTATGGGAATACCAGTGTTAGGTCCGATAATCAGAAATCTTATTAATACTTCGCTAGCTTCTGGTACTGTACCAGACTCCTGGAAACAGTCCATTGTTAAGCCTCTCCTAAAAAAAACTAATTTGGATTCTAAGTTACTGACTAACTACAGACCGATTTCATTGTTACCTATAATGGCTAAACTTGCAGAAAAGTATGAACATACTCAGCTATCTACTCTTCTGTAAGAGAAAAAGCTTCTACATCCCACCCAGATGGGTTTTAGGCCACTGCATGGGACTGAAACCGCATTGATTGCGATCACAGAAGAAGCAAAAAAGAGGATGGATAAAGGAATGGAAACCGCTATCATCCTCTTAGATCTGAGTGCGGCATTCGATACGGTTGATCTGAATATCCTTAAAGATAGATTGCAAGGAAGTGGAATCTCTGGAGCCGCCTTAGAGTGGATTATTTCGCTCATCCATGGAAGGTCTTTTCAGGTACTGGATAGATCGTGTACTTCTAGGCGCACTTTCAGCAACTGTGGAGTTCCACAGGGGTCTGCTCTGAGCCCGCTACTCTTTAATATCTACATGCGGCCATTAGCAGAGATTGTTGAGCCATTTGGACTGAACCTGGTGTCCTATGCCGATGATACTCAACTGATTGTTTCCCTCTCCAATACTCATCCGGATATGGGGACGGCACTGGGTCCCTGTCTGAAAGCAGTTGCTGCATGGATGTCAGGAAGCAAATTGAAGCTCAATGATGAAAAAACTGAGGTCATGTTCTTTGGGCTAACAAAAACTTCCTTAATCAATCCTAGCATATCAATAGGAGTGCCCACCCTCCCGCCCCCTAAATGCCTCATTAAAAGTCTTGGGGTATGGCTGGATCCCCAACTCTCAATGTCACAACACGCCAATAGAATAGCTGGAACCTCCTTTGCTCTGCTTAGGACTCTGAGGAAGGTTTTAACTATACTGCCTTTACTTGTCAGGAGACTGGTCATTCAGGCACTGATAGGTTCTCGTCTTGACTATGGCAATGCCCTGTTTGTAGGATCACCAAGATATGTGATACAAAGATTACAAAGGGTGCAAAACTCAGCTGCACGTTTGCTTTTAAATACACCTAAGCAACATTCCATACGGGCCGGAATTTCGTCCTTACATTGGCTCCCAGTGGATAAAAGGATTCAGTTCAAGGCTTTATGCCACATTCATAGAGCTATATTCAATCATGGCCCTGAAATGCTCAAAACTTTGGCATCTGTTTACATCCCAGCCAGACCGCTCAGATCCTCCTCAGCTATGCTGGTCAGAGTTCCAACAGTGAAGAAAGCAAGATGGGGAGGAAGGTCTTTGTCATATCAAGGTGCTATACTCTGGAATAGCCTTCCTCTTAATATTAGATCAAATTCACAAGAGATTCCTTTCAGGAAGGCCTTGAAAACCTGGTTATTTAAAGCTTAATTCCTATACAAATATAAACAGTGATAAGTCCGTGTTGCAGTAGAAGCGCTACGAGGCCTTTGGGCAGTTTAGGCACTATATAAGCAATTATAACATAACATTAGTTCAAAGCTATAATTCCAAATGTAGTCTCCCCACATTCACTCTGATTTGACGGAGAAGCTCATCGAAAACATAGCTCAGGGCACCCTATCACAATGAAAGCAGCAGAAAACATAATGCAAAACAATACTATGGAAAATAACCATGCATTGAATGGTGTATCCCCAGATTTTTGCCATATCTTTTTTTGCTAGCTGTCTGTGCACTTTACCTCTGCTAACCAGTAGTAAGGTGCCTGTGCTTCCCGTTGAAACATGGTTGAAGTAGCATAACACTAATTGGCATATTTTACTTTCCTAAAAGACCCTAGTACAAGCCTGTTGGTTCAGCATCTATTGTGCCTTCCTCTGCTATGGCAGTGCAAACATGGCTTGAAGCCTACTACAATAGAGTGATGCAGTTTTAAAAATAAAAAACAGTCTGTCAAATTAACCCTTTGACAGGTGTAAACCTTCCTTTAAAATATCAATAGGTCACCTCTAAAAAGGTCTCATAGCTCAGAAGGCTGGGGTGAATGGCTTTTACAAGTATGACATGTAGAAGGTTAATGTTAAACATGTCCTTAAAATGACTAGCACCTAAAAGCTATTTTCACTGTAGCAAGGCTGGCTATTTCATAAACACTGGGATGCACTATTACATTTAATAATGCTGTCTTCAGCTAGAAAATGTGAGAAAGTAGCCTCTTTCTAGCATGGTTACCCCCACTTTTAGCCTGTTTGTGAGTGTGTGTCAGTGTGTTTCTACTGTGTCACTGGGATCCTGCTAACCAGAGCCCCAGTGATCATAGTGAAAAACCCTATATGTCAGTGTGTTTTGCCTGTCTCACTGGGATCCTGCTAGCCAGGACCCCAGTGCTCCTAGTTTGTGGCCTAATGTGTGTAACTGTGTCACTGAGGCTCTGCTAATCAGAACCTCAGTGCTTATGCTCTCTCTGCTTTTAACTTTGTCACTACAGGCTAGTGACTTAATTTACCAATTTCAATTGGCACACTGGACCCCCCCTTATAAGTCCCTAGTATATGGTACCTAGGTACTCAGGGCATTAGGGTTCCAGGAGTTCATTATGGCTGCAGAATTTATTTTGCCACCCATAAGGAGCTCAGAGAAACCCTTTCACAGGACTGCCACTGCAGCCTGAGTGAAATAGTGCACACATTATTTCACAGCCATTTTCACTGCACTTAAGTAACTTATAAGTCACCTATATGTCTAACCTTCACTTGCTGAAGGTTAGGTACAAAGTTACTAAGTGTGAGGGCACCCTTGCACTAGCACACAGTTCAGAGCCATTTCCCGGGACTTTGTGAGTGCGGGGATGCCATTCCACACGTGCACTACCTTTAGGTCAATACCTATATGTAGCTTTACAATGGTAACTCTGAATATGGCCATGCAAGGTGTCTAAGATCATGGAATTGTCCCCCCATTCCAAATCTGGTATTGGGGAGCCAATTCCATGCATCCTGGGGCCATACCAGCCTTCTGAGGTTTTCACTGCAGCCTCAGCTTCTGCCAGCTCACGGACGGGCTTCTGCCCTCCTGGGGTCTTAGCAGCTCAGTCCCAGGAAGGCAGAAAAAAGCATTTCCTTTGGGAGGAGGGTGTTACACCCTCTCCCTTTGGAAATAGGTGCAACAGGCTGGGGAGGGGTAGCCTCCCCCACCCTCTGAAAATGCTTTGAAGGGCACAGATGGTGCCCTCCTTGCATAAGCCAGTCTACACCGGTTCAGGGACCCCTTGTTCCCTGCTCTGGCGCAAAACTGGAAAAAGGAAAGGGAAGTGACCACTCCCCTGTCTATCACCACCCTAGGGGTGGTGCCCAGAGCTCTTCCAGTGTGTCCCAGACTTCAGCCATCTTGCTTTGCAAGGCGTGGGGTCACTCTGGAGGGCTCTGAGTGGCCAGTGCCAGCAGGTGACATCGGATACCCCTCCTGATAGGTGCTTATCTGGTTAGGTGACCAATCCCCCTCTCAGGGCTATTTAGGGTCTCTCCTTTGGGTGTTTCTTCAGATTCGGATTGCAAGACTCCAGCAGGAATCCTCTGCGTCCTTTACTTCATCTTCTACCGATGGATCAACCGCTGACTGCTCCAGGAACTCTACAAAACTGCAACAAAGAAGCTAAGACGAATTCTGCAACATTGTATCTTCAGCTCCTGCCAGCCACTGCAACAGTTTCCAGGTGGTGCATCCTCCGAGGACTGCCTGTCTTCAGCCTGCACGAGAAGAACCAAGCGAATCTCCAGTGGGGTGACAGAGTCACTTCCCTACTTCAGCAGGCACCTCTCTGCAGCAACAATAGGAGGTTTGGGTCCCCTCTCCAGATGACAGGAGTGGATCCAGAAACACGGGTGGTAGATTAAGTGACTCCGGCAGTCCCAACTTCCTGCTGTCCAATTTTGGTGGAGGTAAGAGCTTGCCTCCCCATGCAAGACAGTACCCCTGTGCACCGCGTGACTTACAGTTGCCAAGGCTTGTGTGTGACCTTCCCAGAAGTTCTTCATGCACAGCACAGCATAGGCCTCGAGCACTCCATACTGCGATGCACAGCTTCCTGAGTGGTTCTCCGGCGGAGTGGGAATCCTTTGTGTTGTGTTGCGTGGGCCTCCATTTGCACCTTCTTTGTCCCCGTGCTGTGGGACGCCTGTGTACGCTGCCTGGTCTTCCGAGGGCTCACCTGAGTTGGTGAGAGCCCCCTCTGCCTCCCCCTCCTGGGTAGAGGCCACCAGGTCCCTCCTGGTGTCGGACAGTGCCATTTTCCTATAAATGAGAGCTTTGCGTGTGCCAAGGCTTGTTGGCGGAATCCAGCAACGCAAACCAGACTGCATTGATCCATCGAGCGTGGGACATCTTCTGCACCAACCAGGGACCCACATCTGTCTTCTTTAGTGCAATACTGACTTTGCCTTCTCACTGGTGGTTCCACTTTTGCACCTTCATCCGGGTTAGCAGGGGCTCCTGTTCTCCCTGGGCTCTTCAGTGCTTCTTGGACTTGGTCCTCTTCTACCATAGGTCTTTAGATCCACGAATCTATTGTTGGTGGCTTGCAATCTCTTCTGGTTCTTGCAAAATCTTCTATCATGACTTCTAGTGTGTTTTAGGAAACCTGCTTTGTTTTACTCCTGCTTTCCTGGGCTCTGGCGTGGGGTACATTACTTACCTTTGGTGTTTTCTTCTGCTCCCAGCACCCCTCTACACACTACACGTGCCTAGGCGGAAAACCGACTTTCACATTCCATTTTTTTAGTATATGGTTTGTGTCCCCCCTAGACCCATTGCGAACTATTGTGATTATCACTTTTTGCACTGTTTTCCTGCTGTGTACTTACCTGTTTCTGGTTACTAGTGTATATATTGTGTGATTTACTTACCTCCTAAGAGAGTATAGCATCCAAAGTATTTTTGGCATTGTGCGACTAAAATAAAGTACCTTTATTTTTGTAACACTGAGTATTGTCTTTCATGTGTGTGAGTACTGTGTGATTACAGTGGTATTGCAAGAGCTTTGCATGTCTCCTAGATCAGCCTTGGCTGCTCTGCCTACAGCTACCTCTAGACAGCCTGGTTTCTAGATACTGACTACATTCCACTAATAAGGGATAACTGGACATGGTATAAGGTGTAAGTACCTTTGGTACCCACTACAAACAGACCAGCCTCCTACATTCTCTCATGAGATTTTTGTAATTTTTCTGTCTATTTACTTTTAAACATGTACTTAGCTACCAGGGGGTCAAGTTCAAGGTAAGTTAGTAACTTTACTGGTTCACCCTGGCAGGAGATGTGTTTGAGGTGGTTCTTCCTACCCCTTTGCTAATAACCCAATTTCTTCCAAGCACCCTTTAAGTCATAATGGTCTTTTACAGATATCTGTTTGTCCAAGTCAGGCTATGTATTGGAGCAAAGTAATTCTACAGAAAGTAGGGAACTTACTTTCAAGGTATCTCATGCTCCTCGACATCAATAAATGATACCCAATTGACACCAAACTACAGCGAACAGTTGACAGTTAACATGGCCACCTTTGCAACAATCTTTGGTATCCATCACTACCAAAGATACAGCTAAAACCTGTATTAGAATGCACTGAGGAAAGTATTTTTCATTAGAATGCTTGACAAACTCGAAACTATCACAAGACTTTTGGTTGTTGATATCAGGTTTAAAAGGTCATACCATGGCACTTGGTTTTACACTCTTCTCTCATTACCATAGTTGTCACTATTGCTTGTATGGGATGAAAGAAAGGGTTAGAGAGAAAGTACTAGGCTGCATTTTGGACAGGCCATAGGTAGTAGATAAAAAATCAATTTACTATACTTCCCAAATTTTCACATACCACATGTAATAGGCTCCATATTGGACAGGCCATATGAAATAGATAAAAAAATGGATGTACAGTCTTCACCAACTTTTCACATACAACATGAAAGAGTGTCATACAACCTACAGAAAGGGGGCAGAATATATTAAAAGACTGAAAGTCTATTAATGAATGGGACTCACTCTCACTCACTAGCAGACAGTAATCTGAAGAGAGTAATGAACCATATTTATCTTGAAACCTTTTGACATTCCTTCTAATTTCTCCTACCTATTCTGTGGCATTATTTTGATCACAATCTATATTTTTATAGTTGATAATTTCCATATTTTATATAAAGTAGGAAAAGTTGATATTTTTGTCTTTGATATTTTTTGGCAATTGTTTTGTATTTCAATATTTTGTGCTCCAATATTTGTCATACAAATTAGACAAATATATCACACAGCAATATCAGAACACAGCACTGTATTTGTTTCCATAGACATTCATTTAGAAACATCTGTATGTTGAAAGTCACACTACGGCCTTATTCTATAGGTTTTACCTATGCTAGTATGAATTGCTACTTAGCAATTTCATTTGATCTAATTAGGAACCGAGGATTTATGTCACCACATCACCGTTGATGCAGGCACGTCGCTGCTGCTGCAAGGATCGAAAGCACAGCACTGCCAACTGCGTGATGCATCACCTCCATTTCCTATGCATCTCTGACTTTTCACAGCTTGGAGCCGGAACATCACCTCCATTGCAGGATCAACTGCAACTCATCACCCTTTTTGCTCCTTGCATCTTGTTCTTGACATTGACGCAATATGAGATGACTCCAAGTGTGCACAACATTCCTGAGGAGTACTGAGGTGTAGCTTGTTGAGGTATATGCCTATGGTGGGGAGGGACACACTCCTTACACTAGACGTAGAGGACCAAACACAGCACACTCCCATCAAGGCCATACTTATTAATAAGCTTGAGTTAACCCCGGAGAGGTATAGATAGAGATTCAAGAACAGCCACAAACTTCCCACACAGACCTGGGTATACTGCCTAGATTTTTCTAGCAAGGCACTGAAGGGCTGGTGAGGGACAGCAAGGTGGATAATTTAATTGGGCTATATAACTACATTTTGAGGGGGCACATGTTGGACATCTGTTTTCCAGAGCTGTGCCTAACACCTAGTTGATAGCTATCTGAGCGACGCCGGGAAGCTTGCTGAAAAGCCAGACCTCTGGGTAAGCACCAGAGTGTCCAAAAAGGTTGGGGGACACCCAGAAGGGTAGTTGGTGTTCCCACCAGAAGAAAGAGGAGGGAGATAAAAAGAAGGAGTTATTTCCATGGCTCCAAAACAACTTTCGATGGAAAGGGTCCCATTCCCAATCTGACCACAGAACAAAGCTTTCCTGACAAGAGTTAGAACAAGACTCCCAAGTGTATGTGTGCAATGGGAATGGGTATTGCAAGGTTGTTGTTGAATGCCATAAGAGGACATATCCTCTCACTGAAGGAAAGATATCAGAGGTGGCAAGTGTAGTGCTTGGGGAGGAGTTTGTCCCAGTGAGTGTGGAGGAAGTCAGTGAGGTCAATCTAGTGTCTCTAGATGATGAGGAGTTGGTGTCTAAAGCCTGTGTGTCTTCTAATACTGCAAAGTATAGGCAGAGGTTCACCATCAGTGGGCAAGGTGTTGAGGCTCTGAGGGACACAGGAGCCAGCATGACTATGGTAAGGAGTCAGCTGGTGGCCCCAGATCCGATTTTACCCAATACATCCCACCAGGTTGTAGTAGCTGAAAACAGGGAGGGTTGCCATCCATTGGTACTTGTTCCAGTTGAGCGGGGGGTCTAAGGTCTTCCAAAAGTTGCTGTGAGCCCACTCATGCCTGTTGTCTGTTTGTAAGGAAATGGCCGGAAGCATACTTCCTGGAAAGAAGTAGGCATAGGTGATATCTGGAAATGTTGGGGTTGCATGAGTGGATCTGTGCAACCACTAGGTCTATAACTCCCCAAGAAGAGAGTCAAAACTGTTGGGAACTCGGAACAATGGTCCAGTAACTGCCAAGAGAGGGAAAGGCAGGGAGCGTGGGTAAACCAGCCCCTAAATGGTTCCAAGTTGAGGTGGATAGGGTGCCATAGGAGGTCACTCGAGAGCCTACTGAGGAGGGCATTGTCTCCCTTTGGTGACCTGCCTGAACGTGCTGAATGGCAAGAAGAGGGAGGACCCACCAGGGAGAAATTGTGTCAAGCAGAGATGGAGTGCCCAATTCTGGGGGCATTAGGAAACAGGTCAAAACCCATGCAGCTGGTGATGCTTCAGGGAATCACTGCATTTATTGGGAGGGTAGCCTCCTATTTAGTGAGTCTAAGGTACCTGTCCATGGGGCAACGAGGGCACTGTTGGTCCCCCACACCACAGGCCTTCCTTCTGAGGCTGGCTTATGAGACACACCTGACAAGACATCTGGGCCGGGACAAAACCTTTGCCAGGCTGGTCCGCCATTTTTACTGGCCCCAGATGAAAGTATCCTCAGATGTCTTCTGTAGGACCTACTTCAATTCAATTCAATTCAAAGAAGCTTTATTGCGGCTACAAGAGCCAAAAAAGCGCGAGCAGTAATAAATACAAATAAATGCACATGATAAAATAAAATTGCAGGTAAATATGGTGATAAAAGGGAATGAAATATAAATAAAAATTAAAATGGAATAAAAATGAGATAGAATAAAATGGAATGAAATTAGAAAAAATGAAATGAAGTGAAATGCACTCTGCAGGATGTTGGGACAGTCTTATTTGGAGTCTTTGTCCAGGAGAGTTTTCCCTCTAATAAGCCAACAAGCTCCGAGGAATTTGGCGATAGCGATCACTAGCGTTGGTCTGGTGTCTGATCTAAGGATTCGCAGAGCTAGCGCAGAGCAGCGTGCTCCCAGTAGTCTGCATGCCGGGGCCAGCCATTTCCTACGGGGGGCAGTATACGCGGGGCATGCAAAAAGGAGGTGAGGGAGATTCTCCACGGGGGCTTTGCAAGCAGGGCATGCGGTGGATTCGTTGTGTGACCAGCTGCTGGTGAAAAGTCTTAATGGGAGTGTTCCAATGCGGAGCTGGAAGTACAGTTTCCTTTCCCTTGGGGCCGTGATTAGGTCCCAAAAAGTTTCGTACTTGCATGACTCTTTTAGGTTGGCAAAGTCACAAGATAATGTAGTGTGGAGTGCAGCCCGAGTGTCTTCGTTGTTGGCCCTTTGCCAGTAAAGTTTCTTTAGTTCGCTTTTCGAGGGAAAGACTGACGTGGCTGGTGAGTTCCAGAGATCATCGAGCCCGATAGAGTGGAGTAAATCCTTGATGGATCGTAGCCAGGGGATTCTGTGCAGGTGGTCGGCTTTTAGGATGACCTGTAGAGCTTCGGTGAAGATGACAAGTTCCGGAGTGGTCCAGAGACGCCGCCAGTACAGCAGAGGTCGCAGGCGGGCTTTGTGACCAATGCGTTTGATGCCGAGGTCCTTGAAAAGAGGGAACAGTGGGGTGCTTAGCGGAAGGGACACAAGGTTTCTTAAGAAGTTGTTTTCAGCAGTGGTTAGGTCTTGGGTTTTGGTATAACCCCAAAGTTCAGCCCCGTAGAGCGCTGAGGAAACTGCCTGGGCTTCGTATAATTGTAATGCTGGGCGAATTGGTTTTGTGTGTGAGAGGTGGAAGTTTTTTAGTAGAGCCCCAGTTGTTTGTCTTAATTTAAGGGCTTGTTTTCCTATGTGTGGCTTCCAGGACATGTTGTCAGTGAGTGTTATGCCCAGGTAGCTGAAAATGCCCACCTTCTCGAGTGAGGAGCCCTCTAGAGTAAATTTCCCTTTGAAAGATCTGTGGGGATTAAGGGTCATTAGTTTGGTTTTCGTTGCGTTGATTTCGAGTCCCTGGGATGAACAGAAATGCTCGAAGCACGCAAGGAGTTTCCTTAGACCACTAGGGGTCTTAGATATCAAGAGAGTGTCATCGGCAAATAGTAAGACTGGGATTTTTTGTGTGCCAAGTGAAGGTGCGTCAGCCTGCAGTCTGAGGAGGGAGGGGACAATTTCGTTGATGTACAGGGAAAAGAGGGTCGGGGCAAGTACGCAACCTTGCCGCACACCCCTAGAGACGTGGATTCTATCGGTAAGTTGGCCCTTGTTGCCCCACCTGACTTGTGCGTAGTTGTCCTCGTGGAGTCGTATCAAAATGGCAAGGATGTGTTCCGGGATTCCCATCCGAGAGAGAGTGACCCACAGTTTGTTGCGAGGTACTAGGTCAAAAGCAGATTTGAGATCCACGAAAGCTACATAAAGGCTGCCTTTACCGATGAACACTGTTTTCCAATATAATAATAGGAATCTGAGGGCTTGATCAGTGGTGGAAATCTTCTTTTGGAAACCGGCTTGGAGGGGGCTAAGGATATCGTGGTCAAGGACCTACTTAACCTGCCAGGCCAGTGGGAAGACAGGGTAGAAGCTGAATGCTCCCCTGAAACACTTACCTGTTGTTGGCACTCCCTTTGAAAGAGTGGACTTCAACATTAGTGGACCCATGGATGCCCAGACCACCTCTGGCCACATGGTTATCCACATGGTTATCCTAGTTCTGGTGGACCATGCCACATGGTACCTACAGGCTATTCCTCTGAGGACCACAACTGTACCTGCAGTGGCTAAGGCCAAATGGGGGATTCCATCAGAGTGGGTTCCCCAAGAAAGTGGTATCTGACAGGGGCACCAACTTTATGTCTGCTCACATGCAATCAATGTGGAAGGAGTGGAGAGTTACTTATACGTTTTCCACACTCTATCACCAAAAATCCAATTTGCTTGTAGAGAGATTTAGCAAGACCCTCAAGGGCATGATCAAGGGCATATCAGAGCCCATGAGGCATAAGTGGGACATCATCTTCCCATGCCTGCTCTTTGCTTACAGAGAGGTACCACAGAAGGGGGTTGGTCTTTGCTGTATTGGCACCCTGTAATGGGACCTCTCAGTCTTGTTAAGGAGGAGTGGAAGAAAGCTCCCATGAAACCTCCCCGGGATGTAATTAGCTACATGCTAGATCTCTGGAGCCAGATGGGCAAGTTTTGGAACCAAGCTTATGAAAACATGGAGGCAAATCAGGAGGTGATAAAGCCAGACTGCTAACCCTAAAGAATTCTAACATGAACAAAAGGTGTGGGGTAAAGAGCCAGTGGAGCCAATGGCCCTCAAACATTGCTGGACTGGGCCTTATGAGGTGATTGAGAAGAAGGGGAGGCCACCTACTTTATCGGCCGCAAGACCCCCAAACATCCCTTAAGGGTCCGCCATATGAACTACCTTAAACCCCACAATGAGAGGTTTGAGGTCACCATGTTGCTGGTGAAATAGAGAGGAAGAGGGGAGTGAAACTCTCCCTGAACTCCTAGCTTCCAAAGAGAATGATATATCAGTGAAAGGTATAGGTCTCTCCCCTACCCTGACTTCAGAAGAGCTCAGTGACTGTTCCAATTGCTGGGACAGTTCTCCTATTTGTTTTCCCTCAGTCCTGGGGTTACACATCTGTGATACTGACACAGGAGATAGCCTGTGTCAAAAACAAAATATGTAGGCTGTTGGACAAAGTGAGGGCCAGAATCAGGGATAAAATATCCAAGATGTTGGAGTTTGGGGATGATTAGCCCCTCCCCCCCACCAAGAGCCCCTTGACCAAAAGCTGCCCCCCAGATTGTACACCAGAACTCAGGTTCTGTGTAGATTATAAGGAGCTTAATTCAGTCACAAAGACTGATGCTCATCCCTTTCCCCAGGCTGATGAGCTAATTGACAGGTTAAGGACTGCCAAGTTCCTGAGTACTTACTTCTGGATAGTGGCAAATTGCTGTAACTGAACAAGCCAAAGAGAGATCAGCCTTCTCCACTGCAGAGGACCACTACCAATTTACAGTGATGCCCGTTGGACTCAAGAATGCCCCTGCCACCTTCCAGCAGTTGTTGAACCAAGTCTTGACTGGTATGGAGGTCTTCATTGCTGCTTACTTGGATGACATATCTGTCTTTAGCAACAGCTGGATGGACCACTTGTTTCATCTGCAGGAAGTGTTTCAGGGTCTGTGAAATGCAGGCCTGACTACAAAGGCTAGTAAGTACCAGATAGGGCAGGGGTCTACGGTATACTTAGGGCACCTGGTGGGCAGAGGTGAGTTGCAGCACCTCCATGCCAAAATAGAGACTATCGAGGCCTGGGAGTCCCTACAAACTCAAACTGAGATGAGGGTCTTCCTGAGTTTCACTGAATACTATATGTGGTTTGTCAAAGATTATGGCATGATTGTTGTCCCTTGACTGAGCTGACTTCCAAGAAGCAGCACAGAAATGTGATTTGGACTGAGACAGGCCAGAAGGCATTTGACTCCGCCATGTGTACAGACCCTTTGCCAAAAGCCCCTGACTTTTCCATGAAATTCATTGTCCAAACTGATGCCTCAGAGCATGGCATAGGGGCAGTTCTTTCACAGTTCAACGATGAAGGCCTAGACTAGCCTGTAGCTTTCGTATCTAGGAGGTTACTTTCCATGGAACAGAGGTGGAGTGCTATTTAAAGAGAAACCTTTTCTGTGGTCTGATCTGTGGCCTGAGCCCTGAATATGTTGAGACCATAACAGTTTGGGAATCACTTCTGGATTCAGACAGATCACAGTCCCCTCAGGTGGCTAATGCAAATGAGGGGTGAAAATTCAAAATTGTTGAGGTGGTCCATCTCCCTACAGGCAATGAACTTTATAGTGTAACACAGACCTAGGTTAGCCCACACCACTGCTGATGGTCCCTCTAAAGTCTTCTGCCATAGTGATGAGAACTCCCAGGAGGTTGGGCAGCTCTCCCCACTTTCAGCTGGGAAGACATGTTAGACCTGACAGCCGTAGCATAGTCTGCCCCCAAACTGTTTGCCTGCTTGTCTCATATTTTTGCTAATTTATTTTTGTTATTCTTAGGACTCTGAGCACTTTACCACTTCTGACCAGTGCTAAAGTGAGTATGCTCTCTCCCTAAAACATGGCCTGACTTGTAGATACCTATTTGGTGTGCTTAATTTTCTTCTAATCAGTACTTGTGGCACCCACCAAGTAGCCCATTAAGATATGTCCCAGGTCTGCCATTGCAGCCTGAATGCAGTGTTACACAGTCATAGTGACTTGGCATTTAAAACCCCTTGCCAAGCCTTAAGCTCCACGTTTCTTACATAGAATTTACCCCCAAGTAGACCTAAGAAGCCCATAGAGCAGGGTTAAATAATTACAAGACACACATTTAAACATATACGTTTTACATGGTCTGGTAGTGAAAAACTGTCAAATGCCTTCATTACTACTGGGTGGCCTACCCCTCCCCCAGGATAACATTGAGGATTCCTTATTACATTTAATAAGCTGTAAATCCTGATCGGTAAGGAGTAGACATTTCATATTTAATAACTATGGAATTGAAATTATAAATCATCTTTAATGGTAAAGTTGGATTTATGGTTACAATTTTGAAAATGCTACTTTTAGAAAGTTGCCATTTTCCTTCTCTTAGCCCTTTGTATCTGCAGCTTGTCTCCAATGTATGCCTGGGATGGAATGACAGCTGGGATTCTGCATTCCCTCTAGACAGCCACACACAAATGGAGCTTAGGTGTGACTGATGGGCCAACAACAACTTGATCTACCATCCTGGGCAGGATGGGAGGGAGGAGTTGGCCACAGTCTCACAATTACAGCTGAAAAGGCTGTGTCCTGTCCCCACGCAAAGGGCTGCATACCCCTGTATAATTAATCTGGAGCCAGGGCAAAAAGGGAGGACCTTTGTACATCTCAAAACCCTTCTTTGAAGTCTCCCTCATGTCAAAGGCACCACTGCATATAAGAACACAGCTTTTGATCCTACCAACTCAGTACACTGCTGGACATCTGCCAGGAAGAAGAACCTGCTACTCTGCTGGACTGCTGCTCTGGAAGAACTGTTTTCTTGTTGTGTTGACCTTCTGCCTACTGCCTTCCTTGAAGCTCTGGACCCACATCTCTTGATCCCTGAACCAGAGTGACTCCAAGGGCTTGCCTTCTGTTCTTCTGAAGTCTCAGGGACACAAAAGGCTTTCAAATCAATGCCAATGCATCACCTTCTTTGCTCCTTGCTTCTTGTCCACAACATCGACACAACTATGAACCATATTACTGTTTCAGCGGGCCAAGGCTGGTCCCTGTATCCAACACGTGCTCCTTCACAGTTGGCCAGATGTTTCAAATTTGACCTGGTCTAACATGACCAGATAGCCCCGGTTGGTGCTTTATGCTTTTAAGCACTACAACTAAGATTATTCCTTAAAAAGCCATTTCTAAACTGCTACTGATTGGATTTTTGTCTCACTTTGTTTATTAAATTAAGGTCTATTTTTCTAACCAGGTATAGTATCTTTTTGTGTTGTGCTTTCAATGTTTTACTGTTTGTAGTTTTGCGCAAACACTTAACACATTGCCGCTTAAGTTAAGTCTGACTGCTCTGTGCCAAGCTACCACGGGGTGAGTACAGGTTAAATTAGCAAGTGTATCTAAATTACCCTCACAAGGATTGTGGTTCCTGCTTGGACAGGGTGCACACCACTGCCAAGCTGAAATCTAAGCCCATATTAATGCTCAGTTTGCACTGAATGGCTTAATTTTTTTACGCTAATTCAGCACAAACTTAACTTCATATTTATATTTTGATGCTAGACCCATCTAGCACCAAAATATGGGAGTTTAAGTCATTTATTGGATGTGTGAAACTACCTTGCGTCAATGAGATGCAAGGTGGATGTTCCCTTACAAAAAATGACTCTAAGGCCCTAGGGCCTTATTTATCTTCCTGTGCAAAAATGGTGCACAGGAGGGAGGTGGGCCCAAATAATGGTGCTAAGCCTGCTAAGTGCCATTATTTAACGCCTTGGTCAGGGCAGGCGTTAGGGGACCTGTGGAGCCATTTCCATGGTCAGACACCATGGAATGGGTCCACAGGTGCCTTCACCAGCCCCAGGAACACCCCCACCAAAGAGACACCGGAGGATTGGTAAGTAGAGGTAAGTATTTTTTAAGGTTTTTTTAAGTGCCATTGGGGGCCCTGAAATGGGCCTCCCTACATGGCACTGGGTGCAATGACCATGCCCAGGGGACCCTTTTTTTTGCCTCTAACCAGCCTAACATAATTTTTTGGTGCAAATCCCCCTTCTCCATACCGCACCATTCCAGAAATTTGGCACCGGTTGGTGTCCTGAAATGTTGCAAGCCGGCACTAATCTTTTTGACACGAAACTGCGCAAACGCAGTTTTCCATCAAAAAGTATAAATGTGGGCCCTAATTTCTAAGAGTTGTGAACCTGTATTGATTATAGGGCTATTGATTGTGTAACAATTAGGAACCGATATCCTCTACTTCTCATCTCAGCTCTCTTAGATCAGGTAAAGAAGGCAACTATTTTTACTAAATTAGATCTTAGGGGAGCCTATCATTTAATTATAGAAAGAGAGGGTGACAAATGGAAAACTGTATGCTGCACCAAATTTTTTTATATGAATATCTCGTAATACTGTCTAGTTTATCTAAGGCTCCTACTGCTTTTTGGTTTTTATCAGCAAGATATTGGGTGACTATATTGACACCTGTGCAGTAGTGTATATCGATGACATCTTGATATTCTCTAAGACGAAGGAAGAGCATATTGAACACGTGAAAAAAATCTTGCTAAAGTTAAGGGAACATTATTTACTTGTGAAAATAGAAAATTTGTTCTTCAACGTAGATGAGGTGGATTTTTTGGGATTAATTATATCATCCGATGCAATACAAATGGATCCCAAGAAAGTAGATACTTTTCAGGAATGGAAATCCCCACAGTCTGTTAATGATGAGCAGTTTCCTGGGTTTTAACAATGTTTACAGATGGTTCATCAATCATTTGTTGGCTTTGGTCCACCCAATTGCCAGTCTTCTAAAAAAAAAAGGAGTATGTTTTCATTGGACAGAACAGGCAGGAAACACTTTTCAAACCTTAAAATTAAAATTCATGACAGCCCCATTTATAAAACATCCAGATTCTTCTCAACCGTTTATTGTAGAGGCAAATGCATCTCAGATAGCTGTGGGTGGTGTCATGTCTTAGAGACATGTAAGTACCGAACAAATACACCCTGTAGCCTACTATTCACACAAAGTAAGCCCAGGTGTATCCAATTATGCTATAACAGATAGAAAACTGCTAGCAAATAAGTATGCCTTGAGGAGTTGAGACATTATTTATTAGGAGAACAGCATATTGTTACCACAATTAAAGACCATCAAAGTTTTCAGTTTCTAAAAGGTTCAATTTTGACGCTTAGTGACGATGCATGCTAAATCCGGGCGCATTGTGATGAGGAACTGCACCGCGTGGTTCTTGCATTTTTTCAGCAGCCGCAAGCAGGTGCTTCATTGTTTCTCCTGCCACGATGCAGGTGATGCATCGATTTCCCAGCTGCGATGCAGGTGGTGCATCATTTTTACACCTGCATTGCAGGTGCTGTGTCAAAAGTTTTACCGCATGGCTCTTATGCATGGATTTCCAACTTGGTTCCCCCACCTTCACCTTTCAAGGGCCCAGGGACTGGATAGGGCACCACTTGGCAGGGTAGGAGTCTCAACAGAGAGTCCAGGTGCTGGCAGAGGAAGTCTTTGATTGCCCTGAGATTTCAAAACAGGAGGCAAGCCAGTCCAATCCCTTAGAGACACGTCACAAGCAGGAATATACAACAAAGTCCAGTCTTTGTCCTCTTTGAGGTAGACACAACAACTGCAGGCCAACCCAGCAAAGCTTAGTCACAGGCAAAGGGGCAGCACTCCTCCTCCAGCTCTTCAGCTCTTTTCTGTGGCAGAAGTTCCTCTTGGCTCCAGAATTAATCTAAAAATCAGGGGTTTGGGGTCCACTACTTATACCCCTTTCGGCCTTTGAAGTAAGCAAACTTCAAAGGAAAGTCTCTGTTGTTGATAAGATCCTGCCTTACCTAGGCCTGGCCCCGGACACACATCAGGGGGTTAGAGACTGCATTGTGTGAGGACAGGCACAGTCCATTGAGGTGTAAGTGTAAGCTCTTCCCTCCCCACTTTAGCCCAGGAGACTCATTAGGATATGCAGGCTACACCCCAGCTCCTTTTGTGTCACTGTCTAGAGGGAATTCACAATAGCCCAACTGTCAGTCTGACCCAGACGTGGTATACACAAACAGGCAGAGGCACAGAATGGAAAGCAAAGCGGACTGGCAAGCCTCATTCCAGATCTCCTTTTTTCGTTGCTTCTTGGAGGTTAACCCAGTCAATGGAGCAACAATAGTGCCATACCCCTTTACAAACCTCCTACAAAATATCCTGTAAGACCTAGAAAGGTTCTCACCTCTGTCTGGGTCTTGGGAGGCTCCAAAGCCAGAAAGGTGTCAATCTTTGCTTGTAGGGGTGCCACCTGGCCACTCACCACCTGGTGTCCCAGGTACACCACTGAACTCTTCCCTATTTGGCACTTAATAGCCTTAATAGTGAGGCCTGCCTTCTGCAGAGCCGTCAACACTTTGCAAAGATCCTGCAGGTATTTCTCCTAGCTGGAGCTGAACACTGCAATGTCATCCAGTTAGGCTGCATTGAAATCCTCAAACCCAGCCAAAACCTGGTTGATGAACCTCCGAGAGGTGGCAGGGGCATTTTCCATCCCAAAGGGCATATCCCTGAACTGGTAGTGCCCATCTGGGGTAGAAAATGCTGATCTTTCCTTTGCCCCCTCAATGAGGGCAATTTGCTTGTACCCAGAGGTTAGTTCAAATGTGGTAAGAAACTTGGCAGTTCCAAACTGATCAATTATCTCATCAGCTCTGGGGATGGGATGCGCTTCATTCTTTGTGGTGGCGTTAAGTCCATGGTAGTCCACACAGAACCTGAGTTCTAGGGTGGCATCCGGGGAAGCAGCCTTTGGGACCAAGCCCACTGGGCTGGCCCATGGACTTCTGGAAAACCCAATCACCCCTAACGCTAACATCTTGGACATGTCATCCTTGATGCTAGCCCTGAACTTGTCAATCACTCTGGTAATCTTTTGCTCTACAGGTGGACTGCTCCCAGTGTCCACATCATGTGTACACAGGTGAGTGACCCCTGGGATGAAGGAGAACAGGGAGGTAAACTGTCCTAACACCTAGCAACAGTCCCTCTGTTGCTCTGGGGTGAGTGAGGGGGGGAGGTTCACACCCTCAACAGGCCCATCTTTCTCCTAGACAGATAGGAGATCAGAAAGAGGCTCACTCTCTTCTTCCACCCATGATCTGTTGCTAGGAGCATTGTCAAATCAAACCTCTCAAAGTGAGGTGTGAGGTGGTTCACATATAGGACCGTTAGAGGGTTCCTTGGAGTCCGCAAGTTCACCATATAGGTAAACTCACTCTTGCCCTCCACCACGTCAAAAGGCCCAGTCCACTTACCTTGGAGGGCACGAGGCTCCACTCGGGCCATGACCCACACTTTCTGGCCAGGGTGAAACTCAACCAGAGTGGAATTGTGGTCATACCACTGTTTCTTCTGATCCTTCTAGCTATCAGGGTCGCCTGAACGAGTTTCCTGAAGTGTGCCGTCTTATGTAAGCTTACTGGAGGTCTTCTCCAAGCCCTCCTTGCCTGGCCATATAACAACTCAAGGGGACTAAAACCAAATCCCTTCTGTGGCACCTTCCTGTAAGCAAACAAAAGGCATGGCAAGAGGACATCTCACCTGTGCCTCATAGGCTTTGACAGGCCCATAATCATGCCCTTCAGGGTTCAATTGAATCTCTCAACCAAGCCATTTCCTTGGGGGTGTTCAGGAATAGTGAACTTGTAGGTCGCCGCACACTCCTTCCACAGGGAATTCATATGAGTCGATATGAAGTTGGTACCCCTGTCAGATACCACCTCCTTGGGGAACCCCATGTGGGTAAAGACCCGCTTCAATTCCCAGCCCACCACAGGGGCTGTGATTTATTTCAGAAGGGTAGCTTCCAGGTTCCAGAGGCCCCACAATGTCAATCCTCACCCTTTCCAAGGGGGTGATGACCACAGGGAAAAGTTGGAGGTGAGCCTTACATTTCCCCCAACTCTTGCCACTTGCTTGACAAATTTGGCAAGCTGTACAATATGCATCAGAGTGCCTGTGCATTTGGGGTCAGTAAAAGTGGGTGTCAATCCTTTCAAAGGTCTTGTCCTGGCCCAAATGTCCTGCTAAAGGCACATCATGAGCCAAACCCAGTAGGAAGGCTCTGAAGCACTGGGGTACCACAAGTATACTGCTGCCCCAGGCTCAGGAACCTTAGGCTCACTATACAAGAGGCCATCCTCCTAATATATCCACTGTGATCCAGACTCCTTTCCAGATGCCTGGTCTGTAGCTTGCTACCGCAGACCCTCCAGATTAGGGCATGACTTCTGCGCCTCACAGAATTCCTCCCTGGTGGGACTCCTTCTTGCTGCCAATGGTTCAGCTCGGGCACCTCCCCCAGTTCAGCTACTTGTTCCCCTGTAGTTCTCGGGTGTCCCCATGAGGTTCACCCTCCTCCCAGACCGTGGGAACTTCTAGGGCTGGGTTCCTGCTCCCCTTGCCCTCCCACTTCCTAGCAGGCACTTGGGCCACACGATCACGCCCCAGGGCCTCCTGATCATCCTGACAGGCTGCCATTGACTGGGTGGTCACACATGCCCACCCAGGCAGACCCAACATCTCCAAGTGTGACCTGTATTTCACCTCACTCCACCTCACGCCAAGGGGATTCCTCCAGGTCATTGCCTAGCAGACAATCAACAGGTATGGTTAGACTCACAGCTACCCTCAAGGAACCTGAGACCATCCCCCCCCCACTCAAAGGGAACCTAAGCCCCTTTGCACAGTCACTCAGCATTGTCTACTGCAATTACTTGGTGAAGTGAATGGGGAATTACCAGCTCCTCAGACACCAGGTGACTTCTCATAGTCACACTAGCTCCAGTGTCTCTCAGAGCCTCCACCCTCTGTCCATTGATGGTCACCCACTGCCTGTACTTCTTAGTGTTCTCACACACATGAGAGGGTCCTCTGGACCATCTCACTATCCCCTAGTGAGACAAGGGTGATCTTAGCTGGCTCCCACCCTTCACCTGGAACCAGCTCCTCCCCAAGAGCTACACTACCCTCTGACTGAGCACCAGTGGGTCCCTGTGTCCCCTTGGGGCATTTAGGGGTCCCCCTTCATGAGACCCACCTGATCACATGAATTGCACTTGTGGGGACCCTTTTCTGCAGGTTTCCCTAAAGAGACCCACGTTTTTTTTGTTGTTTTTTTTTTAACTGGGGACTGGGAATCCTTATTCTGGAACTATCTTGGGCCCCTTTAGACAACTTCCCCTGTTTACCCTTATCCCCCCCCCACTTCTTCTGATGAGGACCCTGCCCATCCCTTGGTGGAGCCTCCCCATGCCTCTTTTGGACACTGGTGCTTTCGCAACTGTCTGCTTCCTGAGAAAGCTTCCTAGGGCCAGTCAGCTTGCTGTCAGTTAGGTGCTGGTGCAGCTCTGGAAAACAAAGAGTATACAAGCTCTCCCAAGTAATCAAATTGTACAGCCCCTCATAAGTGGTCAACTTACTCCCCTTCACCCAAACATCAAGTGACCTGCAAAAAGAGTCTACACACTCCAACCAAGTTTGGGATTCCTTCTTCTTATAGGACCTAATCTTTCCCATATACTGATCAGGAGTAAGACCATTTCTGGTGAGTAGGGCATCCTTGATGATAGAGTAGGTGAGTCCCTGGGGATCCCCTAAGGATGTCAGAGTGCCCCTCCCCTCTGCCTCAAAGTGCTTCCACAGACCCACCCCCAAATGTGCTTCAGGGACCATGGTCATGTTGAGAACTGCCACATACCCCTTAAACCACAGATAGATGTCACCCTCCCTCCAATAATACTTTACTAAGAACTTTTGAATGTGTACCCTTCTCTCAGGCTGCACTGAGGTACTGCTGCCACCATCTCTGCTGGACTGGCTCCTTTGGTCCAGCTACCACAAACTTAATTCAAGAGACAAAAGCATCTTTTTATCTTCTATAGCCAACCTTCTCTCTTCCATTTCCATTTTAAGTTTCTCTAACTCCAACTGGTGCATTCCTCTCTGCTTGTCTGTCCTACAAATCCTCAGGGGTCATACCTTTGGATGAAACACCACTGCCTGCTATGGAGACCCTCCCCCCGGGAGGAACAGGGTTGCCCAACACCACATTATGAACACTCTGCACCTCCTCACCCTGATCCTCTTCCTCTGTGTGCCTCCCAGCCTCCTTGGCTGCCACCCATGCCTTAAATGCCTTTTGCAGCTCCTCCTTCCTGGCAGAGCTCTTGAATGGGCAGGCAAGATCCTTACAAAATTGCTTAGTTTGAGCTACTGTTTACTTCTCTAGTTTCTCCAACTCAAGCACAGCTTTTGAAGCCACAGCTGGTTCATTCCCAGATTGAGACATGCTTGTGAGTTTCAATAAAAATGCAGAGTTCCAAAAAGAACGGAGAATTCCAAGAAAAACCACAGAAAAGGAAGCAGAAGAAATCCAAAAAGAGAAAAAGCAAAAAGCAAGTAGTATGTGGTCACGTAATGGTCTGCACTGAAAACAGTAGTGTACACTTAGGGCCAGATGTAGGTAGCTGTTTGCATGTCGTAAACTGCAAAAAACGCAGTTTGCGCCATGTAAACAGCCTAAAGCGATGCTCATCCCCAAATTGCAAGTCGGTACCGACTCGCAATTTGGGGATGCGACTCGCAAATAGGAAGGGGTGTTCCCTTCCTATTTGCGACCGCATCGCCATGCTGAGTTGCTTTGTGTCCGCGAATGCGGTCGCAAACCAACTCGCAGTTACCACCCACTTGAAGTGGGTGGTAACTCATTCCCAAAAGGGAAGGGGTACCCATGGGACCCCTTCCCCTTTGTGAATGCCCCAAAAAATGTTTTTTCATAGCAGGCAGTGGTCCTATGGACCACAGCCTACTCTGAAAAAAACTAAACCAAATGGTTTCGGAAGTTTTTCTTTTGCAACTCGCTTTCCTTTAAGGAAAACGGGCTGCAAAAAGAAAAAAAAAAAATGCTTTATTAAAAAAGCAGTCACAGACATGGAGGTGTGCTGACTTCAGCAGGCCAACATCCCTGTGAGTGCATGGACTTGATATGGGGTCGCAAACTGCGACCCCATAGCGAGTCGCAGAAGGTGTCTGAGACACCTTTCTGCATATGGTTTTGCGAGTTGCAAATTGCGAGTCGGTATGACTCGCAATTTGCAACTCGCAAAACTTTACTTACCTACATCTGGCCCTAAATCACTGTATGTCAAGTACAAATACAAGTTCTATCCTCACCACTGACACCAATGTTAGAAATGGGGTCTCTGGTTGCCAGTCAGTTGCACTCTGTTCAAGCAGGGACCCTCACTCTAGTCAGGACAATGGAAATACACACTTACGATATCCCCTGCTCACCCCCTTGGTAGCTTGGCACAAGCAGTCAGGCTTATCTCAAAGGCAATGTGTAAAGTATTTGTACCACAACACACAGTAATACAGTGACAACACTACCGATGGACATCATTCCAGTTAAGAAAAATAGCCAATATTTAACTAAATCAAAATACACACTTAAAGTTATGAATTGTTCAAATAAAGAGTCTTACAGCATAAGAAACAATGGATGCGTTGATGTTACACAAAGTACCTGATTTGCATCAAAAATAAAGCTGCTCGAATGGATATGCAACAGAAAAGTCAGCGATGATTCGATTCCTCACTCGCAAGTGAGGCAGTGCATCGTTTCTTCTCTGGACGGGTAGGCGATGCATCATTTTTCTCTCTCACAAGACAGTGATGCATTGATTTCCAGACAGGCACCTCGAGTCCGGGCAGGTTCACATCGATTTTGATGCCCAGCGAATATCCTGCCACACGGTGATGAGGAACTGCACTGCATGGGACTTGCATCAATTTCAGCAGCCGTAAGTCAGTGTTGCGTTGTTTCTCCAGCCTTGATGTAGGTGATGTGTTGACTTCTAAAGCGCGATACAGGTGGTGCATCGATTTCTCACCCGCGGTGCGAGTGGTGTATCCTTTTTACAGCCACGTTGCAATTTTCCCCGCACGACTCCTGTGTGTGGAATTTCACCTTAGTTCCACCAGCTTCATCTTTCAAGGGCCCAGGGACTGGATAGGGCACCACTCGGAGGGTAGGAGTCTCAGCAGAGAATCCAAGTCCTGGCAGAGGAAGTCTTTGATAGCCCTGACACTTTAAAACAGAAGGCAAGCTCAGTCCAAGCCTATGGAGATACTTCACCAGCAGGAATATACCACAAAGTCCAGCCTTTGTCCTCTTTCAAAGAGAAGCAGTAACTGCAGGCCAACCCTGTCACAGGCAAAGGGGCAGCACTCCTCCTCCAACTCTTCAGCTCTTCTCCTTGGCAGAGGTTCCCCTTGGTTCCAGAAGTAATCTAACAATCTGGGGTTTTGATTCCACTACGTATATCCCTGTCTGCCTTTGAAGTAGGCAAATTTCAAAGGAAAGTCTCTGTTGTTGACAAGATCCTGCCTTGCCTAGGCCTGGCCCCAGACACACACCAGGGGGTTGGAGACTGTATTGTGTCAGGACAGGCACAGCCCATTGAGGTGTAAGTGTAAGCTCGTCCCTCCCCACTGTAGCCCAGGAGACTCATTAGGATATGCAGGCTACACCCCAGCTCCTTATGTGTCACTGTCTAGAGGGAATTCACAATAGCCCAACTGTCAGTCTGACCCAGACGTGGTATACACAAACAGGCAGAGGCACAGAATGGTTAAGCAATAAAATGTCTACTTTCTGAATGTGGCATTTTCAAACTGATAATTTAAAAAACAACTTTACCAAATGATGTATTTTTAAATGGAGAACTCAGAAACCTCAAACTCCATATCTCTATCTGCTCCCAATTGGAAACTTACTTAAAAGATATTTAAAGGCAGTCCCCATGAGAGAGATAGGCCTTGAAACAGTGAAAACCGAATTTGGAAGTATTTCACTGTCAGGACATGTAAAACACATCAGTACATGTCCTACCTTTAACATACACTGCACCCTGTCCATGGGACTACATAGGGCCTACTTTAGGTGTGCCTTACATGTACAAAAAGGGAAGGTTTGGCCTGACAAGTGGGTACACCTGTGAGGTCGAATTGGCAGTTCAGAACTGCACACACAGACACTCCAGTGGCAGGTCTGAGCCATGTTTACAGGGCTACTCATGTGGGTAACACAATCTTTGCTGCAGGCCCACTAGTAGCATTTAATGTACGGGCCCTGGGCACCTCTAGTGCACTTTACTAGGGACTTACTAGTTAATCAAATATAGCAATTATGGAAAAGTCAATTACCTATACAATCTACACAGAGATTACTTGCACTGTAGCACTGGTCAGCATTGGGAAAGTGCCTAAGTGCCCAAAACAGCAAAACCAAAGACCAGCACACAGTCAACACATAAGAAGCAGAGGAGACTATGCCAAGGATGTTAGGTTTAACAACACTTACCTGTTACACCTTTGTGAAGGTTTAAATTCCACCTTTTTCTTTGCTACTGGTGAGGTTTACACTGAAACAACAAAGGAACATCAGAACAAGTGACCAACAGCAAACCATTTTATAAGGATTCTGGTAAGCATGTTATAACTATCTTTAAAAGGATACTTACAGTCGTTGGAGAATTTGTTGGATTTCCTTAACATTTTAGAGACTGCTTTTTTTAAATGTCCTATACTCTTTGGAAGGACCCTACAGGAACCAGCATAAGATACTCTATAATTGTACATGGTTATAGACTTTGTATTATATAGAGACTGTTAAAAGAAGGACTCATTTAGACTTACTTGGATTCCGGAATGAACTCACGTTGTTAAAGAAGTTAATAAGTCTGTTATTTAATTGGGATTCTGGGGAGAACATATTCCTTATGTGAGGAGTTTATACGAGGTATAGTGATTTTGCAAATGAAAAGAGGGATGAGCAGGAGAGTAGTATTACACACACCTATACATGAGAATTAACTTGCTATTTTTACCTTTGTGGCTCTCTTTTGTAGAAAAAACTAAATCTAATAGAAGTGTGGGGTTTTTGTATGTCAATGGGGACTGAGGGAATTTTGGGTAATAGCACATACATGAAAAAAATATTTGTTAGTAAACAATTATTATTTGATGCCAATTGTGTTAAGGAAGAATAACAGTGTTTTGCGTTTCCTTCAGATAACAGACACCATAGGAATTGACACCCCTTTTAGATCCCTGGAAGTCCAAAACAGATCAAGCTCCATCAACTGTGTCTTTTTTCTCCAATTCCCCTTTACCCTGAGTGTTGTTGTGACTAGAGAGAGTGATACATATACCCTCTTAGTTAGCAGGATTTGGGAGCTAGAAGTTGGCTTCTAGAGACTTGTTTCGCTCCCACAAGATCCAAACACAGCCTTCTTTTGAAGCTATGTTGTGTTCCAACGTTACAGCCTGAGTACTAGAAAGTAATGCCTTCTTCAGCTCTCCCTATGGGTCTTTGTGAACCATGGCAGGTTCATAACCTTGCGCAATAACAGGCACTGTTCACAACATTTGCTCTATTTAATTTTTGGCAACAAAAAACAATCCATGGTAAGATTAGAAGAAGAAAGAGTCAGATGTATCAAACTTTTTTGCGATCGCAAACGGCCCAATGCAAAAATGCATTTTGGTATGTATCAAATTGAATTTGTGACTACATACCGATTTGGTATTAGGAAGGGGCCTGTCAAGGGCATCCCTTCCGAATACCGAATCGCAGAGGTATGTATGATTGTTTTGTGACCGTGAATGAGGTCGCAAAACAATCACAGTTACCACCAATTTTAAATTGGTGGTAACCCATTCTCAAAGGAGACCCCCTTCCCCTTTGTGAATGCATGCAAAAACATTTTTCTTTTTTGAACGCATCCCGTTTTCCTTTAAGGAAAATGGGCTACATTTTAAAAGAAATTGATTGCTTTATTTAAAAGCAATCACAGACATAGTGGTCTGCTGAGCCCTGCAGGCCACCATCCCTGTGATTGTAGCCATTCGCAATGGGTCGCAAATTGCGACCTACCTCATGAATATTAATGAGGTAGGTCCATTTGCGACCCCTTGCGAATCACTATATGAAACTCCTGGAGTTTCATACATTCCAATAGTGATTACTCAATTGTGATTTGCAAAATATTGCAATTAAGTTATTGCTATTGGAAATAATGATACATCTCACATTCTTCTTGGAAGAGGCTGCTTATTTTTCAACAGAGCTGCCAGATAGAAAGGGATTGGTGGGGTCAGAAGAACAAACATGCCACGGAGAGGGTTTATTGTAAGTTGAGTGGATACATTAATGACCACCAGTAGGATCAGATGTAGTTAGATACTCAGCTCTGGCCTATATGGCTCAACTGCCCATCAGAGAACCAGAATAACCCTGACATTCCATAACATCATTGGGTACCTGACAAGCAGCACAGCACATCAGCCTCAGGGAAGTACAAGATTTAATAGCAAATCCAGGTCTACAAATGTTTGTAGATTTGAATTTGCATGAAAGTCCATGGGTAGAAATACAGAAACACTCAGGCACCACCTACATAATGTCTCCTTGACACAAAGTATCACAAGGCACTGTATGGTGCTGCATTCCATTGCTTTGGGTCACAACCGAAAACAAATCTTAATTTGAGTTGGATTATGAACACCAACCCAACACCCTGCATTGGTTCTGTATTTAAAAAGTAATGGAAATTGAATCGAAGCGTTTGTAAATCTGGATTGCTATTATTACCTGTCTGTAGACGATTATGCCACGTGTTTGGCGATGATAGATAGATAGATAGATAGATAGATAGATAGATAGATAGATAGATAGATAGATAGATAGACAGACAGACAGATAGACTGACAGACAGATTTTCAATATAGAGCTTATTTCATTTATAAAACATGAATTCCTACGACGTGTTAGTTTAAACGTCTGCCCGTTGTTTCCCATGTAAGCGTGCTGCAGCACGAGTAGGGGTGGTCAAGTGTAGTGCATGACTTACTCCAAGGACGGGATAAATACATTTAAGCCTGTTTTGACAATGTTAGGGATGTAGTAACTTTGGAATTGTGTTTTATGAATTGCAACGGTCTTACACTATTTTGCCTTCATTTACGTATTACCTTTTGTGTGTAATTATTCCCCATTTTCGCATCATTCCCCCAGGTTCCTCCCACATTTGCTTAGAAAAAGAATAATTCTGAGTGTGGATTTCTCCAACACTGGCTCAGAGAGAGCTCTGAACAGAAAAATATAGGGAAGGCAGAGATCTCCACCCCCAGGTTTGTGAATAGCATCTTTTAGTAAATTGTACTAATAGGATACTACTTTCGTACTAAAAATTGTAGTCAGTGAATCTAGCCCTGTGAGGTAGGCCGCATAAGTTCTAAATTCATTATTTGATTTAAAGAAATATATTTATTTGGACATTCCCGGTGGTTTACATATAAGAATCTTGTCATGACATCACCCATTTTGAACACATTCACACTTTCTCAACCACAGCAACGTCATCGACAAGTCGGTGCTATTTGTTAACCTTATGCTAATGCACCTTTGTGATGCATATAATTGCAGAACATTGTATTAATTTGGTTATTATAAAAGGCAGTTGAAGCAGCACTGAATAACGCAGGGCTAGTGTCCGCACAACCCTTACTTACGGTACCCTAATTGCAAAATCACACTAGCTCCTTGAACCAGGCTGTAATTAAAAATATATATATATATATATATATATAATACAAGCTGCAATTTATGACAGTGTAAATTCCCTCGAAACAAACTCAATACAACCGATATAAGGAAAAAATAGCCTTTCTTTATAATTCTTCTTGAGCCTTCCCAACTCTCACAGGAGTCCTTTTATAGTTTCAAGAGAACAATGAAGAGTCATTCTGAAAAAAAATGTGATTCAAAAAGTACAGGTAAGTTCTTTATAATTATTCCATTAGTCTCTCTGAAATTTTTTATCTGTCTGCTTTCAGCCGCACTGAAGACTCAAATAGGCACCCAGGACGTAATTTATTTCCACTGTCTATCCAATTTATGAACCAATTAATTTACAGTTTCCGTGTTTGAGTTAAATCACTGGCTTAATATTCCAATCGCCTACACATTAGAATTTTATAGGACAAATCTTTGCCTTGTGTAGTTTAAAGTAGATTTTTCTCAATATTGGTCTCTAGGGTGGTGGCATAAACGTAATCCAATATTAAATCGATCAATAACAACCACTCTTCTGTTTCTCATTGGCGAAACAAGAACGTACTTTGTTCAATTGCTGAAAAAAGAGGTGATATTCAAGCCCTATAAATAGCTATTAAGTTACTGCTTAATCAATGATATCATTCTTTTAATACAGACAAATGTTAGGGCTTCAAAAATACAATTTCCACAAACAAAGTCATGGGTATTTTCCAGTGTCACAAATCTGAAACTGCGAGGTATGTGAAATTCCTAGAACCTCACCAGGGAGTGAAATTTCCCCCAAAGCAGACTTCAGATGTTTCTAACCAGAATTATATTTTGTGGGAGAATTACTGGGTAAAAAGTGGGCAGTGGTGGGTTTTCTCCAAAAACTACTCTTACTAAGTTTTTCAGCAAAGTCTTTTTAGGTCTTGAGTACATGCAGACACCTGTAGAGAGACCTATTGTTTCCTTTTGTACTTAAGGGCAGATTTACCAAGATTTTCCAAGGTTTTGGGATGGTGCAAAAGTCAGGAAAGTGATGTCAACCAGTGCAAAATCTTGATAATCTGGTGCAAGGGTGTGTTCATGGTGCAAATCAGCCTAAAGTGTGCCAGAGCAAGAGCAGCAATGCCAAATCCTAGTAGGTATGATGATGTCTTACTCTTTCCCTTGCATGTTACCTGCTCAGCAATTTTGGGTGCTCTGCTGTGTTGAGTGAGTTCTTTGTAAATTGGGACTAAGGGTGGGCTTTGGGTCAGCCCTTTGCTCATGATAGGATGGTTTTGTTTTCTGTCTCAGTTAAGTGCTTCCGATTTAATGGCTTTTCTCCCTTTACTTGTGTTCATTTCACGCAGGAACATTTAAGTCTGACTGTGCTCTGATTGGGTGAATTGTAGCTTTGCGCCATTTACTTGTGGCAGCTCTTTTAGTTCTTGTTAGTTTCATGAAACATAATAGCAAAAACACAATAGTATTTATTCAAAAGTATTTAATAACCATCTGTATTCATAGCACTGCTCAAATATCAACAACAATTTACTTATATCATAGATCACCCCAGAGAAGAACATGTCAATACAATCCAGTCGATTTTACCATCACTTTAATGACATTTTACTTGCATACACCCTCCTAAAACATAATTTTCTAAAGCTAAAAGGTCGAAGGCACTTTTATTTACCAGTGACTGATAGTTTCTATGTATATTATAGTGTCATCACAGTCTGCCATAAGACCTAAGACATTTATGGAAACCTGTGGCATTGATCATCATAAAGCAGTTTGGGCATATTTATTATAGCCTTGTGGCCCTCCGTAGTGGGCTATATCGGTGATTAAAGGCCAGCTCCAGCATTAAAGGCCCAAGCTGTGAAAGTGCAACATTGGTATGTTGATGCTCCAGGCTTCTACCAGCCATTTGAAGCCCGGAGCACTCTATTGTCTTCAATGGAGTGCTCAACATTCCACAATATAGCCTTATAGCCCACTGTAGTGGGCTATACCAGCCATTAACGGCCCGTTCCAGCAAGGGCCTTTAACAAGGGAGCAGGCCTTTAATGGCCAATATGGCCCAGCAACTGCTGGCTGTAAGGCTAACAAAACATTCTGCCACTAAGGGGCAAAATGTTCTAATAATTAAAACAAAGGCCTCACAAACTGGCAGCTCATTTCACAACCAAGGCAGACACATTGGACTCCTATTTAAAACAGAAGAAAACCATCAGCACCCACCCCTTTCCTAAAATACCCTCTAAGAATAAACCAACCAAGCCTCTACAGTCCTTCCAACAAAATCCCAAGGTGAAATTATGGATTTGGTCAAAGCAAGCAGGCCTTCCGGTTGCCCTTCCTACCATTGTCCACCACATACGACCGTTATTAAAAAAACAATCCTAGACCCGCAGGACCCCAACGACTACAGACCAATCACAAATGGACCTCTTAACGCGTTCCTTTATGACTAATTTATACTCTGGGACTCGTTTTAGGCCGATTGAAGACAACTTAGGAGGAGATAACTAATCAACATCACAATCAATATATCAATAACGTCATCAATATTTACTATCACAAGACAATTCACTTTAGTCAAAGACGTTAATGAAACTCAGGAACCACCATGACCTTTCAGTCATGAATAACCACACCAGTTTAGTAAGATTTTGTGATTTTTATTCCCTATTGATTACAATTCTAATAGCAAGTTTATTAATTTCAATAGCAAAAAGCTCATCAACATTGTCATCATTTGGCAACTCAAATAAGTTTTCATCAAAGCAAGAATCACAATTATTAGAACATAACATGGCGTCAACATAGGTTAACCTTAGCAGAGTATCATTAACGCGTCAGTTCAACAAAGCATAGAATCAGTCATTTGTCTATTTGCGTCATTTGGTGAAACCCCTCCACTAACCTCGAATTAGCATTGCCATGTTGGACAATATGCAAAACAATTTAGCAACATCAATTTAGAAAACCTCTAACTATGGTCTCTGTCAAAAGTAGCAGTTGGTACCTAGAAAGGAAAAGCAAACAGACAATCACAATTTCATTGTCATATAGTTACCCTCCGTATTGGGTCAGCATACAGATTCTGTCTTCGTCTTCAGGACATCAGTCAATTCGCCACCCGCCCGGAACTCAGCAAGTCGGGCAAAAGGGTAAAGGTACTTCCCTCATAAGGAGGTAAAGTATAAACAGGCAATATAAGGCAAGAATGGTTTCAAAAAACAATCTAGCAAGTCACCAAACAGAGTGACAAAGTGCCTGGATCATATCAATAGCATTTCCCTAACTAATCCCTTTGACTTCCCGTGTCATAGGTTTTTATCCCTTTTTCGTTGTACAGTCCCCTAAAATTTAATTGGTCACCCCACTATCTCCCTCTAATAAGGATTCAATTAGCTCATCAAATTTGTCACCCCATAACAGTTCTCACGTAGTTTATTGGTCCTTATGATTGACGTCTTCAGGGGGTAGAATGTCCGGGATGATTTCATCCTCTAATGGTCCTTTGCACATCTTCAGTCAGTAGCTCCATTGTCTGTACCGGTTCAGGCGACCTTGTACCAGGTAATAATCTACACTGTTGCATTCAGCTAAAATGTTTCTATAAGCAAGTCGAATTTCATGAGAACGGATCTACTACGGTTACATTCATCTTCTAGCTTTGGAAAAAACAAGAGTTCATGTCCTTCAGCAAGTCAGCACACTGCACGTTAGAAAACACATTTAATATGAGAGCCAGGCAGCTAGGCCTCGCCTCATGCTAACTAAGGCCTAATGGCCTAAGGCCTAATGATTTATTAGCAGGACTTTAACATATAACCTTTTAATATTAGTGTAAAACCATATTTTATTAATACATTTCATCATTATTAGTCAATTTCATTAGTCTCCGTATAAATTGGCAGCCACTCCCCGGGAGCACATTTCAAGCATGCGTTATTGCAAAATACATTCATACATTTTCTATGCAGCATTATTATGCATTAGTTCATAAACATTTAATGTTAATATTGATTACATAAGCTACGCTCTCTCAGTCCCTCCTCTGATGACACTTGTCATCACACAAAACCTTTCCCTTCACAACCTCTCAGTTTCTTTAAATTGCGCATCTCAATTTCTTCTTTCCTATGGATCTTTCCCAAATTTCTTTGAACATTTCTTCTTTTTCCTTTTCTTCTTTTCTTTTATTACGTTTTGCCAAATCTCTTTTAATTCTTTTATTAATTTAGCATGATAACCACAGTCCCAATAGACAAATTAGAACAATTAGTATGCCCCCTACTATTTTTGCAAATACCCCATTCCAAATGCTACTAAACCAGTTCCCTACTTTGGTAATTCCTTTCCCAACCTTTTCCCAGACTCCAGGTTCTTTCAGCTCCTTCAAATCTGCACTGTCTTTTGTTAAGTTAGTAAGCATACCTCTAATCTTTTTACTATTATCCGGAATAAACGTACAACAATGGCGCTTGTTAAGCATCTTACAGACTCCACCACTCTTTGCTAAAAGAATGTCTAAAGCAATCCGGTTTTGAAGAGTCATAGCTCTTTCCGCAGCAAGTTCAGTATCCATCAGGAGTATAGACCCTGTGAAGTTTGTCTGCATGTTATCCACAATAGTAGACAACTTTCGTATCTTTATGGAGTTTAAGATAACCCCTACTGAAGGAATTATGGCTCCAAATATGTCACCTACGACAGCAGCCGCTGTCTCTCTCTTTTGTCTAGCATGATGTAATTCAGACATTTTAGGTAGTTGCTTTAAGTAATCAATCTGGTGGATCTTTGGGAAAACTATTCCCAAATAACATGTCCCATACCATCCTTTAGGAAGACGGTAATAAGCATTAAGTCCGCCTATATTATAGATCCCAGGGATTGCTGGATCCTGTCCATTTAACATGAACGTCCACTTACTCTGAAACAAAAACACATGCCTACATTCACTCGTTCCCACAAACAAGGTGTCATGCTCAGATTTTGGCCTATATATACAAAGCTTTCCTGCATGCAGTGCATCTATTGCTAATTTACCCTGTGTCTTCATTGCGGTGTAAGCATAATCATTTGCAAATGTGCGTTTTTCTAAGCCTTGTTCTAGCTTCTCCTTTAATGCCTTTCGTCTATCATCAGTATGATCTAAGAAGCTCTTCTCTACAGGCGTTAGTTAGCAAGTTAGATTATTGCGGTGCGTATCAGCTGTCCCAAATGTCACTGTTGGCTCAAAGAAACCCCTAACTATTTTTATGTTATTATCCTTAGCTAATTTATTTAGAAACTCAATCACAGGCACAAAAGAAAACACTACATATAGATTAGAGTAGAAGTATTGCACATGTTCCTGATTATAGAATCTCGTTAAAAGCAAACTACAACTAATTCCGTAAGTGAGTGGCAGACTATGGTAAGTAACCCCTTCTTGTACTGATGAAGGAATCTTTGTGCACACATAGCAATTTTTCGCATCCATTGTATCAACATACTCATTCAGCAAGCGATAGAAGACATTAGTAGATAGTTCCCTTTTTGAATTAGTTCCCTCATGCAAATATTTAGTATCCTGCTCAAACTTTTCCCACGGTGTTAGTGTAGCAGTCTCAGGAGTTGAAGCATTGTTAGTCACTTTCTTATCCACCAACGGCATTCCCACACTCACGCTTATAATTATTATTGCGCACATAATTCCCACAACAATCAAATAAGCACGAGTCCTACCTTTACTACTATTATCCCTAGTGTAACTCATGATCTGTTAAGAATCAGAATGTAGATTAATACAAAACAAACAATCAACTTGAGGACGATATAAAAGCTTTTTTATTTTTTTATTTTTCTTGTGCAAAGTCTCTCTTTCTCTCTTTAGCAAGTATTTACAGCGTTTCACTCACTCCAGGACCCTTTTGTCAAATCAGGTTAGCAGCTTGTCATAATCGTTTTTTCTGAGTCAATTCAGGTTATCAGTGTCACATCCGGTAATTTATCAGTCTCTTTTCTCAGCTTTTCAGCTTTCAATTTCGATTTTATCACAGTCTCTCTCTAGAGTTCAATTCAGGTGCCGTAGTATTGACCTGGAACCTCTCTATCAAAACAAAATGCCAAGAATTCTTGTTGCCATTCAGCTGATGTTGCATACGCCCATTCAGGACCTGCGTATCTTCTGTTTGCGACTCTTTTTCTTTTCAATTTGCGATTATCTTGCAACTCTACTTCACTGAGATCTTCTTTCCTGGTTGTGTCAACTTCTTCCTCTATTGTGTCATTAGGGATCACTTTCTCCCCTGCAGCTTGTGGCTCCGGCCAGTTATCTCCTTTAAGTGTTTTCTTTCTCCTTGGCCTTTCAGGACATTGAACAGCGCCCTCCTCTTGTGCTATGGTGGTTTCTCTTGATGGACCTCCAAGCGGCTCAGGAGGAGTCAGAACACCTTGACTTCCTTCTGCCTCACTTCCTTCACCTTCAGGGTCTGTTATGGGCTCAACTTCAAACCCGTATCCGTCTGCTTCTGGGAGAACCTCTCTTGATGTCGGTTCCCCTGCTGCCTCAGCTGAGGTAGGCTCACTGTCACCCCTCTCGAGCTCGTTTACCGTTTGAGTGACTAAGCTGTCCTCAGCAGGCTCTCCTTCAGTCTCAGTTCCCCTTTGATTTCTCTCCAGCCCTGAGACTTCCTTCTGTGCAGCTGTTGTTTTCGACAACTCAAGTTCCTCATCAGTTGGACACGTCACCTTCTTTGTGTGACTGGCATGTATCCAATTTGGAAGACCTGCACACTTCACAGCAGTAGTAATTGTCAGTATCACTTGATATGGCCCCTTCCAACTTGGCTCCAGACACGACTTCCTCACGTGTTTCTTGACAACAACCCAGTCACCGGCTTTCAGAGTCTGAGCTGGATCACTGATCGGTGGCAATGTAGTGGCCTCCACCTGGTGAGAAAAAGAGGGGACCACATCAGCTAGACCCTTGCAGTAGTCCAACACCATATCATCCGTCATTTTCACAAGAGCATTTGCAGGCACTGCGGGCAATCTCATAGCTCGACCCATTAGAATCTCGTGAGGAGATAGTCCTGTCTTCTTGTCAGGTGTGTTTCTTATTGACATCAGCACTAAGGGCAATACATCTGGCCATTTCAGATTGGTAGCTGCACACATTTTTGCCATCCTCGACTTCAAGGTACCATTCATCTGTTCCACTAGTCCTGATGCTTCAGGGCGATAGCTACAATGCAGCTTCTGTTCAATGTTCAATGCGGCACACAAGAGCTTAATCACATCATTGTCGAAGTGTCTGCCCCTATCTGATTCTAAAGAGATCCGAAACCCGAAACGTGGAATCAGTTCCCTAAGCAGCAGCTTTGCTACTGTGAGACTGTCATTCCTACGTGTAGGGTAAGCTTAAATCCAGTGACTGAACACACACACAATCACCAGCACGTACCTCAGTCCTCCACACACAGGCATCTCAATAAAATCCATCTGCATCCTGCTAAACGGACCTCCAGCTCTCCCAATGTGGCTCAAATTCACCACAGTCCCTTTCTCCGCATTCATCTGCTGACAGATGATGCACCTGTGACAGATAACCTCTGTAGCTTGTCTGAATTTTGGACTGAACCAATCGATTTTGAACAACCTGATCATTGCGTCTCTCCCAACAAGTGCTTGACCATGGTAAAACCTCCCAAACTGTGACAAAAGACTGTTTGGCAAAACCATTTTCCCCTCCTCTGAAACCCATAAGTCATCAGACCTTTGCACGCATTGCATTCTCTGCCAGGAATGTTTCTCCTCTTTGCTAGCACGTCCCTGTAATGATTTGAACTCATCTAAGGTGTCAACCACTCTTAATGCAGATGAGTTAAAATTTCAAGAGGTAACTGAATCGCATGCAACAAATCCTTAATTTTCTTGCCATTTTTCACTGGTGAACCAGAAGAGGTCATAAAACCCCTCTGTGACCATCGTTGGCCAAAATCATGCACAATTCCAAATCCATATCTGCTGTCATTATAGATAGTGACTTTCTGATTTTCAGCTGCGTGGCATGCCCTGGTATGAGCAATCAATTCAGCCACTTGAGCAGAGTACACTCTTTCGAGCCAGGAAGCTTCTAAAATACCGGTGATTGTACACACGGCATATCCAGCTCTCAGTACTCCTACTGCATCTCTCAAGCATGAACCATCAACAAACATAATGTAATCATTCTCCTCTAATTGAGTATCTTTAATGTCAGGTCTCGGGTTCGTGCACAGATCTGTTACCTCAAGACAATCATGTTCGACTTCGTCAGCATCATCAATGTCTGCATTTTCAATAGGAAGCAAAGTTGCCGGGTTCAATACAGTACATCTCTTAAGAGAAACATTAGGTGACCCCAGTATAATTGTATCATATCTGGTGAGTCTCGCATTTGTCATATGCTGCGTCTTTGTTCGGGTCAACAGAATTTCAACTGAATGAGGGACCATTACTGTTAAGGGATGTCCCATCACTATACCTTCACGATGAGTGAGGCTTTGACCAACTGCTGTAACTGCACGCAAACAACCTGGTAAGACTGCTGCGACTGGGTCCAAAGTAGCTGAAAAATATGCTACTGGGCGGTTTGCACCTCCATGGACCTGTGTAAGGACAGACAAAGAACAAGCGTCACGTTCATGACAAAACAGTACAAATGGCTTTGTGTAATCAGGCATACCTAAAACTGGTGCCCTGCACATACTTTCCCTCTGCTCCATGAATGCCTTCATCTCTTTCTCGGACATGGTTGTAGCACCCGAGCCATCCTGAATCTCTTTAACCGTAAACCTCACCAAAGGTTTAGAGATAATCGAGAAGTTGGGAATTCACTGACATCTCTCTTTGTCGTTGGGGGATTCATCTGTAGTATGGCTGTCACTCTCTCCTTGGATATTCTCCTAGACCCCTTTTCAATCAGGTGACCTAAGTATTTCATCTCTTTCTGACAGTACTGTAGTTCCTTTGGGGACACTTTGGTGGTCATTCTGACCTCGGCGGTAAAAGGCGCCTACCGCCGGTCAGAAATCCTCCATAATTCCGCCGCGGTCGCGGTAACCTGCCACGGTCATTCTGACCCGCAGCAGCCAAACCTCCGAAAATCCGACAGCCACAACAGACCGCCAGACCAGCGGTCGGCGGAAAAGTGGAGGTGACCAAACCTCCACCGTCACGCCAACAGAAATACGCCCATGCCATTACGACCCACGAATCCACGCGGCGGTCTTTCAAACGCGGTTTTCCATTGGCGGGACACACCGCCGCGGTCAGAATACACACAAACGAACAAAACTCAGCCACATTGGACGATTTGAATTCCACACACCTGATACACATACACACACCACTCCCACACACACAATACAATATAAAACACACACCCACATTACCCACAAACCCCTACGACCAATAATTCAGAAAGAAGCACTGAGAGACACATCAGCGATCACAGAATACCATCACACAGAGGCACACTACACCATCACCCACACAATATCCACACACAAAACAACACACACCACCACACTCAACACACTTAACTACACATACTCCACCCCACACATCATACACACCACTCCATGGCACCCCAAAGACACCCCCGCTTCTCAGACGAAGAACTCAGGGTCATGGTGGAGGAAATCGTTCAGGTAGAGCCCCAGCTCTTCGGCACACAGGTCCAATACACCAGCATTGCCCGGAGGACGGAGCTATGGCAGAGGATTGTCGACAGGGTCAACGCTGTGGGACAGCACCCCAGAAATCGGGAAGACATCAGGAAGCGATGGAACGACCTACAGGGGATGGTGCGTTCCATGGTATCCAGGCACAACATCGCCGTGCAGAAGACTGGCGGAGGACCCCCACCTCAACCCCCACAATTTACAACATGGGAGGAGGAAGTCTTGAACATCCTGCATCCTGACGGCCTCGCAGGAGTCGGCGGAGGAATGGATACTGGTAAGTTGAAGCTTCAATACTGCTTCCCCCCCACCTGCATGCCAAATCATACCCCAACCCTCACCCCCATCCTCGAACCCCACCCTCACCCCCATCCTCGAACCCCACCCTCACCCCCACCCCCATCCTCACCCCCACCCTCACCCCCACCACCATCCTCACCCCCACCACCATCCTCACCCCCACCCCCAGCACACCTATTCCCTGCCAATGTCTCACCATCACAACCCACACATCCCAAAACCTAGGCCTGCATGCGTCCACTAAGCATGGACACCCATCACCAAAGCATGCCCAATGCATATACACATCCCCCCCACAAGCCACCCTCACCAAAGCCCCCACACACGAATGCCAGCACTTGGGGACACGGGAACCCACAGATACACCCATATGCCACACATTGAAACTATAACCATACCTCTATACCCCTGCAGGACCCGACCGTCAACACACCGCCACGGAGGGCCCAGAATTCTCCACACCCCCCACCCAAGAGGCCGTCAGCGATGACAGCAGCTCTGTCGACCTGGACACTGATGACCAGCCCGGACCATCGGGGACCTCTGGACAGTCGGTTCCCCTCACACAGGCACAGGCCACTACAGACCCAAACCCCTCTGGGAACACCGGCACAGCTCCCACCCAGCGGGCCCATGCCTCTGTCTCCAGGGCGCGTCAATCTGCGGTGTGTCTACCACTACAGGGCACCCAGGATAACCCACCACCCCAACAACAACAGGGCCCGGGGGGCAGTGGTAGTGGGCACACCGGCCAGGGGGCAGAGGCCCAGGGAAACAGGGCAACTCGGAGGGCAGCTGTGCGACAGGGGAGGGACGGGCCCAGGGAACCCACTCTCCACGAGGCCCTCACCACCATCATGGGAGCATACAACCGCTCCCAGGAGACGATGGCGACGGTACTGGCCCGGTTCCAGGAGATCCAGGTACTGCAGGAGGAACACTATCGGGGGTACAGGGAGGACATCAGAGCCCTCACCTCCACCCTGGTTACCATGGTAGGGCTGCTGCAGGACCTAATCAACACCAGGACGGACACTCAACAACAACAAAGGGCCCCTGCCACTAGCCTGGCCCAAGAACAGCCAACCACCTCCGCCGGCGCTAGTGGACAGGAGGCCCCCGCACAACAGCAGCCCACCAGACCCCCACCTCCTGCAGGAGAAGAACCACCCCGCAAGAGGGCCCTGAGATCTCGCAAGAAGACAGAGTAGGATGTCAAGACCCCCGCCAGCAAAGGATACCACCTGATGTCAGCCCACTGTCCCACATTGTCACCCTGTCCATCCTTGAACTGCCCATGCTCCATCTCTCCACAGGCCTCTGGACAATGCACCTGTGTGACTGTTACTCTGGACTCTGCCCTGGACATTCCTTCACCATAGCCCCCACCCACTTGAAACCACCCATCCCATTTTGAGCACTGAAATAAACACCTATTTTGCACAAAACTATCTGGAGTCTGGCTGTGATTTCAAAATATTGTAATTGACATGACATTGCAAATATGTCCTTGTACATAGTGAAGTCAACAAACAGCTGCCACAAAGCTGTAGTCCATGGGGAAACGAAGCACAGGACTCGTAGTGGGGACCCCAGATCTGAAATAGGGAGGGAAAAGCCACAACTCAGTCATCATACACTGGGGCAAATAGACAGGCAGCAGAGATGCAGGATAGTAGTTCACATTTACTAAATTATGTTTGAATTGTTACCTGTGTCCTATTGGAAGTACTGTTCAATGATTCTGTCCCTGTTGTCTGTTTCAGCACCGTCGTCTTCCTCCTCGTCACTCTCCACAGGTTCCACAGCTGCCACAACACCACCGTCTCGACCATCCTCCTGCAGGAAAGGCACCTGGCGGCGCAAAGCCAGGTTGTGAAGCATGCAGCAGGCCACGATGATGTGACACACCTTCTTAGGTGAGTACATTAGGGATCCCCCTGTCATATGCAGGTACCGAAACCTGGCCTTTAGGAGGCCAAAGGTGCGTTCGATCACCCTCCTAGTACGCCCATGGGCCTCATTGTACCGTTCCTCTGCCCTGGTCCGGGGATTCCTTACTGGGGTCAGTAGCCACGACAGGTTGGGGTACCCAGAGTCCCCCAATAGCCATACACGGTGTCTCTCTAGCTGTTCCATCACGTAAGGGATGCTGCTATTCCTCAGGATGTAGGCGTCATGCACTGACCCTGGGAATTTGGCATTTACATGCGAGATGTACTGGTCAGCCAAACACACCACCTGGATGTTCATGGAATGGTAACTTTTTCTGTTCCTGTACACCTGCTCCCTGTCTCTTGGGGGAACCAAAGCCACATGGGTCCCATCAATGGCACCAATGACGTTGGGAATATGTCCAAGGGCGTAGAAATCACCCTTCACTGTAGCCAATTCGCCCACCTCAGGGAAAATGATGTAGCTCCTCACGTATTTCATCAGGGCAGACAACACTCTGGATAACACATTCGAAAACATGGGCTGAGACATCCCAGAAGCAATTCCCACTGTTGTCTGAAATGACCCACTTGCCAAGAAATGGAGTACTGACAGGACCTGCACCAGAGGGGGAATCCCTGTGGGTTGGCGGATGGGGGACATCAGGTCGGGCTCCAGCTGGGCACACAGTTCATGTATAGTGGCACGGTCAAGCCGGTAGGTCAGGATAATGTGGCGTTCTTCCATTGTCGACAGGTCCACCAGCGGTCGGTACACGCGAGGATTCATCCGTCTCCTCGCCAAACCCAGCGGACGGTGCCTAGGAAGGACAACATGGAGCACAGAGTCAAGCAACCCACAGGTACGTACTCACTGCTTGCACAGTAAACGATTCTCTATGCAGTGAATGGCATGTCTGAGTGGCTATACAGGGCCTAGGCCTGTGTGACGCAGTTGAAATTGAGCCATGTGGACCCTCGAAATGGCGGCTGCCTGACCTGTGAAGTGTGACAATGGGATGTGAGGTCAATGCGCTGGCGTGGCACACCGCGGCGGTCAGCTGTCGAAGACCGCGGCGCGAAGCCGCATTGGTTAACATTGAAGCCTATGGGTTTCAGGAGCCAATGGCGAAGGGTGCCGGCGATGGCGGTACGCACCGCCGCGGTACGCACCGCCGCGGGCGTGACCGCCATTTTCTATCTACTTATTCACTCGCGACTTGAACTTTCACAGGAGAGGACCTATACTGCAAGTGTTGCTGTGACCTCGGTCTGGAAGGGACAATGGCTGCTGCGCCTGGGGAAAGGGCCCCTGCCTTCACTGGAGAAGAGTTGGAGAAACTTGTGGATGGGGTCCTCCCCCAGTATGAGCTACTCTACGGTCCTCCAGACCAACAAGTGAGTTTAATTCAATATGGATTTGGGGCCACTGGCTGGCTTGGGGGCCTGGCGGGGGGCCTGGCGGGGATGGGGGGCATGTTGGGCCTGGCGGGGGGCCTGGCGGGGGGCCTGGCGGGGATGGGGGGCATGTTGGGCCTGGCGGGGGGCCTGGCGGGGGGCCTGGCGGGGATGGGGGGCATGTTGGGCCTGGCGGAGGGCCTGGCGGGGGGCCTGGCGGGGATGGGGGGCATGTTGGGCCTGGCGGGGGGCCTGGCGGGGATGGGGGGCATGTTGGGCCTGGCGGGGGCCTGGCGGGGTGCCTGGCGGGGATGGGGGGCATGTTGGGCCTGGCGGGGGGCCTGGCGGGGGGCCTGTTGGGGATGGGGGGCATGTTGGGCCTGGCGGGGGGCCTGGCGGGGGGCCTGGAGGGGATGGGGGGCGTTGGGCCACTGGCAACGAAAATGCAGACAAACTTGAACGTGGTATTTCTCCCTCCCTGTACGTGTCACATAGGTCCGCGCCCATGAGAAGATCGGGATTTGGCGTGCCATTGCCAAGGAAGTCCGGACCCTGGGGGTCCACCATCGACGGGGCACCCACTGCCGCAAGAGGTGGGAGGACATCCGCCGCGGGACCAAGAAGACCGCCGAGTCTCTGCTGGGGATGGCCTCCCAACGTAGGCGGGGTGCCTGCCGTCAACTGACCCCCCTGATGTTCCGGATCCTGGCGGTGGCCTACCCTGATTTGGATGGGCGCGTGAGGGCAGCACAGCAGACACAAGGGGGTGAGTACAAGCATTATCTACTCTGTTGTCGCGCAGTGGAGGTGTCTGGGTGGGGGAGGAGGGCTGTGGGTCCCCCTAGGCCAGGGCGATATCTGTAGGCTGGGCACCCCCGTAAGCCCCTGTGTCCCCAGCCACCACCCTCAGTAGTGTGTCAGTACAGCCATCCCTGGGCCGTGTCATCCATGGGTGCAGTTGTCAACTCTAGGCGTGTAGGGCATGTTCCACGGAATGCGTAGCGGACCCCAAGTGCGCAACTTAGTGCAGGGGGCATCTGTGTCTGTCATGTCCGCTAACTGTACCGGTGATCCATGTACTCAAAATCTCTTTATTTCTCTCTCCCCCCCCCTTTTTGTTTGTCTTTCTGTGCTTGTGTGCATCAGCATCATCAGGCGGAGGAGAAGTGGCATCGGGGCAGGAGGGAGCTGCATCTCACATGGCCCAGGAGGGCCATGCCACAGAGTCTGACTGGACCAGTGAGACGGAGGGCGAGGGGAGCTCCACAACGGGGACGACTGGACCCTGCAGCGACACGGACACGTCCTCGGAAGGGAGCTCCCTTGCGGGGGTGGCACCATCCGTGCCCCCCGCCATTACAGGTACAGCCGCCACCCAGCGCTCCATCTCCGCCCTCCCAGCAGCCCCTCAGCGTTCGCCCCGTGCCCGCTCTGCCAGGAAGCCGGGCATCTCCTTCGCCCCAGGCACCTCAGGCCCTGCCCCTGTTACCCCCGCTGCCCTCAGTGAGGAGGTCATTGACCTCCTCCGAACGCTCATTGTTGGGCAGACTACCCTTTTGAATGCCATCCAGGGGGTGGAGAGGGAGGTTCATCGCAGCAATGCGTACCTGGAGGGCATTCATTCGGGTCAGTCTGCCCATCAGCGATCGTTCCAGGCTCTGGCCTCAGCACTGACGGCAGCCATTGTCCCTGTCTCCTGCCACCCTCTACTAACTCCCTCCTCCCAGTCTCCTGTTCCTCTACCTGTCCCACCCACACCATCAGACCAGCCTGCACACACCTCAACACCCAAGAGCAGCTCATCCAAACATAAGCACCACAGATCACGCAGACATTCACACAAGCAACATTCCGATGCAGACATGCCAACAGTCACTACCACCTCTGTGACCCCCACCTCCTCGTCTCCCTCCTCCCTCCCTGTGACGTCTACACTCACACCTTCATTCACCTCACCATCAGCCAGTGTTTCCATCACCAGCATACCCTCCACTACAGTCCGCACACGTGCAGTCATCACCCCCACTGCCATTTACACGTCCCCTGTGTCCTCTCCCACTGTGTCTGTCACCCCCTCTTCCACACCACACAAACGCAGCCACCCACCCACCCAACAGCCATCCACCTCACGACAGCCTCCCGCTCCTGCACCTGCACCCAAAGACAGCAAACTTGTCTCGCCTACAACCACATCCTCTCCCTCCACTCCCATACCCACTGTACCTACCACTCTCCATTGTCCCAAGAAAATCTATCTCTCTACTGCTACCTTCTTTCCTGACCCTGAGCCCCCCCCTCCTTCTCGTCGGGGTAAAAAGAGCACCTCAGCCACCACCAGCCCTGCAGCCCCCTTGACAAGGGTGCAGGGCTATTGGAGCCCACCAGCCCGCAGGTCTGGATCTTCGCCCAGCAGCAAGGGGACAGCCAGCCCACCCCCTGGGAAGAGGAGCAGAAGGCGGAAGGGCCGCCGCCGGAGCCCGGATTCGATATCCCCCAAGGACACTAGCCAGCCACCGTCAACAGCCACAGCTCCAAAGGGAGGAAAGGGCCACAGACTCCCGACTAAGGAGGGCAAGGGCAGCAAGCCGGAGAAGTCAGGCAGCAAGCCTGCTGCCCATGGAGGACCCGTCACAGCTGCCCAGGAGGAGCACGCAACCCCCATAGCCGCTGCCCCGGGAGGAACCGGCACAGCTGCCCCGGGAGAGCCCACCACCCCCATAGCCGCTGCCCAGGGAGGACCCAGCCCAGCTGGCCAGGAGGGCCCCACCACCCACAGCCCAGGTGGGCATTGAAGGAGCACCATCCCCGCTGCCCAGGAGGGCACCACCAGGCAATGAGCAGTTGGCCATAGAATGGCCGCCGTCTCCAGCACCGCTCCGCTGGGGACCGCCGTCTCAAGAACCGCTGAACTGGGCCCTTCAAGGCAAGAACCGCTGAACTGGGCCCTTCAAGGCAAGAACCGCTGAACTGGGCCCTTCAAGGCAAGAACCGCTGAACTGGGCCCCGCCGTCTCCAGCACCGCTCCGCTGGGGACCGCCGTCTCAAGAACCGCTGAACTGGGCCCTTCAAGGCAAGAACCGCTGAACTGGGCCCTTCAAGGCAAGAACCGCTGAACTGGGCCCTTCAAGGCAAGAACCGCTAAACTGGGCCCCGCCGTCTCCAGCACCGCTCCGCTGGGGACCGCCGTCTCAAGAACCGCTAAACTGGGCCCTTCAAGGCAAGAACCGCTGAACTGGGCCCTTCCAGGCAGGAACCGCTGGCCCTTTGGCAGACGTGGCAGGGCAGGATCTGTCTCGGGCAGGGCTGCAGGATGTCCTCTGGCCAACATGCCTCCTCCAGTGGCAGTGGAGTCTGTTATGGACTGTTTGGACTGTGGCTTTGCTCTCCCCAGGATGGCCCAGTGGGCAGGCCACCCACTGTATGGACTGTTTGGACTGTGGCTTTGCTCTCCCCAGGATGGCCCAGTGGGCAGGCCACCCACTGTATGGACTGTTTGGACTGTGGCTTTGCTCTCCCCAGGATGGCCAATGGTCATGGAGTCCCCTCGTGGATCTGGCGTCGTGTACTCAAGTGGCTGAGGTGCCCCCTCTTCCCTTCCCCCTGAGGTGCCTGTCCTTTTTTCTTTCTGATGCCCCTGCAGTGTTCTCTCCGTGGAGTTCTTGTCGTGGGACTGGGCCTTGCCCCTTTGCTCAGGACCCCTGTGGTCCACGGACAGTGGTTGGACTACATTTAGTAGCTGTATATATTTTGTACATAGTTTATTTATTTATTTGGATTACTGCTGTCCATTTTTCAATATATCTGCCCGTTTGAGATCTCTTCTTTTGGTCTTTCCATTATTTCGGAAGGGGGGGGTTTGTGGGTTGTGACAGTGATCTGTGGGAATGCATTCATGTGTGTGTTGTAGTGGGTGTGGGTGGGTGGGTGTGTGCCGGTAATCTTTTCCCTCCCCTGTGTCGTAGGTGCAGTACTCACCGATGTCTTCCGCGCCGCCGGGCGTGCTCCTGGTACAGGAGCAGGTATATGAGTGCGGGGATGACCTGCAACTCGGGTTCCATACTGCCGGAATCTCGCGTGGAGTATGTGGAGGTGAGCGTTTTCCCGTTCGTAGTCTGTTTCCGCCGTGTTTTTATCGGCGGTGCTCCCGCCCCGGGAAAGGTGGCGGATTGTTGGGTCGTGATAGGGTGGGCGGTACATTGTCTGCCGCCTGGCTGTTGGCGGGGACCGCCGCGCTGTTTGTTTGTTCCGCCGTGGCGGGCGGAGTGTTAATGCAGCGGGCTGTGTTGGCGGTTCCCGCCAGGGTCAGAATTGCATATTTTGGACCGCCGGCCTGTTGGCGGGTTGGCCGCCGCTTTATCACCGACCGCCAGGGTCAGAATGAGGGCCTTTATGTCCATTCTTTCCCAAGTGATTCAGTAAGGCAATTTTGTCATGCCTGCAGTCATCTTTTGTCCTGGACGCAATCAACAAATCATCAATGTACTGCACTGGAGTCGAACTGAAAGGCAATTCTAATGCTTCCAAATCCTTCTTCAATATCTGATTGAAGATGGAAGGCGACTCAGAAAACCCTTGAGGAATTCTGCACCAACTGTAGACCTCATCCAGGAATTTGAAACTGAAGAGAAACTGGCTATCCTCATGAAGAGGCACAGAGAAGAATTCCTGTGACAGGTCCACAACTGTGAACCATTCTGCATTGCACGGAACCTGATACATAATCACTGCTGGATTTGGCACTATGGGGCAACACTTTACCACAATCTCATTTATTTTCCTCAAATCCTGCACAATTCGAACCTTCCCACAAGGCATTTTCAAACCCATTATTGGTGAATTACATGGGCTGCTCAATACTTCTTTCAGAACCCCCTGCTTCACAAAGTCTGCAATTATTTGCGTCACCTGTATAAGGACATCTTGTGCCATGTGGTAGTGCGGTACTTGATGAAACACTGCATTCGGCTTTACCTCTACCTTGACTGGTTCTACTCCTTTTATTAATCCCACGTCCTTTCCTGTCAGGTCCCACACTTTTTCTGTCACTGTTCCCTGTAGATCAGCTGGTAATTCATTCACTGTGAACATCGGGAATAGGGTTATCAAAGGGTATTCCTCATTTGCCATCTCCGTCTTTAATTCAGAGATCTGAACATCGTCCCCTTCATCATCACTGTTTGTCTGTACCTCAATTCCTTCATTGGAACAGGTAATTGAGAACCTCGTTTTGAACAATAAGGGCCAGATGTAGCAATGTCAGAATTTGCGATTCTGTTTCCGAATCGCAAATCCTGATGCAGAACGGTGTCTCAGACAGCGCCTGCGAATCGCTATGGGGGTATTTTTTTTTATTTTGCAGCCCGTTTTCCTTCAAGGAAAACGAGTTGCAAAATAAAAAAATTAACGAAACCATTTGGTTTAGTTTTTTCAGAGTAGGAAGTGGTCCATTGGACCACTGCCTGCTCTGAAAAAACCTTTTTGGCAACATTCACAAAGGGGAAGGGATCCCATGGGGACCCCTTCCCTTTTGCGAATGGGTTACCACCAGTGTGACACTGGTGGTAACTGTGAATTGCTTTGCGAGCGCATTCGCGGTCACAAAGCAATTTAGCATCACGATGCGAGTCGCAAATAGGAAGGGGACACCCCTTCCTATTTGCGAGTTGCATTCACAATTTGTGAGTCGGTACCCCTAAGTCTCTTCCCAGTAGGGATACGGGACTCGAATCACAGACTACAAATTGATGTAATCCCTGGAAGTTACCAATCTCAACTTGAACCGGATCTGTAATCGGATTTGTCAGGAACTGATTTGCTACTCCTACCACCCTTATGGTACGAACTGAAAGTGGCAATTTCGGAACCTCTGCACTTCTGACTGTAGAGTGTGTAGCTCCTGTATCAACTAGGAACGATACCTTGTGACCCATTACCTTCCCCTCTACATAGGAACCCCTCTGATCTACTTCTAGGGAAGCTGCAAGCCTGCACTCCTCACTATCTGAACAATCATATGACCATTCATCGTTTATTCCATCCTCACCACGCAATGGGAACTGTTGTACAATGTTATTTTGACTTATTGTTTGACCTGTGACCTGTTGAGGAAGCATCACCTGTTGCTGTCCCATCGGAGCTAATGGTATCTGCATTTGCTGTCTAGGTACCATGGGAATCTGCTGTTGCACTTGTTGCACTTGTGCTGGCTGAACACGCGGCATTTGTATCTGCTGCATGGGCTGTAACCCCTGCATCTGAACCATGTTATTTTGGAAGTTCTGATTTTGACCTCTCATTTTTGGACCCCTCACATTCTGAAATGTACTGACATCATTGCTTTGTTGAACAACACCATCCTGCACCACCATTGGACATTCCCACTTCCAGTGCCCCACGCCCTTGCACGCGTGACATGGCGACACCTTCTTCATCCCCTGCAGATCATTTTGAACCACAACAGTATTAATATTCGGACCCCTGTTCACGAAACCTCCTCGACCTCGTCCTCTTAGTTGCGCCTGAAACATTTTATTTACCTGCGGTTGCTGCTGTACCATCTGCTGTATTCCATTCCCAGCATCCCTGCCTGCGCTGCCTTAATCTGCATCAGCATCACTTTCTCCTTCAACTTTCTCTGCTTCAGCTCAATCTCGTCACTACAGTATTTCGCATACTGTAAATACCTCATCAATTGGCTTTGCTTGCCAACAGATCAAATGATTCTTAATCATCTGGTTAATCTCTGGTCTCAACCCTTCAACAAACCTGAACACAAGATGTTTCATGTCTTTCCGTTCTATGGTCTCAGTGCCACTATAGTGTTTGAACGCCTTTAACAACCTCTTATAGTAAGCAGGGATCGACTCTTTGGCCTCCTGTGAAGTTCGATCGATTTTCTGCCAATCAGTAACCTTCGGCGACACTTTCTGCTTCAGAAACTCAATCACTTTATGATAATACCTCATCACATCTTGTGATGGTGCTCCAGTAACCTTATCCCTTGCCGGCTCCTCCGTTGGCCAATCCACACCTCTTATGCACTCAAGCCATAAGTCAGGTGGAACTATGATCTCAAACAGGGCATTCAAGTCTTCCCAGAGACATTTCGCAAGCTTCACAAACCTGTCCGTCTGCTGGTACCACTCTATCGGCTTCTCCCTCAACCTAGGATAATCATTTGTGAATGACAGAATGTCACCTCTAGACCACGGTACATGGACTAAAACTCCTCCAGCTGTTTCTCTCATTGGTAACATCTTATTGTCCCTGTGTCCGGTGCGGCTTTAGCCTGTTTCAGTTCCGGACCATCACCTTACTCTTTATCTCTCTTCTTTGCCCATCTGCCTTCCCACTTCTCTAATGCTCCCCAAATCTGAGCACTCTGCAATATCTCTTTAAGATGTGCCTTCATTCCGGTAGATCTCATGTGTTCAAAGTCTTTGGGCTCAAAGTCTAACCTGTAACTTCTCTTTAGGTGCTTAGTATTTTCTATGTCTATGCTCTATTTGTCTTCCAGGTTCGCCAACCTTTGGTGCACCTTGCTCACTTCTCTGGTTATTTTGGGGCACAGATACCTCAATTCTTCCTCTGTGTATGACTCTAATCTGTTCACCCCCATTGTCCCTTCTACTAGTTCTGTGGCTTCTACACCTAATCTCACAAAATTCAGGTATTCATCTCTTTCTGACCTCTCTGCAGTCACTGTAGTAGGTTGCGGAGTGTTGAGCTTGTCTATCCACTCATTTAATTGTTGTGCTGTTAAGCCTTGCAACAAGACATTTCCAGACTGCACTAATGGTGTCTGTGTTGTATTGGTACTCATTATCTGTGGTAACCCTGCTGGCCTCATCGTTTCCAAAGGAACCCCAATTGGACTAAAGTCTAGTAAGGATCTAGACCTTTCGGCCGACTGTCCTCCCTGTGTTATTCCCTGCAAGTTTCCTGTAGACCCTCCTCTTATCGCCTCTTGGGTCATTACTCCCTGATCACATATGCCAGGCTTACCCTGCGCATACAGCGGTACTGGTGGACCAACTGTAATTGGCAACGATATGGCAGCTGGTGACTGTCCAAGTCCCACCCCCTGCAGAGCATTAGCTCCCATAGCTTGATTTATCATAGGTGCGGTAGCTACTGGCTGTGACCCTGCAACAGAAGGGTAACTCAGGACCATTTGTTGCTGTGGCTGGGGCAGCAATTGTGGAGTTGGCTCAATCTGCACTAACTTTGATCTTGTGTATACCGGATCAGGCAGCACCATTAAACTCGTAGTTGTCTCCAATACCGGGACATCTGGATAGAGCCTCTGAATCTGTGGTGGCTGCAACTGTATCTGCGTGTCTGGCGCAGTGGGTACACTGACAGCATTTTGTATCAAAACTGTATCACTTGTCTGCACTGTACACAAGATTCCCTTAGTCTGTGCCGGATCTTCAGGACCCACACTAGTACTCTGTGTATTGTCATTCGTGGCATATGGTGGCGGGCGATCATGTAACAACTGATTAAGAAACTCTTCATCGTCCGAGTCATCTTCGTCTACCCAGGACCTCTGCATCTCCTTTGTCTGTCTTACTAGTGGCTTTCTTTCCCTGTGGCTCATCTTCTTGAGTTATTGCCGGAAACATCTTACGTCCGTCCACTACTCCCCTTCTCCACATCCTGTTCTCGTTATCTGGCCTCAGCTAAAGTCTTTTCTGCTCTTTTCATTCTCTTTTCAAATTTCTGCTGTCTCTGTCGAATGGCCATTAAATCCCTGATTGATAACTCCTCATACTGAGCTGGCCTCGGAGGTGGTTTTTGCAAACTTAACACCCACCCCAAATTCTCCAAAATTCGTGCATTAAACGTTCCGTGCTCCGGAAACACCAAACATCCCTCCTTCTCTGTCAGTTTGCACCATTGCTTTAACCAAAGACATGGCGTGACTCCCTTCTCCTCCATTACGATATAAGCTGGAGTACCCTCAGGCGGTGTAGGCTCTCCCAAACTCGTTGTAATAAATGCATCTCCCTTTAGGGCACACTTTAAAGCCTTGAAAAACTTCATTTTTGCATCTTTTATTTTGTTTAGAATCTAATCAGGAAGTGACTTTAGTTCCCAGAACACTCTTCACCCACCTTTCTCATCCAATTGCCTCTCACGAACGGCTGCCAATCTGTGCGCGACCCCTCTCGGCAACTGACCTATCCCAGCGCGGCTTAACTGACGTCACACTCACACACACTACGGCTGACAAAGTCTTGCAGCTTGTCCTCCTTACGCAAAAAGTAATGCAATATATTGCGAGCACATTTAACCACAAAAATCCAAATTTGCCGGTTTACTACAGGAAGGGTAACACAATCGCTTCAGAACTTTACAGAGATTTCACTTGAAGCCTCAGCCGCTACTCTCTCCTTCTCAGCTCCCGCAGATGCAAGCAGAATTCGACCTGCAAATCCTACTCTCGACATGTCAATGGTTCGTTCTAGTGCACTTTAGAACTTGCCAAATCTCCATTGAAAGTTTCACTCACACAATTGACTCAAACTCGACTTGTCAACCACGCCTGATTGACCTATTAAACAGCACAAATTACAACATAAACCAAGTGTCTCCTACACTTATCAATATACTCCGGAGTCTTAGACCATGACAGGCCCGTACATCACCAACAACCACATGGATAATTTTTTAGCACAAAGCGCCACACTCACACGAAGTTCGCCGACTTCCCCACTCACATACTCCGGAGTACGCCCACTCCTACTATAACAACATTACCTGGCCTAAACACTCAAACTTCACAAATCACCTGCAGTATGCATAAACTTGGCAAGCGCAAATTCCACACCACACATGCTAATACGCCAAGAACATACCCAACTCACGTAAGCAGGCTTCGAGATTCCGGGAAAGTCATGGGGAATTTAGAAACACATCATACCTTCAATTTGCATTATCTAAAAAAAAACAATTTTAAACAATGGTCTTCCGTCCTGGGGCCCCCTAAGGGCCAAACCGAACTCTGCTACCAGAACTGTTAACGCGTCACTTTATGACTAATTTATACACTCTGGGACTCGTTTTAGGCCGATGAATCTTTTGACCCTGATTGAAGACACCTTAGGACGAGATAACCAATCAACATGACAATCAATATATCAATAACGTCATCAACATTTACTATCACAAGACAATTCACTTTAGTCAAAGACATTAATAAAACTCAGAAACCACCATGACCTTTCAGTCATGAATAACCACACCAGTTTAGTAAGATTTTGTGATTTTTATTCCCAATTGATTACAATTCTAATAGCAAGTTTATTAATTTCAATAGCAAAAAGTTAATCAACATTGTCATAATTTGGCAACTTGAATAAGACTTCATCAAAGCAAGAATCACAATTATTAGAACATAACACAGCGTTAACATAGGTTAACCTTAGCAGAGTATCATTAACGCATTAGTTCAACAAAGCATAGATTCAGTCATTTGTTTATTTGCGTCATTTGGTGAAACCCCTCCACTAACCTCGAATTAGCATTGGCATGTTTGACTTCATGCAAAACAATTTAGCAACATCAATTTAGAAATCCTCTAACTATGGTCTCTGTCAAAAGTAGCAGTTGGTACCTAGAAAGGAAAAGCAAACAGACAATCACAATTTCATTGTCATATAGTTACCCTCCGTATTGGGTCAGCATACAGATTCTGTCTTCGTCTTCAGGACATCAGTCAATTCGCCACCCGCCAGGAACTCAGCAAGTTGGGCAAAAGGGTAAAGGTACTTCCCTCATAAGGAGGTAAAGTATAAACAGGCAATATAAGGCAAGAATGGTTTCAATAACCAATCTAGCAAGTCACCAAACAGAGTGACAAAGTGCCTGAATCATATCAATAGCATTTCCCTAACTAATCCCTTTGACTCCCCGTGTCATAGGTTTTTATCCCTTTTTCGTTGTACAGTCCCCTAAAATTTAATTGGTCAAAGTCGGTACCCCACTATCTCCCTCCAATAAGGATTCAATTAGCTCATCAAATTTGTCACCCCATAACAGTTCTCACGTAGTTTATTGGTCCTTATGATTGATGTCTTCAGCGGGTAGAGTGTACGGTATGATTTCATCCTCTCGTGGTCCTTTCCAGTCAGTAGCTCCATTGTCTGTACCGGTTCAGGCGACCTTGTACCAGGTAATAATCTACACTGTTGCATTCAGCTAAAATGTTTCTATAAGCAAGTCGAATTTCATGAGAACGGATCTACTACGGTTACATTCATCTTCTAGCTTTGGAAAAAACAAGAGTTCATGTCCTTCAGCAAGTCAGCACACTGCACGTTAGAAAAACACATTTAATATGAGAGCCAGGCAGCTAGGCCTCGACTCATGCTAACTAAGGCCTAATGATTTATTAGCAGAACTTTAACATATAACCTTTTAATATTAGTGTAAAACCATATTTTATTAATACATTTCATCATTATTAGTCAATTTCATTAGTCTCCGTATACATTGACGGCCACTCCCCGTGGGCACATTTCAAGCATGCGTTATTGCAAAATACATTAATACATTTTCTATGCAGCATTATTATGCATTAGTTCATAATGATTTCATGTTAATATTGATTACATAAGCTATGCTCTCTCAGACCTTTCCTGGGCAAACTGATAGAAAGAGCAGCATTCGCCTAGATGTCACAATTCATTGAAGAGAATTCTATACTTTCAGACTTCCAAACTGGATTCCGCCCAGGAAGAGGCACTGAATCCGCACTCATAGCAATCTGGGATGATCTTAAAAACACAGTTGACCGCAATGGAGTTGCTGCACTACTTCTCTTGGACCTCTCGGCTGCCTTTAATACAGTTGACCATGACACCCTAATTCAAAGACTCCATGAAGCCGGCATACAAGGGACTGCTCTTGACTGGATTACTTCCTATCTTCAAAAAAGATCTAATATCATCTACTCGCCCCCTTTCTCGTCCAAACCCTACCTCACAAAAGCAGGGGTCCCCCAAGGATCAATCATCTCACCTTTGCATTTCAACATCTACATGATATCATTACCAGAACTGATCAATGATTATCATCTCACATGCTACAACTATGCAGATGACGCACAAATACTACTTAAATTAGAATGCCCCAAAAACATTGAAAACTCACAAATCTTCAGTTGCCTCAGAGCCGTTGATCAGTGGATGACATGGAGCCATCTCAAACGAAATACCTCCAAAACAGAAATACTCATATGTGGTGACTGGAAAAGTTATGACCCTCTGTGCAGCTGGCCTGACGATCTCAGACCACCTCCTCAATTATCCAAGGAAGTTAAAAACCTTGGAATCACCATGGACTCCAAGTTAACTATGAATGCCCAAGTGGACAAATTAGCACGAACAAGCTTCATCACCTTGAAGACTCTATGACGCATCTTCCCCCACTTCGGATTTCCACACAAGGTGCAAGCTACTGTCTCGCTTGTACTATCCAAACTGGATTATGCCAATGGCCTCTTCCATGGACCATCTCTATCTATTATGAACAAACTACAACGTATTCAGAACTCCACAGCCAGGCTAATATTACATGTAATGCTGCAAGCCCACATCTCCCCTGCCTTGAGAGCACTACACTGGTTACCCGTTGCCAGTAGATGCACTTTCAAGCTGCTTTGTATCACCCATAAAGCTATACATGGAACAGGACTGCTTTTTATCAGAAACAAAATAACCAAATACATCCAACAAAGAAACCTCCGCTCAAGATTGGCACCCAGCCTTAGAACACCACCATACAAGAAAAAGACTATAGGTGGTACATCCTTCACCGTTCAAGTAGCCAAACTATGGAATTCATTACTCCCAACTATAAGAGCCACAGATAACTTTCTTGTCTTTAGAAAAATACTCAAGAGTTGGCTCTTTCCTTCATAACCACAATATTCAAACAACTATGGACTGCAGATGCCTATGTTGATAAATATTTTTTCCGATTATGTGTATATTACTAGTTATGTAAAGTTCTTTAGAAAATAGGTATCGCTACTATGTCATAACAATAAAATACACACACTCTTTAAACCTGTTTAAATAAGTATATTTACCCATGGTTCTAAATATGTATTGTATGTACATTTATGTGTGTGAATTCATGTGTGTGTGTGTGTATATATATATATATATATACACACACACACACACACACAACATACATATATATATATATATATATATATATATATATATATATGTGTGTGTGTATGTTGTTCTGTGCTTGGCATGTCAGTGGGTCATTGCATGGCTCCTAGGTGGGTTGTTATACTAGATATCTATGAATCCCTGCTCTCATCTTATATCACACTTATCTACCCATCATCATATGTCATGTCTCTATCAATCTATCCTCCATTCCCACTCTGACTCATCCCAAATCCATTCTACTACTTTCATCTCCTAAATAACTCTGCCTAAGCTCTTCCCTCCTCTTCCACATCTAACTCACCAAACCTCACTTTACTACCATGACCTCACAAACAAACCTACTAACTTCACCCTCATTTATCTCCCCCTGCTACTATGATCTCCCTAACCTCTTCCACAGACTCTTCCTTCCTCCATCCACCTTTACTCATCCCAAGCCTAAATCCTATTTCCATATACTCCCAATTAACACTTCTGGATTCTTTCCTCCTCTACCCCTCCATTACTCCAGTCAATCTAACTAACAAACTCTCATATCCGCGGCTCAAATTAACTCATAATAATACTAAAACTGTACTCCTATTTCCCTATACTAATCCATCACTAATTCTTGTTAGGTTCCAGAGTAGCGTGCTACTCGCCGAAAAGCGCTTCAACGCCTCGTCAGGGGTAGTAAGCGCTATATAAATAGTATTACAATACAATACAATACAGAGCCTGATGGAATTGGAATCCCCCCAAGTTCCATGAGCCCTTTGTTCACAGCTGTTGCTGTGAGACAAACACTGGAATGTTGGAGCTAAGGACATTTACCAGCCATTAGAAGCCTGAAGCACTCCATTGTCTTCAACTGAGGTCCCAACATTCCAGTGTGTTGAGTATCTTCAGCCGCAGAGACGATAAAGGTAGGTAACTTCTTTATTCATAAAATAGTTTAGAGAATATAAATACATTCCATAATATGAAGCCCCGACCGCATACACAGCCGCCGTCCTTCGTCCTGTTTCCTCACCGCTCAACCGTCCTCAATAGCTCATTCAACACCAACATTCCCCCACAACATTCTACCCTTCCCCGGCTCGCGCTACCAGCGCGAGCCATTACATTCACAATACAACACATCTTCCCCCTTACACAATATTTCCTTTCTATAACAATAACATAAAGAACATACACTACTATATATCTATCGCTACGTGAAATGATACAAAAACAATATCCTAACGTTATATGAAGCATAAAACTACAATGCAATATCTACTAAATAAATCCTACGAATATTTCATTAGTATCTAAAGTTATTCATTCTCTATAATTTCTTAATTTGGTTCCTGAATCCTTACAGTGACTCAGTCGCAAACATAGTCATTGAGTTTTCCTGGTTTTATGATCCTCCTACCACATCTGCTAATATTGTTCTTAACGCTTGTCATGTCACCAATCCGTACATTGTCACCTTCAGCCATCGTTTCGGTTCTGTGTTCCACACTTGCAGGACTAACACTGTTTCTTCCACCCAGCGCAGTCTGTGCAACATTGGCACTTTGCAAACCCCTTTTTTTCCCTGTATCATCATGCATAAGCCAGTCAGTTCCAATCGATTTTTCTCCTCCTGAACCTTTGTATGGGGAAACTCTACTTAAGTGCCATATTTTCCCGTTTTCAAGTTGTACAGCATTACACAAAATTTTTGTGACTTTCAAAGGAGGATAGAACCTTCCCTTCTCATATTTTTTAAAACCTGGAACTTTCACCCTAACTAAATCACCCACCTGTATATTTACACTTTTGCATTTATGTTTTGCATCATAAAATTCCTTTGAACGGATTTGCGCCCTCTTAATACTTTTCCTAACACTCTCACTTGTCCAGCAACTTTCCCTACCATCAATCATCCAACCAACATTATCTTTCCTCAGTGGAACCCTCCCTCTCATAATCTCAAATGGACTGTGATCTGTAGAGCTACACGGTGTAGTTCTGTATGACCAAACTGTTTTCAAAATTTCCTTTTCCCAATCTAACTTCGCACATACAGCCAATTGTATACTGTTTTTTAACACTCTGTTGAAGCGTTCCACAGCACCATTCCCAGCTGGATGATAGTTGGAAGTAGTAATGTGTTTAATACCACACCTCATTAAGAAAGCTTTAAATTTGTCAGATGTGAATTGTACCCCATTGTCAGTGATAATGGTCTTGGGTAGACCCTCTCTCAAAAAAACATTATCCAAAAATTCTACAATGGTCCCAGAATCCACCTTAGACACTATTCCAATTTCAGGCCATTTAGAGAAATTATCAAACATTACCACAATATATCTATAACCGTCTTCCACTTGTATTGGTCCAGTAATGTCCAGACCAATCTTCTCCCAGGGCATGTCTGGACATCCTATAGGAACTAACGGTGGTCTGAACGTGGATAACGTTTTTTCTGACTCATTACATAGGACACAATTCCTTACTGTCCTTTCCACAGCTAAATCAATTCCTGGCCACCAATATAGTTGTTTAACTTTACTTTTCGTTTTAGATATGCCCAAATGTCCATCATGGCATAAACTAAGAATTTTCCATCTGAGTGTTTCTGGAGGAATTACCCTACCACTGCGCAACAATCTATTATGCTCCACAGACAACTCCTCCTTAACTTCCCAAAACCTCTTCACATCTTCTTCTAAATTTTTTTTAAGAGGCCAACCTTCCCTTAACAAAATTTTAACCTTATTCATTGTTTCGTCTTCCACCATGGCTTTATCCCATTCACCTTCTGAGATGCCCTGAAAAGTTGTGGGTATAACTTCAGCTACACAACAATCCTCGAACTCCTTCTTACCCTCCACAGTATTTACCAACGGCATTCTACTTAAGAAATCAGCAACCTTATTCTTAATCCCGGGTACATATTGTATTTCATACTTGTAGTCCAACAGTCTTATGGATAACCGAGCAATACGTGGGGAAGCTTTAAATAATCCTTTTGTCGTAAGCACTTTGGTAAGCGGTTTGTGATCACTACGCAAGATGACATTCATACCCCACACGAATGATCTGAAATGTTCCAAACCCCACACGCATGCAAGGGCCTCCCTTTCAATTACTGAGTATTTTGCTTCAGCGTTGGTAATAGAACGAGAAGCAAATGCAATTACACATTCCTTATTATTCATATCCAATTGTGTAAGAACAGCTCCTAAACCCTTATTACTTGCATCAGTTGTAATTATACATTGTAAATTTGGGTCAAAGCCTTGTAAGGCTGGTGAATTAATAATATCATTCTTAATCAATTTGAATGCTGCTTCACATTCTTCACACCACTTAAAAATGCACTTTCCTTTTAACAATTGTCTAATAGGAAACGTTTTGTGAGAAAAGTTATGCACGAACTTAGCATAATATTCTGCTAGACCCAAAAAAGCTCTGACTTCGTCCTTGTTAGTAGGGGCTGGTGAATTCTTAATAGCTTCAACAAGACTAGCTTTTGGTTCAACACCCTTGCCACTTATTTCGTGTCCCAAATAGGTGACGCTTTTCATGGCTATTTTACACTTGCTATGCTCAGCCGTAAGTCCATTATTTTCTAATATCTGAAGAACATTCTTAACTCTAATGTCATGGTCATATCTCGTATCCCCCATAATTAAAATATCATCTTGAAAAAACAACACATCCCGCATTTTACTAAAAAGCTTATACATCAGCCTTTGAAACATAGCCGCTGCAGAGGCTAAACCAAATGGAACCCTAACAAATTGGTAACAACCAAAGGGCGTAATAAATGCGGTTAATCTACGACTATCAGGATGTAACTGAACTTGATGATAAGCAGAAGTAAGGTCTATCGTGGTAAACCATTCCTTGCCTTTAGTTAGTGCTACAACTTCATTGATCTTTGGCAAAGGAAATTGATCCACCAAAATATTCTTATTAAGGTCCCTTAGGTCTACACACAGCCTCAATCTGCCATTAGAACGTCTGGCTACCACCAGGGGAGAAATCCAATCTGATGACTCAACCTGTTCAATGATACCAGTTTCTAATAACTTGTCCAACTCGTTTGAAACTTCATTCCTGATGCTAAAAGGAATAATTCTTGCCTTATGAACAACAGGAATGGCGTCCTTTTTAAGTATTATCTTATGCTGGAAACTTTTTAACTTTCCTACAGTTCCTGAAAATACCAAAGGATACATGTCCTTCATAGTAGCATCACACACACAATCTTCCTGAACCACCGACACAGGTTCTGAACCATTGGGATTTAAAACCATTCCTAGTGCACCTTGGTCCCACCAACCTAAAACTGATGGTCCTGATTTTGACACATACATCTTACATTCAGCTTTACGATCCTTAAATTCAAATGACAATTTTTTGTAGCCAAGAAGCTGGATTGTTTCCCCCGTAAAGCTTTTAGGTGTGTCCAAACTCCCACCAACCGTACGTTTCAATTTCTTTAACCAAACTTGTTCATTAACGATTGTATAAGGTGACCCTGAATCTGCGGTAATCGTAATAGTAACACCTTCTATAGATATGTCACACTTTGGTCTTTTCCGCAGTCCATCTGGCGTTCCCGTTCCAGCATTCCTTATGTTAAGCACCCACATATTCTTGTCTTCACTGTCTGAGGATGAAGCAGATTCAGAAGCATCCTCTAACAACTTTATTGCCAAGCCTTTCTTTTTCCTGCAAACCTTAATAAAATGGCCAAGAGTACCACAACTGGAACATTTCTGATTGCGTGCTGGACAGCTTTTATCATTTGCGTAATGGCCCAGTAATCCACATCTGAAACAAGTAACTTCCGCCTTAGAAGTATTTCTTTTTGACTTCTTGTTCCTGTAAGAACTGGTCTTCCTCGAAAACTCATTTGGTGGACATTTTTTTGACTCTATAACTCTGTTCACCAACTTATGTGCATCTCCACTCGAATCATCTATTTTAGAATTCCCCAGTAGAACAGCTTTTGCACACCTTCCTGTAAGTTCCGCTTTCTTGACCACTTCAATTACTTCTTGTAAGGGCGATTCTCCTTTAGTCCATAAACAGTCCTGTATATTCTGGTTGGCAGCGTGCATAACTATCTGGTCCCTAATGAACTCGTCATGTAAGGTACCAAATCTACACGTTAAAGCCAAATTTTGTAAAGCTGAAACGTATTCCTCAATCGTTTCCTCTTTGTTTTGTTTCCTGTGAAAAAACTTATAGCGATCAATTCCCACACACACCGTTGGAGAATAGTATCTGTCTAGATCCTCTAATGCATGAACAAAAATATCTCCCTGGTCTCTTTGTTTCTTTTCAATTCTGTTGTAAATTTTAAGACCGTGCGGCCCTAAACAATGCAATAAAATGTTCTTCTTCTTTTCTCCTGAAAAGTCATTGTCTTCATCGCATGCAGAGATGTAGTTCATAAAATACTCTCGCCATTCTTGCCATTTGATAGAAACATCACCGCTACCAGGAATAAAAGGTTGAGGAGGTGGAAGATTCAAGTTATTAGAAGCCATAAATGCGTGCCTCAACTTAAAAAAATATATAACATCAATGTCTAAATATTCGTAACGAAGTGAAGATTCACTTAAACCTCCTTAAAACCACAAGAAATTCTATTGCCAGTATATTTCCTTAGTTCCAAAGGTTATTCAGGACGTAAGAAGGTCAGCGGTATAGTTATTGGAAAAAACAATTGAACGTTGCTAAGAGACGCCCCAAAAAAAACACGCAAGTAGCAAAAACAATGTTTCAGCACTTTAGGCTGAAAAAGAAACACTCACAAGCGTTCGCAGGTCGAGTTGCGTGGGCACGTAGGAGTGCAATAGTGAAGTAGAGGATCACAACCGGATGCAGACGGGGCAAACTTGTCAACTCGTCGCCAATTTTGTTGAGTATCTTCAGCCGCAGAGACGATAAAGGTAGGTAACTTCTTTATACATAAAATAGTTTAGAGAATATATAAATACATTCCATAATATGAAGCCCCGACCGCATACACAGCCGCCGTCCTTCGTCCTGTTTCCTCACCGCTCAACCGTCCTCAATAGCTCACTCAAACACCAACATTCCCCCACAACATTCTACCCTTCCCCGGCTCGCGCTACCAGCGCCTGCCATTACATTCACAATACAACACAGTGTTTCAATAGATTTTAGAAATACCACATATCATTAGGAAGCACAAGTGTATACGCAAAGTTATATATTGGTGAACATCCCAGTTTGTGAATACTTCTTCAATAGGTATCACCTGACTCGAGAGGGGATACCTAGTAAAGCCTTGTGGTATTGCAGCTTTTTGAAAGACTTTCCAAGCTACTGCTCTTGATTTCAGAAGAACATCTGGTAACAACTTGAGATACTACAGCTTTAGGAATGTTGTGCTAGCCTATATTTTGCTGACAATATCTTAAAAAGATTGTTTTAGGATAATTTTTCTTCTTTGTTAATCTGTACAAACTTTGTTCACATTTTTCCTTTTTCCAGGAGAGCACGATACAATGACTGAAACATTACAGGCATCACGTATCTTCTTTTAAAATAACCACAAATTAATTTCTCAATGTGTGAGTGTATGTGTGAGTGTCCCTACCCAGTTAAATCAAGTAAGACTTCATTTTCAAAAGCACTGTGTATGTTGTATAAATGACTGGTAGTACCTAAGTATACTAGGGTATTAATTTGCCTGTGGAAAATAAGCACAAATCATTAGTGTATACAAAATTCATATCCAAATATATAAGTTGAGTACCACTGCCTCAGCTTTTGAAGGCTTATATAACTCGGGTTGAGGGGAATTAATAACTCAGCTGGAGAAATTGGAGGAATTCTGTTATTCTGTGCTACTCTTGCAATGAGGAATTTCGAATAAATTACGCAGCTCCGTCGGTGGAATTAATCTGCACTGTATGGTTCTTTAAACAGGACTGGAAGAGGGAGCAGTCTCTCTATCTTTAAAAACCACTGTAGATTAAACTTTATTCTGCAATGATTTTTAAACACAGAGGACAGCACCCTCTTCTGGCCCTGTTTAGAAAACACTGACTGCACTGCTGTGCATACCCCTCCATCCTCTTACATACTCAGAGTATTTAAGGCTTGAGTATGTAAGGGCACCATGGGGAATGCACATCGCCTCACCGCCCTTACATACTCTTCAGTAATTACTGCAGAGTATGTATGGGTATCGAGAGTTATGCACAATAGTGACAAATACCAAATGAGCTTACAGAGCATACCCCTGATTGACTTTAAATACAGGAGGGTTTGCACTGTAAGTGCATTTACTATTTGGCAGAGCTATTTCTTAGTGCAAAATACATCCTCACATCTATTTTTGGACGCCAGTTTGCATTTTGCACTTAGAAAATAGCACCAAATGCCTTCTCCGCCCCGTTATGGAATTCTGTGGAATCTGTGGAATCTCTCAGAATTTTAATGTGTTTCAGCAGCATTCTGTGGAATTAAATTCTGACAGTTCCACCCACCCATATATATATAACCACTTACATCTTACTTGAGAGAAACATGTAGTAATGCCTTGTGATATTGCTGCTTTGTGAAAGACTTCCCAAGTATTTGTGTTTGAAGCAAAAGAGACATCTAATAACAACTTGAGGTACTGCATCCTTATGAAAGGTTTTTCAAACTGTTTCATTTTATCTGACTAGATGGAAATGACTAGTGATGCTTTTGTAAATGTGAATTTGTTGCTAACCCCATGTTTTCCAAAAGACTCATAGTAAAAATGAACATACAAACACAGAGACACCCAGACACACACACTTAGACACACACACATAAATATGCAATAAGATTAAACCAACTAAAGGATTTGGGTGCAGCAGAGGGTTTGCTGACCAAAGCAGCCTTTGGTGCAGATCCTGGCCAGAGTCCTTGCACAACAGAAAGGTGGTCCACTGTGGCTAGATTGAGACTGCAACATTTTGTTCTGTGTTTGTGTTACAAAGGTAACACTAATCCTCTACACAGTGTTAGTAAACCAAGGCTTATTTTTGTTTGTTGCTCAACATTATGCTAAAAAATATTCAATGTGGCCATAAAAATATGGCGTGGCATGGTGAGCAAAAGAACGATGGATTAAACCCAGATCTGTGACGGAGGGTGAGTGTTTGTATTGTTCAACACTCCGTCCATCATCCTTTTGTGTTGCTAAACTTACCCTAAGTGGGAAGGGTACGCCCAGACGTGGGTCCCGTGCTCACTGTGCCACTGGATTCAAGCTAGCCTGGCTGATGAAGGATGATACCTTGAAACCGGTCCCAGGATGCTTGTTTCCGGTCCAGGGAGGACCTGGCTTGGCAGTTCGGTCTGGACTGTTCCCATGAGGAAAAGGGTCAAGCCTCATTTGCATATGGCTGGGTCCAAACTAGGGTGGCATGGTGAGCAAAAGTACAATGGATTAAACCCAGATCTGTGACTGGGGGTGAGTGTTTGCATTGTTCAACACTCTGTCCATCATCCTTTTGTGTTGCTAAACTTGCCCTAAGTGGGAAGGGTATGCCCAGACGTGGGTCCCGTGCTCACTTTGCCACTGGATTCAAACTAGCCTGGCTGATGAAGGATGATACCTTGAAACCGGTCCCAGGATGCTTGTTTCCGGTCCAGGGAGGACCTAGCTTGGCAGTTTGGGCTGGACTGTTCCCATGAGGAGCAGGGTCAAGACTGATTTGCATATGGCTGGGTCCAAAGTGAGGTGGTATGGTGAGCAAAAGTACAATGGATTAATCCCAGATCTGTGACTGGGGGTGAGTTTTTGCATTGTTCAACACTCCGTCCATCATCCTTTTGTGTTGCATAAAAATATAATACCACAGTTTAACAAATGACATTCTCTGTTATTTAACCAAGAAAGATGTTTTAACAAGAATGTTTTTTGGTGATTCTTGAAAGAATATTTCCCAGAGTTTCTAATGTTATGGAAGGGTTCTTCAAAGTAATGAATAAAACAAGGCATTTACATTTTGAAAGTAAATATGAGCATACATTTGATTAACATCCCTCTGTCTTGCCAGGACATGTGAATTGCACAGTCTCCAGGAAGCACAGTTCTTGCACTATAGGTAGAAACCTCCACCTCTTTTTACATTTTCATTAGGCAGCAAAGAGTTGGTTTGTGTGCCAGGCTCTGAGGTGTTTCATCATTCCTAACATGCCAAATGAGGACTTCTTGTCAGTACTCAGTTGCTGTCCTTGTGGCACTGGTTACATGTCACATCCTTTGCAGAAAATGTCTTCTTCCCAAACAGTGTCATGAAGAATTACCTTACAATTAACTTTAGTGTGGTCTTAACTGGCTCCTCCAGTTCCTGAGGCTTTTTTCTGCTCTTTCCTCTCTCCCAGATGTCATGAGTTTTTTGTAAAGTACCCCAAAAAACACAAACGTTGAATATTCTGCTCTCTGCCCTTTGATATTTTGCAAACACCCAAGTACAAGAATCTAATTGGGATCACCTAGCAGGAACATCCTGAAAATGCATCCACAGTTATTTCAGCTAATCAGATGTCCTTTTACTTTAAGTCATTGGTACCACAGTACTTTTTCTAGGTGCCATTGTACCAACATCTAAAACTCAGAACATTTACAAAACACTACAATAACTGCTTCAGAATAAAAAAAAAATCTGTTTGAACTTCTCTGTCCAATGGGACTCCAAGAGATCCAGAAAAGGAAGTAAAGACCTCACGGCAGTGGTACAGCACCCTCTCTTTGGCAGTATGGGTCTCACATGAGTGTAACAGGACCTATCGGAGATGAAAAATAACCATAAAAAGTCAGGCATTCGATTGACTAGAAAATTAATGGAAGGTAAAACAAACACAAAGGCTATGGAAAAAAAACCAGGAAGAAACTTCCTTAATATCATTTGCCATTGTTATTTGACACAGGCAGCTGGAATGGACTACAATACAGTCCATCATGGCATCCAGCAAAACTGGAGAGAAAGACCCATCAACCACTGCAAGCACTGACCTAACTCGAAAACAACATCCCAAAATGACATTATAATTTTAGTGCCTGCAAAGTCTTCAGATCACAGTCCACTAAGCCTGAGAAGAAGTCAGTCATGTGAAAGTATTTTAACCTTCTACCAGGGAAAAGAAAATCAACACCTGTAATGTTAAATGCATGTTGTGCAATCAAGAGCTTCATCGTGGCCATATAGATACTTCTGGAATGTGGAACACCTAATATTCAGACACCCCTTTGACATTACCCCAGCTGAGTATGAGCGAGAACCCCCAGGAGCTGCAGAAGAAGTACAATACAAAGATAATTTGTTGGTGTTCTCAATGGTATCAGGAGGGAGAAGACTGCAATATTCAGCATTCCCAACATATTTCAATGAATGTCACCAGGTGGTCTCTTCAGTCGAGGCCAACAGGAGAGTTTTCACTAAAACCTTAAAAGACAACCATAAAAATGTGTACAAAGCATAAGAAGCCAAAAAAGTTTTAAAAAGCAATCAAAAAAGAAACCTACACATTAAAAAAAAAGTTTAACTTAATTAAATAAATTCAAAAGAAGAAAAATTGCTAAAAATAGTTTAAAGAAACAAATACAAAAAAATCCCTAATTAATAAATATCAACATGCAAAGACCTGCATAAAATTACCTTTTTACGCAGCTAGTGCAGCTGTGCCTGTGCAGAAGAAGTAAGCCTGTTTGATTGTAAAGCATTAGACATGCATAGAGGCTGGAGGCCTGGCCCGATCGCTAAGCTCAGTGCACAAATACATAAGTGGTTGTGCATGTGCCAATGCTTACACATATGCAAAAATTTAAATATGATAAAACCTCCAGAACTTCACTGAAAATACAAAAGGCTAAAGTAATGTTGTAGTTAGGTGTGGAAATAAGACCTTAATGTATATAACTCCCCACCCGCCCCAGTAATTGATTGTAAAAAAACAAACGTTAAAATAACATTTTAGTTAGGTGGCAAAGTCATACAAGGGCTAACATTTAAAAATAAAAAAATAACAATAATTTTGTCAGGTACATTTTAGTGAACTAACTATAACGTGCACTCTTGACATGCACTGCTTATGACCCCACATAATCCATCACTCATGACATGTTAAATAGCATCCTTGATGACATCACTGGTGACATATCGCATGACATAATTGATGACATCACTGTGGCCTCGTCCAGTCATTGTGACAGAATTCTATAGGCTGGTAGATTTGATGTAATTCAATAGACTATACCTGTGTACAATTTTATATCACTAATCATGTGACATATCCTTTGACTACATGCTGGATACACAGCATTTGTCATATCACCCTCATTTGGTGAATGCTACTCTCTTTTCACTAACAAAAATGCCTCCATAGACTCTAATGAGGTTGTGAGACCTGTCAGCCTTAGGGTGATCTTCTCCCAAACATTTTGCCTTCCTTCTCCTTTTTTGCTGATCTTGTTTTTGATGGCCTTTGGACTGCACTTCACCAATGCTAGCCAGTGCTAAAGTGCATGTGCTTACTCCTTAAAACATTGTAACATTGGATTATCTCCAAGTGGCATAATTAGTAATACATGTGCCTAGGGCCAACAAATTAAATGCTGCAAGTGGGCCTGCAGCACTTATTGTACCTCCTACTGCAGTGGCCCTTGTTTCAGGCCTGCCATTGAAGGCTATGTGTGCAGTTTTTCAACTGCCATTTTGACATGCAAAACTGAGGGCATATCTAAGAGCCCCTAACACCATTCTAACACCACATTAGGATAATTGTTTGATGTTAATGTGGCTTTAGAGTTCCAAAAACGTTGTGCCACATTTACAAAGTGGCACAATGCATGCATTGCGCCCTTTGTAACCCTTTGTGCTACATTATGCCTGTGCCAGGCATAATGTATGGAAAGGGGTGTTCCCCCTTTTGAGGGGCCGAAAAAATGGTGAAAGGAAATTTAACAGATTTCCTTGTGTCATTTATTTCAGCACTTTTAATGCCTGTCCAGAGCTGGCATTAAAAGGAGGCATGCCGTTCAATACAATGGGCCCCTAAGTACTCTGCAGGAGTAGCGCCAACATGTTGTACTCAACAGTGTTAAAAGAATGACACTATTGCCCCTTACCCTGTGCCATGGTGTGCCGTATTTTAAATACAGCACACACATGGTGGCGGTAGGGGCGTCGCTAAAGTGCAGCACCACTTTTCTTAAATACGCCCCTAAACCTTTTGCCAGGACCAAACCTTCCATACACATATATTCACTTATAAAGCTAAGGTTACAAGGATGTTACAGTTAGGCTTAAATCTTAAACATATGAAACCATAGAAATTCATCAATTATGGTTAGAGATACCTCAAGAAAGTATAACTCATGCCTTAAGGTAACTATAACTCGAAGCCCCGCCAAGCACAGTTCTTTTGTCACACATTTTACTACAAATATTACAGTGATATTATGAATGATGTTATCAAACTTGTCATGAGTGCCGTAATTTTTAGGGTAATCAGCAGTGCATGGCAAGGGTTTTTCGCTCTGTGGGGATCCCTTTGTGACCCCGGCACCAAAGCTAAGGGGTCAGGGTGTTCGTACCCTTGCCCTTTTGTATTTGTTATTCTTTTTTTTGGGACTCAGCTTTAGTCGAGTCCCAAGATGGCTGACAACACTTCAATGGCTTCCTTGTTAAAGTGTTATCATCCAATCAGATCTCAACATAAGATCAGGAGGGGTTGCAAATCCTTTGCACACCCCAGATACAGAAATTTGGATTTTCTTTAAAACTCCTTAACAGATTTACACAAAGTGGTTGTTTCTGGTTTACGACCTACCTTCCTTTAAAATTTGATGTAATTCCGCCCAGTAGTTTTGGTGCTATTGTGGTTAAAAATCCTGTGACAAAATGATTGGGGAAAAAGTGTTTTGGGACCTCCACTTCAAACCCACCCATGGACAGATCACCCTGAAACGTTCTAGAGAGCAGCCAACATGAATGGCAAATTGTTTTGGAAAGTTTTGTGAAGATTCGTCAATGGCGCAAAAGATATAGGGAATAAAAAACACTTTTGATATAGAAACCTGGTCCTAACTTTGACTACCTTATATGTATATATTTTTTTTTCAATCAAAAAACCAAATGTTACAGGGAAGTTAAAGTTAGGTTCTGAATTTCCTCACACAAACCATAGAAATTCAGCAGCTATAGTTATTGTTAACTCAGGTAACTATAACTCGCATGTTAGGGTAACTATAACTTGCTCCCCCCACCATGTATACTTTTTTCATTAATAATTGTATTGCAAACGTTGCAGTAATAGTAGCAACCGCTGAATTTCTGTAGTTTTGTATGAGGAAATTCAAAACCAATAACGTCCTTGTAACCTATGGTTTTTCAGTGAATTTCAATTTTTTTTAGTACGCACAGATCTAAATATGAGCAGTGCCACGCATGGCCTTTGGCTGTGCATGGTGGGGGTTGGTCGCAGGGCATTGCGTATGGCCAGGCTCGCCATCAACCCTCCTGAATGCAACCAAACCCAAGCTGTGCATGGCCTTTGGCTGTGCGCAGAATGATGTTGGATGCAGCGGGTATTTTTTCAATTTTTCTCCTGAACTGCAGATCAATCAGTGGATTTGCAGATTTGCTGACCCGTGGATCGACCTGTGGATTAGCGGATCCGCGGATCCGCAGATCAGATGGTCAAATGTAATTGGGCAATTTTTCCCCATATGTGTCCTATGGGGTCCTATGGAGTCAGTATACCATCTTTGCACCACAGAGCTGATGCAACAAATAAAATGGTGGCTGCAACGTTTCTGTCAAGTTGCGGCCAGCCAATCAGGGCCTTGCTTTTCCCATAGATTCTCAGATCCAGACCCAGATCAGCAGCTCCAGATCCGCAGAGGATCCACGTCTCTATAAATCTATATTTCTTGGCTTTAAATTACTCTAAAACTACTGACTGGATTTACACCAAACAACAAAAAGTGGAACAGGATATAGCTTCCTGCCAAATTTTGTGTAATTCCGTTCAGCAGTTTAGGCTGTAGATGTGTCTAAAGACTCTATAAAATATTGAATGTGGAAATAGTATTTTGGGACTGTAGGAACGTCCTCCTTTTTGCCCTGGTCACCTCCAAACTTTTTGGACACATACTGGTTGTTACTGACTCTTGGCTGTGCCCTGGTTACTGCTTACCAGTCCCAGGGCCAGTGTTCTGTGTAAAGTGGATGTTCAAATTAGGCTAATTATAATTGGCAGTATCAACGTACCTATAAGTCCCTAGTATATGGTAGGGCATGTAGGTTTGGAGACCCCGGCATAGGTAGCGCACCCATCGGTGCACTGCTTAGGAGTCCCGTGTCATTTTAAAGGCAGGCCTGCCTTTCTGGATGCTTTTAAACTAAAGTTATATGCAAATTCGACTTTGGAATTAAAAGTACTTTAAAAGTCTTAAACTACCTTATTTTTACATATAAGTCACACCTTAGGTGTGCCCTATGTGCCCCTAGGGTTGGGTGCCATGTAACTATAAGCAGGGATCTCATAAAAATTGTTTTATAAGCCCTGGTGAGGTAAAACAGCCAAATTCATTTTTCCCTCACTGTAGTGAACGCACTCCAGCCATGTTGGATTTTTGAAGAATGTTGCTCCTTGGGATTGCTTTTTGCCACACTTCCCAGGAAGTGGTCATCAAAGGGGAAGGGAGCCTGCCTGTGATTGGACAACCAGGACCCCTGGCTTTCCACACCAAGAGCAAGGATAAATATGGCAGAGCTGCACCCACACCTCAAATCCCTACAAGGAAGAACATCAGAAGAAGAAGGACTGCCCTGCTGGATCCCTAACCTGCACCTGGATACTGCACTTTGAAAGTCTGCACCAGCTATACAGTTGGGCTTCACCACAAAAAAGACTTTGCCTGGCTTCAACTGGTTCTAGAAGGAACGCCCTGCTAGCTACAGGTGAAAAATAGCTAACCAGAGTCCCCTGCATCAAATCCTGAAGTAACTGACCAGCTGACTACTGTCCAGTGGTCATTTGGGAGTTTGAGTCAGGTGCATTCTGGGAGTTGGAGTCATCACCCTCAAGGAGCAACTCAGAGCTTCTGGAGCCCTAGGGTGAGCTGTGGACTTTCAAAGACCTTCTGGAAGAAGATCCAGAAGTTTGGAGAAAATTGGGGAACTTTTGGAAAAAAGCTCCTGAAAGGACCCACCCACCATCGAGAGTCAAGCCGGCTTAATTTGACCGCGACCTAGCCTGACTTGCAGGTTTGTCCCTCTGAAAAGCTCTGGAGCGCCGGACTTCCAGGATTTCACCGGGGGCTTCTGGAAAGGCAATCATACAACGTTGACTCGAAATCAGCTTGCTATGGAAGGTTGTCTGACGTCAGAGAGAAAAAGCTCCAAAAAAGTGACTAAGTTCCAATGCAGAGTATCTGAGGAGGGCTCCAGGGATGAATCAAGATTCAGCTTTGGCCCGGACGAAGATTTTCTAAGTTCAACTGTAGAAATCGTCACTGAGGTCTCCTGCGACGCGTATCCGAAGAGGGCTCCAGGGAGGTTGGATCAGATTTGTGGCTTCGTCCCATTGAAGAAAATCTTCCAGAAAATGACTGAGTCTGAAGGTAACCTTTTGACTGAGGCCTCCCGCTTGCTGTAGCTGAGCAGGGCTTCATGGCTGTCGGCTTGAAACTTTGACTTTGCCCCAGTCGAGGTGCGACCAGATGATCAGATTGGCACTTTCTGTTTCTATGCGCTAGAAAACATTAAGGCCCTCATTATGACGTTGGCGGCAAATGCCGCCTACCGCCATGACTACCACTGCCAACATACCTTCGCGTGGCTACCAGTCACCAACTGCATTATGACCGTAGGCAGAATTCCACCAGAAGGTTGGCGGAATTTCGTCGACCGTCATGGCGGCATACAGCAGTTAGGTGGCGCTGCTGCCAGCAGCAGCGCCACACCAGCAAAACACCGCCTACCATATCATGTTCCAAGATGTGGCCTGGCGGTGTTTTGCTGGCTGCTGCTGGCAGCAGCGCTGCATCCCTTCTCCTGCCGGAGGACCCCCGCAAGCAGGTAAGTCAGGTTCTCCGACAGGAGAGGGGGGTGGGAGGTGTTGTGTGCATGTGTGGGGGTGGTGTGTGTGGGGGGTCTGTTTTTGTATGCGTGCACGCGGATGTGAGTCATGTGGAATGCATGCGTTGAATGGCTGAATGTGAGTGTATGTGTATGTTGTGTGTTGTGAATGCGTGTATGCGACAATGTATGTTAGTGTGTGTTGTGGTGTGTGGGTATGTATGTGTGCATACGTGGGTGGATGTGGGTATGCATGTGTATATGAGTGTGTATGTGTGCGCGTGTGGATGTCGTGGGGGGTCAGGAGGGGGAGGGTTAGGGTGGGGAGGAACCTGGGGAGGAGGAGGGTGGCGGGGAGACCCCTATCAGTGCCAGGGAGGAATTCCCTGGCACTTATAGTGCCTACCGCCATTGTTTTTGTGGCGTAAGATTGCCTCAAAAACCATGGCGGTAGACGGGTCATAATCACGAGTGTGAGATTGTGACGGCCGCCGGGCTGGAGACTGAAGTCTCCAGCCCGGTGGCTGTTACCACCCTGGCAGACGGAGAGGTACATTGGCGGTTTGGCTTGAGCCAAACCGCCATGTCATAAGTTGGGGAAAGGTACCGCCAGCCTGTTGGCAGTACCTTTCTCCAAAATACCGCTGTCCGCCAGTTCCCCTTATCCGATTTTATTCACTTTGGTGTCAAATTAAAGTTAAAATTATTTGCCTTTCTTGTTTCCTGGGTTTTATTTCATTACTTTTTTGTGACACTTGAATGCTTTACACCTTGGCCCTTATTACAACCCTGGCGGTTGGTGATATAGTGGCGGTAATACAGCCAACAGGCCGGCGGTAACAAAAATGGAATTATGACCACGGTGGAAACCGCTCAGACAGACAGCCACTTTAACACACAGACCGCCAGGGCGGAATCAACAACCACCACAGCGGTAACCGCCAACAGCCAGGCGGAAGACAATGTGCCCACCCATTCTATTATGAGGGGCCTATCAGCCACCTTTTCCAGGGTGGCACCAATGACATCAAAAGCCTGGCGGAAACAGAACTCAGAAGTCTAAGGACTCACCTGTGGAGACTCAGGGAACAACCATGATGCCATGGAGCCCGAGCTGCAAGTTTTCCGCATGCTCGTCTACCTTATGCTTCATTATGAACACCAACGCTGACAAAGAAGACCACGGTGAGTACTTCGGCCTAGCACACAAGGGAGGGGGAGGAAAAAGAGAGTGACACACACATGCAACACGCAACACCCCCACCCCAACACCAAACACACAACCAGATGCAGCAACATAATATATTTACCCCATACTCCTTAGGAATAATGCAAGGACAAATTGATTTGAAGAAAGTGAGTGTAATACAATAAAATACTATGAATAAGTGCATCAAAATCCAAATGTATATATATATATTTACAAATGTAGGGACACTGTGCAGTCCTCAATGTCCGTGGGCCTCAGGGCCACAGCACATAGGCCAAGGCCCCACCTCACTCCTGCAACAATACAGATAGAACACTTCAGGGGCATCAGGTCGAAAATAGACAGGCACCTCAGGGGGACGGGGAATGAGGGGGCACCTCATCCGGAAGATGGTACAACACCACTGGTCCCGAAAGGGGAAACATGTCCTATGCGCTGTCCTGGGGAGTGCAAGGCCACGGTCTCTCTAGTGGGAGGTTTGCCCACTGCTTGGTCCTGGGGAGTGCAAGGCCACAGTCTCTCAAGTGGGTGGTTTGACCACTGCTTCATCCTGGGGTGTTCAAGGTCACAGTCTCTCAAGTGGGTGGTTTGCCCACTGCTTGGTCCTGGGGAGTGTAAAGCCACACTCTCTCTAGTGGGTGGTTTGCCCACTGCTTGGTCCTGGGGAGTACAAAGCCACAGTATCTCAAGTGGGTGATTTGACCACTGCTTGGGCCTGGGGAGTGCAAAGCCATAGTCTCTCTAGTGGGTGGTTTGCCCACTGCTTGGTCCTGGGGAGTGCAAGGCCACAGTCTCTCAAGTGGGTGGTTTGCCTACTGCTTGTTCCTGGGGAGTGCAAGGACGCAGTCTCTCTAGTGGGTGGTATGCCCACTGCATGTTCTTGGGGAGTTCAAGGCCACAGTCTCTCTAGTGGATGACTTTTCCACTGGTTCTGGAGGGGGCCTTGTGCCCAGTGTGCTTCATCCTGGGAAGGATGGGGTGAGTGGATGGCTTCTCCACTGGTTCTGGAGGGGGCATTGTGCCCAGTGTGCTTCATCCTGGCAAGGATGGGGTGAGTGTGCCCAGTGTGCTTCATCCTGGGAAGTATGGGGTGATTGGATGGCTTCTCCACTGGTTCTGGAGGGGGCATTGTGCCCTATGATGCAGATCTTGGGGAGTGCAAGATCACAGTCTCTCACCTGGGTGTCAGACCCACAGGATTTGCAGGGGCCAGGCCGCACAACATCCCATGGATGCAGGACTACACACTGTCCACCGGCGGTGATGGCTGCTCAGTGGTGGCAGTGCTGGTGTCGGTGCTGGCAGTGGTGGGGGGAGGCTCCAGCCCATCCCCTGAAGCCTCAGACGGCTGCCCACTGGGGCTGCTGCTGCTGGCATTGGTGCTGGTGGTGGTGCTTTTGGCAGTGCTGGAGGTGGTGGGGGGAGGCTCCAGCCCTTCCCCTGCAGCCTTGGATGGCTGAACCCCCATGGTTGGTGGTGGGGGCTCCGAATGAGTCCTATCACCAGGCCTCCTGTCCTTCCTGCCTGCTGGTGCAGGCCCCTTGCCCTTCCTGTAAGCAGCCAGGGATTGCTCCTTGCCCTTCTCTGTAGTAGCTGGGGATGCCTCCTTGCCCTTCCTTCACACAACTGGTGGTGCTTCCTTGCCCTTCCTTCACGGAGCTGGTGGTGCCTCGTTGGCCTTCCTTGCAGCACCTGGTGCAGGCACCCTTTCAGTGTGGCTGCCTGGTGCCCAGGATCCTCTCCCACCTGGAGTAGCTGTCGACACTACTGTGGCCGTGGACTGGATGGCTGAGGTGCTCACCTGGGCTCTGACCACCCTGGCCCGACATGAAGGACTGGGGGAGTGGTAGGGAAGAGGTCAACGGTGGAGAGGAAACGCTTCGTAGGGACATTGCGTCAGGAAGAGGGTGAAGGTTTGGGAGTGGAGGAAGAGTAAGTGGTTGTAGGAGGTGTCTGTCTGCTGATTTTGGGTTCAGGTGCATGGGCTGGATGCTGTTGTGAGGTGGATGGCTGTTGGGTGTGTGAGTGCTTACGTTTGTGTACTTTGGGAGGAGGGGGCACAGACACAGTGGGAGAGGACACAGGGGACGTGTGCATGGATGTTGTGGTGGTGACTGCCAGTGAGGGGTGTGTACGGATAGGTGTGCTGGTAATGGTGGTAAAGGATGACGATATGGTGCATGCAGGTGTGAGTATAGACGCAACTGGGAGGGAGGTGGGGATGAGGAGGAGGGAGACAGTGGAGGCATTGGATGTTGGTATGTCTGCATCTGGATGGTGTTTGTGTGAGTGCCTTTGGGATGATGTGTGGTGCTTGTGTTTGCCTGAACCGCTCCTGTGTGTTGTCTTGTGTGCATGCTGGTCTGCCTGTGTGCTTGAGATAGGTTGGGGTTGAGGGGAATGGGATTGGGTAGAGGAAGTTGGAGGGGTGAGGCTAGAACCAGGGACAATGGCTGCCATCAGAGAGGAGGTCAGAGCCTGGATTGCTCTTCTTTGGGCCTCCATGCCAGTGTGAATGCCCTCCAGGAATGCATTTGTCTGTTGCAATTGGGCTGCAAGCCCCTGGATGGCATTCACAATGGTCGACTACCCAACAGAGATGGATCACAGGAGGTCAATAGTCTCCTCACTCAGGGCAGCAGGGCTAACTGGGGCAGGGCCTAAGGGGCCTGGGATGAAGGAGATGCCCACCCTCCTGGGTGAGCAGGCACAGGAAACACGCTTAGGGGCTGCTGGGAGGGTGGTGCTGGTACGGGGGTGGCGTCTGTACCTATAGTTGGGGTGGGAACAGAGGTGTCCGCCACTACCAAGGAGGTTCCATCGGAGAAGGTATCACTGTCCGAGCTGTCCCTCCAGTCTCTGCTGTGGTGCTCCCCTCACCCTTCATCCCACTGGTACCCTCAGCGTCGGTGGATTCAGCCTCATGGGCCCTGTAGGATGCAGCTCTCTCAGTCACCGGTGCCTCTGCTCCTCTGCCAGATGATGCTAATGCACATAAGGACAGGGTGACAAAAACAAAAGTGGGGGAAGAGACAAAGGATACACTTGGTCAATGACGGCAACAACACCACTGTTGACGTACACGATACACACACACAGAGAACAGTCCTACGCACTATGCAATGCACTACTAGTCACAATGCTAGTCACCAGCCCATGGACAGGGACACCTAATGCCAATTAATTATACCTGAGACCCACAGACACCTGCCCAGTAGTGGATGCCTACTAGCTTGGTTGGAGGAAGTTTACATCAGACCCTGCCCAACATGGGATCTACCCTGCAATGTCTGGTCTGGCCTGGCCTAGGGGCACCCACAGGCCCGCATCCCCCACCCGGATACCACCCCACCACGCGCAAGTAGTATATTGGAACACTGTACTCACCCCCTTGTGGCTGCTGAGATGCCCCCAAGCACCCATCCAGCCCAGGATAGGCCACCGCCAGTATGCGGGCCATCAGGGGGGTCAGGGTTCGACGGGCACCCCTTCCTCGTTGGGGGGCCATCCCCCGCTGGGCTTCCTCTGTCTTCCGTGCCCAGCATCTCAGGTCCTCCCACTGTTTCCGACAGTGGGTGCTCCGCCTGCCGTAGACCCCCAGGGTCCCCACGTCCATGGCGATGGCACGCCATATACCCTTTTTCTGATGGGCGCTGACCTGCAGAGAAATACACATAGGAGAAGGTATCAGTCAGACTGTACTGCCTGTTAAGCTCATGGCCCACCATAGCCCTTCACATCTCCTTATGCACAGACATGGCCCACCATGCATGCAGCACGCTGCCCAGGGCCCTTCCACCAACCCCCCCCACGCAAGGTCTTCACACACACCACTCCATGCATTCATGCCCCATGCATCGTGCTCACAGTGTACTCACCTGTTGGTCTGGAGGCCCATACAGCATTCGGTACTGGGGTAGGACCCCATCCACCAGTCTCTCCAACTCCGCTGCGGTGAAGGCAGGGGCCCTTTCCCCAGTGCCACGAGCCATGGCCGATTTCAGACACAGGTCATAGCAGCCCATGCAGTGTAAGTCCTCTCCTGTTGAAGGTCAGGTAGCAAGTGAGTGAGCAGATAGAAAATGGTGGTTACGTCCACGGTGGTGCATACCATCATAGCCGGCGTACATCACCATTGGCCACTGTAACCCATAGGACCCTATGGTAACCAATGTGGAGTTGCACGGCGGTTCTCGACCGCCTCCCACAACGGCGCACAACGTCAGCAGAATTACCTCATTTCCACATGTCCCTCCATACAGGACCGGCGAACGTCATTTCAGGGGGGAGGGGCACGCCATCGCACCTAACTGCATCACAATACACATAAGCACTATTTGGGCCTATCCAACAATATACTGTTACAATCACAACATGCAATGCAGTGTGGTGGAAACATGGGATACTGACCAGCTGCTCACCGTTTTACCCCATAGATTGCAACCGCTGTGGATGAATAGGAGATGGAGAAATCCCCTGTGTTCAGACCCCTGGTGGACTTGGCAACAATGGAGGACAGGCATATTATCCTCACCTATAGATTGAACCGGGCCACAATCACAGAGCTGTATGCCCAATTGGACCCTGACCTGATATCTGCTATCTGTCACTCCACCGGTATCCCCCTCTTGTGCAAGTACTATCTGTGCTCCATTTCCTGGCAACTAGCTCCTTCCAAGTAACAGTGGGCTTGGCAGCAGGAATGTCACAGCCAATGTTCTCTATAGTGCTGACCAGAGTGTTGTCTTCCCTGATTAAACACATGCGCAACTATATCGTTTCCCCCCAGATGGAGGTTTTGGCCACAGTGAAAGCTGATTTCTATGCAATGGGACATAGCCCCAACATTATTGGGGCAATTGATGGTACACATATTGCATTTGTCCCCCCCCCCCCCGGAGAAATGAACAGGTGTTCAGAAATTGAAAGAGCTTTAACTCAATGAATGTGCAGATAGTGTGCCTGGCAGACCAGTACATCTCCCATGTCAATGCAAAATATCCTGGGTCTGTGCATGATGCCTTTAACCTGAGGAATAGCAGCATCCCACATGTGATGGCACAACTCAAGAGGCGTATAGGTGAGCCCTCGTTCCCACCCAGTGGATGTTGGTGTATGGGTATGGTACGGGCCCTAAGGGTTAGTGCGTGTCCAACAGGTGTCCCACGATATTTGCAGGTGACTCTGGTTACCCCAACCTCTCATGGCTACTGACCCCTGTGAGGAATCCCAGGACAAGGGCAGAGGAACGTTACAATGAGGCACATGGGTGAACAAGAGGAATTATAGAGAGGCCATTTGGCCTCCTGAAGGCTAGGTTTTGTTGACTCCATCTGACAGGTGGTTCCCTGTGCTACTCACCCAAGAAGGTCTGCCAGATCATTGTGACATTATGTATGTTGCACAACTTTTCCTTACGTCGCTAGGTGCCTTTTCTGCAGGAGGATGAGGCTGGAGATGGGCGTGTGGCAGCAGTGGACCCTGTGGACAATGAAGATGACGAGGTAGAGGTGACGATGAGGACAACAGAAGTGCAATAATTTGTCAATACTTCCAATGACACACAGGTAAGACAGTGTAACTTCACTTTTAATTGACAGTTTTGTGTTTGAATTATCACTGGCAGGCCGATTTTCCCACTTCTATGGCCACTCACTTTAGCCTTTGGCATCTCTATTTTCAGATATTTGTGTCCCACTATCGCTCCTGGTTTGTTGACTGCAGCCAACTACAGGTCATTCCTATGAATACATTACTGTACAGTTGTATTGCAGTGTTGAAACCTTGTTAAACGAATACATAGTTAAATTATTTGACATACTCCACACTTGTATTTTTTCAAAGGGTGTTTATTTTAAGTGCTAGTAAGTAGAGGGGGATGTGCAATGTGCTGGGGTGATGGTAGAGGAAAGTCCAGGATAGAGTCCTGTCTATGTGGATAACAGGTGCATTTTCCAAGGGCGGATAGGAAGGGGAGCAATGGCAGTTCAAGGTGGACAGAGTGACAGAGTGGGAAACAAGGGTGACAATCAGGAGAGTCTTATTTCCTGGCGGGGGCCTTGGCAATAGTCTCTGGCTTCTGCCTGGATCACAGGGAACGTTTGCGGGTTGGTTCTCCTTCTGCAGGGGAGGGGTGCCTGTGGCCTGTTGGTCCTGTGGCGGGCCTCCTTTCCACTAGCGGTAGCGGAGGTGGAGGGCTGTTCATTGGTTTGGCTAGTAGTAGGGGCCCGGTGGTGTGCCACTGCCTCCCTCATAGTGTTGTCCATGTCTGCCAGCACCCCTGCAGTGGTGACCAGGGTGGTGTTGATGTCCTTCAGTCCTCCCTGATCCCGAGGTACTGTCCCTCCTGCAGCCGCTGGTTCTCCTGCATCTTGTCCAGTATCTGGCCAATCGTCTCCTGGGAATGGTGGTATCTCCCAGGATCGCGGTGAGTACCTACTGGATAGTCGGTACCCTGGGCCTGTCCCCCCAATGTTGCACAGCAGCCCTCCCAGCTTCCCTGTTGTCCTGTGCCTCTGTCCCCTGAACCGTATGCCCACTGCCACTGACCCCAGGTCCCTGATCGTCCTGTGTTTGTGGTGTGCCCTGGGGTCCCTGTAGTGGTGGACACATTGCTGATTGATGTGTCCTGGGGACAGAGGTATGGGCCCGCTGGGTGGGTACTGTGCTGGTGTTTCCTGAGGGGGGAGGCTCTGTGGTGGTATGGGACTATGCCTGGGTAACCGACTCTCCGAGATCACTGATGGTCCAGGTTGGTCATCCAGATCCAGGTGAGCAGAGCTGTTGTCATCACTGTGGGGGGGGGCTGGATGTTGCTGGCACTTCCTCTCTGGTGATATTGGCTGGGGGACCTGTGGGGATGTAAATGTAGTGTTATTGTTTCTGCATGTGTCATCTTCTGCATGGGTGTGTTGCCCTCTATGGTTGTTATTGCCCTGACAGCTTTGCCTTGTGTGAGTTGTTATTTAGTGGGCTAGCTGTTTCCCTCTAGTGTCCATACTTTAGTGATAGGTGTCCATGCAGGTCTGTGATGGGTGTCCATGCATTGGTGTTGCATGCATGGCTTGGTATTGGGAGGGGTGGGTTGTGATCGAGGATGTGGGAAGTGGTGGGGTGATGGGAGTGAGGGTGGGGTTATGTGATGGCATGCAGGTGGGGGGGTGAAAGTAGTAAAGAGTTGACACACCAGAGTCCAGTCCTACTCCCACTCCTGAAAGGCCCTCAGGATGCATGATTGCCAAGACTTGCGCCTCCCATGTTGTTAGTTGTGGAGGAGGAGGCGAGGGTCTACCGCCAGTCCTCTGTACAGCTATTTGGTGTCTTGCTGCCACAGAATGCATCTTCCCCCGTAGGTCATTCCATCTATTCCTGATGTGACTCCTTGTTCTTGGTTGCTGTCCCACGGCATGGACTCTGTCCACGATTCTCCGCCATAGCTCCATCTTCCTAGCAATGGATGTCTGCTGCACCTGTGGCTCAGAGTCACAAAGGAGGGTCCCACGACGTCGGAGTCCAACTCAGCGATTTGGTCAATGCAGGACGGAGTGCTGGGGACCCAGGTTAGGCTGTGCACAAAGGAAGTCCTGGAAAAGTGCACAGAAGCCGGAGCAGCTGCAAATCACGCAGTACACAGGTTTGCTGTCTGGCGTGGGGAGGCAAGGACTTACCTCCACCAAATTTGGACAGGAGGGCCACTGGACTGTGGGAGACACTTGGACCCAGCTCCTGTGTTCCAGGGACCACAATCATCAGGATGAGAGGGGACCCAGAAGACAGGTGATGCAGAAGTTTGGTGCCTGCGTTGGCAGGGGGAAGATTCCGTCGACCCACAGGAGATTTCTTCTTGGCTTCCAGTGCAGGGTGAAGGCAGACAGCCCTCAGAGCATGCACCACCAGGAAACAGGTGAGAAAGCCGGCAGGATGAGGCGCTACAATGTTGCTGGTAGTCGTCTTGCTACTTTGTTGCGGTTTTGCAGGCGTCCTGGAGCAGTCAGCGGTCGATCCTTGGCAGAAGTCGAAGAGGGAAGCGCAGAGAAACTCTGGTGAGCTCTTGCATTCGTTATCTGAGGAATAGCCCAGAGGAGAGACCATAAATAGCCCAAATAGGAGGCTTGGCTACTGAGAAAGGAGGCTTGGCTACTAAGAGAGGTAAGCACCTATCAGGAGGGGTCACTGACGTCACCTGCTGGCGCTAGCCACTCAGAGCTGTCATTGTGCCCCAACACCTCTGAATCCAAGATGGCAGAGGTCTGGGACACACTGGAGGAGCTCTGGTCACCTCCTCTGGGAGGGCCTGGGCAGAGGAGTGGTCACTCCCCTTTCCTTTGTCCAGTTTCGCACCAGAGCAGGGCTGGGGGATCCCTGAACCGGTGTAGACTGGCTTATGCAGAGATCAGCACCATCTGTGCCCATCAAAGCATTTCCAGAGGCTGGGGGAGGCTACTCCTCCCCAGCCCTTCACACCTATTTCCAAAGGGAGAGGGTGAAACACCCTCTCTCAGAGGAAATCCTTTGTTCTGTCTTCCTGGGACCAGGATGCCCAGGCCCCAGGGGGACAGAAACCTGTCTGAGAGGTTGGCAGCAGCAGCAGCTGCAGTGGAGACCCCGGAAAGGCAGTTTGGCAGTATCCAGGTTCTGTGCTAAAGACCCAGGGATGCATGGAATTGTCCCCCCAATACCAGAATGGTATTAGGGTGACAATTCCATGATCCTAGACATGTTACATGGCCATGTTTGGAGTTACCATTGTGAGGCTACATATAGGTACTGACCTATATGTAGTGCACGCGTGTAATGGTGTCCCCGCACTCACAAAGTCCGGGGAATTTGCCCTAAACAATGTGGGAGCACCTTGGCTAGTGCCAGGGTGCCCTCACACTAAGTAACTTGGCACCTAACCTTCACCAAGTGAGGGTTAGTTATATAGGTGACTTATAAGTTACTTATGCGCAATGAAAATGGCTGTGAAATAACGTGGACGTTATTTCACTCAGGCTGCAGTGGCAGACCTGTGTAAGAATTGTCTGAGCTCCCTATGGGTGGCAAAAGAAATGCTGCAGCCAATAGGGATCTCCTGGAACCCCAATACCCTGGGTACCTAGGTACCATATACAAGGGAATTATAAGAGTGTTCCAGTGTGCCAATGAAAATTGGTAACATTAGTCACTAGCCTGCAGTGACAATTTTGAAGCAGAGAGAGAGCATAAACACTGAGGTTCTGGTTAGCAGTGCCTCAGTGATACAGTTAGGCACCACAAAGGGAACACATACAGGGCATACATTATGAGCACTGGGGTCCTGCCTGGTAGGATCCCAGTGACACATAGGCAAAAACAAACATATATACAGTGAAAATGGGGGTGACATGCCAGGCAAGATGGTACTTTACTACAAGGGTTTATACATGTAATGGTAATGAGAAACACTTACATTTTGTTTTCACTAGTGCAATGCCTGCCTCTCCCACAGGATAACGTTGGAGTAACCAAATTACATTTAATAAGCTGTAAGTTCCAAATGGGATAGGGTAAACCATCATGTTTAATGTCTTTGGAACTGTAATGAAACTCCTCCCTCGTGGTAGAGTCAGATTTTACATTGCAGTCTTGAAAATGCAACTTTTATAAAGTTGCCATTTTCCTGACTTAGCCATTTAGTGTATGCAGCCGTACTGGGGCACAGGACTGCGTGTAGCTCAAAGTTGGGTTTTGTTTATTCCTCCTAGACAGCTACACACAATATAGATTTTAGGGGTGCCTCTATGTGCCACTGCTGGCAGGATCAGAGGACCGAGCTGGACCCAGGCCTACTTACACTTCAGTAGGCTCTGTCTTGCCTCCACGCAAAAGGTTTCATACTCCCTGTAGTTAGTCTGGAGCCAGGACAGGGAAGGCATGATTCTTGGGGACTTTAAAAGGAAAACTCTAGAAGCTTCTCCCACCTTCCAGTGAAAGGGTACAAAGTATAATTATTGAACCTCAGGCACCAGTTCTTCAGTACACTTCTAGACCTATGGATAGTCTGCCAGGAAGAAGGACTGTTGTGCTGCTGAAAGGACTGCCACTCTGCTGGACCGCTGCTCTGAAGGAACTGCTGCCCTGCTGTGCTGAACTGCTGCCTGTTTACCTCTTGCCTGGATGAGAAGGAATGGACCAGCAGCTTTTGAAACCAGGACCCCAAAATGACTACAAGGGCTAATTGATGGGCCTCCTGTGTGAGCCTCATGGACAGAAAACTCCAACAACCTTGACCTCAGCACCTTGTCTCTGCCATGTGTGAGTCTACACTGCTACATGGTGCAACCCCAGTAATTGACCCTTGGAAGTGGGCATAACATGCTCTGCCAGCCTCTGTCGACCCAGTGGAACTGACGTATCTCCTCCGTGGCGTGGCACATCTCCAGCATAAGTGGTACATTCCCTTTGATCTTCCATGCAGCGCCTCCAGAACCAATGCATTGTCTCTGCTGCAAGAGTTCTCCCAAAGCAAAGAACTCTGCATTGACTCCATGTAGGAGGCTGGGCTAGCTTATAGTGGGTACCTGCTGGTACTTACACCTTGTGCTAGGTCCATTTATCCCTTATTAGTAGATTAGTAGTGTTCTAGCACCTTAGGCTGATAGAGGTAGCTATGGCAGAGCAGCTTAGGCTGAATTAGGAGACATGCAAAGCTCCTACTATACCACTTATATCATATAGCACCATATCATAAGAATCACAATACTCAGAGTTACCAAAAATAAAGGTACCTTATTTTAGTGACAATGTGCCAAAAATATCTCAGAGGATATACTCCCTTAGGAGGTAAGTAAAATACACAAAATATACACACAAACCACAATCAGGTAAGTAAACAGTTAGAAAAGTAGTGCAAACACTGTAGAATACAATAGGATGCAAGAGGCCTAGGGGCAACACAAACCATATACTAAGAAAGTGGAATGCGAACCACTTAGGGACCCAAGGCCTAGTGTAGTGTGTAGAGGGTCACTGGTAGTGTAAGAAAACACTGAGGGTGTCCAAGATACCCCACCCCAAGACCCTGAAAAGTAGGAGCAAAGTTACCCTACTTCCCCAGAAACACACTATAGTTGTGACAGGATACTCTGCAAAGATCACAACAGACTGCAGAGCACTGAAGATGGATTCCTGGACCTGAGGACCTGCAAAGGAAGGGTACCAAGTCCAAGAGTCACGAAAGTGTCCGGGGGGCAGGAGCCCACTAAACCCTGGATAATGTGCAAAATGGCTGCCTCCAGGTAGAGGAAGCTGAAGATTCTGCAACAACGGAAGATGCCAGTAACTTCTCCTTTACATAGAAGGTGTCCCAAGGCACACTGGAGGATGCAGAGTTGTTTCCACGCAGAAAGACTGCAAACAAGCCTTGCTAGCTGCAAAGTTTGCGGTTGAAAAAAATGGGTGCTGCTCAGGCCCAGGAAGGACCAGGAGGTCGCCCCTTGGAATAGGAGACAGAGGGGGCACTCAGCAACACAGAGAATCAGGCCCTCAGGATGCATGATTGCCAAGACTTGCTCCTCCCATGTTGTTAGTTGTGTAGGAGGAGGCGGGGGTCTACCGCCAGTCCTCTGTACAGATATTTGGTGTCTTGCTGCCACGGAATGCATCTTCCACCGCAGGTCGTTCCACCTATTCCTGATGTCACTCCTTGTTCTTGGTTGCTGTCCCATGGCATTGACCCTGTCCACGATTCTCCGCCATAGCTCCATCTTCCTAGCAATGGATGTCTGCTGCACCTGTGACTCAGAGTCACAAAGGAGGGTCCCACGACATCGGAGTCCAACTCAGCGATTTGGGCAATGCAGGATGGAGTGCTGGGGACCCAGGCTAGGCTGTGCACAAAGGAAGTCCTGGAAAAGTGCACAGAAACCGGAGCAGCTGCAAATCACACAGTACACATGTTTGCTGTCTGGCGTGGGGAGGCAAGGACTTACTTCCACCAAATTTGGACAGGAGGGCCACTGGACTGTGGGAGACACTTGGACCCAGCTCCTGTGTTCCAGGGACCACAATCATCAGGATGAGAGGGGACCCAGAAGACCGGTGATGCAGACGTTTGGTGCCTGCGTTGGCAGGGGGAAGATTCCGTCAACCCACGGGAGATTTCTTCTTGGCTTCCAGTGCAGGGTGAAGGCAGGCAGTCCCCAGAGCATGCACGAGAAAGCCGGCAGGATTAGGTGCTACAATGTCGCTGGTAGTATTCTTGCTACTTTGTTGCAGTTTTGCAGGCGTCCTGGAGCAGTCAGTGGTCAATCCATGGCAGAAGTCAAAGAGGGAGATGCAGAGGAACTCTGGTGAGCTCCTGCATTCGTTATCTGAAGAGAAGCCCGCAGGAGAGACCATAAATAGCCCTCAGAGGAAGATTGGCCTCCTAGTCAGGTAAGCACCTATCGGAGGGGTCTCTGACGTCACCTGCTGGCACTGGCCATTCAGAGGCCTCCATTGTGCCCTCATTCAAGATGGCAGAGGTCTGGGACACACTGGAGGAGCTCTGGGCACCATCCCTACGGTGGTGATGGACAGGAGAGTGGTCACTCCCCTTTCCTTTGTCCAGTTTTGTGCCAGAGCAGGGCTGGGGGTTCCCTGAACCGGTGTAGACTGGTTTATGCAATGAGGGCACCATCTGTGCCCTTCAAAGCATTTCCAGAGGTCAGGAGATGCTACTCCTCTCAGGCCGTTAACACCTATTTCCAAAGATAGAGGGTGTAACACCCTCTCTCAGAGGAAATCCTTTGTTCTGCCTTTCTGGGGCTGGGCTGCCCAGGCCCCAGGAGGGCAGAGGCCTGTCTGTGGGTTAGCAGCAGTGGTAGCTGCAGTGAAAACCCCAGAGAGCTGGTTTGGCAGTACCTGGGGTCCATGCTGGAGCCCCGTGGATGCGTGGGATTGGTACCCCAATTCCAGATTTGGCATGGGGGGACAATTCCATGATCTTAGACATGTTACATGGCAATATTTGGAGTTACCATTGTGAAGCTACACATAGGTATTGACCTATATGTAGTGCATGTGTGTAATGGTGACCCCGCACTCACAAAGTCCGGGGAAATTGCCCTGAACTATGTGGGGGCACCTTGGCTAGTGCCAGGGTACCCTCACACTTCGTAACTTTGCACCTAACCTTCACCAAGTCAGGGTTAGACATATAGGTGACTTCTAAGTTACTTAGGTGGAGTGAAAAATGGCTGTGAAATAACGTGGACATTATTTCACTCAGGCTGCAGTGGCAGTCCTGTGTAAGATTTGTCTGAGCTCCCTATGGGTGGCAAAAGAAATGCTGCAGCCCATAGGGATCTCCTGAAACCCCAATACCCTGGGTACATAGGTACCATATACTAGGGAATTATAAGGGTGTTCCAGTCTGCCAATTAGAATTGGTGTAAATGGTCACTAGCCTGCAGTGACAATTTAAAAAGCAGAGAGAGCATAAACACTGAGGTCCTGGTTAGCAGAGCCTCAGTGACACAGTTAGTCACTACACAGGGACACACATTCAGGCCAGAAACTATGAGGACTGGGGTCCTGGCTAGCAGGATCCCAGTGAAACAGGCAAAACCAAACTGACATACAAGTAAAAATGGGGCTAACATGCCAGGCAAGATGGTACTTTCCTACACCCCGCATCCACATTGTAAATGCCGCTTGTGCCAAGCTTCCCCAACCCAGACCCCCACACCTCTTGGCATCAATGCAGGTTCTCACATAACAGCCGAAGCAGCTCCTAGAAATCTACGCATCACCTTGACTGAGTGACACATCCTTAATGCTGGATTTTGCATCACAAGCCCTCATCCATGGGATCATTGAAGATGCCGCACGGACTCCTATCATAGCTCCACACCACCGCAGAACAAACACATCGACCCAGCTGCATGATGCATTCTTGGCAATGAACCTTGCAACATTCCACAATCAGGTTTTAAGGTACTCTTGTTCGGCGGGCCTAACTGGGTCCATGTAAAGGACCCAAACGCCATTGCAATTGGCTTGAAATTGTGATTTTGTCCTGGTCTGGCTTGACCAGATATCCATAGTTGGTGCTTTGTGCTTTTTGGCTCTATTCTTACTAAAATCTTAAAACCTGCGTATCATTCTACTGCTAGGATTTTTATCATTGTGGTCTTGTTTAATAAAAAACACTGTATGTTACTAATCTGGTATGAGAGCCTTTTGTGGTGTGTTTTCACTGTGGTACTGTTTGAAGTGTTGCACAAATACTTTACATATTGCCTCTGAGTAAGCCTGACTCATGTGCCAAACTAACCGAGGGTTGAGTAAAGGTTAATATCTGGGTTTGCTTGTGACTTCAGCCTGAGAAAAATTATGGTTGATGCTGAAGAGGGGTTTGAACCCCCCTCAAAACGTAGCCCAGTTTCTTACAGGAGTGATTCCCATTTCAGACCTTGAACACCCTCCAAAAAAGATTGAGCATTCAAGTCACCTTAATGGGGTCACCCTCTGAAAGACTTCATATGTTATTGTGTATGCATTTGTCACTGATAAGACACCTTCAGACAGGTCCTATCGACCCCTCTTTGTAGTTTGCTAAAATACACCTTGCATCTTCTCCAGATGAGAAAAATGGCATACAACCTTAGAACCGTTCTTACAACTCTATTCTGAGTTAAAGTACATGTAAGTGGCTCATTTGAGCATTTTACGTTATTCACCAACCTGCAATGCCTCCAAAATGTTCAGTGACGTTCTGGAAATAAATATCCACACCTTAAAGCCATCCTTGTTACATTCAATTTGTGCATAGCACTCTATGACAACTATTTCACATGGGCGTGTGCCCAGACCCCCACTGATGGATAATATATTGACAATGGCAGCTTTGACTTGTTCACGTGTTTTTGCAAAAAGAATTGGCTTGTAGCCTCAATCTGTTTTCAAGCATTCATCTGCAACCAACAAGTGTGCTCAGCTTTTACCTTATTCGGCATGAAGTACTAATTGTACCCTAAGCTCACCTTATTTGTAAACTATGCACCATGTCATTTTCAACATGCACAGCCCCATCATTTGCCTTCATGGATTACGCCATTTCCATTCTAGGCACCCACACATGCACACAGAGTATTTCTATGTCCTGTATGAAAATAACATCTTTATTATCAATTTTGTTTGAAAGTGATGTAAAAGCTTACCGAAAATGTGAATAGCAGTATTGTAGATGATGTCATTAAAGATGCCACCATTGAGGACATGAATAATGTCATTTGAGATGTCGTCATATCATCAATTATGCAATTTAGCAAGTCATAAATGATGTAATATGTGAGATCATAAGGAGCGCATGATGGGGTGCAAGTTATAGTTACTTCAATAAACAATAACTGGCGAAATTCAGTGTTTTGGGGTTTTAAACATTAGCTCTTGGCTCATTCCATCACTTACCTATATCATAATCTCTAAAGTGAATACATGAGGACTGCATTATGTTTGTAGGAGGGGTGGAATAAAAGGCTGCCTGGAAGCCGGCATGGACACTACCTAACATGACCACCAGGGGCATATGGATAGGTAAAACAATTATGATGGATGCCTCCATTATAGGTTGTTGCAAGAATTATGACCACTGCTCTGTTGCTTCAGTCCCCCAGAGACTGGATATTATTGAATATTTGGCTAAGCTCTTGTCTCTTGCTCTTATGTTTCACCCTTATCATTACTTGTGCCCTTCACCAAAGCACATCTCAATGATAATTGGTTCCAATAAGCCACAGACCAGGTTAACTTCCTGTTTTCAAGTGTATCATTCCTGCAGCCTTACTGTATTTGTATTCTCCTTTTATTATTCTTCATACTGTAGGCATGGCTCTTGTCCCCTGATCCCAGTTTATCCTTACACCTTGTGAGGGTAAAAAACATAATTACTCATGTCCTGATTTAGAGTCTGCCATATGGGTTACACTGTCACAAACCTATTGGATATCCCATCTGCAGTATTACAAGTGCCACTATGTATAATGCACCGGTAATGGGTCTGACAGGACATCTGTCAAGTTTCTGATGGAGTAACCCAACCACAGAACTCTAAATCAGGCCTTTAGTCTCCCTCATTTCCCCTCTGGTTTTGTGGGGGATCCTCAGACAACTACCCAGTCCTTTCAAAAGTTGACATGATTATTGCTGAATAAGGTTTTATGGGTGGCCTCATAAATCATTTCCTTAAGTATCCCTCTGACCCCTTGGAGAAACCAACTGCCATACTAAATTTTGAGTCTCTCCAGGGACTCTGACAGACAAAATGAACAACGTTGCTAAGAGGTTGCTTGCACCTCTTCCCCAATTGCTGAATAATTGTTTTCTGTTTCAAATCTCTACCTGTATTTTACCAGTGATAAAATAAATGACCACAGATGCAGACTGCAGAAAAACAATTGCCACTGCATCAAGTAGACTGGGTGGATTTAATCAAGAGCATATTGTACAACTAGGCCCCTCAAAAGTAGTTCAATAGTCAGAAGGGCTGAAATAACCAGAGGGTAGGGTGTGCAAGACAGGAAGGGGCATATTTATCCTCTGTTTGCGCCGAATGTGCGTCAAACATTTTGACGCACATTCAGCGCATACCTTGCCCCATATTTATAATTTGACGCCTGACCCCGCGGACGTAAAAAATCCTCCGTGTGCGTCATTTTTTGGATGCCGGTAATCACCTTGCTTTAATGACATGCAAGGTAGGCGTTCCCGCCCCAAAAATGACTTTGAGGCATGTGCGCATTATTTATTCTCATGCGTCATTTTGACGCACAGGAGGGGGCGGGCCTTAAAAAACAGGGCACAGCCTGATGTGCGGCGTTTTTTAATGCCTGGGTGAGGGCAGGCGTTAAGGGACCTGTGGGTTCACTTCCATGGTCTCTGACCATGGAAGCAGTCCAGAGGTGCCCTTCCCTGCCACCAGGGACACACCCTGCCAGCCTTGCCCACCCCTGGAGGACACCCATGGATGGGGGACCCATCCCAGATAGGTACAGGTAAGTTGGGGTAAGTATCATTTTTTTATTTTTTAAAAGTGGCATAGGGGGGCCTAACTTGGGCCCCCCTACATGCCACTGTGCCCAATGACATGCCCAGGGGACAAAAGTCCCCTGGGCATGGCCATTGGGCAAGGGGCATGACTCCTGTCTTTGCTAAGACAGGAGTCATTTCAATGGGGGATGTGCATCAAAAAATGGCGCAAGTCCGGTTTGAGCCATGATTTTTGACTCAAACCTGACTTGCACCATTTTTTGGTGCACAACCCCCAATTTCCCCTACGCTGGCGCTGCCTGGTTTGAGTTATTTTTTTTTACTCGAAGCACCGGCTAACGTCAATCCTTAAACAAGGCGCCTGCCTGGCGTGTAGGAATGGCATTAGCCGGCGGTAAGTTCTTTGACGCAAACCAGCGCCGGAGCTGGTTTGCGTCAAAAAGTAGAAATATGGGCCGAAGTATTTAAAGGAGAGTTTACATATTACACTAACTGATGAGTACACTGCACATCTTTCACAACCCCTACTGCTTTGTCGTGCTCTCTCCTCTCTATCGAACAATCTGTTCCCAGATACCTGTACTGCAATAATTTTCCAGGTCCATAAGTACACTCTGACTAGTTTTGTTTGTGCTCATGATTCAGTGCTTAATTTGAGACAGTGGTTTCCAGTGCGGGCACCAGCACTTGTTTTTGAGGGCTGGTGCTTACTTTTCTGCCTCAAGCATTTACTGAGAGCAAAAGACACAAATGGGAAAGGTTGAAGAAGAGAAAGACAGAAAAGCGTTTTAAAGGGAGCAAGCATAAAGCTGCAAAAGTGAGCTGAAGGGGCAGGGAGTGGCTGTAAATGGATTAAAGGGGCCCAAGATGACTTCAGGATTATGCTGCCCCAGTATTCTGTGCTCACACATTTAATTGCAGCAGCCTCCTCTTTCAGGGTAGAGCTTTGGGCACTGGCACGTTTATTTTTTACAAATTCACTGTTGTGATTACAGGCAGACTGCTACCACAAGCTCTGATATCCCAGCCTCTAGCTCCAGGAATGTCGGGAGTCATGCTGCCTGTTATACAATACAAAAATGAAAAATTCCTATGGGGCTCAATAAAGGATGGGTCACTTCTACCTTTGTCCCGACCTGCTTGTGGATCTCTGCTGCAAATAGAATGTCCTATAAACTTTGCATGAGGAACAACACCATTCATCATTCAACATCAGGATGCTGAAGAGCAACAGATTATCTTCCAACTCCTAGCCACATCCTAAGAATATTGGTAGCAGGCAGATTATGCACTCATATACTCACAACATGTGTCTGCTGCTGGACACCACTATCCCGAAACACCCAGGTAAAACACTTAAATGGATAATATAAATCCACGCAAGGAAGTGGTGTGATTTTTATGATGTTTATTTTCCCCTTAAACTGATAAATATTTCTAGATACATCTGAAAGAAAGCATTTGCTAAATTTTACTCTACTATTAATAGCAATCTGTATAAGTGTAAAATATCAGTTTTTCTCCTCCATTTCTTCGAAGATTAGACTCATATGAAATTAAACAAAAAACGTCAGCAGGCTAGTATTGAGATATCATGCTGAAATATGTTATTTGTTGCTTCAGGTGAATCTCCATAGAAGAAAACGTGCATTTTGTCTATATTCAAATAAATATAAATTCAGCAATTCAAGCATATTTTAATGGACAAAATAAAAATATGTTATGTCAATCAATCAATGCTCATAAAGCGCGGCTACTCACCCATGAGGGTCTCAAGGTGCTGGGGCGGGGAGGAACCGCAACTGAAGCCACAAGGGTTCCTGGCGCTGGGAGTGGTCCAGGCGTGGACGGGCGCAGACAGGCTTGCCTTTGGCACGCCTTCGGCGCACCCGCTGCACTCCTGCTGCACTGCAGTTGCCATTAAGAAAGGGAGGGGGCGGAGGAGCAGTCAGCTGGGAGGTGGGAGGAGGGAAAGTGGGAAAGGTGCTTAAGGGGGAAGGGGGCAGAGGAAGAGGGGAGAAAGGAAAAAGCAGTAGTGTGAGAAAACAGGGCTGATTGCAGAGCCCCCCTAACTTTTTGCCCCAATTTCCCTCTTTTTGCTGGTGTTTTCCTGACTTTGACGGTGCCCTGGGTACTGCTAACTAGTCCCAGGGCCTGTGCTCTGTGTAAAATCAATATGCAAATTAGGCTAATTATAATTGGCTAAGTCAACCTACCTATAAGTCCCTAGTATATGGTAGGGCATGTAGGTTTAGGGACCCCAGCATAGGTAGTGCACCCATAGGTGCACTGCTGAGGTGCCCAGTGTCATTTTAAAGGCAGGCCTGCCTTGCTGGCTACTTTTAAATTAAAGTTATATGCAAATTCGACTTTGGAATTAAAAGCAGTTCCAAAGTCTTATACTACCTTATTTTTACATATAAGTCACCCCTAAGGTGTGCCCTATGTGCCCGAGGGCTGGGTGCCATGTAACTATAAGCAGGGACCTTATAAAAATAGTTTTATAAGCCCTGGTGAGGTAAAAACAGCCAAATTTGTTTTTCCCTCATTGTAGTGAATGGCCTTAACAGGCTAGAATGGGGAGACTTTATTTTAATTTTAAAAGTCCCCTTAAATGACAGATACAAAGAGTTTGGTATCAAATTAATTGTTATAATAAATCCCACAACTTCCAGTTGTGGGATTTAATATAACTTGTTCAGGTAAAGAGTTTTAAACTTTACCTGAAAAGTTGCCAATTTCAGCCCTGCATTGTTTTTACTGCTGTGCTCTGATTGGCCATCCTCTGGCAGCCTGGCCAAGCTGCCTTGATGAGGTGTGAAGTGGCCTGGCTTCACACAAAGAGATGTGCCTGTGGGAGGGAATCTCCCCTCAGCAGATGGTGAGGCAGGAAGGGGGAGAGCTGCCAAACTGGTCTTCAAAGGCAGAGAAGGACAATTGGAGCAACCCAGCGACACCCCCACATTCTGCAACCCCTACACAACTAGGTGCCCCCTCGATTAGATTAGGAGAGGGCAGGAGAGGGGTGTGTTTATGATTTTTAGCCACACCAGTGGGTGGGCTCAGCCAGATGTAACCTCCGAAATCATTTTCAGTCATGATGGATTTTTGAAGAATGTTGCCTCCTGGGATTGATTTTTGCCACACTTCCCAGGAAGTGGTCATCACAGGGGGAAGGACCCTGCACCTGATAGGAGAACCAGGACCCCCCTGTTTTTCACCCAGGAGCAAGGATAAAACTGGCAGACCTGCACCCACACCTCAGTTCCCTACTACATCCCTACCAGGAAGAACTACAGAAGAAGACGTACTGCCCTGCTGGACCCCTGGCCTGCACCTGGAACCTGCACTCGGAAGGACTGCACCAGCTGCACACTTGGGCTTCACCACAAGAAGGACTTTGCCTGGCTTCAACTGGTTCAAGGAGGGACTCCCTGTTTGCTACAGGTGAAAAATTGCTAACCAGAGCCCCCTGCACCAACTCCTGAAGAAATCAACCAGCTGACCACTGCCCAGTGGGCAAAAAGGAGTTTGCGCCAGGTGCATTCTGGGAGTTGTAGTCCACCCCCCAAGGATCATCTCAGAGCTTCTGGACCCTTGGGGTGAGCTGTGGACCCCAAAAGAACTTTAAAAGAACATCCGGGAGAAGACCCAGAAGTTTGGAGAACTTTTGAAAAAAAGCTCCATAGAGGGAGCGACCCGCCGCGGCAACTATAGCCAGCTTGCCTCAACCGCGACCCAGCCTGATTTGCAGTTTCGTCCCGGTGAAGAAAATCTCCAAAAAAGAGAGTAAGTCCGAACGTACAAAGTTGACCGGGACCTCCCTGCCAGCGTAATCGAGGAGGGCTCCAAGGATGTCGGATCAAGATCCAGGTTTACCCCGGTCGAAGGATTTTCACCTCGAACGACTAAATCCAAAGGTAAAAATCTCCACCGAGGGTTCCCGCGACGCGTATCCGGAGAAGAGTTCCGGGAGGTCGGATTGGACTGACAGGTTCGTCCCGCTGAAGAAAATCTTCAGAAAAACGACTAAGTGAGAAGGTAAACTTATGACCGAGGCCTCCCGCAGCTGTAGCTGAGCCGGGCTCCATCGCAGTCGGCCTTAAACTTTGACTTTGCCCCGGCCGAGGTGCGACCAGATGACCAGATTGGCGCTTTTTGTTTCTAGGCACTAGAAAACAATAATTCTTTAAAAATTCATATCTCCGGTTCCCCTTATCCGATTTTATTCGCTTTTGTGTCATTTTAAAGATAAAAAATAGAATCTATTTTTATAAATTGGTTTTGGATTTTTAAACTGTTTCCTGTGTTTCATTTAATTACTGTTTTGTGATATTTGAATGCTTTACACTCTGTCTCCTAAGTTAAGCCTTGTTGCTTGTTGCCAAGCTACCAAGAGTTGAGCTGGGTTTAATTTACTGAGACCTAACTGGACCTAAGTCGAGGTTAGTAGCCTGTTGCTAAGTGTAGGTACCTACCTTCCCTTACCAGTAGCCCATTTTCCAACAAGTAGGAAAAAATGAGGGGTGACAGAAGAGAAAGGCAGAAAGCAGCAGCAGCCAGAGAAGCTGGGGAGGGCAGCAGACACCGACCAGGAAGTCAGTGCTGCTGCCCTCTCACAGCGCTGCGGCCCCCATTAAGAAGGGGAGGGGGGCTGGGGGAGCAGTCAGCTGGGTGGCGGGATGGTGGGAAAGGTGCTTTGCGGGTGGAGGGGAGCAGAGGATGAGGGGAGAAAGGAAAAAGCACTAAGGAAAAATGAGGGGTGATAGAAGAAAAAGGATGAAAATTCAAAAGTGAAAGAGCGACAGAGAGAAGAAAAGAAAAGGCAAATGATAGAAGAGAAAGGCTGAAGGCAGCAGCATCCAGAGGAGCTGGGGTGGGCAGCAGACACCGAACAGGAAGTCAGTGCAGCTGCCCCTCACAGCACTGCGGCTGCCATTAAGAAGGGGAGGGGGGCTGGGGGAGCAGTCAGCTGGGACGTAGGAGGACAGGAAAGGTGCTTCGGGGGTGCAGAGGAAGAGGGGAGAAAGGAAAAAGCACTAGGGAAAATGAAGGCTGATAGAAGAAAAAGGCAGAAAATGTAAAAGTGAAAGAGCGACAGAGAGAAGAAAAGAAAAGGCAAATTATAGATGAGAAAGGCAGCAGCAGCCAGAGGAGCTGGGAGGGTAGCAGGCACCGACCAGGAGGTCAGTGCAGCTGCCCTCTCACAGCGCTGCGGCCACCATTGAGAAGGGGAGGGGGGCAGTAGAGCAAAGCACCAAAGTGAATTGCGCATCAATTTCTGCGGACAATTTGGACGCTAGAAAAGAAACTACTTATCGCACAAGGAATTGTTGCTAGTGGATCACCATCCATAATAAACTCAAACAATTCAAATTGCTGAAGAAAAATATTCATCATTGTTATATTGACTTTTAATTACTGGAGCAGATGAGATGGTGTATGAAAATTGGAGGCTATTAAAAGGCAGCAAGACGATTTTAGAGCTACAGAAACAGAACCGCTACATTGAGTATCTGTAATTGTATGTTATTAGACTTTAAATACCATTTAAACATGTTTGCTCTCTCAGGGTCTAATTGGATTAATGTGATAATCTTTCTGTAAACTGGCGCTAAAATGTAATAAAAAAAATCAGGCAAGGAGGCGTGAAAAACTGATATTAAATAAAAAGTTCTCATACACTGTGAAGAAGAGAGAACCTTCTTCCCATAGCTCACTTACACTGCACATGTACACCATCTTATTTTCTCTGTTAAAGTTGGTTACCTCTGAAAACAATTTATGGCGACAGATATCAGAAAAAGTATTTTGTTTTACATTTCATACTTGCACAACTCACGCCTCATTTGGTTATACTGGAGCGAGGAATGTCTGCAGTAAAAACAGTTTAGCTGGTTATGCTCACGTGTTAATTTTACAACGGTTTCACTTTCGTGCTTATCCTATTCCTATGCTTTAGGAGGTGTCTCCCGATTTCATGTGAGACCCGGTGAGCTTGCAGTTTCAGCCCCATCGAGGATTTAACATAAAGGGCCAGATGAAGACTTTGTGGGGGGCAGGTACTCTGTCACAAATGTACTGACATCCAGACCCTCGGGCCACTCCATATAAAGAGTTCCTCTGCTTTCCAATGGTAGTGCCACTATTACAGTAGCTTACTGCAATTGCCTGATAGAGAGCTAGACAGCTGGAGAAAGTGCATCAGACCATCCCCCCTATTTACAGCTGACAGACTGATTTCTTCTTTTTCTGCTCCATACTGCCAGGGAAAATCTAGCGGTGAGTAACAGAAAAATTATAATAATGATGTTATGTTATGTTATGGGCATTTATAAAGTGCATGGCTACCCGAAGGCCTCCCAGCACTGTATGCGAACCTCTAAAGAATAGTCTGAGTGTTATGCTCTGAATTACCAGGTTTTAAGTAATCGCTGAAAAAAAGCTTGTGGCTGGTCAGGCAAAGGCTGAGCGGCAGTGAGTTCCATGATTTGGCTCCTAGATAGGCCATGAAACTTCCACCCCATCTGGATTTTTTATTCTGGAAATTCGGGCTAATGCAGTAGACGAACATCTACGCTGCCTGGAAGGCATATGAAAAGAGGCTAGAGACCTTAGCAGAGAAGGGCCTCTGTTGTATAAAGACCTGTGGACACAGCATAGGGCCTTGAACTTTATACGCTGTTCACTGGGAGCCAATGAAGAGAAGAGATAGCTGCTTTGGCAGATAGGTGTCTGGGTATGTTCAGGAGAAGATGGGCAGAGGCATTCTGAACCACCTGCATTTTCTAATCACGTACTTCGGGGAGCTAAGGTACAGTGCATTACCATAGTCAAGCTGAGAGATGATAAGGGCCTGGACAATGAGCCTCTTAGCTGCAAAAGGAAGAGTTTTGAAAACTTTCCTCAGGAGCTTAAGCAGACTAAAACAGTTTGAAGAAATCTTTTTTGCATGCTAATCTGTGGTAAGCCGAGCGTGTAGCCAGACTCCTAGGCTCTTGATATTTTCTTTAGGAGGAGGTAGATTCCTTAAGGATTCTGGGATAGAAGGTCAGAGACCCATACAGGGGTAATATCCCAGTATCATTACTTCCGCTTTGTCTTCTGAGTTTGTCTTCTGAGCCTGAGTTTGCATTCGGACATCTATCTGGTCACTGCCTGCAGGCAAGGGTTAAGTGACGATCAATCAGTGCTGTAGTTGGTGGAGAATAAAACTAGCAGCTGAGTGTCATCTGTGTACGATACCAGAGAGAGACAGTAAGGTTTTACGATCTCAGCCAATGGGAACATGTATATATTGAACAAAGTAGGGCTGAGAGAAGAGCCTTGAGGTACCCCACAGTTGATTGAGACGTGGTTGGAAAGAAAAGACTGGTCCAATACCTGAAAGGATCTCCCCTCCAAAAAGGAGGAGAGCCATTTCATGGCACTGCCCGTAATTCCGACCTTCACCATTCTCTGAAGTAGCGTGCCATGATCAACTGTGTCAAATGCTGCACTCAGGTCAAGAAGAATAACAGCCGTCACACTTCCTTGATCAAGGCGTCTTCTGGCCTCTTACGTGACCGCAATCAGAGCAGATTCAGTGCTGTGTTAAGGCTTGAATCCCATTTGAGTGCGATGGAGGATATCATTGTCTTCAAGAAAGCCTGAAAGTTGAGTATTGACATGCTTTTTAATTATTTTAAACACTGTTGGCAGAAGGGAGAAAGGCCTATTGTTATTTAACAGGGCTGGATCGAGATGTGGCTTTTTCAGCCGAGGCTTAATCATGGCATGCTTCCACTGATCCGGAGCATGACTCCCAATAAGTGAGGAGTTAAGAAGATCGGTAAGAACTGGTACTATAGCGGAGGCACCCAAGGCCAGAGCGTAGGGGGCTGGATCGGGCAGGGAGCCCGATTTCATCACAACGAGTAAATTAGAAACCAGTTCTTCAGTGAGGGGGGAAAAACGTGAAAGCAAGTTGCATTGTGGAGTTTGCTGACCTATTAGGTCAGAAGGCTGATGGGAATTTCCTGAAAACGCAGAATAAATGTCAGATATCGCTTGTTGGAAGAAGAGCGCTAAGTTGTTGCTATGTTCTTGAGAAGCGTCCAAGAGCTCAGTTTATAGGCAGTGTGATTTTTTTAAGTATTTGAAAGATTTCCTTTGGCGAATTTGAGGGCTGCCCGATTCTAGAGGAGTAGTAAATAGACTGGGCTGATTTGATTTCTTAGTGGAAATGTCTGATTGCTTTCCTGTATACCCACTTTAAAGAGGCCTCGTATGACTTTCTCCATCTCCTTTTCAGGCCCTTTTTTTAGGAGGTGGAGGTGAGGGGAAAACCAAGAAGCACTTTTTATGCGTCGTACCCCTGCTTTGATAGAGTAAGGAAGCAGTATATCTATGGCTTTAGACAGAAGAGCGGCTTTGAGAGCAAAGTGCAGTGAAGGAGAGTAACAGGTAGGAAGGTGGTAAAGAACAGTAAAATCTGTGGCAATACAAGTTGACAGAGGCCCCACCGGGGCTGAGTACCACTATGCACCATAATGACCCATTTGCTCATTTTCACTGGTCCTTACATGCAGGTGTCACATAGGGATCACACAGTAAATAATTAACATTGGTCCGTTCACCCCACTCACTCTACATTGTAGAGCCCATAAATGCCAACCACCCACATACGATTTGACAAACTACCCTCCGTTAAATTCCAAGAGGTGTATGTAATATAATTTGACAGAACTGAATGCAGGAAGGCAATTTGCTGTGTTGAGTTGCCTGAAAGGAATAGAACCCAAAGAAACATAATTGCACAGGATAGGTTTAGATATTAGGGGCCATATTTATACTTTTTGACGCAAAACTGCGCTAACGCAGTTTTGCGCCAAAAAAATTAGCGCTGGCTAACGCCATTCTGAAGCGCCATGCGGGCGCCGTATTTATTGAATGACGTTAGCCGGCGTTAGCCGCCGGCGCTGTCTGGTGTGCGTTAAAAAAAACGACGTACACCAGGCAGCGCCGGCGTAGGGGGAAAATGGCGTATGGGCGTCCACAAATGGTGCAAGTCAGGCTGAGGCAAAAAAATCGCCTCAACCCGATTTGAGCCATTTTTTTACGACGCCCAACCCCCATTGAAATGACTCCTGTCTTAGCAAAGACAGGAGTCATGCCCCCTTGCCCAATGGCCATGCCCAGGGGACTTCTGTCCCCTGGGCATGGTCATTGGGCATAGTGGCATGTAGGGGGGCACAAATCAGGCCCCCCTATGCCACAATTTTTTTAAAAAAAAAATACTTACCTGAACTTACCTTAATGTCCCTGGGGTGGGTCCCTCCATCCTTGGGTGTCCTCCTGGGGTGGGCAAGGGTGGCAGGGGGTGTCCCTGGGGGCAGGGGAGGGCACCTCTGGGCTCATTCTGAACCCACAGGTCCCCTAACGCCTGCCCTGACCCAGGCGCTAAAATCCGGCGCTAATGCGGGTTTTTTAGTCCCGCCCACTCCCGGGCGTCATTTTTGCCCGGGAGTATAAATACGACGCATATGCATCGGAGTCATTTTTTAAGACGGGAACGCCTACCTTGCATATCATTAACGCAAGGAAGGTGTTCACGCCAAAAAATGACGCTAACTCCATGAACTTTGGCGCTAGACGCGTCTAACGCCAAAGTATAAATATGGAGTTAGTTTTGCGTCGAATTTGCGTCGAAAAAAACGACGCAAATTCGGCGCAAACGGAGTATAAATATGCCCCATGCTATCTCAGTGTACTTCTGCTCTTGTGGCAGTATAACGACAATGCTGGCCCCTTGCACCATAGAGCTATTGTTCCTTTACCCTTACCAGGGATGTGCCTGAGCAGAAAGGGTCTCCTTCCTGCATCCAACAAAAAAGGAGAGATTTGTAGGATTTGTGTGTGTGAGATGAATAATGAATCACACATACAAATGTCAAGTATTGTGCATTACTAAATATTTAATCCTTCCTTCTGCCTAGTTTGGGTATGATTAAATATTTGCTGACAAGGCAGGTGGACAAATATATTTAAATCTTGAATTGTGGCAAAATCTATGGGTGGATGCGTAAAACACACCTCAGGCCTACCTATGGATGGGCTACATGGTGTAGGGTAAGGCAGGGCATCACTATGTACTATCTTTGTCAAAAAGAATTTGGTCACATTCACATAAAAGGCTTCCGACCTTCTTTGGCTGAACCCAACCCTCAACATTTGATTACATCTTCAGCTCTGAGTTGGTCGGGGCTACTGGGGGATTTTCATGCCATTTTTTCTGGTTTCGGTGATCATGCCTTTGTGTCTTGTAGCCTAAAGGGAGTGGATTTGATCAAGTACAGGAGTAGATTAGGATATCAGCCCACCTTGGGGAAGAAAAATGAGTTCGCAATTAAGTGGTTCAGAATGGCTAATGCTGATTTCCTTATTGTGTGATAAGATTCAGGCTTTCTCCATATGCTTATAACCAGAGGCGGACCCTGGCATGATCAAGGAGGCAATTTGGGAGATTACTAAGGCCATTAGTGTAGCACTCACTAGCCCTACCAACACAAAGAACCTTAATGTCGGGGTGGTTTGATTCCGCATGAACCAATGCTCTTCCAAACTTCACCCTGCCTTACCCACGGAGCCAAGGGACTGACATTTGATAAGACAAGCCGGGGCAGAGTATCAATTAGCTAGGATGATTCAGGCCAAAGAGATTAGAGAAAAGGCTTCAGATAACCTTAGGTGCACAAGCCAATTAAATGAAAGCACAACATTTTGGAGGATTGTGAATTTTTCGTATTTTAAAGAGAGCTCTGACCACCATATGGACGTGCCTGTCCAGGCTTTGGAGTGGGTGGAGCATTTTTCCAATTTGTACACGGCCCTGCAGGGAACTCAGGGAAGGTATGAACACATGCTAGTCCGGACACCTCCCCGCCCCTGATTTCTGACCTAGAAGAAGTAAAAACTGCTTTGAGGGGAGCTTAGAGGGGCAAGGCACCAGACCCTGACATAGTACCTGTGGATCTTTTTCTGGATTGCAGGAACTGTGGGCCCCACGTTTAATTAATGTTTTTAATTCATTTGCAAAGGTTGGTTTTCCCACAACCTGGCTCAAGTCTGTCATCGTTCTGATTTACAAAAATGGCGACAGAGCTCCCTCATTGAATTATAGGCCCATATCTTTGCTGGATTCTACTGTTAAAATTATGGGCTGGATTTTGCTTCAAAGACTGGAGGATTGGGCTCAACTAAATAACATCCTTGCTAACACAAAATATGGTTTCAAATAGGGAATGGAGACTATCGATCAATGCTTGAACCTGAGCCTAGTTATCTCTAAGGATTCTCTGGTCTATCAAGGCACAGAGCTCATGGCATTTATGGACTTGTCAGCTGCTTTTGCTTATGTACCCATTCAAAGCTCTGGGATATCATGTCTGAGTTTGGGATAAATGAGATGATTATTGTCTTGATTGCACAGTTGTATACAGGGGTGAAGGCCTCTGTGCTTTACGGTTGGGGTGGGGAGTGTACAGACACATTTGGAATCAGGAGAGGCGTGAGGCAAGGATATGTCCTGGTCCTGTTTCTTTTTTCCTGGTATACAAACAGAATAGAGGCAGTCCTTACCTCTGGGGATAGATTTGTCCCTTGTGTGGGCTCCCGTCATTTGCCAATTTTACTCTACGTGGATGACGCTGCTTTATTTGCTAGAACAGGGCGATTATATCAGTTTCATGGATCTGCAGATTAACATGAAGAAAACATTTATAATGAGTTGCAGAAAGCACCAAAAAAATCCCACATTTTTATGTTAAGAATGCAAGAATTGAAAAGAAGTCTTCTTTTCCTTATCTGGGGTTTCATTTTACAATGAAGTGTCAAGGAAGCCTGTGGTAGATAATAGAGGGGCTTTGTTGGAAAAGTCTGTGATGGGGCTACAGAGTTTTTGAAAGAAACTGGGTACCAACCCTGTCAAAGCGCTTCTGTCGGTTTACAAATTTAAGTAAATCTCAGTGGCCTGTTATGGGGCAGGCATATGGGGACGGTTATATTGGTGTGTTTCAGAGAGCCAAAAACTCCCTTATCAGGCATGTGCTTGCGATCCCACTTGGCTGTTCCACATTTTCGTACCATGAGGGACTGGGTGCATCCTACATTGAGGATAAAATTTAACTGTTCCTGTTACTGCAGTGACATGCTATATGGGCAAGGGAAACTAAGCCTCTGAATCGCTTGACTAATAATGACTGTTTGGCCTTGTATGGGGCCCTCGCTACGCCCTGGATTTCATATATTAAATCAACACTAGAGCAGATTTGACTCCTGGAGCTGTTTACCTCTCCTAGAGTCTCCGGGTGCCTCTATTTCCTTTTCTAGCTTAATTGTGCATGTACATATTTTATTTTCCACATGAGGAGCACACTGTCCTACAAGATTGAGGTACAAGCAGCAATACTCAAATGTGTTTCAGTGCCCTCATAAAGCTGAGGGTACTTACAAAGCATCCTCTCACTAATGATTTTTAATTCACTCTTGGTGAAGGGGGTACCATGTCATCTAAAACCTCTTCCTGTATGTAACTTCATTTGTAAGTAAATTCCTCTGTATTTGTGTTGCTCTCTGCCCTGAGCGTTGAGCCCCATGGGTGTCTGTGCCTGCGGCTGCACTCTAGGGAGTGATGGTGGCTATTGAGGATGCCAAAACTGTGTTCTGTTGGAGCTTCCTGGACATAATAGACAAGCTTCAGATAGTCTAGAGACACAGTCTAGGTAGCTTGATTTAATTGATGCCTCCATCATCAACTTGAGTACATCTATATTTTCTGTGTGGGCTCCAAGACCCACCCAACCTACTGTTGATGTGCCTTCCAGCTTGACAGCCCCCTCTGTTTTCCCTGCTACTTGTTGTGTTGTCTCTTCCCCTGGGGTTTCTGTTCCTGCACTGAAAGACGGGAGTGAGGATGGCCAGTGACTGTGTCCCCACGAGCATGGACCCTACTTGTAAACCAACATATGGCTTGGGGGGTGTACATTGTTCTTTAAGTTGATGACGGACTCTTGTATTTGGACAATCTTTTGACTTTGGACTATTTTGTTTTACCCCTTGCACATTGACGGGTTCCCTTCAAGCTTCCTGACATTTTCTTTATAATGTTGCCCAACCACATCCTACTTGCCATGCCCATTCTGCCCGAATACTTCATTTGTGTTCCTTTCTTCCAATCCATCTGACATTTGTAACTTTAGTTGGAATTTCCTTTATTTATGGTTTTATTGTACAATGTTTTTTTTTTAAAACTCTTTGTCATTAATTTACATTATGTGTGTTGTGTGGTTAATTGTAAATCTGTAGGTGTTTAGCACATGCTTGCAACATGATGACCTGTGACAACGATACAGATGTCCTACAGGTCAACATGTGGTACTCACAGATATTTATATAGAAATATATGTCCTATAACTATAGCAATCTTTTAAAAAACATCAAAGTCAACTCAGGGTGTAAGTTGTGACTGCTGTACATATATTTACTCACATACATATGTTGAGTTACAAACACATTTACAATCATCATGGGGAAATCTCTCATGATTTTACAATTGAGAGTGTGAGGATCTTTGTGAGTAAGTGCACATTCTGGGTATGTGCCGATGTGTGTGTATGTGTGGCAGCTGCCTGCCCTGGTAGTCCAGTTGGCTCTGCTGATGGGGCCGGTGGCCGTACAAATAGGGTGGGGTGGATGTGCAGGTTTTAATGGTGGTGGCTGTACAGCTGGGGAAGACGCTGACTGTAAAGGTTAGGGTGGCGGAGGCAATACAGATTGGGGGTAGTGGCTGTACGTTAGGGTAGTGGTAGCTGTACAAATGGGGGAAGTGGTGGCTGTGCAGATGGTGGAAATGGTGGATGTATAGGTTTGGATGCAGGTGACTCTGCAGGGGGTGGCTGTACAAGTTTGGGTACAGGTGGCTATACAGGCTGGAGTGTAGGTGGAGGTGCAGCTGGCTGTACAGGTGGGATGCAAGTGGGTGTATAGGTTCTCCTCCATGTGTTGACTGTGACGGTAGACTTTGGAAAATTTTTAACAACCTCTCCATCATCTTCATAGCTAAGGCATGCTGTATTGCTCTCTCTTTCCTATACAATTTGATTTGATGCATCCTCAACATGTCTTGCCAACATTTCACAGCATTGTCCAAGGTATGGGTCTGCCTGTCAAATTTCTGAGGGAGTCCTTGTAGTGATTCTGAAATGTCAGACAGAGTAGCCACTACTGCATGAATATCCTGCATGGATACCATGCGGCACATATGTCTGCTGTTGAAAAATGTTCTCCTCCCCCTGGCCAACATGAGCATCTGCCAACCCCCTTCATTTGGGAAGCCCTTTGATGTGACTATCAGGTTGACTAACACAGGGAGTGGTGGCACACGGGAGCTGTCAGGAGGATATTCATTCCTGGGAGATACCTGTTCTTCACCAGGGGTGTTCTTTTAAGAATAGGCCTGAGACGCACCTTAAAGGGAACAGTGTGTAGGAAAATCTGCATGTTGACCTAGGACATGACGTCTGTGAGGAGGTGATGGTTTTGTCTGGGTTGGTAGACTCTGTAGCTGGTTGGCTGACTGCTAGGGGACTAGCAATCCTCAGACAGGAAGTCGGAAGTAAAATGCTGGCCGGACATGAAGCTGCGTTCCATCTTTTATGCAGCAGGCCAACAATGCCCCCTCTCTTCATCCATGCTGTCTTTCTCAACCAGCTCCTACACATCATCTTCCTCCTCATCCCCTTCTTGTTGAGCAGTGCTGGCCACAGTAATGGCTGCTTAGAGGAGGATTAGATATTCTCTTCGGATTGCCTGCCGTCCTCTGCTGGTGGATGATTTGGCTTTATTGATTGACTCATTGTCACTAGTAACTAAAACAGATATTGCGACAGATGAAGTATAAAACATATTAGTTTAAGTGATACAACACTGCAGATTGATACAATACATCTTCTCCTCTGTTGTTAGTGTCGTAGTTTGGACTCTTGCTCTGAGCAAGACTGCTGGTCTCAGGATGACAGTACTTTCGTTTGTAGGTGACTAAGGGCCTCATTCCGAGGCCGGTGGGCGGCGGTCGCCGCCCGCCTGGCGGGGACCGCCATATGGCCGCTCCGCGGTCGAAAGGCCGCGGAGGCCATTCTGGCTTTCCCGCTGGGCTGGCGGGCGACCGCCAGAAGGCCGCCCGCCAGCCCAGCGGGAAACCCCTTCCCACGAGGAAGCCGGCTCCGAATGGAGCCGGCGGAGTGGGTAAGGTGCGACGGGTGCATTTGCACCCGTTGCGAATTTCAGTGTCTGCTAAGCAGACACTGAAATTCTTTGTGGGGCCCTCTTACGGGGGCCCCTGCAGTGCCCATGCCATTGGCATGGGCACTGCAGGGGCCCCCAGGGGCCCCACGACACCCCATACCGCCATCCTGTTCCTGGCGGGCGAACCACCAGGAACAGGATGGCGGTATGGGGTGTCGGAATCCCCATGGCGGCGCAGCAAGCTGCGCCGCCATGGAGGATTCTGCAGGGCAGCGGAAAACCGGCGGGAGACCGCCGGTTTTCCTGTTCGGACCGCGGCCATACCGCCGTGGTCAGAATGCCCTGCGGAGCACCGCCAGCCTGTTGGCGGTGCTCACGCCGACCCTGGCCCCGGCGGTCCTTGACCGCCGGGGTCAGAATGACCCCCTAAGTCTCTTCCTACAACTAGTTGTAAGTGTTGTCCAAACCTTACCGGCTTACTAGCAGTACCTCACCATAAACACAATAGTCAAAGGTGATTTGTAGCAGTCGCTTGCGCATGGACTCAAAGTACAATATCTCAGGGTTTGTCGTGGTTAAACGGAAATTACCCTTTTCTCACAGATTTATTATGTCTCATACAAACAAAGGCAATAACACAGATGCAGTAAAGTTATAATAGTTTTTATTCAACATAACTGCAATTTGTGATAAGTTGCATGAACTGCAATGATTAGGATAATGAATATACCAAGCAACAGTGGAGAGTCATTGTTATAAAGACCCCCACCATTATGCAATATATGAAAGAAATATATGTATATGTAAAAGATGGAACAAGCCCTAATACCTCAAGGAGAGTAGGTCTAACCTCCTACCTAAAAAAGGAGAGCTGGGTTCGTTAAACCTAATCTGCCAAAGCCGTGTCCATGAGAGGAGCCCCCAACCCTCGTTACCTTGGAATGAGGTCTCTATTTCAGACTCCGCAGGGACACGAAGACTGGGTCAGTGTCAAGATGACTGCAGCATCGGTATCAGCGATGGTGGCGATGCCCTCTGGTCGGAATCCCTCTGATTATCTGTCTAAAAGTGTGTTGTATTTATACAGATCTACAAGGTCCCCTGACATAAGTCTTATTCATAACAATAGATAACAGGCATGCTTGGGACGGCAATTAATATCAACAATCCCTCGAAAGTATAGAGAGGGAAAATCCCTAAGTGTGAATGCCTACTGTATGTTTGTCTTTCGTGCTTGATCTTGACGCCTTGGCGCAGTGACACTGATAATAGAACCCATAACAAGTGGCCTAACTATAAACAAGGCCGCCATTTTAAAGGAAATAAATAATTAAATGGACTAAGACAGAGCAAGCTAAGTAGGTTAAAAGTCACTGGGTGACGGGGGCACGAGTTTACAAGCCGACGGCTAAGCTAACTCCTGTTATCCCGTTAAAACAAACTAGGATTCACTACACCCTCCCCATTGCCGTAACAGGTATGATGAAGGTAAAGAAACCCAATCGCTAAAAAGCTGCTACTGAACTAAAAAGCCAAAAAAAATACTCAATGATAAAATAAATGCTGTGTTATAAAATTTGTTTAAAAAACATTACAGAGATGTTAATATCAACCATGACAAGTATAGTAAACTTTTAGTATAATCGCTACTTTTTAGAACCGGGAACTGGCAAGCAAATTCATCAAATTATGTGCTATATGCAGGATCTTGAAGAATGTCATAGAAGTCACCATTCAAGGATCTTAAAAATGAGTCAACATCGTCTGAAGTGAAATTGAGAGCTGGACGGACAAACGGATCCACACAGCAGAAGTGAGCCATAGTCATCGGTGTATCGACACTCGCTGCAGTGTCCTCATCCATGTTAGATCGTATAACAGAAGGCTCATAGGTTTCCTCGCGGAGCAACCTCAGTCTAAAGGGGCATGACCGTGTATGAACCCTCATCGGGGACATCAGCAGTTCGTGGTCCACAGGAGATGTCGGTGCAACAGCAAGACAGACCATAGGCAGATGTTCAAAGAGACACCATATGCAGCGGAACACTGGTTGTACGCACCACAGTAGAGGACGGAATGACAATGACCAGTCAAATTCCAGTTCCACCAGCAAAGGTGTACCGAAGATCCGAACCATGCGTTGACGGCACAGCGGTGTTGACGGGAGCGGCTCCATTGCTCTGTGTCGCTGGAAAAAAACAACCACTGCGAATCAGAAAAAATAGCAGTAGTAGCCTGCCAATTAAAGCCAAAATAATTGGAAAGCCACCAAACACACTGGAAAAGAGAGAATGGATGGCTGATGGGATGACTCCGAAGACAGTCTGGAAGATGGACACGAAACCAGACCCGACAGCCTTAAAGAAATGAACAATCCCAGTTGTGCTTGAAGCATTGAATATTCTGGACACCAACTCTCCAAAGTGTTTGGGGAAATCGGTATTTAAAAGGGATTGTATCTCGGCTGATGATCTCGCAACCTGGAGAGCATACGTCTCTTTTGCGGATGTCAAGGCGACCTGTTTTTGAAACAATAGCGCCTTCAGTCTACTCAACTTGTCATAGTTCACATTAATAGTATCAATGTGGGGCCACATTTCAGATACTTGTATCTCTCGTGTGGGGGGAAACAAAACATGGCCACAACACGTAACGACCTTCGTGACTGAGATTGCGTAGGCAATTCCAGGTCGCAAGCCGCAACTGCTGTCATCGCTCAGAAGAACATAACTCCCATTAGAAAGTACATGAAACACTGAACGAATCAAGGGGACGGGAGTACCCTTCAGAAAACAGGCCAAATTCGCGACCCCGCATTGCAAAGACCGTGAAGAGACACCTGTTTGCATATCATGGAATGACGAACAGTAGTCTCACATTCACTTCCGCTAAGAAAGACCTCCTGTTCGCCGTTCAGACATCGATACTCAAAGGGCAACTCCCACTCTTCCTTAATAAAGCTATCTCCTAGCCGTTCATATTGTCCCACTGCAAGATGTTTCAGGCAGCTTGAGAAACGAAACGTTGAAAACGGTAAATTAATAATGCCGTGTAAGAGCCAGATAGTTGAAGGACTCCCTGCTACCGTGAAGGGCAACTTATCTAATTTTTCAACTTGAAGAAAGGTGAAACGAGCCTCCCTTTTAGCCATTGTCTCTTGTTCCCTGGAAAAATTTAAAGTAGCGAATAGTTCACTCCCATTAATGTATTTCCATGGAATGTGGCCACTTCTCAGCGTCTGCAATGCCCAACTCAGCTGCATGATGGAACGCAGCTGTGTTTGCCCATGATATAACCGAGAAAAATCAGTCTGAGTGATATCAATAGCAGATGACACTATATTCGAAAGGGAATAAATCCTGTTGGATAGCGTGTTCATGCCATTGTCGACAACAGCCAATGTTTTTTCCAAATTCTCTCTATCAAGTTGCCGTAAACGTGCAGCAGCCTCAATTTGAGAAAGTTTCCAAATTTCATTATACATGGCATATAAAAACCGTTTCGAGCGTTGTTTTCTAGGACCTAATAGGAAATCTTGTAGGTCTATACTGTCAGAAAGAGTATTCAGGTGGTGTTTCACCGCTGTTAAGGTGTTCGTTCGTACCCATTGCTGGCACAGCTTACCCACACTGTATGTTGTAATTATACCAGTATGCTGACCTGACAAAAAGCGAGGGTCTGCCCTATGAATGGAAAAAACCCCTGAAGATTTCAAAAAACGCCTTTGACACTCATCAGTGTCGGTGGGCCATACCAACCATCCCCCGGGACGGAAAAGTGAATAATTATAGGCACCAGCCTTAACCAATGCATCAACCCTTACTCAGAAACATTTAAAAAGTGTTGCCAATCCATAAATTTTGTCGGTGTAGGAATACTGGGCGTGTTTAGATCCTTAATTTTTGCTAATCCTAGACATGATGTCTGCTCAACAGTGTCATTCAAAAAAATCATTTGCACAGGAATTAAGCAAGCTCGAAACAAAGCCTCTTTACCCTCTATCTGCCAATCCTGCGTCCCCCATACACTCTTCAAATCGATAGTGTTCTTCCAATAGTCATAACCCTCAATCGAAAGTCGGGAAACAAAGGGATCTGAATAAATCAGTTTCGTATCTGTTAGCAATAGTTTTCTAATGTGTGTTGTGGGTAATTTAAAATAATAAGATTCAGCTTTCTTTGTATCATGCCCAGAAAAGTATGTGAATTTGTCACTGTAATACTTTGGACTCCCCACCCGTGGTGTTGAACAATGTTCCCATTGTGTGTAGTTAAAGAGAGGCCTATATCTAGTTGCACAGTGCAGGTAGTGATGTCCCCAATTATTATAGCAGAACATTTCACCATAATTCATTGTAAAATCATATACATCATCACTTCCAAAAGCGGAGTAGTCCTTCATTTCAGTTAGCATGGAATCAACTGTTTGGACATCCCAATCATCAGAGACAACATTAGGTGTAATAACATCAGACATAGAAATTTTGAACACGTATGGTATTTGAATTACCTCTGTAGGCCCGTATATATAGAACTGAACTTTGTCCCAAACAATACCATCAGAAATTGGAATAGATGTAATGTTGACAGGGGACAATTCACGTCGGACCTTATGTGATGAATGATGTGGTGTTAAAAGTACATCAACAGGCTCCACTGAGGAGCGATCAGCAATATAGTGACCATTAATTAGTAAAAAGAAAACAGTCACAAAACCAATCAATAAAAACAATGCAATAAATGTCAAACAGAACCAGAGATAGTTCCATGGATATATCAAATAGTTTTTTTTAAGCCATCGATAGAACTTGCTACCTCTGGAAAGTTTGTCAGTCTCAGTTGAGGATGAATCGGAAGAAAAATCATCAATGCCCACAAAATAGCCAGAGGAAGTCTCCGCAAACACAGGACTCATCGAATTCACATCCACTGTTCGTGGAGGTTCATGATAGATGACGTTACCAGTCGTGGAAGTGTTCGTGTAAAATACAGCCAAATCCTGTAGCGGTGTGTTCTCTGAAATTGTTACTGGAACCAACAAAAGTTCATTTTCCGCCCTCCCCATGGTCGAGGAAGTCTCTGGAACAGCAGCTGACATAGTTGCATAGTCAATAGTAGCGATGGTCATCCTACTATGTAGAGGGATGTCCTGTTGGGTAGTGAGAGGGGATCGGGAACTACCCAAGGGACCTCCTGGTCTACTGTGAAGAATCGGCCACATGGTGTAATTTGATGTCATCAATGGAGATGAATCTGTTTGATTTGGAACCAGACAACGGTGGAAGGATGACAGTCCTGGTTCCTTTTATCCCCAAGACCGGTACAGGTGCTATGTATGCTGGACCAAACTCTTTTTTCACAGCGATCTTCTCACAAACCAGATCCCCAACGTTAGGAATCCAGCCAGTCGAAGTTTTCGCCAAATCCCTTATTCCCAAGGTGGCAGCACTTGCAGAAGATTTATCATCACGGAATTGTTGAAGCTCCTGTAAAACAGCGAGACGTTCTTTTATGTCAAACGGTGTTTCTGCTGCCACCATACCAGGGGCATCAAGATCGGGAACATACATAGTTATCCCAAAGAGAACCTCATATGGAGACTTTCCCCCCAAGGACCGTCTTGGCAGATTATTCAGTGCTCTCTGGACCCCATATAGGTGATGTAACCAACTGTGGCCTGAACCTAATACTCGAGCTGTTAAGGACTGCTTTAGATCACGATTCCGCCTCTCCACTACCGAATTTCCCTCGGGATGGTATGGTGAGGAGTAATGGAGTTCAACACCCATCGTCCTCATGGTGTCCCTGAAAGCCTTAGAGGCAAATGCAGGGCCCTGGTCCGAATGGAATGCTGCAACCGCATATGTACCGATAAAGATCAGCAAATCTTTTATAACAGTCCGGGCGTCAGCCGACCGCTGTGGCCATACCCACAGGAATCTAGAACAGGAATCTACAGCCACTAAAATGTATTTGTATGCACCATCAGGTTGCAAAGGGCCACAATGGTCCAGGTACACACAATGGAGTGGTTTGTCTGACACTAAGAGAGATGTCTGCGGAGGGCGTCTGATATTCGAGCCCTTAATCTGCTGACAAATGTCACAGCAAAGGACATACTGTTTAGTCCGTCTGCATAGACCAGGCCACCAGTACCGTTGCTGTAGAATGGTGATAGTGGCCTGTATACCAGCATGTGCAGAAGCGACACCCTCATGCGCATCTGTAATTAGTTCCAATCTTTGGTCTTCATTTGGGATCACTCGATCACCAACATCAGGAATTGTTGCAAAAGCAACATTCTGTGCACTGATATGATAGGTATAGTTCGTAGGGTATCCTTTCGGAAGTGTCCTGCCTGCAGCCGAGGCTTTAATGGCAATCAGTATTTCATTATCCAACCTCGTCCAAGAACGAGTCACTGCAGCCACAGAAGCGGTAGCTACTGATGCTTTGGCTGCTTCGTCAGCCAATGTATTACCGGCAACATGTATTCCTACACGTTGGTGCCCTAATGTATGAGCTACATGGACACATGGCAGCTTATCCTTAAGATCAGCCACCCTTCCCCACAATATTTTGTGTTTAATGGTGTTCCCTTTAGAATCTCTAAACCCGTTCAGTTTCCAATGATTAAGGTATTCATTGTATGACTGGACGCAGTAGTACGAATCACAGACAATCAAAGTCTGTGTTCCTGGCTCTGAATGTTCGAGCGCTAGAAGAAGAGCCTTAAGCTCCGCCAACTGGGCTGTGCAGTCCCCTAAGGTCTGAGTGTAGGTATTATGAGGATGGAAAACTCAGTTTTCCATTACCCCGCACACGGCTGCACAAGCTGCCGAGTATTGATGTTTAGTACCCACAGCCGGTTGTGCCGATCCGTCAGCATAAATGATTGTATCATAACTGTCTATTGGCAATATGTGTAAGGGAGCAGGGTATTCCTGTTCATACTGGAGAAATTCCTGTGTATGAAGTCTTGGGTCAAACATATAATCAACATCAGTGGCGGTCAGAGACGTTGCCCACTGAATCCAGCGTGGATGCAATGCCTTAGCGTTTGGAACGCTTGCTTTAGTGACAGCCTCTAAGGCCGGAACCGGGGAGACAACAACAATGCGTTTCCCCTGGGCAAGCGGTCTCTCCTTTATGACGGCCATCTGAACTGCCGTCAGAATTTTTCAGTAGGAGCAAAACGTTTCTCTGCATTGGTGTACAAATGTGATTTGTATGCTATTGCCACTGTGTCACCCTCATTAAAGGTGACATAGGTAAATCCTAGGGCACCAGCTATTATTCTGATGACCAAATTCGTTTTATTGTCCCGTGTGTATAAGTGTCTAGCTTCCAGCATGTCTCGTTGTATGTCCCTTAGGATGTGTGGGTGTTCAATTGTCCATCGCCTGCTAGAATAATTGGGCTGAATTAAGTTATATAGTGGCTTGACGCGTTCAGCATAATCAGGAATGTATGTTCTGCCAAAATTAAAGAAACCCAGTAATGATTGCAATTTCTTTAGCGTGTTCGGAGGCTGTAGCTGAGCCCACTTCTCTAGGAAGTGCGGGGCCAGGCTCTTCCCCTCGTTTGATAGCTCATATCCCAGGAACAATACACTAAGAAAGGCAATTCTGCTTTTCTTAAAATTAAATTTATATCCGTAGGCAGCAAATCCCAGAATTATCCGATCGACCCTTGCAAGATGAATGTCAAGGGTGTCATCAGTGAGATAGATATCATCCACATAGGATAATGCCTCGGAATCAAGCTCGTGCAAGATTGATGCGACACGGGCCGAAAACAGTCCTGGGCTGTTTTTTATAACCTTGGGGTAAACGACAAAAGCGTTTCTGAGAACCAAAGGAAAATGCACTTAGGTCTCTACTTTCATGTGCTAAATTCTGGCAGAAAAATCCATTAGAGATATCCAATGTAGTTTTGTATTTTTTACGCACTATATTATTAATCAGAGCTGTGCTGTGTGAATTTTGTATAGCATAAGTGCGTGCATGACTATTCAAGTGCCTATAATCAACCACTATTCTATATGAATGATCAGGTTTCGCAACAGGAAATAGCGGATTATTCATTGCCGATGTACAGGGCTCAATTACTCCCTGATATTCAAGTTGTGACAGTATCTCCCGTCACTGGAGCTTTTGCTTCATGTTTAACAGAGTATTGTGGCTGCGGGTGTGGTGTAGACCGAACGGGAATAACATGACAAGGAGAGTCCTTGTCCCATCCTACATGATTACGGTATAATGCAGGTGCCTGCGCTAAAGCCCATTCAGCAGCATAGGCTTGTTTGTCTGCCTCCGGAACAAGATCGGAGAAAGAAGGCAAAATGACATCTTCCCCATGTGGGAGCTTGCGGACATGTTCAGGTGGCCAGTCTCTCTCGGCCAACAGGATATCACTAGTAAGTTCATCCCAGAATATTACACTAATAATGCGTTCCATGTCTCCCTCTATCTGAAGCGTTAAATCATAAACCCGATCGGGTGGGAGAACGCGGCCATCCGCCGTCTCAACTGCGATGTAATCGCTAGTTGCTGTCGCATCCAGATGATCTTTCAGACTCTGGCGACATATCGTGACCTCTGCCGCGCTGTCCAACAGAGTCACTGCCCACCTCTTGTTCCTCAACAGTGTTCTCAATACTATTGCCATTTTTAACGGTCAGTGCTGCCACCTTCTTCTTTTTAAATTGTGGCTTTTGCTGAGGAGACTTTTCTTCTTTTTTAATGATAGACTGCAGCGAGTCTTTCTTTTCTTTCACGTATTCCGGACGTCGATCTTGACGGCCCCCTCTCTCGCTACGTCTATCCGGTGCGTCCTGAAAGAAACGAGAAGGACGTGAATCAGTATATCTGTCTGGAGTTCTAATGTTATCCCTATTTCTGAGATTATACCTCCTTTCGGAGTACTCCGGATGTGGAGAATCAGCTCTTTTATTTCTCCTATCTTTGAAATCTTTTTGTTTGTCCCAGCGCTTTTTAGAGCCCTCTTGTGCTTGCTTTGTACCTTCCTTGTGGGTGGTACTCGGTATGTCAAATTTTTTAGGTTTGGCTCCCAGCCCATCCCGTCCTATACTAGTATAGGTATCAGATATTATTCTCGGCAGCTGTCTCTCTTGTTCCACATTTGGAGTTTTCCCGGAGACGCTGGCGTATTGCCAGTGCCACTGCTTCCCCTTTAATATTACTTAGTATTATCGAGGAGACGGCATCAAAGTTACGCATCAATTTCATCCCCAGATCCAGGGCCGGTGCGGCCCCATGGTAATTTTGTATTTGTTTTAACACTTCCGGTAAATTGGCAAGTGTAGGGGTACCATGTGTGGTAGTATAAACGGCACCGAAGACTGTACCCCAAGTGGCACATTCATCCACTGAGGGAACGATCCCAAACGGCAAGCACATAGTGAGCAATCTATGTTTGTCCTGTGGCCCCGTATGGGGGAACACAGCTTCCAGCTGATTTGTTTTCTGGGCAATCCAGAACGGTATTTTCTCCCGTTCCGTGGGCACTTTACCCATAATGTTATGCACTGTTTGTGGATTAATCCCGGTAGCCAATTGATATCCACCAGCTACTGGCGGTGCTGGACGCGCTGGTGTAGTATTCAATGTTCGCATCACGAACTGAACCAATCGTCTATAAAATGCCACTAATTCATTATATAATATTCGTAAATCTGTGAGTGGCAGATTATGTATGCCTGGGTGAGGTGTATATGTGGCAAACATAGGCCATGTAGGTCCCTCATTACTCAAAGGACCTAGCCTCACCCGTCTTAGTACATGTGGTAGGGCGCCTTCAAACCAGTTCTGGTGTTCTTGATATGTGAGCGATATTTCATGATACTGGTATGCTTCGTATCTTACGGGTACGTCCGCAATGTCATATGTGTGAAATGTGTGCGTCCGTTGGTCAGCCTCAGGAAAGGCAACCCAACAGTAAAATGTTTCTGTTTGGTAGGCTTCACTTGCTTCTACAATCAGAGTAACTTCCCCGCCCTCTTCCGTAAGGCCATGCGCTATTAAATGTTGTGTAAGTGCATTTCTAGCATTTGCAGGAATGTCTATGGTATTGGCCATATTTGTTGTTAGGGAAACGGAACACCAAAATAGGGGACGTTTTTATCCTTTTGTGAGTTCGAGCTCGAACAACCTACAGCCTGATCAGGTATTACCTTTTTGGCTGAGGAGAATTTTCCCAAAGACCACAGACGTCTCCGTATAATGGTACTGAGGGTACCTGTTGTCTGTGAGACAGTGATAGTCAGGGTAACTGTAAATTAGTGCCTAAACACCATCGTTGGTGGCGCCATGTCGTAGTTTGGACTCTTGCTCTGAGCAAGACTGCTGGTCTCAGGATGACAGTACTTTCGTTTGTAGGTGACTAAGGCAGTCATTCTGACCGCGGCGGCCGGCGGTCGCCGCCCGCCATGCGGTTACCGCCGAATGGCCGTTCCGCGGTCAGGAGACCACGGCGGCCATTCTGGCTTTCCCGCTGGGCCGGTGGGCGACCGCCAAAAGGCCGCCCACCGGCCCAGCGGGAAAGCCCCTGCAACGAGGAAGCCGGCTCCGAATGGAGCCGGTGGAGTTGCAGGGGTGCGACGGGTGCAGTGGCACCCGTCGCGATTTTCACTGTCTGCAAAGCAGACAGTGAAAATCTGTATGGGGCCCTGTTAGGGGGCCACTGCACTGCCCATGCCAGTGGCATGGGCAGTGCAGGGGCCCTCAGGGGCCCCACGACACCCGTTCCCGCCAACCTGGTTCTAGCGGTGAAAACCGCCAGAAACAGGCTGGCGGGAAGGGGGTCGGAATCCCCAAGCAAGCAGCGCCACCATGGAGGATTCCCTGGGCCAGGGGAAAACCGGCGGGAAACCGCCGGTTCCCCTTTTCTGACCGCGGCTTTACCTGTTGGCGGTGCTTCCGCTGCCCTCCGCCCTGGCGGTCAGAGACCGCCAGGGTTGGAATGAGGGCCTAAGTCTCTTCCTACAACTAGTTGTAAATGTTGTCCAAACCTTACCGGCTTACTAGCAGTACCTCACCATAAACACAATAGTCAAAGGTGATTTGTAGCAGTCGCTTACGCATGGACTCAAAGTACAATATCTCAGGGTTTGTCGTGGTTAAACGGAAATTACCCTTTTCTCACAGATTTATTATGTCTCATACAAACAAAGGCAATAACACAGATGCAGTAAAGTTATAATAGTTTTTATTCAACATAACTGCAATTTGTGATAAGTTGCATGAACTGCAATGATTAGGATAATGAATATACCAAGCAACAGTGGAGAGTCATTGTTATAAAGACCCCCACCATTATGCAATATTTGAAAGAAATATATGTATATGTAAAAGATGGAACAAGCCCTAATACCTCAAGGAGAGTAGGTCTAACCTCCTACCTAAAAAAGGAGAGCTGGGTTCGTTAAACCTAATCTGCCAAAGCCGTGTCCATGAGAGGAGCCCCCAACCCTCGTTACCTTGGAATGAGGTCTCTATTTCAGACTCCGCAGGGACACGAAGACTGGGTCAGTGTCAAGATGACTGCAGCATCGGTATCAGCGATGGTGGCGATGCCCTCTGGTCGGAATCCCTCTGATTATCTGTCTAAAAGTGTGTTGTATTTATACAGATCTACAAGGTCCCCTGACATAAGTCTTATTCATAACAATAGATAACAGGCATGCTTGGGACGGCAATTAATATCAACAATCCCTCGAAAGTATAGAGAGGGAAAATCCCTAAGTGTGAATGCCTACTGTATGTTTGTCTTTCGTGCTTGATCTTGACGCCTTGGCGCAGTGACACTGATAATAGAACCCATAACAAGTGGCCTAACTATAAACAAGGCCGCCATTTTAAAGGAAATAAATAATTAAATGGACTAAGACAGAGCAAGCTAAGTAGGTTAAAAGTCACTGGGTGACGGGGGCACGAGTTTACAAGCCGACGGCTAAGCTAACTCCTGTTATCCCGTTAAAACAAACTAGGATTCACTACACCCTCCCCATTGCCGTAACAGGTATGATGAAGGTAAAGAAACCCAATCGCTAAAAAGCTGCTACTGAACTAAAAAGCCCAAAAAAATACTCAATGATAAAATAAATGCTGTGTTATAAAATTTGTTTAAAAAACATTACAGAGATGTTAATATCAACCATGACAAGTATAGTAAACTTTTAGTATAATCGCTACTTTTTAGAACCGGGAACTGGCAAGCAAATTCATCAAATTATGTGCTATATGCAGGATCTTGAAGAATGTCATAGAAGTCACCATTCAAGGATCTTAAAAATGAGTCAACATCGTCTGAAGTGAAATTGAGAGCTGGACGGACAAACGGATCCACAGAGCAGAAGTGAGCCATAGTCATCGGTGTATCGACACTCGCTGCAGTGTCCTCATCCATGTTAGATCGTATAACAGAAGGCTCATAGGTTTCCTCGCGGAGCAACCTCAGTCTAAAGGGGCATGACCGTGTATGAACCCTCATCGGGGACATCAGCAGTTCATGGTCCACAGGAGATGTCGGTGCAACAGCAAGACAGACCATAGGCAGATGTTCAAAGAGACACCATATGCAGCGGAACACTGGTTGTACGCACCACAGTAGAGGCCGGAATGACAATGACCAGTCAAATTCCAGTTCCACCAGCAAAGGTGTACCGAAGATCCGAACCATGCGTTGACGGCACAGCGGTGTTGACGGGAGCGGCTCCATTGCTCTGTGTCGCTGGAAAAAAACAACCACCGCGAATCAGAAAAAATAGCAGTAGTAGCCTGCCAATTAAAGCCAAAATAATTGGAAAGCCACCAAACACACTGGAAAAGAGAGAATGGATGGCTGATGGGATGACTCCGAAGACAGTCTGGAAGATGGACACGAAACCAGACCCGACAGCCTTAAAGAAATGAACAATCCCAGTTGTGCTTGAAGCATTGAATATTCTGGACACCAACTCTCCAAAGTGTTTGGGGAAATCGGTATTTAAAAGGGATTGTATCTCGGCTGTTGATCTCGCAACCTGGAGAGCATACGTCTCTTTTGCGGATGTCAAGGCGACCTGTTTTTGAAACAATAGCGCCTTCAGTCTACTCAACTTGTCATAGTTCACATTAATAGTATCAATGTGGGGCCACATTTCAGATACTTGTATCTCTCGTGTGGGGGGAAACAAAACATGGCCACAACACGTAACGACCTTCGTGACTGAGATTGCGTAGGCAATTCCAGGTCGCAAGCCGCAACTGCTGTCATCGCTCAGAAGAACATAACTCCCATTAGAAAGTACATGAAACACTGAACGAATCAAGGGGACGGGAGTACCCTTCAGAAAACAGGCCAAATTCGCGACCCCGCATTGCAAAGACCGTGAAGAGAAACCTGTTTGCATATCATGGAATGACGAACAGTAGTCTCACATTCACTTCCGCTAAGAAAGACCTCCTGTTCGCCGTTCAGACATCGATACTCAAAGGGCAACTCCCACTCTTCCTTAATAAAGCTATCTCCTAGCCGTTCATATTGTCCCACTGCAAGATGTTTCAGGCAGCTTGAGAAACGGAACGTTGAAAACGGTAAATTAATAATGCCGTGTAAGAGCCAGATAGTTGAAGGACTCCCTGCTACCGTGAAGGGCAACTTATCTAATTTTTCAACTTGAAGAAAGGTGAAACGAGCCTCCCTTTTAGCCATTGTCTCTTGTTCCCTGGAAAAATGTAAAGTAGCGAATAGTTCACTCCCATTAATGTATTTCCATGGAATGTGGCCACTTCTCAGCGTCTGCAATGCCCAACTCAGCTGCATGATGGAACGCAGCTGTGTTTGCCCATGATATAACCGAGAAAAATCAGTCTGAGTGATATCAATAGCAGATGACACTATATTCGAAAGGGAATAAATCCTGTTGGATAGCGTGTTCATGCCATTGTCGACAACAGCCAATGTTTTTTCCAAATTCTCTCTATCAAGTTGCCGTAAACGTGCAGCAGCCTCAATTTGAGAAAGTTTCCAAATTTCATTATACATGGCATATAAAAACCGTTTCGAGCGTTGTTTTCTAGGACCTAATAGGAAATCTTGTAGGTCTATACTGTCAGAAAGAGTATTCAGGTGGTGTTTCACCGCTGTTAAGGTGTTCGTTCGTACCCATTGCTGGCACAGCTTACCCACACTGTATGTTGTAATTATACCAGTATGCTGACCTGACAAAAAGCGAGGGTCTGCCCTATGAATGGAAAAAACCCCTGAAGATTTCAAAAAACGCCTTTGACACTCATCAGTGTCGGTGGGCCATACCAACCATCCCCCGGGACGGAAAAGTGAATAATTATAGGCACCAGCCTTAACCAATGCATCAACCCTTACTCAGAAACATTTAAAAAGTGTTGCCAATCCATAAATTTTGTCGGTGTAGGAATACTGGGCGTGTTTAGATCCTTAATTTTTGCTAATCCTAGACATGATGTCTGCTCAACAGTGTCATTCAAAAAAATCATTTGCACAGGAATTAAGCAAGCTCGAAACAAAGCCTCTTTACCCTCTATCTGCCAATCCTGCGTCCCCCATACACTCTTCAAATCGATAGTGTTCTTCCAATAGTCATAACCCTCAATCGAAAGTCGGGAAACAAAGGGATCTGAATAAATCAGTTTTGTATCTGTTAGCAATAGTTTTCTAATGTGTGTTGTGGGTAATTTAAAATAATAAGATTCAGCTTTCTTTGTATCATGCCCAGAAAAGTATGGGAATTTGTCACTGTAATACTTTGGACTCCCCACCCGTGGTGTTGAACAATGTTCCCATTGTGTGTAGTTAAAGAGAGGCCTATATCTAGTTGCACAGTGCAGGTAGTGATGTCCCCAATTATTATAGCAGAACATTTCACCATAATTCATTGTAAAATCATATACATCATCACTTCCAAAAGCGGAGTAGTCCTTCATTTCAGTTAGCATGGAATCAACTGTTTGGACATCCCAATCATCAGAGACAACATTAGGTGTAATAACATCAGACATAGAAATTTTGAACACGTATGGTATTTGAATTACCTCTGTAGGCCCGTATATATCGAACTGAACTTTGTCCCAAACAATACCATCAGAAATTGGAATAGATGTAATGTTGACAGGGGACAATTCACGTCGGACCTTATGTGATGAATGATGTGGTGTTAAAAGTACATCAACAGGCTCCACTGAGGAGCGATCAGCAATATAGTGACCATTAATTAGTAAAAAGAAAACAGTCACAAAACCAATCAATAAAAACAATGCAATAAATGTCAAACAGAACCAGAGATAGTTCCATGGATATATCAAATAGTTTTTTTTAAGCCATCGATAGAACTTGCTACCTCTGGAAAGTTTGTCAGTCTCAGTTGAGGATGAATCGGAAGAAAAATCATCAATGCCCACAAAATAGCCAGAGGAAGTCTCCGCAAACACAGGACTCATCGAATTCACATCCACTGTTCGTGGAGGTTCATGATAGATGACGTTACCAGTCGTGGAAGTGTTCGTGTAAAATACAGCCAAATCCTGTAGCGGTGTGTTCTCTGAAATTGTTACTGGAACCAACAAAAGTTCATTTTCCGCCCTCCCCATGGTCGAGGAAGTCTCTGGAACAGCAGCTGACATAGTTGCATAGTCAATAGTAGCGATGGTCATCCTACTATGTAGAGGGATGTCCTGTTGGGTAGTGAGAGGGGATCGGGAACTACCCAAGGGACCTCCTGGTCTACTGTGAAGAATCGGCCACATGGTGTAATTTGATGTCATCAATGGAGATGAATCTGTTTGATTTGGAACCAGACAACGGTGGAAGGATGACAGTCCTGGTTCCTTTTATCCCCAAGACCGGTACAGGTGCTATGTATGCTGGACCAAACTCTTTTTTCACAGCGATCTTCTCACAAACCAGATCCCCAACGTTAGGAATCCAGCCAGTCGAAGTTTTCGCCAAATCCCTTATTCCCAAGGTGGCAGCACTTGCAGAAGATTTATCATCACGGAATTGTTGAAGCTCCTGTAAAACAGCGAGACGTTCTTTTATGTCAAACGGTGTTTCTGCTGCCACCATACCAGGGGCATCAAGATCGGGAACATACATAGTTATCCCAAAGAGAACCTCATATGGAGACTTTCCCCCCAAGGACCGTCTTGGCAGATTATTCAGTGCTCTCTGGACCCCATATAGGTGATGTAACCAACTGTGGCCTGAACCTAATACTCGAGCTGTTAAGGACTGCTTTAGATCACGATTCCGCCTCTCCACTACCGAATTTCCCTCGGGATGGTATGGTGAGGAGTAATGGAGTTCAACACCCATCGTCCTCATGGTGTCCCTGAAAGCCTTAGAGGCAAATGCAGGGCCCTGGTCCGAATGGAATGCTGCAACCGCATATGTACCGATAAAGATCAGCAAATCTTTTATAACAGTCCGGGCGTCAGCCGACCGCTGTGGCCATACCCACAGGAATCTAGAACAGGAATCTACAGCCACTAAAATGTATTTGTATGCACCATCAGGTTGCAAAGGGCCACAATGGTCCAGGTACACACAATGGAGTGGTTTGTCTGACACTAAGAGAGATGTCTGCGGAGGGCGTCTGATATTCGAGCCCTTAATCTGCTGACAAATGTCACAGCAAAGGACATACTGTTTAGTCCGTCTGCATAGACCAGGCCACCAGTACCGTTGCTGTAGAATGGTGATAGTGGCCTGTATACCAGCATGTGCAGAAGCGACACCCTCATGCGCATCTGTAATTAGTTCCAATCTTTGGTCTTCATTTGGGATCACTCGATCACCAACATCAGGAATTGTTGCAAAAGCAACATTCTGTGCACTGATATGATAGGTATAGTTCGTAGGGTATCCTTTCGGAAGTGTCCTGCCTGCAGCCGAGGCTTTAATGGCAATCAGTATTTCATTATCCAACCTCGTCCAAGAACGAGTCACTGCAGCCACAGAAGCGGTAGCTACTGATGCTTTGGCTGCTTCGTCAGCCAATGTATTACCGGCAACATGTATTCCTACACGTTGGTGCCCTAATGTATGAGCTACATGGACACATGGCAGCTTATCCTTAAGATCAGCCACCCTGCCCCACAATATTTTGTGTTTAATGGTGTTCCCTTTAGAATCTCTAAACCCGTTCAGTTTCCAATGATTAAGGTATTCATTGTATGACTGGACGCAGTAGTACGAATCACAGACAATCAAAGTCTGTGTTCCTGGCTCTGAATGTTCGAGCACTAGAAGAAGAGCCTTAAGCTCCGCCAACTGGGCTGTGCAGTCCCCTAAGGTCTGAGTGTAGGTATTATGAGGATGGAAAACTCAGTTTTCCATTACCCCGCACACGGCTGCACAAGCTGCCGAGTATTGATGTTTAGTACCCACAGCCGGTTGTGCCGATCCGTCAGCATAAATGATTGTATCATAACTGTCTATTGGCAATATGTGTAAGGGAGCGGGGTATTCCTGTTCATACTGGAGAAATTCCTGTGTATGAAGTCTTGGGTCAAACATATAATCAACATCAGTGGCGGTCAGAGACGTTGCCCACTGAATCCAGCGTGGATGCAATGCCTTAGCGTTTGGAACGCTTGCTTTAGTGACAGCCTCTAAGGCCGGAACCGGGGAGACAACAACAATGCGTTTCCCCTGGGCAAGCGGTCTCTCCTTTATGACGGCCATCTGAACTGCCGTCAGAATTTTTCAGTAGGAGCAAAACGTTTCTCTGCATTGGTGTACAAATGTGATTTGTATGCTATTGCCACTGTGTCACCCTCATTAAAGGTGACATAGGTAAATCCTAGGGCACCAGCTATTATTCTGATGACCAAATTCGTTTTATTGTCCCGTGTGTATAAGTGTCTAGCTTCCAGCATGTCTCGTTGTATGTCCCTTAGGATGTGTGGGTGTTCAATTGTCCATCGCCTGCTAGAATAATTGGGCTGAATTAAGTTATATAGTGGCTTGACGCGTTCAGCATAATCAGGAATGTATGTTCTGCCAAAATTAAAGAAACCCAGTAATGATTGCAATTTCTTTAGCGTGTTCGGAGGCTGTAGCTGAGCCCACTTCTCTAGGAAGTGCGGGGCCAGGCTCTTCCCCTCGTTTGATAGCTCATATGCCAGGAACAATACACTAAGAAAGGCAATTCTGCTTTTCTTAAAATTAAATTTATATCCGTAGGCAGCAAATCCCAGAATTATCCGATCGACCCTTGCAAGATGAATGTCAAGGGTGTCATCAGTGAGATAGATATCATCCACATAGGATAATGCCTCGGAATCAAGCTCGTGCAAGATTGATGCGACACGGGCCGAAAACAGTCCTGGGCTGTTTTTTATAACCTTGGGGTAAACGACAAAAGCGTTTCTGAGAACCAAAGGAAAATGCACTTAGGTCTCTACTTTCATGTGCTAAATTCTGGCAGAAAAATCCATTAGAGATATCCAATGTAGTTTTGTATTTTTTACGCACTATATTATTAATCAGAGCTGTGCTGTGTGAATTTTGTATAGCATAAGTGCGTGCATGACTATTCAAGTGCCTATAATCAACCACTATTCTATATGAATGATCAGGTTTCGCAACAGGAAATAGCGGATTATTCATTGCCGATGTACAGGGCTCAATTACTCCCTGATATTCAAGTTGTGACAGTATCTCCGTCACTGGAGCTTTTGCTTCATGTTTAACAGAGTATTGTGGCTGCGGGTGTGGTGTAGACCGAACGGGAATAACATGACAAGGAGAGTCCTTGTCCCATCCTACATGATTACGGTATAATGCAGGTGCCTGCGCTAAAGCCCATTCAGCAGCATAGGCTTGTTTGTCTGCCTCCGGAACAAGATCGGAGAAAGAAGGCAAAATGACATCTTCCCCATGTGGGAGCTTGCGGACATGTTCAGGTGGCCAGTCTCTCTCGGCCAACAGGATATCACTAGTAAGTTCATCCCAGAATATTACACTAATAATGCGTTCCATGTCTCCCTCTATCTGAAGCGTTAAATCATAAACCCGATCGGGTGGGAGAACGCGGCCATCCGCCGTCTCAACTGCGATGTAATCGCTAGTTGCTGTCGCATCCAGATGATCTTTCAGACTCTGGCGACATATCGTGACCTCTGCCGCGCTGTCCAACAGAGTCACTGCCCACCTCTTGTTCCTCAACAGTGTTCTCAATACTATTGGCATTTTTAACGGTCAGTGCTGCCACCTTCTTCTTTTTAAATTGTGGCTTTTGCTGAGGAGACTTTTCTTCTTTTTTAATGATAGACTGCGGCGAGTCTTTCTTTTCTTTCACGTATTCCGGACGTCGATCTTGACGGCCCCCTCTCTCGCTACGTCTATCCGGTGCGTCCTGAAAGAAACGAGAAGGACGTGAATCAGTATATCTGTCTGGAGTTCTAATGTTATCCCTATTTCTGAGATTATACCTCCTTTCGGAGTACTCCGGATGTGGAGAATCAGCTCTTTTATTTCTCCTATCTTTGAAATCTTTTTGTTTGTCCCAGCGCTTTTTAGAGCCCTCTTGTGCTTGCTTTGTACCTTCCTTGTGGGTGGTACTCGGTATGTCAAATTTTTTAGGTTTGGCTCCCAGCCCATCCCGTCCTATACTAGTATAGGTATCAGATATTATTCTCGGCAGCTGTCTCTCTTGTTCCACATTTGGAGTTTCCCGGAGACGCTGGCGTATTGCCAGTGCCACTGCTTCCCCTTTAATATTACTTAGTATTATCGAGGAGACGGCATCAAAGTTACGCATCAATTTCATCCCCAGATCCAGGGCCGGTGCGGCCCCATGGTAATTTTGTATTTGTTTTAACACTTCCGGTAAATTGGCAAGTGTAGGGGTACCATGTGTGGTAGTATAAACGGCACCGAAGACTGTACCCCAAGTGGCACATTCATCCACTGAGGGAACGATCCCAAACGGCAAGCACATAGTGAGCAATCTATGTTTGTCCTGTGGCCCCGTATGGGGGAACACAGCTTCCAGCTGATTTGTTTTCTGGGCAATCCAGAACGGTATTTTCTCCCGTTCCGTGGGCACTTTACCCATAATGTTATGCACTGTTTGTGGATTAATCCCGGTAGCCAATTGATATCCACCAGCTACTGGCGGTGCTGGACGCGCTGGTGTAGTATTCAATGTTCGCATCACGAACTGAACCAATCGTCTATAAAATGCCACTAATTCATTATATAATATTCGTAAATCTGTGAGTGGCAGATTCTGTATGCCTGGGTGAGGTGTATATGTGGCAAACATAGGCCATGTAGGTCCCTCATTACTCAAAGGACCTAGCCTCACCCGTCTTAGTACATGTGGTAGGGCGCCTTCAAACCAGTTCTGGTGTTCTTGATATGTGAGCGATATTTCATGATACTGGTATGCTTCGTATCTTACGGGTACGTCCGCAATGTCATATGTGTGAAATGTGTGCGTCCGTTGGTCAGCCTCAGGAAAGGCAACCCAACAGTAAAATGTTTCTGTTTGGTAGGCTTCACTTGCTTCTACAATCAGAGTAACTTCCCCGCCCTCTTCCGTAAGGCCATGCGCTATTAAATGTTGTGTAAGTGCATTTCTAGCATTTGCAGGAATGTCTATGGTATTGGCCATATTTGTTGTTAGGGAAACGGAACACCAAAATAGGGGACGTTTTTTTCCTTTTGTGAGTTCGAGCTCGAACAACCTACAGCCTAATCAGGTATTACCTTTTTGGCTGAGGAGGATTTTCCCAAAGACCACAGACGTCTCCGTATAATGGTACTGAGGGTACCTGTTGTCTGTGAGACAGTGATAGTCAGGGTAACTGTAAATTAGTGCCTAAACACCATCGTTGGTGGCGCCATGTCGTAGTTTGGACTCTTGCTCTGAGCAAGACTGCTGGTCTCAGGATGACAGTACTTTCGTTTGTAGGTGACTAAGGCAGTCATTCTGACCGCGGCGGCCGGCGGTCGCCGCCCGCCATGCGGTTACCGCCGAATGGCCGTTCCGCGGTCAGGAGACCACGGCGGCCATTCTGGCTTTCCCGCTGGGCCGGTGGGCGACCGCCAAAAGGCCGCCCGCCGGCCCAGCGGGAAAGCCCCTGCAACGAGGAAGCCGGCTCCGAATGGAGCCGGTGGAGTTGCAGGGGTGCGACGGGTGCAGTGGCACCCGTCGCGATTTTCACTGTCTGCAAAGCAGACAGTGAAAATCTGTATGGGGCCCTGTTAGGGGGCCACTGCACTGCCCATGCCAGTGGCATGGGCAGTGCAGGGGCCCCCAGGGGCCCCACGACACCCGTTCCCGCCATCCTGGTTCTAGCGGTGAAAACCGCCAGAAACAGGCTGGCGGGAAGGGGGTCGGAATCCCCAAGCAAGCAGCGCCACCATGGAGGATTCCCTGGGCCAGGGGAAAACCGGCGGGAAACCGCCGGTTCCCCTTTTCTGACCGCGGCTTTACCTGTTGGCGGTGCTTCCGCTGCCCTCCGCCCTGGCGGTCAGAGACCGCCAGGGTTGGAATGAGGGCCTAAGTCTCTTCCTACAACTAGTTGTAACTGTTGTCCAAACCTTACCGGCTTACTAGCAGTACCTCACCATAAACACAATAGTCAAAGGTGATTTGTAGCAGTCGCTTACGCATGGACTCAAAGTACAATATCTCAGGGTTTGTCGTGGTTAAACGGAAATTACCCTTTTCTCACAGATTTATTATGTCTCATACAAACAAAGGCAATAACACAGATGCAGTAAAGTTATAATAGTTTTTATTCAACATAACTGCAATTTGTGATAAGTTGCATGAACTGCAATGATTAGGATAATGAATATACCAAGCAACAGTATTGTGAAGAGGAGAGTCATTGTTATAAAGACCCCCACCATTATGCAATATATGAAAGAAATATATGTATATGTAAAAGATGGAACAAGCCCTAATACCTCAAGGAGAGTAGGTCTAACCTCCTACCTAAAAAAGGAGAGCTGGGTTCGTTAAACCTAATCTGCCAAAGCCGTGTCCATGAGAGGAGCCCCCAACCCTCGTTACCTTGGAATGAGGTCTCTATTTCAGACTCCGCAGGGACACGAAGACTGGGTCAGTGTCAAGATGACTGCAGCATCGGTATCAGCTATGGTGGCGATGCCCTCTGGTCGGAATCCCTCTGATTATCTGCCTAAAAGTGTGTTGTATTTATACAGATCTACAAGGTCCCCTGACATAAGTCTTATTCATAACAATAGATAATAGGCATGCTTGGGACGGCAATTAATATCAACAATCCCTCGAAAGTATAGAGAGGGAAAATCTCTAAGTGTGAATGCCTACTGTATGGTTGTCTTTCGTGCTTGATCTTGATGCCTTGGCACAGTGACACTGATAATAGAACCCATAACAAGTGGCCTAACTATAAACAAGGCCGCCATTTTAAAGGAAATAAATAATTAAATGGACTAAGACAGAGCAAGCTAAGTAGGTTAAAAGTCACTGGGTGACGGGGGCACGAGTTTACAAGCCGACGGCTAAGCTAACTCCTGTTATCCCGTTAAAACAAACTAGGATTCACTACATTAGTTACATGTGATATGTGATATTGTGCCCTAAGGTAACTATAACTTGCGCCTTCCCTATGCAAAGCTGAATACTCCACATGTTACATCATTGATGACACCTTCTATGGCATCAATGATATTATTACTTCAACATTTGAAATAAAATTATTGATGAGAAAAATGTGCATGGCCGTGGGGCACGAGTGCACGAGTTATAGTTACCTTAGGGAGTGAGTTATGGTTACTTGAGTTAACCATAACTATAACTGCACACACACACACACATATATATATATATATATATATATATATATATATATATATATATATATATATTATATATATATATATTACACCATCCATTACATATATATATATTACACCATCCAAAGGTCCACCTTGTGGCACGCAGATTTCACGGGTGCAAACGTGAGGAAAGGACCATTCCTCCACAATCTCCAACACCAACAATTGCCAAACAATTGATTCGTTTGCACACCAGGAGAGTTTTATTGCTTCTATTAAAAAAAAGTGTAAGAAGACACCACCAACACATTTCAACCTCTCAGTCTCGATCACAGTAAACGTTTAAAATGTGAGCCTAACTATAACGTCCCTGTAACCTTTGTTTTTTTAAGTGAATATATATATATATATTCATATATATATATATCTCCAGTAAACTGTGATCAAGACCGAGAGGTTGAAACACGTTGGTGGTGTCTTCTTCCACTTTTTTTTAATAGAAGCAATAAAACTCTCCTGGAGTGCAAATGAATCAATTGTTTGGCAATTGTTGGTGTTGGAGACATATATATAAATATGCATATATATATATATATATATATATTCACTTAAAAAAACAAAGGTTACAGGGACGTTATAGTTAGGCTCAAATTTTAAACGTACAAAACCATAGAAATTCACCTGTTAGAGTTATCTCAAGTAACTGTAACTTGTGCCCTAAGGTAACTATAACTCATACCCCCAAGAACAAACCCATATAACCACCCAACTTTGTGCTGAGCCAGACCCTTTCACTAACACCCCTAACTACTAACTACTAACAAACTAACTACTTCCATGGGGGGGCATGCAGCACCCCTACTCTGACCTATTTTGGCCCAGGGAACCCATCCCCAGGGCCCAGTCTTCTTAAATATTTTTTATTTTGAAGAGGAGGCCATGTGGCCCCACTTCCTTTGGCTGATTTCAGTCTGGCTGAACCCACTCCCTGAAGTCCAGATTTATTATATTTATTTTTAGGGGGAGGGGGCAGCGTGACCCCCCACCCCAGGCCAATCTCAGTCCCGGGGACCCCATTACCCAGGGCCCAGCCTTCTAATTTTTGGGGCAGGATTGAGGGGGCCACGGGCCCCCATCCTCAGGACAATTTCAACCCCAGAGACCCCAGGGACCCCATCCCCCAGGGTCCAGCCTTCATATGTTATATTGTTTTTGGGAAGAGGCGTGCAGTCCCCCTTACTGGGTCCATCTCAGCCCAAGGGATCCAGTCCCCTGTGGCCCAGACCAAACATTCTATTTTTTAGGGAGAAGGTGGGGGGCACGTGGATCCCTGCCCCAGGCCAATCTCGACCCCGGAGACCCCATCCTCCAGGGCCCAGACTAAACATTTAATTTTTGTCAGGGGGCGCGTGGCCCCCCCAGGCCAATATCAGCCCCAGGCACCATATACCTCTGGACTCGGCCATGTCATCTGGGTGCCCCCCAGAGCACCAAGTCAAAATGGTTGGGGACTGTAGGGAGATCCTGAAGGCCCATGCAATCCGAGCTGGCTTCCTGCCACCTGCTAAAGATGCAGCTCCCTCTCTGTGAGAGCAATTGTTTCCTCTGTTTTCCTGCCTGCATGTCTCCACTTCCAGCAAGGGAATGGGGGATAGAAGAGAGAGAGAGATTGTTATTGCAATGGTCTCTTCATATAACAACTTCAAAGAGTCAGACTAGCAAGATGTTTGGTACGAATGTTACAGTTACGGTTGGATGCAGAGCGAAATAGAGTCACTTCTGGCCTAATGGTCAAGGTCTAGGTCTTGTGCTGTTACTCAGTAAGCTGAAGGTTCAAATCTTAGTATCGCTTAGCTGTGTGTTTGTTTATTTACTAGTGTTTTGACTGTTAAACCTTTCAAGTTAAAAAAAATAGAAATTTGTTGAAAAAAACAAAGGTTACAGGGACATTATAGTTAAGCTCACAATATAGTCACTTCTGGCCTAATGGTCAATTCTAGGTCTTGTGCTGTTACTCAGTAAGCTGAAGGTTCAAATCTTAGTATCGCTTAGCTATGTGTTTGTTTATTTACTAGTGTTTTGACTGTTAAACCTTTCTAGTTAAAAAAAATAGAAATTTGTTGAAAAAAACAAAGGTTACAGGGACATTATAGTTAAGCTCACATTTCAAACAGAGAAAACCATAGAAATCTAGAAGTTACAGCTATCTCAAGTAACTATAATTCGTGCCCTAAGGTAAACTATAACTCGCACCCTAGCCAATCACTACTAATTACCCCACAGATTATGCCAATCATGACATCTTTGATAAAATCACTGATAACATAAATGTAATATTTGCAGTTACATTTTTGATGAAAAAATTGTTCATGGCGAGGTCAAGATATCTATGGGATGTGGATCCTTCGTGGATCCATCCGTGGGGATCCGTGGATCCAAGGGAAAAGCAAGACTCTGATTGTCTGGCTGCAACCTGAAAGGAAGGTTGCAGCTGCCATTTTCTTTCGGGGGGACAAAAGTAAAAAATAACATAACTGGTCAAGATAAAGGTATCCTGACGACATAAGACACATGGAGGGGTCTCTAAGGAACCCCACATGGTCCAATAAATGGACTGATTTTTATTTTTCTGTCTAACCATGGGTCTGAAACTCAAGGAATAAAAAATAAACCCCCTAACACACCAAACCCCCACCACACATGGCGTATGCTGGGGGGTGGTTGGGTGGGTTGCCCACAGGGCCATACATAGCAGTGGTTGCACCAATGTAAAGTAATGATATATTACTTTAAATTAAAAAAATGAAAATTTCCTGAAAAAACGGTTTTCAGAGGTATCATATTTGGGTTGATGTTTTACCCACACAAAACCATGGAAAATCAGAATTATAATTATACTTATATTTATTTATTTATAGAAACTGTAGCTTGTGGGGCTAAGTAACTTTAGGACATGAGTTATAGTTTATTACCATAAGTATAACTATAACTGCTGAATTTTTATGGTTTTGGTTTTGTGTGGGTAAGATGTCAACGTAACTATAACATCCTTGTAACCTTTGGTTTTATATATATATATATATATATACACACACACATACATATATATATATATACACTGAATAAAAACAAAGGTTCTAGGTTCATTATAGTTAGGAAATAGAATTAAAATAGAATTTAAAAAAACATAGAAATTCACTTAAAAACCAAAGGATACAGGGATGTTATAGTTAGATTCTGAATTTACTCACACAAAACTATAGAAATTCAGCAGCTATAGTTATAGTTCGTGGCCCCGCCATGCAGTTTTCTCTTCAATAATTTGACTGATAATGTTACATTAATATTTTGAATTAATGATGTTATAAAAGTTTTCATGTGTGCTGTAATATTTGGGGTAATTAGCAGTGCATGGTGAGGGTGCGAGTAATAGTTACCTTAGGGAGCAAGTTATAGTTACTTAGGCCCTCATTGCGACATTGGCAGTAAATGCCGCTTACCGCCGTGCTGACGGCTGCCAACCTACTGCCGCGATGGTGAATATCCGTTCATCATATTATGACACACACACAAACCAATCTGAAAGAATACAGCCACATACACAAATCCGTCACACCGGTCAGTGATAAACTGCGGTCCCAAAACCCACACCGTTACACCAACAGAACAACACCCATCACATTGTGACCCACGAATCACCATGGTGGACATTCAACGGCGGTAAACCACTGGCGGTACATACTGCTGCGCTCAAAATGGACACTCACATTAAAAAACAACACTACATTGGCCAATACCAAAAGCACACACCAGACACTCATACACACACCACTATAAAACACACACCCACATTACCAATAACCCTTCACCAATAACTATTGCCACCACAAGACTGAGAAGAGGACCACAGAGACAACTAGACACATACACCACTGACACCCATACTCCCCTCACGCACTCCACATCACAAACCCCACCACAGTACCCAACACACCCTCACCAACACACTTCACACAACACCCATGGCACCACCCCCGTTTCACTGAGGAGGAGTTAAGGGTCATGGTAGAAGAAATCATCAGAGTAGAGCCACAGCTCTTTGGAGCACAGGTGCACCAGTTATCAATAGCAAGGAAGATGGAGCTATGGTGGAGAATCATGGACAGGGTCATTGCTGTGGGATAGCAACCAAGAACAAGGAACGACATCAGGAAGAGGTGGAACGACCTATGGGGGAAGGTATGTTCCATAGCAGCAAGACACCAGCTCGCAATACAGAGGACTGGCGGTGGACCCCCACCTCCTCTCGCAACAACTCAAAGCATGGGAGGAGCAGGTACTGGTAATACTGCATCCTGAGGGACTCGCCGGTGTTGGCAGACGACTGGACACTGGTAAGTCGCCTTTTACCAATTATCACCCCCTATACCTGCATGCCATCACACACCCTCACCCTCACTCCCATCCCTCCACCACATCCCACACACTCCACCATCACATCTCACTAATCCCAATGCCAGGCCCTGAATGCTGTACCAATGCATGGACACCCCTCCCAGCCCTGCATGGACACTCATCACTAAAACATGCACAGCATAGGGGAACTATCAAAACCACAATACACCAACATACACAAGCAAAAGCTGGCAGGGGAGTAACAACCATAGAAGGGAAGTTACAGAAATACAAATGCCAGACACTTGAAGCATAATACATCATTTACATCCCCACATGTACCCCAGCCAATGTCACTGGAGAGGAGGTGCTACCACTATCCAGTCCCCCAACAGAAGAGGCCCACAGTGATGACAGTAACGCTGGACTTCTGGATCTGGACAATCTACCTGGCCCATCAGGGACCACTGGACAGCAGGTCACCCAAGCCCACTCACAGACCACCACAGAGCCTCCCCCATCAGGAACCAACACCATAGCACCCCCATTAGTGTACCCACGCCTCTGTCCCCAGGACACGTCAATCAGCAGTGTACCCACCTGTATGGGGACCCCAGGCCACACCTCGCCCACAAGACAATCAGGGACACTGGGAGGACTGCTGTGCGCCAGGGGGAGGACAGGAGCAGTGAGCCGACTCTCCAGGAGGCACTCTCTGAGATCTTGGGAGCCTACCAACATCACAGGACATGATGGGCCAGATCCTAGACAACGTGCAGGAGAACAGGCGGCGTCAGGAGGGACAGTATCAGGGGATCAGGGAGGAGGCCATTAATAACACCCTGATCTCCATAGCAGGGGTGCTGGCAGACATGCCCAACATCATGAGGGAGGCAACAGCACACCAGCAGGCCCATTCCACTAGCCAGTCATCTGAACAGTCCTCCACGTCAGCTGCTGCTAGTGGCCAGGAAGCCCTGCCACAGGGCCAACATGCCACCAGCTCCCCTCCCCCTGCAGAAGGTGAACCACCCTGCAAACATTCCCTGCGAACCAGACAGAAGCCAGAGTCACTTGCCAAGACCACTGCCAGGAAATGACTCTCCTGATTGTCCCCCTTGTGTCCCACACTATCACCTTGTCCACTTTGAACTGCCATAGCTCCCCTTCCCATGTCCCTATTGACAATGCACCTATGCTACAAACAGACTGGAACAGTACCCTGGACTTTCCTCCATCATCACTCCATTCCATTGCACTTTCCCCTCTATATTTTAGCACAACAATATACACCCTTGGATAAAACTCGACCACGAGTATTTCTAGTATTGAAAATCTGTAGTGATTGAAACAGCTACAACCATTGCAAATGAACTATAAATAGCATGAGCATAGAATTAATGGCCTGTAGCTGGCTGTTGTGATCCCATCAGGAGAATGTTGTCAGATCACCAACATCTGTAAAATGAATATCCATAGGTAACAGTAATTACCGGAAAGAAATGGGTAATGCCAGCATGCCAATGCCACAAAGAATACACCAATGGTTATAGAAATGTGAAGTTGCACTGTCTCACCTGTGTGTCATTGGAAGTGCTGATGTATCACCAATGTCCTGTTGCCACATCTTCATCCTCTGCCTCCTCATCCTCACTGTCCTCAGGGTCCACTGCTGCCACAGGGGCATCTCCAGTCTCCTCCTCCTGCAGAAAAGGTACATGGTGTCTGAGGGCCAGGTTGTGCAACATGCAGCATGCTACTACTATCTGGCAGACTTTCTTGGGTGAGTAGTACAGGGATCCACCTGTCAGATGGAGGCACCTGAACCTGGCACCTGAAATGGCTGTGACATTCTTGCTGCCAAGCCCACTGTCACTTAGAAAGAACCAGTTGCCAGGAAATGGAGCACTGATAGCACTTGCACAAGAGGGGGATCCCAATGGGATGACAGATAGCTGAGATTAGGTCATGTTCCAACTGGGTGCACAGCTCTGTGATTGTGGCCCTGTCCAGTCTATAGGTGAGTATAATGTGCCTGTCCTCCAGTGTAGCCAAGTCCACCAGGGGTCTGTACACGGGGGTATGTCTCCATCTCCTATTCATCTGCAAGGGTAGGTATTTAAGGGACACAAGAGTGAGTAGGCTGTCACAATTTTAACAACTATACCACAATAGCAGTCCACATCATGCAAACATGTTTTGGGACAGTGTGATTTATAATGTATGTGCCTATTTATCCTGTGACGCAGCAATTATCGATAGGTCTGTTCCCCCCCTGAAATGGCGCCCGCCTGTCCTGTGTGGAGGGACAGGTGGAAGTGAGGTAATTCCGCTGACATTGTGCTTCGTGGCAGTAGGCGGTCGTGAACCGCCATGCAATTCCTCATTGTTTCATATTGGGCACTATGGGGTACAGTGGCCAATTGGGGATCTACGCCGGCGGTGACGGTCTGCACCGTTGCGGATGTGACTGACATTTTCTATTTCAATCCTCATTTGTTTCCTGACTTTCCATAGGAGAGGACCTACACTGCATGTGCTGCTGTGACCTGTGCCTGGAACCTACCATGTCCCATGTGACTGGGGAAAGGGCCCCAGCTTTCACTTCTGAGGAGTTGGAGCAACTGGTGGATGGGGTCCTACCTCAGTAAGGACTGCTGTGGGGGCCTCCAGACAAACAGGTCAGTACACTGTGGGCATGATGCATGTGCCATGAATGCATGGAGTTGTGTGTGAAGGCATCATGTAAGGGGGGTGGGTGGATGTCCTCTTGGTGGTATACATGTTGTGCGCTGGGCTATGTGTGTGCCAATGGAGATGGGATCGGGTATGAGGAGCTTTTGTGTGACAGACTGGACTGTTTGTCTAATGGTGTTCTCCTGTCTGTATTGCCTCTGCAGGTCAGCGCCCATCAAAAGAAGGGAATATGGCGTGCCATCACCAAGGAGGTGCGGACCCTGGGGGTCTATGGCAGGCAGAGCACCCACTGTCGGAAACAGTGGGAGGACCTGAGACGCTAGGCATGGCAGACCGTGGGGGCCCGGCTGGGGATGGCCTCCCAATGAGGAAGGGGTGTCCGTCGGACCCTGACTCTCCTGATTGCCGCATACTGGTGGTGGCCTACCATGAGCTGGATGGACACATGAGGGCATCACAGCAGCCACAAGGGGGTGAGTACAGTGGCTATCATTACAACTGACAGCTGGTGGGGTGGTATCTGGGTGGTGGTTGTGTGTCCCTGGGTGCTCCTAGGCCAGGCCAGACATAGCAGCATATGTCTTCTGGTGGCTAATGGTTTGAATGGAAAATACTGCTTACCTAGCTTGTTAGTATTAACTTCTGGGCTGGGCTGCGTGGTTCCCAGGTGTGCTGCCATTGGCGGTGTGTGCCCCTCCTCATTCCTTAGTGACTAGCCATTTCACTGGTAGTGCAATGCATAGTGCGTAGGCCTGTTCCATGTGTTTGAGCGTGTTGTGTATGCCAACTGTGGTATTGTTGCAGTCATTGACCCAATGTATCCTCTGTCTCTCTCTCCCCTTTCTTGTTTTGTCATCCTGTCCTTATGTGTATTAGCATTATCTGGTGGAGGAACAGAAGCACTGGCGACAGAGGGAGCTGCAGCCCACAGGACCCTGGAGGCAGAGTCCACCGACACTGAGGGAACCAGTTGGACGGAGGGCGAGGGGAGCACCACGGTGGAGACTGAAGGGGACAAAACAGACTCTGATACCTCCTCTGATGGGAGCTCCCTAGTGGTGGTGGACACCTCTGTGACCACCTTAGCTGCAGGTATAGCCGCCACCTCACGTACCAGCACCGCCCTCCCAGTAGCCCCTCAGCTAGTTGCTTGTGCACGCTCACCCAGGAGGGTGGCATCTCCTTCATCCCAGGCACCTCAGGCCCTGCCACAGTGAGCCCTACAGCCCTGAGTGAGGAGACTATTGACCTCCTGAGATCCATCTCTGTAGGGCAATCAACCATTGTGAATGCCATCCAGAGGCTGGCAGGCCAGATGCAGCAATGTAATGCATTCCTGAAAGGCATTGATGGTGGATTGGTGACCCAACAAAAATCGATTCAGGCTCTGGCCTCCTCTCTGATGGCAGCCATTGTCCCTGTTTCTACCATCAGCATGCACACAAGACAACACCCAAGAGTGGCACAGGCAAACACAAGCACCACACTTCATCCCACAGGCACTCACACAAACACCATTCATTTACAGACACGACAACATCCACTGTCTCGACTGTCTCCCCCTCCACCTCCTCCTCCACCTCCCACCCAGTTACATCCACACTCACACCTGCATGCACTACATCAATACCCAGTACCAGCATCATCACCACCCCAAGCAGAACACACACCTCACTGGCAGACACATCCACAACATTCATGCACGCATCCCCTGTGTCCTCTCCCACCATGTCTGTTCCCCCTCCTAAAGGACACACCCAAGCACTCAGACACCCAACAGCCATCCACCTGACAACAGCATACAGCCCATGCACCTGCACCCAAATCCAGCAGACACACACCTCTGACAACCACTCCCTCATCCTCCACTCCCATTACTCCTCCCTCCTCCCACCCCAACGTTTCCCAAAAAGCTTTTCCTTTCCACAATTTACTTTTTCCCTACCCCTCCTCCCCTGTCCTCCACGTGTGGGCAGGGTAGCAAGAACACAGCTCAGCTCAACAGTCCACGGGGACAGTGGTAGCACCACCTACTCATGTTTGTAGGGATACCAGAAAAACAACACTGAAAGGGAAGGAGGCAGCACAACCTGGGATGAAAGGGAAGAGTCCGGCACCAGCTGTGAGGAAGAGGAAAGAGCCTGTCCCAGCTGCAAAGAAGGGGAAGGAGCCTGCACCAGCTGGGAAGAAGGAGAAGGAGCCTGCATCAGCTGCGAAGATGGGGAAGGAGGCCACACCAGCTGGGAAGAAGGGGAAGGAGACTTCACCACCAGGCAGAGGGGGAAGAGCCCATCCACCCATGCCAGGAAGGGTAAGGGATCCCCAACCCATGACCAGGAGGAGGAGAGGTACTCTACACCAGCGGAAGTTGTCAGCCAAACACTGCCACCACCAGCAGCTGTCACAGGGCCCCCACAGCCAGCCGTGGATGTGCTGCCATCACAGAGTCCAGTGGCTGTCCAGGAGCCTTCCACAACCACCAAGAGCATGCAGCCATCGCAGAGTGCAGGGGCCGTCCAGGAGCCTCCCACAACCACCATCAGCATGCAGCCATCACAGCCGATGTAAGCCATGTAGTCCACCGTCCAGGGGCTACTGTGCGGGCTGCCCCCTCCAGAACCAGTGGGCAAGATACCCACTCAAGAGACTGTGGCCTTACACTCCCCAGGACAAAACACAGGGCATGTTGCACCCTCCAGAACCAGTGGGAAAGACACCCACTTCAGGAACTGTGGCCTTGCACTCCCCAGGACAAATTATGGGGGATATTGCCTCCTCCAGAACCAGTGGGCAGGTCACCCACTCCAGGAACTGTGGCCTTGCACTCCCCAAGACAAAACACAGGGCATGTTGTCCCCTCCAGAACTTGCACTCCCCAGGACAAAACACAGGGCATGTTACCCCCTCCAGAACCAGTGGGCAAGACACCCACTCCAGGAACTGTGGCCTTGCACTCCCCAGGACAAAACACAGGGCATGTTGCCCCCTCCAGAACCAGTGGGCAAGACACCCACTTGAAAGACTGTGGCCTTGCACTCCCCAGGACAAGACACAGGGCATGTTGCCTCCCCCAGAACCAGTGGGGAAGACACCCCCTCTAGAAACAGTGGGCTTGTTCACGCATCCAGCTAAGGTGCCCCCTCACCACCCCCTGAGGTGCCTGCCTATTTGACAACTAATGCCCCTGCAGTGTTCTATCCGGATTGGTGCAGGATTTAAGTTGGGCCTTGGACTGTGCCCTGTGGCCATGTGGGCCCTTTGAACTATTCACTGGGCAGTGTCCCTTTTTTATACAAGTGTACATATCTGTGTCATGGCCAAATCGGATTAATAATTTTGATGTTGAACTGATTACAATCACTTTAGTCAATTCCTGTTTTCCTTGTATTATTCTGCAGATATTCAGGGTCAAATTATTTTGTAATGCAGCTGGTTGTGTGTATAATATGTGTGTGTCGGGTGTGTGCCGTGCGTGTGTGTGTCACTCTCGTTTTCCTCCCACCCTCCCTTGTGTGCTAGATGGATGTACTCACTGTTGCCGTCTTCGCCTGCGTTTGTGTTCCAGGTGGAGCATAACGTAGAAGATCATCAGGAAAACTTGCAGTTCGGGTTCCATGGCTGCGTGGTTCTACCCTGTGTGTGCTCTGTTTCTGCCAGGCTTTTGTTGGTGTTGGTACCGCCCCAGAAAAGGTGGCCGATTGATATGTCTTAATATGGTGGGTGTAACCTTGTCTTCCACCTGGCTGTAGGTGGCTCCCACCGTGGTGAGTGTTGTTTCCGCCCTGGCGGCCAGTGTGGTGCATTGGCTCTCTATCGGAGATATCACCGCTATGGTCATAATTTGGCAGTAGTTATCGCCAGCCTGTCGGCGGCATTACCACCACTTCATCACCCACCGCCAGGGTTGTAATGAGGGCCTTAGTTACTTGAAATATAACGTTCCGGTAACCATTGGTTTTTCAAGTGAATGTCTATGTTTTTTTAATTCTATTTCCTAACTATAATGTCCCTGTAACCTTTGTTTTTTTCAGTGAATTTCTATGTTTTTTTTTTACGTAAAGTCATTTTAATTACTATACATTTATCCAACTACTGATGCACTTGACCTTGGCTGTGCATGGCGGGGGTTGGCAGTAGGCCAACCCCTCATAACCATCCAAAACAGCACCACGCACATTCTCTGTGAAGCAGGGAAAGAGATGAAAACTCCGCTTTCAGCAAGCGGTAGCTGTTTGACAGCTCCCACTTGGTGAAAGCAAAGCTATGTTTTCTAAGCAAAGCAAAAGCAAACTGCTACCTCCAGAGGGAGGTACCTCAGGTGGTAGCAGGAGCCAGCCTTGGGGGTGGTTGTCCCCACAGCCATCTATGGCTCCATAGTTTGCATTTAGCCCTGGGGAGGTGGTGATCCTCGGGGTCGGGGTTTGCAACGGACCCCTTACATTAAGTTATTTGGCCCCCAGAGAGGGGTGGTCCCGAGGGCTGTGGGGGGCCGTAATGGCACACCATCATAGATTTATGCGCATTTGCCCCACAGAGGTGGCAGTCCCCAGGGTGTGAGGGCTGCACTACCCTCCCGCATATTATAATATTCTTGCTCCAGGGAGGTGGGAGTTCCCGGTGCTTTGATAAGCCCTAGGAGGGGGGCCCTGCCCTGGAGGCCTGGTCCACCCGGGGGCTAAATGAAAAGCAAGCAGGTACACTGCGCTTGCATTTTTATTTAATCCACATTGAAACTTGTGAATATTCATTATTTTTGCCGTAAATGAATGTTATACTTAAGCCCTAATATTTTTGTAGGTGCAAAATTCCTCTTCTCGAAATTTTGACATACAGCTAATGATAATGGGTGAGCTTAACACCCAACAAGATGCTAGCTTGTCCATATGAATTATCACACCTTGTAAAATTAAATATGAGATATTCTAACACACATTGGGCGACAGATGTAAAAAACGGTTTGTTTCTTTAACTATGGCACCACGATTATAGACATGTAATTGCCATGTTGAATCAGAACAGCCAAACATACTTGTAGAACTTAATTATGGAAAAGTCTAGTGCACAATATCATGATAGATGTTGTGTATTAGTCAAATGTGATAAGTCTTCAGCAAAGACAGCGAGAGATCATTGGATGCTAACCATAATCTTTTCCTCTCTGTGCAGACTTCCTTTTTTATATTATCAAAAACAGCAATGTGAAAGGAACTAAAACAACCTCCTTAGAAGTAAAGGTCATTAATCCAGACATATTGGAACAATAAGGCTACTTACTGGCTTCTGAGGCTCCTGTACAAACTATTTCCAATTCTTGATGAATATCTTCATTTTTCCTAAGGGGTTCTATGTATATTGTATCTGCATTGATTTGAAAAAGTTGGATTGCATAAGTACACCAAGAAGCCTGCATTGGGTTACATTGATTAAATTGTACTCGATATTTGCAGTTGTTGATAGCACAAAACTGGCCATGGGGCATTGGAGCACTTCTAGAAGAGAACCTGAAATTACATTTTTTTTCTTCTTTTGGGCATGGGAAGATTCAACGATTTACCCAGAACCACTGGATGTTAAACTGAGGCAGGGGATTAAACCTGGGTCCCCAGTTCTGGCGTCTGCAGCTCTAGTTGATATGCCACTTCTCTTAATTGGAGTTGAGTGCCATTATGTCTGTGTTAGCGTAATGTCACTCAAAAGAAGTACATCAAACCCACAGCTACTTGATGTGGCACAATTTGATGTGTATTAGGGTTCACTCCTCACCATGACTGAGTCCCTTTTAGGAAGATGGTCTCCTGTGGAGCAATCTGATGTGGTGGTTGTGATCCCATTCTTGTATCACTCAAGTGATTTTCTTACAACTATTTACCACCAAATCAAGGTGTGACCATAAACTTACAGACATGGGTCACAATATTCAGCCATTGCAATCTGGAACTATTGTGCAAAAGGAACTTCTATTGATGAAATTAAATCAAATCAAATCATTAACATTTATAAAGCGCGCTACTCACCCATGTGGGTCTCAAGGCGCTAGGGGGAAGGGGTTACTGCTGCTCGAAGAGCCAGGTCTTGAGGGGTCTCCGGAATACGGAGTGGTCCTGGGTGGTCCTGAGGATGGTGGGAGGGTGTTCCAAGTCTTGGCCGCCAGGTAGGAGAAGGACCTCCCACCCGCTGTGGAGCGGCGGATGCGAGGGACAGCGGCGAGAGCGAGGCTGGTGGAGCGGAGGAGACGGGTGGGGGCGTAGAAGCTGAGGCGGCGGTTGAGGTGTTCTGGTCCCTTGTTGTGGAGGGCTTTGTGTGCGTGGGTGAGGAGTCGGAAGGTGATCCTTTTGCTGATGGGAAGCCAATGCAGGTGTCTCAGGTGGGCGGAGATGTGGCTGTTGCGGGGTATGTCGAGGAAGAGGCGGCCTGAGGCGTTTTGAATTCGTTGCAGACGTTTCTGGAGTTTTGCGGTGGTCCCAGCGTAAAGGGTGTTGCCGTAGTCCAGGCGGCTAGGGACGAGGGCGTGGGTCACGGTCTTTCTGGTGTCGGCGGGGATCCAGCGGAAGATCTTCCGGAGCATGCGGAGGGTGAGGAAGCAGGAGGAGGACACGGCGTTGACTTGTTTGGTTATGGTGAGAAGTGGGTCCAAGATGAAGCCGAGGTTGCGAGCGTGGTCTGAGGGGGTCGGTGCGGTGCCAAGGGCCGTGGGCCACCAGGAGTCGTCCCAGGCGGTCGGGGTGTTACCGAGGATGAGGACTTCCGTTTTGTCTGAGTTCAGTTTCAGACGGCTGAGTCTCATCCAATCTGCGACGTCCTTCATACCATCTTGCAGATTGGTCTTTGCGCTGGTGGGGTCCTTGGTGAGGGAGAGTATAAGTTGAGTGTCGTCGGCGTAGGAGGTGATGATGATGCTGTGCTTGCGTACGATGTCGGTGAGGGGGCTCATGTAGACATTGAAGAGTGTTGGGCTGAGCGAGGAGCCTTGTGGGACGCCGCAGATGATCTCTGTGGGGTCTGAGCGAAAAGGTGGGCGGTAGACTCTTTGAGAGTGGTTGGAGAGGAAGGAGGCGATCCAGTCCAGGGCCTGACCTTGGATCACGGTGGAGCGGAGGCGGGTTATTAGGGTGCGGTGACAGACGGTGTCGAAGGCAGCCGAGAGGTCGAGGAGGATGAGGGCGACTGTTTCACCGTTGTCCATCAGGGTTCTGATGTCGTCTGTGACTGAGATGAGGGCGGTTTCAGTGCTGTGGTTGGCTCGGAATCCGGACTGAGAGGGGTCGAGAAGGTTGTTGTCTTCAAGGAAGTTGGTAAGCTGCTTGTTGACGGTCTTCTCTATGACTTTGGCAGGGAAGGGGAGGAGCGAGATGGGGCGGAAGTTCTTCAGGTCGCTTGGGTCAGCCGTAGGTTTCTTCAGTAGGGCGTTGACTTCAGCGTGTTTCCAGCTTTCGGGGAAGGTAGCAGACGAAAACGAGGAGTTGATGATGGTCTGGAGGTGCGGGCGATGATGTCATCTGCTTTATTGAAGATGAAGTGTGGGCAGGGGTCCGAGGGGGCACCGGAGTGGATTGAGTTCATGGTGGTTTTGGTTTCTTCTGTGTTGATGTGGGTCCAGGCGTTGAGGGTGATGGCTGGGGGTGTGGGTTCAGTGTTGGTCGGCTGGGTCTGGTGTCCGAAGCTGTCGTGTAGGTCGGTAATCTTACGATGGAAGAAGGTGGCGAGGGAGTTGCACAGGTCTTGTGAGGGCGTGATGGCGTTGGCGTTGGGGTTGGAGAACTCTTTTACGATGCTGAAGAGTTCTCTGCTGTTGTGGCTGTTTTTGTCCAGTCTGTCTGTGAAGAAATTCCTTTTGGCTGCGCGGATCAGGTGGTGGTGTTCGCGGTAGCGTTCTTGAGGGCGGTCCTGTTGTCTGCGGTGTGTTCCTTACGCCAGGCTTTCTCGAGGGCGCGACAGGTTTTCTTTGATTCTTTAAGGGTGTCAGAGAACCAGAGAGGTTTTTTGGTGTTGGCCTGTCTTGGAAGGCGTCTGAGGGGAGCGATGTTGTCTGCGCAGTTGGTGATCCAGTTCATACACATATGTTAGCCCTACCTCTGGGTTCCCCCAGTATACCCTTTGGCTAGAATTAACAATTGAACGATTTGAACTAGATATGTACCTAAAATAATACTTGTCTGGATTAGGAAATATGGCAGTAAAAATCCAGAACCATTCAACGAAGGCCTGAAAGAGGTAGTTTATCTTTCTGTGCTTTGCCCTGGTTACATTTTGTAAAATTGATTGTTAAAACTCAGTATTGGAAGGAACATTGTTGGAAAGATGTTTGGGCACAAAATGAACAACATTGTACCTAGGAATTTAACATTTTCTAGGGAAAATAATCCTATTTGGATTAGAAACACTTGTTATTTTATCATAAACTCTATGTACAATTTAGGATTGGAATATTACCATTGTCTACATCTACTACTAAGTGGTGGACATGAATGTTTAAACTGTAAAGGTCAACAGGTCGAGAGGAACAATATAATATTTCCTATTTGTCTGCTCCGTCCCTCTATAATATAGAGACCATATATCAAGACCATAAGAAATATTGGTTAAACCCTATTTTATGAGAAACTAGATCAGTACTCTGAGTTTCTGCCAATCTACAGACCGATATTTGATGGAAGGATGAAATGTTTTAGTGCACAATGATAACTCTTAGCAACATTATAAAGGCATAGTTTATAGTATCGTATAGCATACTGACTTTTAGGATTTCAATGATTTTGACTTCGGCACAGGTAGCAAATGGCAGAAAGTGCTTAGAAGAACTATTTATTACCAAATATCTCCGTGAATATATCAGTGGTACTTTATATAATTGGGTGACTACAGTTATTCTTGTGGCATGTGTTAGTACAGCTGTGCAGATGGCATGGATGTGATATTCTGAAATATAGCTTTTGACTTTCACATGTTTGTATATTTCGTCTTTCACACAATTGATGCATTTTGCAGGAGTCAGTTGGATTTGACAGATAATATTTTATTGCGACAATCTACTTGGTATGTCAACATTGTTTTGAAATTCAGAAAACCCACTCTCGAGGATTAAAAGGCGATATCTACACAGGAATCTACTTCAGTGAAGCAAAGTATTTTTCAGAAGAATTATAGAGTCCAAATAAATTAACACATACATGGAAAATAACATTTTGCACAACTTGGGGACGCATTTGGAATGCAATTCTATGTTTTTTCTTGCGATTCCTTTCTGTTTAAGTGCTTTATTTTTTGTTGTCTTAATTAGTAAACGCATAAAGGTTACCTATTTTAGAGATGACCCTCTCTACCATTAATATATAAAGCATTTCCCTTGAGATAAGAAGATTTTCTGCAAGAGTTGAACGGAAAGCCCCATACCTCTATGGGTTAAAATATTTACAATATTTTCTAGACATTCATAAAAATGCATGAATTAAAATACATATTTATTAATGACACAGAGTTCTTGTTTTCTCTTTTTCGCACATTGTCCATATCAATTCTTTCTTAATTGTAAATAAAAGGGAAATTCACAAAGAAAAACAAGTCCAACAACTCCTCCCCAATTCAGTAATTCAGTATGTGTTTGATGTTAATGAAGTTTTAGATCTTTTTTTCTGAAATCGTATTTTCAAGTGTCAACGTGGTTTTGCCCTATAAATTAATTTTCAAGCCTTCTCAGGATAGTGGTACAATTTTGCACAAAAACATTTCTTCATCCTATTGGCGTGGGGTTTCCATCTTCATTTGTTGTCAATTGGAACAAGAGACTTGTCCATTGTAACTTTAGTTTGAGTTTGCATGCATAACCTTGGCACACGCTCGGCCATCTCAAAGGCACGTTGAGGTAGCATATACATTGAGAGCAGGAACGACAGAGGAGGCAGCAAGCTGCAATCCCGTGCAGGAGTACACATGGCTATGCCCTGGCCAATCCCCATCTCACTGCAGCGTCTGGGACCAGCTCAACTGGCACTGGGTGGAGAAACATTCATTTTTGAAGTGTAACCAGAAGTGCCAATGGAACCAGGACGCTGACCCTGACTGCTGAATGCTGAGTGATGTGTTAGAGCTCGCATTGGTACCTAAGCTCAATCCCGCCATTTGCTGCTCGCTGCCCAAGTCTTCCCGAGTCTACTGCCAACACTGCACCCCCACCTCGCTGCCAACCTGCTAAGACTTTTTTTCCAGCTACTTCAGGTTATCTGAGCTCGTCCGAGCACTCCAGGTTGCGCAAACACCATCGGAGGACACATTGGTCTGCCTAATATCTGGACAAATGGAGACCAGACCTCAGGGTGGGACCCAGTCGATGCAGAGGAACTGCGGTCCCCCTGAGGTCTCTCCCTAAAACCATGAGGGGGCAAGAAACCATTGAGGTACACTTGATGAGTTTACAGTGGGCGAATGGATGGTGGACCAGCAAGCATCAAGATCCAAGCAGCAGGCATTGCTTTTCCTAGGAGTCGCTGAGCTGAGATGAGTCCACCAAGCTGGGAGGATAGAGGTGGGCTCTGCAAAGAACCCCTCTCACTTCTTGCAAGGTCTCAAAATTCACCAAGGTTATGGGCATCTGGCAAGATCCCTGTGTTCCCCTCCCCTGGCAACTCAAAAGTGCCATAAGAAGTACAATGGAAAAAAAGCATCAACGCGGCTTTGAAGAGGCTAAATCAAAACCTCTAAAATGTAATAGGCACCTGCAGATCCCTGGGGTGCACAAAGGCAGGCAGCATTAAGTTGGTGTGGCTTGTGTCCCCGGCGAGCAGTTCTTCAGTCAATCAAAGGCATCAACAAAGCTATGAATGAAACTTGTTTGTAGACAAAACTTTAGGACTTCAAATCAAGGTGGCCCTCCAGCACCTAAGTGGATCTTTAGGGTGCCAGTTCCTAGAATTAGGTTTGCAGCTCCCTCGTAAGATCACCCCAGATGTACTTCTTGACCAGTAACATTAATATACTCACAAAGGACATTTTATAGCCCCCTAACAAAAGCCCACAAAAATGCGATGCGAGAGCATCAAAATGGGCAAATTGCGGTCGGGGGTTAAGGGCACAGCAACCCCTGGCATGGAAAATAAGAAGCTGCAAGCTCAACGTGCTGTAAAAAGCATTAAGTACAAAGTTGCTCGGGATGGCCAGTGCCTAATCTCTCCATCAAAATTCGACTTCTTAAAAGACCATTTAGATAATTTCCCCCACAACAGTCAATATGGAAGCCCCCAATGCCAATGACTATAAGTCTCAACAGCCTTCTCCACAAGGCAACCCATGACATAGAGACTTAAGAGGTAGGTGGGTGTGGAGAAGTAACATCAGAAAACGAAGACAACAAGGAAATAGCCTAGAGTCCTGTAACAGACTTGGAGTTAGTCTCCTTTAGGTCGCTATCACCTTGAACGCCCCTAGACTATTACTAACAAAATGGAGTTCTGTTACCAATTGAGGTCAGAACTATTGTGGTCACAGGCCTGAACAGTTTGAAAAGTCATACACGACCTGATGCACAAGATGACTTGCATCAAGAAGATCATGGGTCACTGGTACTTCAACAGCTGAGCCCAACATCCATATCAGCCTCCTCCCACCATTTCCCAAATCTTGATGTGGCTCAAAGGCAATGTGAACAATGTAGGAGTGAGTCACGACCACACAGCATGACTACACTAAGTGGAGGTCAGCAGCTTAATAATATGGCCAGCTTCACAGAAAAAACTCAAATAAGCATTGAGTAGTCATCAGAGGAGAGGGTAAACCCACGCTGGGATGATCTGAACTCACCCAATAGTGAAAAGGGGATACTTAAGTCCATTAGGAGTATAGTGGACATTGGGACCCAAACATGGCCAATCACAGAGAGTGAGATTAATGAAAAAGTCACCTATCAGACTTTTCAATACAAAGGGCCCGGTGAATCAAAAGGACCAGGGGATGTATGGGACGTGCTGTTTAGAACTTCACGGTTGACTTTAGACACTCTCTCTTATCAGTCAACTAAAATGGGTGTGCAAGTAGATTTGTTGAAATACCTTGGCAGTTTTTGTCTGTGGCATTGACCATAATCTGATAGATTTTATTAAACAAATGGATAACCCGGTCTCAAAATTATGCAACAGTAACTTATACAGACTGCACTTTTACACCAGTAACCAACAAACTTGCTAAAATACCAACTGTTTCTAGGCACATTAATTGAAGACTTAAAAGATAACCTTGCTACATCATGCTCTCAAAGGAACAAAACGTCCTCATTTCAATCTAGCTGACAGCAGGATTCCTGCAACGTAAATACAAGGGCAGCAGGAGAAAAGGAAATGTATCCCCAACAACGTTAACGAAGGAGGCCTGCAGGCCCCTACAAAAACAAAAACAACTCAAGCGGGGGGCCCACAAATACAGCTCATAATTGGATCAACAGAGAGGCAAAGAACACAAATAAGGGTCCGGCATACTCTACAAATAATGTAAACATCATAAATCACAATGAGATAAGTCAGCTGTCTCTCCAAGTTTCAGCAGAGATCATTATGACAAAAAACAGAGGAAGGAACATCGCAAGACCAGAAACAAAGCAAAAAACAGTCCAATAATCCTACCCTGCATAAGTGCAAACCAAATTGTAACATACACAATGCCAATACAATTGGAACCCTATGTTAATGGGAATTCATTTACGAAAATGAAGCCTTATTCAATATTTGTTAAGAAGTTAGAAAACATTCCAATAATATTCCTCCCCCAGGAGCTGTCACAAGCAAGATACATTCTCCAGACCAAGCATCAACAACACTTAGCCCAGCTCTCGCAGAGATAATTCCATCAGTGGAACCAATGTCTGTGGAAAATGACTCGAATGAGGTGCCGTACTCCATCAAGCACCAATGATCAGTAAACATGAAACCGTAGGAGATACATCAACAATCCCCTAAGAAGAGGTTCCTGCTCAGCCTACTTCCATGAAATGAGAAATTGATCGCAGACTAAAGAAATATGGGCCCATATTTATACTTTTTGACGCAAAACCGCGCTAACGCAGTTTTGCGTCAAAAAAATTAGCGCCGGCTAACACCATTCTGAAGCACCATGCGGGCGCTGTATTTAATCAATGACGTTAGCCGGCGTTAGCCGCCGGCGCTGCCTGGTGTGCGTGGAAAAAAACGGCATACACCAGGCAGCGCCGGCGTAGGGGGATATGGGGCTTGGGCGTCAAGAAATTGGGCAAGTCAGGTTGAGGCAAAAACAAAATGCAAACCCTTGAGATGGTGTTAGGATACACCAGAGTCAACACATAGCATAGTGTAGTGTTGGAGGCACTGTGCGGTTGGGTGGATCAGGGTGCATTCTTTAGGTTTTCTTTTAACTCTCTCTTCTTTCTTTCTGTTAAGTAAGTGTTTATATGGCATCTAATATCGCAATTGGTAGTAGGAGGGTAGTAGGAGGGTTTCCCGGGCGGGGGGAGGGATTGGAATTGAGCACTGGGTAGGGAGCATTGGAAAAAAAATTAACAAATATTTTTTTAGTCCTTATGACAACATGTTTTCCTCTAAAGCAATCACAGTATGGCCCTTAGATAGCACTGTTTGCGTAAGTGTTGCCTGTGTGAATATCAAGATTAAACGGGCATGGGAAGAGAGTTAAGGTTTTTCATTTGGAATGCAAATGATCTCAGGTCCAGGGAGAGGCACAGGGCTGTGTTTCAGTGCTTGGAAGATTGCACTGTCCATATTATGATCTTGCAAGAGACGCTTTTGATGGTGATTGAGAGTAGGACCCTATTTCTAAACAAAAGTGGATCGAGAGTTATGTTGTCTCTAACCAAGTTGAATACTCTAAGGCATTGCAGATATTTTAAGAAAAGGAGCGGGTGGAACTGCTGAACTCTAAAGCTGACAGCTTGTGTAGGTGGGTTGTGGGGTGGATGAGGTGCTTTAACTTTAATTATTTGTGTGCAGGCTTTTATCACTAAAACATTGATGACCCATTCTACCTTTTGACCCTGGAATGGAATCATTGGATTCTCCATTACCGGCTAATGTTGGGGAAAACTTTAACTCTGATGTATAGCAATCTTGATAGATATGCCTAAAGGGATTCTATTCATACACCTAATACTAGGAACAACTTGAAAAGCATGCTGCAAGATACAGGGCTTGTGGGTGTGTGGTGGTATTGAATGGGACAGCAGAGGGGTACACTTACCATAATAAGAAGTATGGCCACTTCTCTAGGTTAGATCATTTTTTTGTTCATAACACTATTCTGGAGGTGGTCAGGGAGGTTGAGCATTTTCAGGGGCACATCTCTGATCATTAAGCCATGACTATGCTTGCAGAGGGCCCTGTTGAACAGGAAAACCCTAGGTGGACAGCCAATAGGGCCGTTCTCCTAGACGTAGGAATTGGTCAGATCCTACGGAAAGTCAGAAGTTTTTTTCTCAGATAATATATGGTTTGCTTCTTTAGCCATTGTCTAGGCTACTTTTAAGGCTTTTATACATGTGGCCCTGCACAGCCAAGCATCTTTTGGGAACAGGCTCCCCAGAGAAGAGCTTAGATCATTAGAGCAAGAAATAGGGGCACCTGAGTCTATCTTATAGACACAGAATCCGTGGGCAGGGATCAAGTATTTAAGAGGTTGGAATAGATTATAAAATCAAGGTTGATGGGAAGTGTAGGGTGAAATAGTAGGCCAAGTGTTTGAGGCTATTTGAGTATGGGGAGAGGTGTGGGGCACTAATGGTGTGGAAGGCAAGATTGAAGAGGTCTATGAAGATCACTAAACAACTGGTTATCAATCCCTAGGGCGATATCTCTAATAAGGTAGAGGAAATGCAGGATCATCTAGTTGCTCTGTTTTTGTCTCTTTGCGTGGAAGATGTCCATCCAGACTTAAGCCTAAGAAGTGGCTGAGGAATAGAGATCTCTCTAGGCCTATGGGTCTGGGAAATGATTCCCTACTAGCTCAGATCACCAAGGCTGAAATCTGGGGACATTTGAAAGAAGCCAAAAATGGAAAGGCAGCTGGACCAGATGCCATCCCCTCCCAACTCTATAAGCTATTAAAGGAAGATATTATAACTGTGTGGGGAAATGTGTTTAATTCTATTTACTTGGGAATGCTCAGATATCAGTCTCATGTAAGAAAGCCACCTTGGAGTTAATTTTTTTAACTGGTTGAGGATCCTAGGATGGGGGACTCATATTGGCCAATTCTGTTATTAAACAATGACTTTAAGTGTCCTTGCTAGTGAGTTAGCCAATCAAGCACCTCAATTAATCCACCCTAATCAGAAAAGCTTTGTTTCTAAACTGCGGACCCATGAGCTTTCTCAACAACTAATTGGCTCAATCAACCTTGTCTCCATCTACTCAGACCCTTTGGATGTAGTAACAATAGATGCAGCCAGGATCTTTTATAGAGTCTGTTGGCCATATCTATGGGGGGTTTTGTCAGTGTTAGATTTCAGCCTGTCCTTTGGTTGGGTAAATCTAATGAAAATGTTCATACTCCCAAAATTGTCATATCTTTTCAACTCTATTCCAATTTCTTTCCCCAAAACTCGTATTGCAAAAATACAGAGGAAGGTAACAACCTTTATCTGTGTTTCTGAGACAGCCAGGTTTTCCTGGAAAAAGGAGACCTTGTATTGCCCGAATAGGGGCTGAATTGTGATGAGTCCTAGTTCAAGAATTTCAGGATGTTGATAGGGACCCCAGACGTCTCCACCTGGGGCAGGATGCTGAAAGAAATTACTAAGGATCTGGGAACCATTGGCTTCCTTTATAAGTTTGGGGGCCGAAAATTCTTCAAAAAAGTCCAGTTAAAGGTTTTAATTACTGCACTTAGTCTTTGGTACAGAGTTTGGAAGACCCTGAGTATCAAATACTACTGAAATTATTCACCTATCTGGGTTTTCCCAAGCATGCCAGAATGTCTTTTAGGCAGTCTGGGGTACCTTTTGAGGGATGTCGGTATAAGAACCTGGGGGGATCTACTAACAGTCCAAGGCTTAATACCCTGGGAGGTAGTTAAGGTCTGGACTAATGATTGTTTATCTAAATTTAAATATGAGTAGCTGGTTTCCTAGTATGCATATGAGAAACAGGAAATTTGAGGTTCCTGGGAGGCCGAGTCAAGACTACAGGATATGTGACCAATGAAGAAGAGATCTCCATGTGGTACTCAAAACTACTGGATACAGATGAGGCAAATTTGAAGGCCCCGTATTCAGTCTGGTAAGGGATTAATACACTGTACTGCCAAGCCTCCTAATCTAAAGAGGAATCATTTCTTCACTCTTAGCTAGGACATTTTGGACTTCTCAAGCGATTGCAAGATTTGCAAAAACCCTGGTCCCTGGATGCAGAAGATGTGGTCCCCCTAAAGTGACTGATGAGCATATGTTTTTTAATGTCCCTCGCTATCCAGCTTCTAGGAGACTGTGAGTAAAATGGCGCTACTACTGCAGAGTACATCAATAGCGTCATGACAAATTACACTATTGCCCCCACCCTGTGCCTTGGTGCGCCATATTTTAAATATGGCACACACATGGTGGCGGTAGGGGGGTGCTAAGGGGCGCAGGGAAAGTGGCACTGCACTCGATGGAACGCCACTTTCCATAAATCTGCCCCTCAGTCTTTTTAGCTTCTGGAAAGCAAAACCTAATGATACAAGCTTCAGTTTTAGTGCATTAGGATGCGGTAGGTTGGAGCTTCGGTCTTGGCACTCTTCTACATATTTGTACTTTTTATTTATCATCGCTGGCCTGCCTCCCAAATGACAGTGGCCTTTTTTTCAGCTTCTTTTCGAAAATCACAATGTTTGTCTTTCCAAAATTCTCTGCCAATTGATTACGTTTACACTATTTATCAAGAATCTTTAGGGGTTTATGAAATTGTATCCCTGTTTAATTAAGCAACACCACATCATATGCATACTGCAAGGAGGTGACAGTCTGGCAGCCAATACTTGCGGAATGTGAACCTGCTTGATCGAGGTGTGAGCTTAGGTCTAATATAAACAAGTTAAAAGCATTGGTGTGAGCACCCACCCTTGCTTAAGACCTCTCTGCATATAGAAAGTGGCTGATTCTCGTTTAGCTTTATTTGGGCCCATGTGGTAGTATATAAAAGTTTGAGAGTGCGAAGTAAATTGGCTGTAATATCCACAGAGGTCAGAAAATGAAGAAGTAAATGATTCTGTCTTAGCATTAGTAAAATCATTGAAGCGCATATAGAGTAGTTGTTTTCATTTAATTGGCTTCTCAATTATCATTGACAATGCTACTAAATTGTAAGTTGTACTCAAATCATATTTAAACCCCATTTGGTTAAACAGGATTAGTTTTTGTTTGGAAGCTCACTCTTTCTGATATGCCAGTGGTACCTTAATTCTGTATCCAATAGTGCTTTTGAGCAATAACTAACAGGGCACACACATATGAAACTTTATTATAGATTGGATGAAGCCAGGCATCTGCTACTGTTTCTGATATCAAGCAGAAATTGAATAATATATGAAAGCATTCAGATCAGAACTCAGGCTCTTGCTTATGGATTGGGGTGTGAAGGCTGTTGGGGTCAGGGGCTCTATCCCCTCCACCCTTACAGTGTCATTTTCTTATTTCTCTATGGTGGATTGCAGAGCACAGGATGGAATGAGATCATGTTTCAATGGATTGAGAGCCCATATCCTGGTACATCATTCATTCCAGTTACCAGCTAAGCAAGTGGAACCTCTCTCCAGGTGATTCATTGGAGCCAGCAGATCTTCTGTTTTTTCTAATTGCATGCCACAAATAAGTCTATCTTGGTATAGATTTCTTCGGCCCATCTGACCTCCTCCAAAGCCTTTTGTAAGCTTTTCTTAGCTCCTTTACCTTCCTGGGTGTTGTTCTACAGAATCCTGAAGGTTTTTTAACTTTTTAGTTTCTTTGTCCAAATTTCTTTACTGAGCCCTCATGACTTTTGAGTACCATATATTTGGGGTAGGCTCTTAAGATAGTTCCTTCTGGCATATAATTGCCTATGGTAGCTTAAACGCTTGTGGTTCATCTGTCCACCACATACAACAGCAGACATGGTTACAACATTTTGCCAATCTTTATTCAACTCCTTATTCACGTAAGTCACCTTGTGTTATTGACCCCGGTCTTGAGGGCAACAGTGATTTTGTGAAGCCAGAGTTTGACCCTTTCTCTCTAGAAGACACTGAAGTAGCAATCATCTCCTTGAAGCCTGGGAAAGCTCCCAGACTTGACTGTATCCCGGGCAACTTGTATCATTCTGTGGTTGAGATCGGGGCCCCTACATCAACATCTTGTCAAATGTACTAATGGTTTGTGCTCCTTGCCTTACTCTTGGAGAGAAGCTGTGATTACACCAATTTATACCAATTTATAAAAAGGGTACTAGATCAGGCCCCCAGCTACTATAGGCCTATTAGCCTTATTAGATTTCAAAAGATTTTATTACTTTTGTCATAAAGGAAACAATATAGTACACAAACAAAAGGTACAGTATCCTAAGACATATGAATATCACAAAAAGTGAAGCAAACAAAAGAAATGACTACTGCTTAACAACACTATCCATTACAATAAAATATGCAGTCACCAGTGGAAGATAAAGGGATGGGGGAGGGAGAGGGAATGAATGGAACCTCTGTTTAGGTCATTGAAAAAGTAGCCTATAGAGGCTGCACCTTTTGTACATAGTCATCCAATTTGGACCACAGTTGGTGAGAGGAGTTGTTGCTAAAATTGGTGTTGTATAAAATATTGTCAGAGCGTCTAATAAAACAGATCCAAGCCCACCATATATGATTGGATATATTACTATGATTTTTCCAGTTAGACAAAATTGTTTGAATCCCCACCACCAACAGTAGGCCCAATAGAAGTTTATTTGAAAGTGTTTGATCATTAAGGAGGTCCATGTTTGTTTCTGCATGAATACCCAGTGAGATTGACACATGTTTCAAAGTAATACTAATCTTTAGTGTGTCCCTTATTGTACTCTCCATAGCTTTCTATAGTGGTGTAACATGTTTAAAGTAAAAGAGTATGTGATCAAGATCATGACAATGCCAACATGTATCTGAGTCTAGCAACTTTCTATTGTATAGACAATCTGGTGCCCAATATGCTCTACGTATAGACCAGAGTTTGCATTGTAATAGCATAAGGGAAATGTTATGTCCTAATAGAGAGTTTTATATATTTTTCCATGTTTCTACTGGGATGATAGGTAAACTGAGGTGGATGCAGAATTCATTCAATTTTTTTTGTATAGACACAAGATCTGGTTTGCCACTTTTTTGTAGTGTTTTGTATATAAAGGACCGTACATAAGGCCTGTCAGATAACTTGTACAAGAAGGGTAAACATTTTGCCCTGTGTGCATTCTTGATAGAACGAAGAACTATTTTTAATGTTAAGAAGTGGCAAAGGTCTATTGGCAGAAGTCTTGAATTTGTCAGCAAGGGTAGAAAAGGACATGGATTGATCAGGTATAATGTCTTTAATAAAGAGTATACGAAGGGAAGGATCCAGCCCAATATGTTTATTGAACCATATGATTGTATCCCCTGAACCTTTTAGTGTATTTGTCAAACATTCGTCCTGGTTCTTAATTGCTTGAATTGAGTCCTTGACAATACTATACGAATGAATAACCTTGATTTGCTTAATGGTGAAGGTATTAATGAGTGATAGACGGGAAACTAACTCTCTTTCAATGTCAAGCCATGGGGGAGGACAGCCCTTTGATGAACTGATCCACTATATTACCTGTCTAATCCAGAATGCTCTTTGATAATGGATAAAATTTGGAAGGCTGACTCCACCCTCAAATCTGCTTTTTTGGATTTTATGAAGGGATATTCTTGCTTTTTTCCCTTTCCATATAAAGTTTGATATAATACCTTTAAATGTGTTATGGAATGGTAACGACAAGTTAGATGAGAACATGCTAAGAAAAACAAAATGGGGAGTTAGTAACATTTTAACTGCTTCTATCCTCCCACACCATGTGATGAATTTTGAAGACCAAGACTCTGTTAGATTCTTTGCTCTATTGGTTAGAGTGGTCTCAATGTTTCCTCGTCTCTTCTAATGAATTTGAAAAATACAATCCCATTTGTTGCCATTTTAAGTGATATGGGGACACCATGTGAGAAAGGCAAAAAACATTAAGAGGGGAAATTGCAATTCTTTTCTTTGTTTAGCGTATATCCTGAGACTTTTGCATAAGAAGACATGGTATCAAGAATTACAGGTATCACCCTTTACACATCTGTAGAGAAGATTAGCACATCATCCGCAAACGCTTCGATCTTCTTTGAGCCATCTTTAAATAGAATGCCCAGGATGTTTTTATTAGACCCAATTAAATAAAGTAATGGTTCAGTTGATAATAAGAATAAAAGAGGGGGCAAAGGGCAGCCTTGCCTAGTCCCTTGATGAAGTGAAATGTTATCTTAAAGTTGTCTGTTAATTTTAATCCACGCATTCGGATTTTGATAAATGGCCATGGCCATATGTGTTAAGTGGGGACTTAATTTAAATATTTCTAGTGTTGCTTTTAGAAATGGACATGATACCTTATCAAATGCATTTTTGGGGTTTGTAGCCATGGCCAAAGATGGAGAAGACGGAATTTTTGTTTTCTCAATTATATGACATAAGGTTCTGGTATTATCTGCCACAAAGCGGCCCTTCACAGGAGAACCTTCTCCAGCCTCGTGGCTAGAACCTTCATGTAGATTTTATAATCCCTGTTAAGGAGTGAGGTAGGATGAAAATGTTTCATTTTTAGCATATGCTTGCCTTCTTTAGGAAGGACCACAATGTGTGCTCCCTTTGAAGTACCCGTTATTACCCCCTTATTTTTATATGTATGGAAGAGTGACAAAAGGTGAGGAGTTAATATCTTGTTATATTGTTGATAAAAAGAGGCTGGAAAGCCATCTGGACCAGGAGCTTTTTTTGGCTTTAAGGATTTATTGACCATGAGAATTTCTGCTTTTGTAATGGACTTATTGAGCAGAGCTAGATCATCTTTGGGGGGAGTAGGAAGAGCTAGGGGCCCTAAATTTTACACTGTAGAGCGATGAATGGATCATGTGGAGATAGAGATTTATAGAGATTTGAGTGGAATAGCTGACATGCCTCTATTATTCTTTCTGGTTCTGATTGGAGCTGTTTATAGAGGTCTTCGATTGCTGATATATAAAACTGTTTTCTCTATTAGATTATTAGCTTTGACTTTGTTGAGCGAAATATGATACCTCTTGCTCATTTTTTTTTTAATATTCATGTTTAAGGTTTTTAATTTTGGGTGGTATACCCAGGTTCTACATTTTTGGATCCAGAGTTTTATAGCTTATTTATTTCCTTCTCCAATAAATTAAGCTTTTCATTACTAGATTTGTTTTCATTGAACATTATTACAATCATAATACCTCGTATGGTGGCCTTCACGCCGTCCCGTGTAAAAGACATATATTTTCCCAATTTAGAATTCTCTGCAAAGAAATGATTCAAAGCAATCTTCATTTATTTGTTAGAATCTCGGAGTTTCTCATTCATTCTCCAAGATACGGTTATTGTTTTTTAGAATTAACTTTACACATGCATGGTCCGAAATTAAAATAGGTTCTATAGTCATGTGTGAGATTGTCTGCACTATATTTTATTTTATGAAAAAATAATCTATCCTAGTTAGAGAGTTGTGTATCTGAGAATAAAAAGTAAAATCACTTCCTGGCGGATTATGCAATCTCCATATATCCACCAGATCATGGTGTTGTATTAGTTTATGAAGTTGATTATGAGATCTACAAGGTGTATAATTAAATTAGGATAATCTGTCTAGTGCAACGTCAAAGGGTAAATTAAAATCACCAGCTATGATCACTTTGATGTCTGAACGAAGATCATCTATCTTTGCATATAATGTAGACCAAAAGGAGGGATTGTCAGCTGCAGGGGCATATATATTAAGACTATTGAAGGTATAATTGTTTTTCCTAATCCTTGTTAATAGCCATCTGCCGTCATTGTCATGAAGCTTTAATTCTATAGAGCAATTAGCTTTTTCTGCTCTTGTCTCTTGCAGCAGGATGATATCAACATTGAGTTTTCGCCAGTAGTCTAAAGCTTTTTTTATGTTTGATCTGGTGATTCAGAACCTTTGTTTTTAAGGAGGCAATTTTAAGTGTAAATTTAGACATATTTGTGGACAGTAGAGCTGGAAACCCTATTGATTGTTTTAGGGACAGCCCTAGAATCTATGGTGGGGATATGTATGCAGGAAAGTGGAAAGGGTGGATAGGAAAGAGCCATATCACTGAAGCTTCCTTTTAAATCATGAAGAGAAATCTAGATGTGTATCCTGTTGTGTGCAGAAAAGAAATACTGTACCAAACTCTATAAGCATTAATACATAGAACAGAAAGACTAAATCAAACCCCACCAAACACCCATACCCTCCCCACCCCTTCCTGCCCCACCCCTTACCGAAGAAGACCTGGAACTGTAGAGGCCTCAAGAAGCGAGCAAAGACCGGGTTCCAGGGCGCCGAACCAGCCTAACTGCAAATACATGAACTACCATTGTAGAAATATTAAAAGTGGCTATATGAAAGGACAAATACGATAATCAAATGCTGTCCTTACGACTTAAATACAACTGATATTGTACTCATTAAACATTCTATGCCATATTTTACCTACAAAAGAAGAACATTGTATATACATTAATCTACTCGCATATGAATTTTCAAAAGTAAGAGATGAGATTAATGACTATCCTTACCAATAACATTGTTTCAACATGTTACCATCAACTGTTAATGATCTGTTAGGGTTTGTACACAGCAAAGAGCATGTCCCCTCTCACTGCACTAGTGGGTTCTGTAATAGCTCCCTTTTAAACTTATTATTGAAAGCCTTTCTTGTTATCTCACCTTCCCCCCCCTAGGCTTCTGTGTATGTTGTTTAATGTGCTGTTTTGTTTACACATTGGGCCTTGCTTTTACCAAGGCTTCTTTAAAACACTCCTCCCTAGGCCATGTGTTAATCCAACTCATTTGCATGATAACTGAAACTCTGCACACCTTTCAAGAACATGTGCAGCATGTGAGGACCACACCCAGCTCTTCAAACCACACCCAGCTCTGCACACCTTCCAAAAACATGTGCAGCATGTGAGGACCACACCCAGCCCTGTCTATAAAAGGCATCCCCGAGCCTCACCCAGTGCTTGTGCTCGTCTACCTCCCGCTTACCTGAGAACAGATCCCTCGGCGCTGGCACTCCTGCTCTTTACAGACTTTCTTTGACTTCAATGGGCGCAGCTGCTGGCTCTTCCTTCTTCCGGTTTCCGGTTCCTCCTTGCCTCAGCCTCTCTCCTACGAGTAACCTGCAAAAGAGAAAGAAGACAAGGTTAGACTGATCAGTATCTCTTGCCAGCAACAAGTAAGTGCAAAACTTTTTATTACCTGAGGGAGCTTTGATGGCAATTTCTGGATTCGTGTATAGACAGTTTGAGGCGAAGTGCCTTCCACGAGCATTGTGATTCAGGCTCTTTGTTGCAGGAGTATTTTGCGGAACTTTGTGAAGCGGACATTGGTTTTTTTTATGGAACTTTTGGGAATCGAACAGTGGAAACCATTGACAGCAAGGCAAACAGTAAATCAAGGACTTGCACAAATTACATGCTGTATTTTGATGTAAAAGTACAGTATTTGTTTTATAAAAGATTCTGGAAATATGGGAAAAGTGAGTCTGCTATTGGGAATTTAGGCTTTAGTTATATTATGATGAATGTTTGATATTGGTAATTCTGATAACGGTATTTGTTTAATGTTTTAGAAGCTTTACAGTAATAGAAAACACATCCCAGAGCAGTAACACATTCCAAACCTGGAAACTAGAGACCAGGATCCAAGAGGTACTTTTAGAAGAGAATTTCTAATAAATAAAGGGATAGTCAGGAACCCATTTAGGAATAGGTTGCACTTATCTGTTCTTTGTTTATGTTTCATTAGGCACCAGTTTCTACAGAAGTCAGAAAGGGCCGCAGATTTGTGCAGCACTTCAACAGTGGAAACGCAAGAACGGTGTTGTCTCTCTTTTTTATTTTATCCACTTCCCCCCTTCCCTTGAGCTTCTGTTCTTAGTGCACTGTTTTAAAAACTAGTGTGCTGGAACAAGCAGTTTCAGGGTGGGGTCGGATTGTCTTCAACCTCCATCAGAACTGAACAAGAACTCAGGTGAGCTGGGCTTTGACAGAAGCACAAGCCTTAAAAAAAAAATCAGTTCTGGTGGACGATGAATACCGGGGAAGAAATAGAGGGCATTGACGTCACGGATATGGCGCAGGCCCTAAATGAGGACTTGGCTCATAATGAATCAGTGTCTGGCATCTTGCAACATATGCAAGAGGAAATAGAGAGATTAAAGATGGAGAATACCTCTTTAAAACAGGATTTAAGCAGGTATAAATTTAGGGGATCTCAGTGGAACACAGCTTCTACGCCTTTGTTTAAAACCTCCTCAGAGACAGGGGCGCCATCAAAACATACAACTTTGCCTTCCCCAGTTGAGGTTACTGTTAATGTTCCTAATGTTGTGCCCTTAACGTTTTCATGGAGATAGTAACAAATTCCATGTTTTTATCAATCAATGTCAATTACACTTCATTTGTAAGCCACAACAGTTCCCTACTGATGATACGAAAGTGGCATTCGTCTTGTCTTATTTGGGTGGCACAGCAGCCAATTGGTCAATTCCTTTCGTGGATAGAGATGATCCCATCCTCCATAATTGGAATCAATTTAAACGTACCATGACCAGCCTTTTTGCAAAACACACTTTCATGCAGGCAAGTGATAATGAGCTTTTAAATCTTAAACAAGGTAACAAGGATTTATTGACCTATCTCACTAGTTTTAATCGTTTACTCACCGAGACACAGTGGCCAGAAGAAAAGCGTGTCTCCCTTTTTTATAAAGGTTTGAGAGACGAGTTAAAAGACGCGCTGGCTCATATCGTTGATTTGCCAAAAGACTATTCGGACTTTGTAGATTTAGTTGTGAAATTAGAACATAGACTAGGAGAAAGAAAGGGAGATAAATACAAACTGGAATCACGGTTAACTTTTATTAGACACGAGAAGAAAGACACAGATAATAAACTCCCTGAACCAGAGCCTATGCAAATAGGGACACTCAGAGGTCCACTCACATCAGAGGAAAAAGAAAGAAGAAGAAAATTTCAATTATGTTTATATTGTGGCAGGGCAGGTCACTTTGCCAGAGAATGTCCAGTAAAGCCTAAAACTCCACGAAAGGGTGCTGTTTCCTCCACCTCCTCAACTGAATCGGGAAACGATTAAGCTCGACAAGGGGAGAGGTTACTTGTTCGAGAAAACATCTTAATCAAACCTCTAATGCTGCAGCCTTCAGGGTACCGCACATACCTAGACATTTCGTAATTCAGGTCGTTTTAATTGTTACTACCCAAGTGAGGCATTCTCTCCCTGTCCTACTGGGCTCAGGCGCGACAGGAAATTTTGTGGATAATAAGTTAGCTGAAATCTTAGGACTTCCTATGTGCCTAAAGCCTTGTCCAGAAGCAGTATGTGCAGTGGATGGGTCAGAATTGACCTCTGGATTAATCACAAAACAAACAAGTCCACTTGTTATGGTCTGTCAGAACGGGCACACAGAGGTGATTAGCTTTGATCTGATAGATACTCCTAATTTTGGTTTGATTCTCGGGGTACCCTGGTTAACAACTCATAACCCAAAAATTGATTGGGTGAATAGAACTGTTACTTTGGATTCCTCTTTCTGTAGAACCAATTGCTATCAAGAAGCAGGTACAGAACAGAGCACAGTATTACACTGTGCTAGTGTTACACAAGATGAACCAAGTCTCCCTCCTGAATATTCTGACTTTAAAGACGTCTTTGATCCAGTAAAGGCTAGTGTGCTGCCCCCACATCGGTCTTATGACTGCCGCATAGATCTTATCCCAGGGGCCCCTTTACCTAATAACAGAGTATATGCTTTGACTGACGAAGAAACCAAATACTTAAGAACCTACCTAGATGACCTACTACAGTCTGGGTTCATCCGTCATTCCACATCTCCGGTGTCATCTCCACTCTTTTTTATCCCGAAGCCGGATAAATCCCTGCGCGCGTGTATCGATTATAGAGGACTAAATAAGGCTACAATAAAGAATAAATATCCTCTTCCTCTAATACCTGTGTTGTTGGATCAATTAAGACATTCTACTGTATACACTAAACTAGATCTGCGGGGAGCTTACCACCTGGTCCGAGTAAAAGAGGGGGATGAGTGGAAGACAGCTTTCAAGCCAAAGTTTGGTTTATTTGAGTACACAGTAATGCCCTTTGGGTTATGTAATGCCCCTGCGGCCTTTCAGTTCTTTATAAATGAAGTCCTACACGAATTCCTGGACGTTTGTGTCATAGTATACATAGACGACATCCTCATTTACTCTAAGAACTCAGAAGAACATACCCAACATGTTTGTGCAGTATTATCAAAGTTAAAAGAAAATCATCTTTTTGCTAAGTTAGAAAAGTGTACTTTTAATGTGAACAAGGTGGACTTTTTAGGATACTGCCTGTCACCTCAAGGAATAACTATGGATGTAAAGAAAATCAGTGCTATTGCTGATTGGCCAGAACCATCCTCTGTAAAAGATATTCAGAAATTTCTGGGTTTCGCCAATTTTTATAGGAGGTTTATTGCACATTTTGCAGACATTGCGGCCCCAATAACTACCTTGTTGCGGAAAGGGCAACGATTTCTTTGGACTGATGAGGCGGCACACGCCTTTCAACTCCTAAAACAAAAGTTCACTTCAGCCCCAATTCTGAAACATCCTGATCCTGACTTGCCCTTTTTTGTTGAAGCGGATGCTTCACAAGTAGCTTTAGGAGGAGTTCTCTCTCAACGAGATGCAGTAGATGGCCAGTTACATCCTATAGCCTTCTATTCCAAAAAGTTATTGCCAGCTGAACAAAATTACACTGTGGCTGAAAGGGAACTACTAGCTATCAAAGTAGCCTTTTCAGAATGGAGGCACCATTTAATGGGAGCCAAGTACCCAGTTACAATCTTTTCTGACCATAAGAACCTACAGTTTTTTGGATCACTTAAAGCACTAACACCACGTCAGATGCGCTGGTTAAATTTTTTTAGCACATTTGACTTTGTTATAACCTATAAACCAGGTGCACAACAAATTCAATCGGATGTGTTATCTAGATACGGACATACCTCAGACATGAAACAAGATAAAATAGGAGAACCCATTATTCCTCCCCAAAAGTTATTGGCACCAGTACAACAGAAGGATTTCATCACAGATCTATATAATGCACACATGCAAATAGCACCTCAGGATTGGTTAAAGGATTCCCATAACACAATACAACGAGGTTTATTGTATCACGACAACATGCTGTTAGTGCCCACCTCTGAATTACAAACACAGGTGATAATTTGGCATCACGCCTCACCGTTGGCAGGTCATCCTGGTTGGGTAAAAACCCTGGAAAATGTGCAAAAACACTTTTGGTGGGACACTATAAGAAAGGACATTAAGCAATTTGTCACTACCTGTCCAATTTGTGCAAGACATAAATCTTCTCATAAGGCTCCTGACGGCTTGTTAATACCAATGCCAACACCCAAACAACCTTGGCACACTGTGAGCGTAGACTTTATTGTAGGTTTACCACCTGTAAAATCCTTCACAACAGTGTTGGTTATAGTGGATTTTTTATCTAAAATGGCACATTTTGTACCATTACGGAAATTACCCACGGCGGCAGAATTTGCCGATATTTTTATAAGGGAAATTGTGCGTTTACATGGTTTGCTAAGCAAAGTGGTGTCAGACCGAGGGAGCCAGTTCAACTCCAGATTTTGGAAAAAATTATGTGAAAAACTGAAAATAGATGTGGCCTTATCCACTGCTTTCCACCCAGAGACAGATGGACAGACTGAACGACTGAACCAAACCTTACTTCAAACGCTACGTTGTTTATTGGCTGATTATTCTAGTGAATGGTTGGAAGCTCTTCCTGTAGCAGAGTTTGTTTATAATAATACTGAGCATTCAGCTCTACTTTGCTCACCATTCTATTTCTTGCAGGGGTATCATCCAAGAGCTATACCCATTTTGTTAGAAGATTCCCTGTTGCCTACAGTAACGGATAGACTAACGAGGTTAGGTGACATACAAGACAAAGCCAGGAAACATTTATTAAAGTACAAGGAAAGCACGAAAAGACAAGCAGACAAACACAGGTCTGAGGCCCCAATGTATAAAATTGGTGACAAGGTATGGCTCTCCACAAAGAACCTAAACATAGAGGGATCCCGAAAGCTGCAACCACGTTTCATTGGACCCTTTAGTATAACTGCCATAGTAAACCCGGTAACAGTAAAATTAGATTTACCAAAAGAATATCCAGTACATACTACATTCCATGTGTCCTTGCTTAAGCCGTACAACTCAAAAACCCGACCTGAACCACCACCTCCACCTATACCAATTAAGGGAAATCTGGAATATGAAGTGAAAAGCATAAAAGACTCAAAAAGAATTAGTGGACGTCTGTTTTATTTAGTAGAATGGAAAGGATATGATGAATCTGAGAATTCATGGGAACCAGCATCATATGTACATGCCCCACAGCTGATTAGACGGTTTTATTTAAAAAATACAGGAAAACCCCGTCCTGTAGGAGGGCCTTTGAGGGGGGCAACTGTTAGGGTTTGTACACAGCAAAGAGCATGTCCCCTCTCACTGCACTAGTGGGTTCTGTAAGAGCTCCCTTTTAAACTTATTATTGAAAGCCTTTCTTGTTATCTCACCTTCCCCCCCCCCTAGGCTTCTGTGTATGATGTTTAATGTGCTGTTTTGTTTACACATTGGGCCTTGCTTTTACCAAGGCTTCTTTAAAACACTCCTCCCTAGGCCATGTGTTAATCCAACTCATTTGCATGATAACTGAAACTCTGCACACCTTTCAAGAACATGTGCAGCATGTGAGGACCACACCCAGCTCTTCAAACCACACCCAGCTCTGCACATCTTCCAAAAACATGTGCAGCATGTGAGGACCACACCCAGCCCTGTCTATAAAAGGCATCCCCCGAGCCTCACCCAGTGCTTGTGCTCGTCTACCTCCCGCTTACCTGAGAACAGATCCCTCGGCGCTGGCACTCCTGCTCTTTACAGACTTTCTTTGACTTCAATGGGCGCAGCTGCTGGCTCTTCCTTCTTCCGGTTTCCGGTTCCTCCTTGCCTCAGCCTCTCTCCTACGAGTAACCTGCAAAAGAGAAAGAAGACAAGGTTAGACTGATCAGTATCTCTTGCCAGCAACAAGTAAGTGCAAAACTTTTTATTACCTGAGGGAGCTTTGATGGCAATTTCTGGATTCGTGTATAGACAGTTTGAGGCGAAGTGCCTTCCACGAGCATTGTGATTCAGGCTCTTTGTTGCAGGAGTATTTTGCGGAACTTTGTGAAGCGGACATTGGTTTTTTTTATGGAACTTTTGGGAATCGAACAGTGGAAACCATTGACAGCAAGGCAAACAGTAAATCAAGGACTTGCACAAATTACATGCTGTATTTTGATGTAAAAGTACAGTATTTGTTTTATAAAAGATTCTGGAAATATGGGAAAAGTGAGTCTGCTATTGGGAATTTAGGCTTTAGTTATATTATGATGAATGTTTGATATTGGTAATTCTGATAACGGTATTTGTTTAATGTTTTAGAAGCTTTACAGTAATAGAAAACACATCCCAGAGCAGTAACACATTCCAAACCTGGAAACTAGAGACCAGGATCCAAGAGGTACTTTTAGAAGAGAATTTCTAATAAATAAAGGGATAGTCAGGAACCCATTTAGGAATAGGTTGCACTTATCTGTTCTTTGTTTATGTTTCATTAGGCACCAGTTTCTACAGAAGTCAGAAAGGGCCGCAGATTTGTGCAGCACTTCAACAGTGGAAACGCAAGAACGGTGTTGTCTCTCTTTTTTATTTTATCCACTTCCACCCTTCCCTTGAGCTTCTGTTCTTAGTGCACTGTTTTAAAAACTAGTGTGCTGGAACAAGCAGTTTCAGGGTGGGGTCGGATTGTCTTCAACCTCCATCAGAACTGAACAAGAACTCAGGTGAGCTGGGCTTTGACATGATCTGAAAATGAGGAAATACCATGATGTACCATCAATCTTAATAGGATTTCCATGTTCAAGCAAATAAACATTTTTTGAGACAATGGACATCAAGACTTATCAGTGAACTGTCTGAGAATTGAATAATTGTGTAAGAAGGATTCCAACTCTTTGGGATCCTCAAAGAAACTTGTTTTGCCCACATGCGAGATTTTCATTTTTGCAGGGCCAGCAAAAGAAAATGCGATGTTTAGAGACTTGAGCACAGAGCGAAGAGTCAGGAATAGTTTCTGTCAGAAAACAGTTGGTTTTGCAAAGTCACGAGAAATGCCAATTCTATGGCCATTCTAAGACATATTTCTGATCTGTCTCATCTTTTCCATAATAAGTTCTGTATGTCTATAACGTAGTGGATGAAAGATAACGGCTCTAGGATGCTTAAATGAAGTGGATGACACTTGAGATGGGGCTCTGTGAGCTCCTTCCATTTCAAACTTCATCTCAAAGGAAATCACCAGCATTTCGGGAATCCAGGATTCAAGAAATGATGCACAGGATTTGTCTGAAGTTTGCGTATTCTATGGTCACTCAAAAATTCTCAGATAACCTCTCATGTTTCTATCTTCCAGAGCAGTGAGTTCTCTTTCTAGCCAAGTAACTTCCGTGTAAGGAAGTCTGTATTTTTGATAGACGAGTTTAGTTTATCCTCTAATCCTCTAATTCTCTTCTTTGCTTCATTTAACTGATTGGTGAGAGCTTTGATATCTTGACAAACCCCTCCTATTTCATACTGAAAATTTTCCTTGTTGGCCTTGTTGGATTCAGAAACAAATTGTAAGGTATTGAATTTAACAAGTATCATTTTGAAACTATTAGCCAGGTTCTGTTTGTCTTTTACAGATTAATCTGGCCTTGGACAATCCTGTTTGGTACGTTTCTGCTCAGATTTTCGCTCTCTTCGATCTTAAGCACTCCTAGGCTTGTCTTTCCCGTGTTTATCTTTGTTGTCTGTCATATTTAGAAGACTTCTTTTTCAACGATTGTCAAATCGATGAACCGGCTCTTTTATAAGCAAGTGAGATTAGGTACTGTAGTTGAGTTCTACTATTAGGAACTGGAACACACCCCAACTGGAGATAGTGCACAATTTATAAATTGCTATTATGTGTTTGTTATTTACCTGTCAGCTCATGCAACTGTTGTGATGAATTTGTAAATATATAGATAGTGCTTATATCAGCTTAAGGGTGTTGTAACTACAGAATCACTTCATGTCTTTGTTTTGAAAATTAAGTGTGCAATGTAGAGACTCACCATAAACTGTAATAATATATTTTGCAAAGTACATAAACATTTTTACCATTGAGAAGAAAGCATTCATGAAAAAAAACTGACACCTGTCAGTATACCAAGAGGAGCATGAAAGGAAATAGCATTGTTTCCTGACATCGAGCATCAAAGAGCTATTGCTCATCCTCATACCAATCATCTAAGGCTCACCAAATTGCTCAATAAATTATATAATAAACTGCAGTTGAAAAAGAAATAGTCACAAAATTGACAGGGAATTAACTGACAACAGTCATTTTAGTGAGTGGAACAGCACTTGAGAACTGACCACAGTAAATTCTGAGGATTTGGCAGTAACATTTGCTCATTTAAACTTGTGAAATAAACTTGCTGTGACGCGAAATTATGTGGAGTGGCAACCAGAAAAAGGGCATCGCTTACATATTTAGATTGAAATACCGTCCAGTTCCAAGTGCTGATTAGACAACATTGACGGGAGCCATTTTCTAAGCACCGTCAGTGGAGCACAGTTACCACACACAGTGTAAATTAACTGTTGCTGCATTGTTGAGCTATCAGAGGATCCCCAATATGCCACAATATAAAATGTGAATGTTGACATGAATGTAGCAACCAGTAGAGCCAGCTGTTAAGTACAAAAGGTCATTTAACCAGCCGTCGTCACCCGGAGCACCGTGACTACGCCGCCATCTTCAACAGGCGCAAGCCCTGCCCCCGCCCATTAGCCTTATTGATATTCTGCAGAAGGTGTTCCGCCACCAAGTTTTAGCCAAATTTTCAGGGATGGATTAGTGATAATGAAATTCTTTCCCTGCTTCAGGATTGGGTTAGATCCAAGGTAGGAACTGTGGAGCAAGTCTTTAGATTTTTCTTCATCCTAAGCAAGTATATCGGGATCTTGAAGTACAATCTATACTTAGCATTCATTGGCCTGACATCTTGTCTCTGGAACTTTTTCAGGTCAATGGGGGTTCTTCCCTATTTGGTAGGGATTTGAATGAGGCTGCATAAGAATAATTTTGCCCAAGTATGGTGGGGAAAGGGTGGGGAGTTACAGAGAGGATATAGGTTACAGTTGGGGTGTGACAGGATTCTTTCTGCCACCAACACTCTTTTATTTGTTTATCAATGATGCATTCAACTATCTTTTTGATTGTACCTGTGATGCCCTCAAACTTGGTGGTGTCCACATATCCAGCTTGTTGTTTGCAGACAACACACTGCTTATCTCAAGAACTTCTGCTGGAATCCAGAATTTATTACAAAAATTCCGGGACCTTTGTAATTGCAGAGAGCTACAGATTAATGTCACAAAGACTACATGTATGTCTAGACGCCTCATAGATCAATCTGGAGAAACTTGTAATTGGGGGCCATAGTACTCTAGGAAGTCAAATCTTTTGACTACCTTGGTATAAAAGTCAGTAGTTCTCCATCACAGTCCATCCACATTAAGAAGAGCAAGCAATAATTTTGCACAAAGCAGCCGCCACTGGGAGCATGTATAGGGGCCTCCACTTAGAGGGCAGTTTCCCCGGCAATAGAATTATATTATGTTGCTGATCAGTCGGCCACACTATATGGGGCCAAGGTCTGAGGGAATGCCACCTTTAGGCTTCTTTTCAACTGGTGAAAATCATTTTATAAGATCACTGTTTTCCCTTCTGCAGGCTACGCCACTTGTTCCTCTATATTTCGATTTAGCTTTATAGTAGACTGGAGACCTGTCAGTACTGAGACCTTTAGTTTGTTGGGTCAGGATCTGGTCAACTCCAGAATTGGGAACCCATTTACAAGGCCTTTGTGAACTCATCCAACTGCAGAAGAATGTGTCCACCCCTTGGTTATCGCACATTGAAAAATAGCTTTACAAATTGGGGTTGGACGACTTGTGGATTAATCCCTCTTCTATTAACTCCTCTTCTAAGGTTTTTATGAAGAAATCTTTTTGGGGGTACAGAAGCTTTCATTACCTGTGGAATGTTGCCAGTGATAGCCTTACTTGTAGTGTCCAGTCCATAAAACTTCTCCACAATTTGCATTTTGTCTGCAAGATCATACCACAGTGGACCAAAACATGTTTTATTAAATTCAGGCGTGGCACATTAGCCCTGAACAGCTACACTTATAAATGGATTAAGGAGAGCACCTTATACCCTTTATGCCCCTATTGTGTGGAAAGTATAGAACATGTTTTGTTCAGTTGCCCATTGTACTCCAGTGCTAGAGCATAATGGTTAAAACTCAACTGTCAGAATCTGGGGTTCTAGCACTACCTACCTGTTTTTCGAATCATGAGGTCAGACACGAGCAGACTAAGGCCCTCATTACAACCCTGACGGTCGGTGTTAAAGTGGCGGTAGTACCGCCAACAGGCCGGAGGCAAAAAAAAGGGACTCACTACCATGGAGGAAACCGCCAACACAGACAGCCACTTTAACACTCCGACTGCCACGGCGGTAGAAACAAATTCCGCGGCGGTAACCGGCAACAGCCAGGTGGAAGACAATGTACTGCCCACTGTATTACAAGGCACCAATCCGCCAGCTTTTCCGAGGTGGTACAAACGCCATCAAAAGCACGGTGGAAACAGTTCACAGAAGGGAAACCACTCATCTCTTGACACCCAACGAGGAACCAGGACGCCATGGAGCCCGAGTTACAGGTGCTACCAATGTTGGTTTACCTCCTCTTCTACCAGGATCATCAAAGATGGCAGCGACGACCACGGTGAGTACTGCACCTAGTACATAACGGAGAGGGGAGGAAAAAGAGAGTGACACACAACACGCAACACCCCCACCTCCATCTTCACCCCCAACACCATACACACAAATACATGCAGCAACATTACATATACACCCCGTAACCCTCTGGAAGAACGCAAGGACAAAATGAAATGAGTTTAATGAGTGTAATCATCGAAAATACATATAGGGAAACAGGTCTTTAACAGATCATTATATACAAATATGTACAGTAACTACACAAGTCCGGATTGTGTTCCATTCATTGTCCGTGGACCAGTGGTCCCAAAATGCATGGGTGAAGCCCACACATGATACCTACCTCAAAACGGAGAGAACACTGCAGGGGCATCAGGTTGAAAAAAACACAGGCACCTCAGGGTTATGGGGAGGGGGGCACCTTAGCCGGATGATGGAACGATGCCACTGCTCCACGAGGGGGCTCCATGCCCACTGATTGGTCCTGGGGAGTGCAAGGCCACAGTCTCTCTAAGGACTGGGTGAGTGGATGCTGTTCTGCACTGGTTCTGGAGGGGGCTTAGTGCCCAGAGTGCTTCATCCTGCCAAGGACTGGGGTAGTGGATGTATCTCTCCACTGGTTCTGGAGGGGGCTTTGTGCCCAGAGTGATGCACAGGGTGTGTGGCAGTTCCCATTCCAGCACCTGGGTGTCAGAGCCACGAGATATCCTGGGAACAGGTAGCATGATACTCCATGGAGGCAGAGACACACTCCACCCTGCGGCGACATAGGCTGCCAACTGCTGGTACTGCCAGTGTTGGTTGTGGTGCCTCATGTACTCTGTGCAGGGTCCAGGATGTCTCCTGCAGCCTCGTACGACTGCCCACTGGGGATGATGGTCAGTCCGGCTGTGATGGCACTGTCTGAGCATGTCACGGGCATGTGGCGGTGGTTGCGGCGGTGTCAGCAGCGGTGTCAGCTGTGGAGATGCTGGCAGTGGTGCATGTGTCAGCACCTGTGGAGGGAGACACCAGGACGTCTCCTGCAGCCTCTGACGGCTGCCCACTGGGGATGATGCTGGGGACTGTAGCAGAGGCAGCAGAAGTGCAGGTGGGTGTGCAGGTGGGCGTGCATGTGGTGGTGCAGGTGGGTGTGCAGGTGGCGGTGCTGGTGGCGGTGCAGGTGGCGGTGGTTGCGGCGGTGGCCACCGCTGTACAGGTTGCTGTTCTATCTTGCAGAAGGTGTGTCACCAGTCTCTCACCCGGAGGCTCCGTGCCCTGAGCTGCCTTCCCTTTAGCCTTGTGTTCTTTCCCCACCTTGGAAGTCGCCTCTGGGCCCTCTGTCCTCTCTTTTCTTGGAGGAGGCCTTGCTGGGTGGTTGGTGCAGCTTTTCCCTACGGCATGTTGTCCCCTTCTTCACCTTGGCAGGTGGCGGAATAGGGTGATTCTTGGCCTCACTATGCGGCACACTGGCAGCCCTGATGGGTGCGGCCCGTGATGTTACTGGACTTGCAGGGACCACAGTGCTCAAGGATTTCGTGGCTGAGGTGCTGGGCTGGGATCTGGACACTCTGGCCCTAGGGGAAGGACAGGGGGGGAGGGGTGTAGGGAAGAGGTCAATGTTAGCCAGGAAAAGATTTTTAGACACACTGGGATGGGAAGATGGAGGGGGTTTGGGAGTGGAGGAAGAGGTAGTGGTTGTAGGAGGTGTATGTCTGCTGGGTTTGGGTGAGGGTGGATGGGCTGGAGGCTGTTGTGAGGTGGATGGCTGTTGAGTGGGTGTGTGCCGGCATTTGTGTACTTTGGGAGGAGGGCTCACAGACACACTGGGAGAGGACACAGAAGACGTGTGCATGGTAGTTGGGGTGGTGATTGCATGTGAGCGGTGTGTGGTGACGGGCATGCTGGTGATGGAGGTAGTGGCTGAGGATGTAGTGCATGCAAGTGTGAGTGGAGACAAGACTGGGAGGGAGGAGGAGGACGTGGAGGAGGGGGACACAGTGGAGGCAGTGGATGTTGGTGTGTCTGCATGGGGTTGGTGCTTGTGTGAGTGCCTGTGGGAAGTGGGGTGCTTATGTTTGCCATGTCCACTCTTGTGTGTTGATGAGTGTGCATGCTGGTCTGATGGTGTGCTTGGGATAGGCTGAGGTACAGGGGATTGGGTCTGGGTAGTGGAAGTTGGAGGAGGGAGGCTGGACACAGGGAAAATGGCTGCCATCAGTGCTGAGGCCAGACCCTGAAATGCTCTCTGTTGGGCTGCCACGCCAGAATGATTGCCCTCCAGGTATGCATTTGTTTGCTGCAAATGCCTCTCAATACCCTGGATGGCATTCAAAATGGTTGATTGCCCAACAGTGAGAGATCTCAGGAGGTCAATAGCCTCCTCACTGAGGGTAGCAGGGCTGACTGGGGCAGGGCCTGAGGTGCCTGGGGCGAAGGAGATGCTCACCCTCCTGGGTGAGCGGGCACGGGAAACTCGATGAGGGGCTGCTGCAAGGGTGGTGCTGGTAGGGGGGTGGCAGCTGTACCTGTTGATGCGGTGGGCACAGAGGTTCCCGCCACCGCAAGGGAGCTCCCATCAGAGGAGGAGTTGCTGTTGCTGGTGTCTCCTCCTGTCCCAGTCGTGGAGCTCCCCTCGCCCTACGTCCCACTGCTGCCTTCAGACTCCGTACATTCACCCTCCAGGGCCAAGTGGGTTGCAGCTCCCTCCTGCTCCGGTGCCACTGCTCCTCCGCCAGATGATACTAATGCACACAAGGACAGGGTGACAAAACAAAAAGGGGGGGAAAGACAGAGGAGACACATGGTCAATGCCTGCAACCAAAGCACCGTTGGTGGACACAACACACAGGGAGCAGCCCTATGCACTAGGCCATGCACTAACAGTTCAGGGGAAAATCACATGCCCATGAGGGACTGTGCCTAGACCCATTTGATGCACACCTGGAACCCATAGGAGCCTGACTAGGTGTAGAGGGCCACTACCACTTTTGGGGTTGGACTGGCACTGAGCCTGCCTAACAATGGATCTACCCTTGCATGTTTGCCCTGGCTTGGGGGAACCCACAGCCCACTTCCCACACCCAGAAACCTCATAAAGCGTGCAGAGTCAGCTGCATGATACTGTACTCACCCCCTTGAGGCTGCTGTGATGCCCTCAAGCGCCCATCCAACTCCAGGTGTGCCACCTCCAGGATCCGGTACATCAGGGGGGTCATGGTGCGATGGGCACCCCTTCCACGTTGGGAGGCCATCCCCAGCTGTGCCTCCGCCGTCTTCTTGCTCCAGCGGCGCAGGTCCTCCCATCTCTTGTGGCAGTGGGTGCTCCGTATATGGTAGAACCCCAGGTTCCACACCTCCTTGGCGATGGCACGCCAAATACTGTTCTTCTGGTGGGCGCTGACCTAGGGGAAATGTAAAGTAAGAATGGATTTTACTCCCCCGTTCAGTTATTCTTACTCATTGGCCACAACCTCCCATCCTGGCCCACAAACACATACACTGACCATCTTCACATGCTGGCCTCTGCCCACCCCCCACCTCTATCTTCCATCGACGTAACGCCACACATTCATGTCCCATCCATCATGCTCACAGTGTACTCACCTGTTTGTCTGTTTGACTGTAGAGTTGCGTGTACTGGGGGAGGACCCAATCCACCAGTTTCTCCAACTCCTCCGCAGTAAAGGCAGGGGCCCTTTCCCCAGACACTGTAGCCATTGTCGCTTCCAGCCTAAGGTCACAGCAGCACTTGCAGTGTAGGTCCTGCCATGTTGAAGATCAGGTATCAAGTGAGTGAACAGATAGAAAATGTCAGTCACATCCGCGGCGAGCGTACCGTCACTGCTGGCGTACATCGTCATTGGCTCCTGGAACCCATAGGGCCCAATGGTAACCAATGCTGCACAACACCAGCGCAGTTACCTCATTTCCCCTTGTCCCTCCTTAAAAGTCAGGCAGCCGCCATTTCAGGGGGCCACATGGCAGGGCAACTAACTGCGTCACAGCACTTTTGAGCAGGAATACGGACATACAGCTTAAAACACTGATTACATCACATTTGTTCAAAACACCCTTGTGCAAGCTATGTGGTGTATGACCCTCTGCTCACCCTTCTCCTCCATAGGGCACGTCTGCTGGGACAGATGATGAGATGGCGTCATCCTCCGGTATACAGACCCCTGGTGGACCTGTCGACAATGGAAGACAGACACATCATTATCACCTACAGACTTGATCATGCCACAATCCATGAACTGTGTGCCCAATTGGAGCCAGACCTGATGTCAGCTATCCGCCATCCCACTGGAATACCCCCTATAGTGCAGGTCCTGTCAGTACTCCATTTCCTGGCCAGTGGGTCCTTTCAAACAACAGTGGCCATGACATCAGGGATGTCACAGTCAGTGTTCTCTGCCCTGCTGAAATACATGCGCAGCAACATCGTTTTCCCCCAGGTGGAGGATTTGCCCACAGTGAAAGGTGACGTCCGTGCCCTGGGACATATCCTCAACATCATTTGGGCAATTGATGGTACACATGTGGCATTTGTCCCCTCCTAAGGAATGAACAGGTGTACAGAAACCACAAAAGCTACCATTCTATGAATGTGCAGATGTTGTGTTTGGCAGCCCAGTACATCTCCCATGTGAATGCCAAGTATCCTGGCTCTGTGCATGACGCTTACATTTTGAGGAATAGCAGCATCCCTTATGTGATGGGGCAACTCCAGAGGCACCGTGTGTGGCTAATAGGTGAGCCCAAGGTCCCAACACAGTTTACATAGGTGTCTGCTTATGGTAGAGACCCCAAGGGTTGGTGTATGTCTCACAGTTGTCCTGCGATATTTGCAGGTGACTCTGGTTACCCCAACCTGTCATGGCTACTGACCCCAGTGATGAATCCCAGTACAAGGGCAGAGGAACGCTACAATGAGGCACATGGGCAAACTAGGAGGATAATTGAGCGTACTTTCAGCCTCCTGAAGGCAGGTTCCGATGCCTCCATCTGACAGGTGGCTCCCTATACTACTCACAGAAGAAGGTGTGCCAGATAATCGTGTCATGCTGTATGTTGCACAACGTGGCTTTGCGACACCAGGTGCCTTTTCTGCAGGAGGATGGCCCTGATGTTGGTCTTGTGGCAGCTGTGGAGCCTGTGGACAGTGAAGAAGAGGAGGCAGAGAAGAAGATATAGACAACAGAAACAACATCATCATGCGATACTTCCAGTGAGACACAGGTAAGAGACTGGCACTGCTCCTCTCATATCATACTACTGTAGGACATTGCATGATTCTGCCTTTTTACCTCTGTGTATGGACCCTGACAGTTCACTTTGGCTTTCCATTTTACAGATCTGAGTACCACTTTCTGCCTTCTGCTATGTCTACTGCTGCCCAACAACTGTCTAACATTTGTATGTGAAAATGAACATTGACATTGCTATTTTCCAGATAGGTTGCAATTACACATTTGTGAAAGTACAGACTGACTCCAGATTGATTTGTGATTCAAGGGTGTTTACTTCTGTGCTAGTAAGTGGAGGGGCTGTGCAATGGGCTGGGGTGATGGTGGAGGAATGTCCATGGTGGAGTCCAGTCTATTGCTATCACAGGTGCATTGTCCAAGGGGGCATAGGAAGTGGAGTAATGGCAGTTCAAGGTGGACAGGGAACATAGTGGGACAGAAGGGTGACAATCAGGAGAGTCTTATTTCCTGCCGGGGTCATGGCAATGTTCTCTGTCTTGTTCCTGGATCTCAGGGACCGTTTGCATGGTGGTTCTCCTTCTGCAGGGGGTGGGGTGCTGGTGGCCTGTTGGTCCTGTGGTGGGACCTCCTGTCCACTAGCGCCAGTGGAGGTGGAGGGCTATTCATCGTTCAGGCTAGTGTCAGGGGCCCGTTGGTGTGCCACTGTGCCCCTCTTGGTGTTTACTATGTCTGCCAGCACCCCTGCAATGGTGACCAGGGTGTTGTTAATAGACTTCAGGTCCTCCCTGATCCCCAGGTAGTGTTCCTCCTGCAGCCGCTGGGTCTCCTGAAACTTGGTCAGTACTGTGCCCATGGTCTCCTGGGAATGATGGTATGCTCCCATGATGTTGGAGAGTGCCTCATGGAGAGTGGGTTCCCTGGGCCTGTCCTCCCCCTGTCGCACAGCAGTCCTCCCAGCTTCCCTGTTATCCTGTGCCCTGAACCGTGTGCCCACTGCCACTGACCCCAGGTCCCTGATTATCTTTGTTTGGTGGGTTTGCCTGGGGTCCCTGTAGTGGTGGACACACTGCTGATTGACGTGTCCTGGGGACAGAGGGATGGGCCTGCTGGGTGGGTGCTATGGTGGTGTTTCCTGAGGGGGGAAGTTCAGTGGTTGTTTGTGACAGTGGCAGGGGAACCGACTGTCCTGAGGTCCCTGATGGGCTGGGCTGGCCATCTTGATCTAGGCGTGCAGAGCTGCTGTTGTCACTGTGGGCCTCTTCTGTGGGGGGACTGGATATGTCTGGTACCTCCTGTCCAGTGACATTGGGTAAGGGTCCTGTTGGGGGGTAAATGCATAATTATTGTATCTGTGTGTGTCATCTTGTCCAATGTGTGAGTTACCCTCTACTCCTGTGCTTGGCTTATTGTCTTTGGTCTTGTGTGACTGTTAATTTTGGGGCCTGGGTGAGTATCTATACTGGACATGCTGTGGTGATGGGGGTCCATGCATTGGTGTAACATGCAGGGCTTGGTATTGGAATGTGTGTATTGTGATAGTGGGGTATCTGTGGCATGCTGGGGTGACAGGTGTGAGGGTTGGGCTAGGAGTTTGCGATAGCATGCAGGTAAGGTAGGGGATATAGTAGTAAATATTTGCCTTACCAGAGTCCAGTCCTCCTGCTACTCCTGCGAGGCCCTCAGGATGCATGATCGCCAAGACTTGCTCCTCCAATGTTGTTAGTTGTGGGGGAGGAGTTGGGGGTCCACTGCCAGTCCTCTGTACTGCTACCTGGTATCTGGATACCATGGAACGCATCTTCCCCCGTAGGTCGTTCCACCTCTTCCTGATGTCATCCCGTGTTCTCGGATGCTGTCCCACTGCGTTGACCCTGTCGACAATTCTCCGCCATAGCTCCATCTTCCTTGCAATGGATGTCTGCTGCACCTGTGATCCGAATAGCTGTGGCTCTACCCAGATGATTTCCTCCACCATGACCCTGAGCTCCTCCTCAGAAAACCTGGGGTGTCTTTGAGGTGCCATGTTGTGGTGTGGGTGATGTGTGAGGTGCTGTTTGTTGTGCTGTGTGATGTGTTGTGTTGGTGTGTGTTGTATGAGGTGCGTGGATGTTGTATAAGTGATGGTGTTGTGTGCCTGTGGATGCTGGGGTTGTGTTTGCTATTCTCTCTCTCTCTCTGTTTCTTCCAAGAAAATTGTTGTAAGGAGTTGTGGGTAATGTGGGTGTGCGTTTTATAGTGTTGTAGGTATGTGGGTGTGGTGTGTGTATCAGGTGTGTGTATTTTGAATTGTCTAATGTGGTTGTGTATTGTAAATGTGTGTGTATTTTGAGCGCGGCGATGTGTACCGCCAATGGATTACCGCAGTTGAATGACCGCTGCGTTGATTCGTGGGTCATGATAGTGTGGGCATAGTTCTGTTGGAGTGACGGTGTAGGTTTTCCTATTGCCAGTTTATCACTGACCTTTGGTGTGGCAGACTTCTGTGAATGCCTGTATTGTGGCGTATTACGAGATGTGGGTCGTAATACCTGTAGCAGATTTCCGCCGCGGCCACAGTATCTTGACGGCCGTCAGCACGGCGGTAAGCGGGATTTACTGCCAGGGTTGTAATGAGGGCCTAAATGTATTTTATTTGAGCAAAATTCTATTAGCAGCGGTGTGAATCAGAGACGACTGGGCCTTCCGCTGCAGAGCAAGACTGCAACTGCACCTAAGGCTCTAGGGAATATGCAGCTGGCCTGATGATTGGTTTTATGAATATGTGCAGATATCTCCAGGGGTCTAATATGATCTGTTTCCACCTAAAAATGTAACATAACATATTGGTCATTTTAAATGGGCAACTGTAGGTGGTCTTGTTTGTATTAGCAGGGCTTCCTATTCCACCCTATTCAAATTAGGCTGACCTGAGGGTTTAAGGGGGATCCATATGCGCCTAGCTGCATAGAATAGTGACTGTCTAGCAGATAGATATATTGAGGAGGTGCTATGTCATGTTTTTAAACTTTTTATGAGTTGTGAGTTATTATCTTGTAAATCTAATGAGTCCTTTAAAAAATTGTACTGATACATTTATCAGTGTTAACTGCTTTGATAGTCTGTGACTTAAATAAATCCTCATACTACTACTACTGCTGCTAGTTCAATGGCCATTCAGGGGCCCTGAAATCAGCTTTTACTCTTTTTGCACTGCACGCCAAGCTGAAATTGGGTCCATTGTCTATGGAATTAAGATAGTTGTTGGCTTCTCCATTCATAATTATTGTTAAAGACCGTTTAGTCCATGAGATTGTTTTTTTCCATTGGTATTGACTGTCTTATGACCCTATATGAGAAAATTATAGCACAGGTCTGTTATTATTTCAGACAGAGACCTGAAGTGGATAATGATAATCTTTGCATCTTGAAACTATTGTAAAACCACTCCTTCTGTCAAGCAAGCATATTGAAGTAACATTAAAATCTAACACTGTGTGAAGTTTGTTCACCCTATGAGTAAAGACCATTGACAGAAAAGTGTTCTTCGAGAGTCTGCAACTCCAATGCTTCTAATGTCACAAGAAGTGGGTCTACAAATTGATCCAAGTTACTATATCTGGACTCCTAAATTGAGATTCACCACCTTGAATCAGCTCTATTAATTTCCACAGAAGGTTGGTAGGATTTAAGTTATAATCCTCTGTTTCTAGCCAGGGGATGTTGACATATTTGAGTGCTAGATCCACACCGGGTGCAGAAATTCCCCCAGAAAAGCAGAGATTCAGGCCTGAGCGCGGTTGTAAAGATTCCATTCATAACTTACCTTTGTAAATACCGAAACTCTCAAACTTAGACTTTAGGTCTAAGTTCACCTTTGCGAATAAGGCCCTATAACTGTTATTTCCTTCTTAGTTAATTGTGCTCCACTCTGCTGGCTTTTGGTTCTTCAAGAAGTAGAACTGATAAATAAGTTTCTACAGGCATTTTAGCCCCAATAAAACCCCAACCCACAAATATGTGTTGCTTTAATAATATGAATTTCCTCCAATGCCCAAGTAACATTAGTAGCTTCATTCTTTCTTTCATTTGAGGGTGATCTAAATTAAATGGCTCCAATACTGTCTAGTGTCTTGTGTTTTAGATCACTGTACAACACTAGCAGTCTCAGAATATTTCCCCTGTTCAAAACATTCTTATGGCCTCTTGATTTATATTGGGGCTAAAAAACTGCCATAATTTTAATGGAATTACTACAGTCCTATCACATTACAGGATTTGTGGCTTCCCAGCGCTAGAGAGAAACCAGTAAGCTGCAAGCGGCTCTACTTGGGAAAGAGGTTTATTTTTAGTTTCTTACAAGGGAACAGACAGTTACTTTCACTTCCCAAATTGACCAGGAGTGAATTGAAACAGCCTGGGGGCTACATATGTGAAGGATCGACCGCCACCACTGGATTTTGTTATCCTGGATATGACAAGAAGGTCCCAGGAGCTGGCTCAAAAGGACCCACTGGGTTGATATTAGTCAATCAAGTGATGTAAACTTTTAGGGCCCTGCTTGTGTTTGGCGCGATGAACCAGGCAAACAGCCTTCAACTGAATTCTGCTACTCATAGGTAACTAATATCACATACTGAGTGCTTCCCTTGCAGAATTACATTTTGGAATCCCCAGAAGAATTGGAGCAGCAGCATTTTGGGTTACTTGTAGTTTCCTGATAGCCATTTTCGGGCTGAGCTATTGGATTGAATTCAGTAGTCCCAGTGCGATAATATCAACCCTTGGAGACAATTCTTCTGGCTTTGAATGGGAGCCATTTCAAGGTTTTCCCAAGGGCTTTCAAAACGCCAATATAGCTGCCAGCAATCCTACTCACTTAACAGGCCATTGAAAGCTCTTGATCTAAAGTGAAACTCCCAGATTCTTCTACTTCAGTTTAAGTACCGGACGATCACCTGGTGGAGAGGGCCAGCTGATTTTTTGCCATAGTAATACATTATTACCGACCACCATTACCTCAGTTTTCTTTCCTTTTAACTGAGGCAGCTATGTCCCATCCATTTTGTTACATCCATCAAACAGCTGTGTCACAGTGCCCTTTCCTCGGTTTCTGCGCGCTGCTGAACAAAAGGCCCACCTCCCGGCGTCACCAACTCAGAAAGCTATCACAGCACAGAGTTATGATGAAGCCAGGTGGGGGGAAGGGAATTAGGGTAGGGAACTGTAGGGAGAGAGATCTGAAAAGAAACGATTAGAACAAATATGCATGTACTCATTCATAATAGTATAAACTCACCAATAGACTCTTGAGTAAAGGCATCTCCGTGGTATCAGATTGAGACCCTTTGTGAATTGGGTGTAGCACCTTCTTTGAATCATGGAACAAGAACAAACTGCAACCTCTGAACCTAGAGATGGCAAGAGCCTTGGACTATGGTCATACTCTGAATATCAATCATGTGACAATTATGCATTCATAACATCAAACTAGAAATTCTCAAAGACTTAAATATGTATCTCACATATTATGCTTCCCAAAAAACAATGAAACTATAATTTGCTCATCTCCAAAACGTTTTCACATTTACTACTAATGCCTGAAAGTTTTACTCACTGAACTTGAAGCGCTTTGTTTGTTGGGCAGAAGCGCCTGGATTATTGTTCATGAAGCGCTTTGATCATTATACATGAATCGCTTTGTTCATTATGCCAGAGAGCGCTTTTACTTGCTACGCTCGTTATGCTAAGGGGCGCTTTACTCATGTGGCCTGAAGCGTTTTGATCCTCGTGCCAAGACCGCTTTACTCATGTGGCCTGAAACAATTTGATCCTCGTGCCAAGACCGCTTTCTCATGTGGCCTGAAATGCTTTGATTGAAGTGCCAAGGGCTCTTTACTCTTGTGACCTGAAGCACTTTGCTCATTGTGCTAATGGGCACTTTACTCATGTGGCATGAATCGCTTTGACCGTCGTGCCAAGGTCGCTTTACTCATGTGGACTGAATCGCTTTGATTATCTTGCCAAGGGCGTTTAACTCGTGTGGACTGAAGCGCTTTGATTATTGTGCCAAGGGCGCTTTACACGTGTGGCCTTAAGCGATTTGCTAGTTGTGCTAAGGGGCGCTTTACTCATGTGGTCAGAAGCGCTTTGATCATTGCGCCAAGGCCGCTTTACTCGTTTGGCCTGAACCACTTTTATCGTCGTACCAGGAGCGCTTTACTCTTTGAACTGAAAACGCTTTGCTCGTTTTGCTAAGGGGTGCTTTACTTTTGGAAGTAACAACTCCCTTCAAGATTGGGCTCATCAAGACCTTACCCCAACGAGTACGACCTAGTCATATCTGAATTTACCATGGAAACAAGAATGCTCCGATCTGCTGTCAATCAGCCATGCAGGAAATCTGCTCTTCTTCAGAGGAACCCCCACGAGGTCTGACTGCATCAAAGCCTTCAAAATAGTGAGCAATGTGCTTGAGTGTGTCTGGGCTTTATAGGCCTGCCACACCCCAAGATGGCCGCTGCCTCTAAAAACCTGGGAATTGTAGTCCCTTCATAGAATAGCACTGATAAGTGCATCTTGACCACCAATGTCCTGACCCTGCAGCTACATGAGCTTTACCACAGGGCAGGTGACGCTGATGACCACTTCTAGAACAAGAGGGGATGACAAGTGGTGCTCATGAAGTGCCGCAAATATGCACAGCGGAGTTTCAGGCGGGACCTGGACCGTGCACAGCCTTATTCTTGACAGCTGTTAAGAATAGCGGAGGTGGTTGCAAAATCGTGAGACTGTGTAACAACTAGGTGGGTATCATCAGTGTAGGAGGCCATAGAGAAGCCAAACGCCCCAATGATGTCAGATAATGGTCGTCCGTAAATATTAAAGAGTGTAATGCTTAATGATGAACCCTGCGGTACTCCACACCTTAATTGATGACTGGCAGAATACCAAGACCCCTCACTAACTTTAAAATTCTTCTCACAGAACAAAAGAGGCCAGCTATCTTAGAGCCAATTCAGAAATCCAGGGCCCTTCCTAGCGGTGTAATAATACATTGTGAGAGACTGTGTCAAATGAAGCATTCAAATCAAGAAGAATGAGAGCTGCTGATCCTCCTTGATCAAAGATCCATTTAAGATCCTCTGTTGCCATTATAGTGCAGTTTCTGCACTATGATCTGCCTGGAAGCCTGTCAGATTTGAGTGGATGATGTTATTAGCTCTCAAAACAGCTCATAACTTGCTGTTAATTATCTTTTCCAGAATCTTACTATGCCCTAGAAGAAGGGATATTAATCTATAATTCTCCACAGCTGAAGGATCTAAGGAGGGTTTCTTTAGCAGGGGGCGGATAATTGCATGTGTCCAGTAATTCAGGACCAGCCCACTCTTCAAAGAGAGATTGTACAAATTTGTCAAAGCAGTTAGCATAATATCATTGTACTTCAATAAAATGTCTCTAAGGGCAGGATCTAATGGCAAGCCTGATGTGACTTGCCTTGCTACTTTACCTACTTCCTCTTTATTTACTGGGGGGAAACTTGAGAGGCTGACTCCTTGAGGATTAGAGACTGGCCTCTCAGCTTGGTGAACCACAGCCCTGTGAGTCATAAATACTACTAATTTTCCCCCAAAAAGTACCTCACCACTCTTCTGAGAGTGACTGACCTCCCTCAGTAAAATATATTTCATCAAAAGATTTAAAATCAAAGGGCTTTCCTGTTTTGTAGCTTGCTGCATATCACCCTTTATCCATGTAATCAGTGTTAGTGTAGAGAGATTCATCTAGTTTTAGGCTATTGTTTTCGGTAATTCAGGCAATGCTCTAAAACAAAACTTACTCTCTGTCACTTCCTTTGAACCGCTGCTGTGAGTGAGCTGCCTTGCTTTTCATTCATCCTCTGAGCCTGATCTGACTAGGTAATGGCCTTTTGCCAATGCAAACTTACCTGATTTCTTAGAGGCCTTACTGGAGCTAGTAGTCATGTTTGCACTTCGATTTATCATCTGATGTGTAATCTAGCTAATTTGCTTTTGATCTGCATTGGTCCTGCCATCTGGAGGATCATTGGTGGATTCTAGGCTTTTAGGGTCTAGCTCTAGGTTGTCAAGAAGTACTGGAGGTATTTTCAAAACCTCCATGTTGTCTCTATATACTAAGCTTGGTTGGATGTAAATCTCTGCTATATGACGGGCCATGCCTACTATATTAGGGCCTTCCTCTCCTGCGAGAAATTGTGTAAGAGTTTCTCGTGGTCGTTTTGGCATGGGAACAATAGGCAATTTTCATTCTTTAATACTTGATTTATAATCTGATGTGTAATCTAGCTAATTTGTTTTTGATCTGCATTGGTCCTGCCATCTGAAGGATCATTGGCGTATTCTAGGCTTTTAGGGTCTAGCTCTAGGTTGTCAAGAAGTACTTGAGGTTGTTTAAAAACCTCCATGTTATCTTCATATACTAAGCTTGGTTGGATGTAAATCTCTGCTATACGACGGGTCATGCCTACTAAATTAGGGCCTTTCCTCTCCTGAGAGAATTTGTGTAAGAGTTTCTCGTGGTCGTTTTGGCATGGGAACAATAGGAAATTTTAATTCTTTAATACTTGTTTGGAGGACGTTTTTACATTTTTAACTTCTGTGATTAGCAGGGATACTATTGCTGGAATCATAACTAATTTATTCACCAATGTTTCATGTGGTTATTCCTCTTTGGAAGGTGGAATCTCCTTATTAGCATCAGCCAGCAATTCTTTGACAGCCATGTAAAAGATCTCAAAGTTGGAGTCGAAAGATACTATTTATTGGGCTAAGGTCTCCAATAGTGATAGCTGGCTTCCAAATTTGCTACATTTGAATTTTAGCACCCTTGATGCTGCTTCCAGAGTTTAGAATAGGCACTTCCAAACATCTTGTTCCAGAACCTTCTGGAGTTTGGTCTGATGTAACAAGTGCAGCTGTTTTGGTTGTTATAAGCTAGTCCTAGCATTCTTTCTCACTATCATTGATCTTCAACGTGGACGAACAGATTGTGAAGAGCAGTTCACTAGCACAATAATGCCTAGGTTGTGGAGTACTGTGTTCCTGGGTTCTAATTTGGGAGAGAGATATTTAAGGATTTGCTGTGGTCTTCATGTTCTAACTAGGATTAGGGCTATTGGGTGGTTGATTAATTGTGCCCTTACTTCCTGGATGTGTTTAGCTATCGACGCCCTAAAGTGGATCGTGATGTGTAGGTGCCATAGTTTGCATTTCGTTTTGTCCTTTCTGCATACAGGCTTTATCCTGCACACTGGTCATGCTGTTAGAGAACTTGCACTGTCCGGGAGGTCAATAAGTGAGAGTCGAGCATTTGATGATTGTTAGCTATTGCTGGTTATCGCTCCAATAGATCAATTATGTCTCCCCAAATTATTCATTGCTCGGTTATAAATGAACGAATTAAATATTTGGGGCATCTCCTTTCTTTGCTGTTCTCTTTTGGTGTCCATTCAAGTCCCTTTCATCGCACTCAGATGACAAAAACGTGACTCCAAAAAGTCTGTACAATGAGTAGGATGTCTCACTGCTCTTTGTTATGAGTTAATATGTGGTTTAAAACCACGTCGGAGCAAAAACCATTTGTGCCAGAGTAATACATTGGTGGTGAAGTGCAACACACAGAAACAGCAAATGCAAATGTTTTGATTGCAAGGACGTTACCTTCAGCTAATGGCTGGTTGAAACAGCATGACCACATGAAGAGTAAGCACAATTTCAATCTCAGTTCCTAATATTTACTAGTGATTAAAAAGTTTTAAATGCTATTTACTCCTCTATTTACAATCTGACCCTGGACAAATGGCCGCACCAGGACTTGCACATATGAAATAACATGCAGATCAACCATATACTGTTGCACCTGACCCTTTTTGCAGGGTCATCCCCAAACTTTTTGCCTCCTTCCACCTATTTGTTCTGACCAGTGTTTGTTGGCTTTAGGACTCTGTGCACTTTACCACTGCTAACCAGTGCTAAAGTGCATATGCTCTCTGTGTAAATTGTATTGGTGATTAGCTTTTCCATGTTTGGCATATTTGGCTTACTTGTAAGTATTTGTATTTATAAAGCACATCGAAGCGATATGCAGAGAGTAGTGCAAGTGAGTGCGAAGAGAGACAGGGGAGAAAAAGAGACTTGCTAAGTCCCTTGTAAAGTGCATTAAAGGTGCATAGGGCTTGTAAATCAAATGCTACTACTGGCCTGCAGCACTGTCACCCACATGAGTAGCCCTGTAAACAAGGCTCAGACCTGCCACTGCATTGTCTGTGTGCAGTTTTGAAACTGCTAATTGCACTCACTTGCCAAGCCTAAACTTTCCCTTTTTATACATGTAAGGCACCCCAAAGGTAGGGCCCAGGTAGCCACATGGGCGGGGTGCAGTGTATATTGGAGGTAGGATATGTACTTGTGTGTTTTTACATGTCCTAACAGTAATATACTGCCAAATTTGTTTTTCACTGTTGCAAGGCCCATCTCTTTCATAGATCAACATGGGGCTGCCTTTAAATATCCTCAAAGTATAGTTTCCCTTTGAAAGCAGATAGAAAAATGGGGTTTGGGGTCTCTCGACTCACATTTTAAAAACACATCTTTTAGTGAAGTTGGCTTTTGGATTGTTAGTTTGAAAATGCCACTTTTAGAAAGTAGGCATTTTCTTGCTTAAACCATTTTGTGACTAGGCCTGTTTGTGGATTCCTTTTCCGGGTCAGATTGACAGTTGGGCTATTTGTGCGTCTCCACTAGACAGTGACACAAAGGGTGCTGGGGTGTAACCTGCACATCCTGATGGGCCATCTGGACTAAAGTGGAGGGAGGAGAATACATTTATAATGCATTTTTAAAATTTGCACATGGTTACAACCAAACTTTAATTTGTGGTAATTCCATTTCCTGAATGCCCAATTCACATTTAGGAAATGCTTGATACATGTGCTTTGGAAATCGCAAATAGGAATTCTCTATTTGCGAAATCCAATTTAGAGAATCGCAATTTGTGATTCTCTAAATGATTTTAAGGAATCGCTATTTTAGTGATTCCTTAAAATTTCACTGCTAATGCCTTTCATATATTGTGGAAGGCATTTTTGCATTCACAAACGGCCGAATTTTGCAATTTGCACTGTTTGCGAATGCAAAAAAGCTTGATACATCTGGCCCTTAGTCTGCATGCTGTGGACTCTAGCTTGGCAGAGGGTGCCATTACAGTTCCCGGGCACCTGGATGTAAATTTCTGGGGCAAATCCGCTGAAAAGACGCCGGACGACTCTGTGCGACTTTGCTAAGGAGGCTACTGCATGAAGCCTGCAATGCTACCTACACCTGGATCCGTGGTCCATTCTGAGATGCGACAACCCCACTGTCAACATAGGCCCAACCTCGTTGCAACCGCTGACACCCGCACAAACTTTTGAGTTGGAGTGTCGTACATCCGATTTCCTGACACCCGACTCCGTTGCAGCGCCTGTGACCCTTTGATGTAATTGCGACCCCGTGAGGTCACCCCAAAGCATTGTGACTTCGCCAGACTTTGACTTTGCCGGAGGTGCCACAGGACTGACTCCTCGCAACCAATGCTGCCTCACCTCCACTGCTCCCCAACAAAGACCTGACGCCTCTTTGTGACGCCTTCGCTCCTTTGCCCTGCAGCACTAGAACCAACACCACATCAGATCCAGCTTCGCTCCCTGACTCCGTGCTCCAGCCTGTTTTCCACATGTTTCACTAAGGTACTGTACCTAGGGGTCCGTGTAACTCCTTAAACAGCACCAGTGGAGTCACATTGTGGGAAACAACTCCATCACCATGACGCTTTAACATCAAATTTGCTGCATGTGTGCCTCTAGGCACTATTTTGGTGTTTTTAATTGCTAAAGTCATATTTTTAATTGTGTATTGTGGATTTCTATTGTATTTGGTCTTGTTTCATTTATTTATACAAATATTTACAATGTTTCTAAACCTGTGTGGTGTCCATTTTGCAGTGTTTCACTGTACTCCTGTGTGTGCTAGTACAAATACTTTGCACATTGTCTCTGGGTTAAGCATTTCTGCTCATGCCAAGCTACTAAGGGGGTGAGTGGGCGTTAACCAGGTGTGCTTCCCCTTTGCCCTGACTAGAATGAGGGTCCTTGCTTGAACTGGGGGTAGCCTAACTGCCAACCAAAGACCCCATTTCTAACAGTTGTCCAGGGTTATGTATGAGTGATGTGTACTTCCATAGAGACCTTAGGTCAGATTTACTAACATTTCACACAATACATTGCAGCAACCGGAGTAGCTGTACTGCAGCATAAGAAAGAGATAGAACAGAATGGCACCATAGCTATTAAGATGTGGGTCTGTTTTTCTCTCTCCCAGCACTGATGCCATTTATGGCGCCATGAGCCAAGGCATACAGTCTTGCACCATAATGCAAGGGTGTGTGTATTCTGTCACACAGGTTTTGTACTGGAAAGGGAGCTTTTGTTCACAAAACTATACATTCATATTTTTCCAACTTTATATGTGTGCCTTAGAGTGCAGAATTCATGCAAATGCCGAAAAAGACTGGAGACATTTAAAAGTTGCTCCACTGTTACACATGTGTCAAGGAGGCATAATGTTTTGGTACAAATTCCTGTCTGTCTTTTTAGTTGATACAAATACAAATTAATGTCAAAACCCTTGGGTGGTACCATGGGAACACCTATGTACCACCCATGGTACTCTCCATTGACACAAAGTCATGAAGATAATGCACAAATCCAAGTAATAAAGGTACACAATCACCAAGGGTTTCTCAAGGCGTCAAAATACATTCAGGTTAACTCACATTAAATAAACGAAGCATTCAAGAAGACTAAGGCATGCCATCAATTGGATTATCTGAGACACTGATATATTGTGTTGCATAAATTTAACAATTATTGGTCAATTTAAATTTAGCATTTAGCAGAGTCAATAAACTTTGGCTGGGCACAGGTAAAATCTACAGCTAACCAAAACAGGGAAATGCATAAGTGGGGAAAAACACATGCAGGCAAAAATCAAAAATATAAAAAAGGACAAAAATTATTTAGAAAAGGATAATCTCTGACTACATGTCACTAACTAAATTAGATAAAAGATAACTAAAAAGAGAAATTGTCAGCATATCAGAAACTCAGTCACATGTCTTCTAAATGGGAAAATAAAAGGAATTCTAAGTCTAAAAAGGGCATTTCAAAGGGCAAATGGTAAAGAGAAAGGTACCTCTCCAAGGCATACAGCACCCAGGGAACCTTCATCAACAGGATCATCAAGGCATCTGCAAGTGTGTGGGGTCTGCACTGCTGAGGAATGTTCAGGGAAGTTCTGCAGACTGCTTATCACTGACCAAAGTTCAAACGTCCACCAATATTTTAGACTTCACAAAACATTCTGATTCGTCCATAGTATCAGTCCATTTCACGTTAAATAAACATCAACCAATGGGAAATTATTGTATGATTCCGAATTGAAACAGTCTAATTTCTCCCCAGATCTGTCATGGGTACACCTCTCTTCTGTGTGAATCAAAACAGGGTTGAAATAAATGTAGACACACTCATTCCATGTTCCTGCAATGTACTGTTTTTAAGGACAAAATAATACATTTTTCTATGTTTAAACAATGGGGTCCATTACAAAAGATCTTTGCTTCTCATGGGAACGAAATCTGGAAAAGACTTCATGTTATAAAAAAAATATTAATTTAACACTTTGCTATGAGTGCAACATGCAAGCTCACATTATTACCTTTTATTAATACATTTTAGTAAAACGTATGTTATACGCAAACTTATAAATTTAACATTAATAATATTTAATCAATATGAGTCATACATTTCATTTCAAAATCGGAAAAACTTTGTTACTTCATTTAATGAAGCACACATTTTTAAACTCATTAATCTTTTGCTAATTACAAAAAATTCAATATTGTTTCCATATGCACGGTTAATCGAAAGTCTAAATTATATTTTAACAGCAGTCTTATCCTTCTTTTTTTTAATTTTTTTTTTTTCCCCGGAGGGAGGGGGTTACATAAGAGAAAAAAAAGAGGAAGACATAATATATCCGTGCAAAGAAAGCAGAGTAAACAAAACAACGGGAGAAAGAAGACCTTAAAAAAAAATACAACAGTTATATATATCACATATCGAAACAATTAACATTTTTTGTAAAAAAAATTTTTAAACTGTATCTTGATATTCCAACCATCTAGTCAGTGGTGCCCACATTCGTTCTCCTCTATGTCTCTTCTTATGACCCTTTAACTTATAAAGACTTAATTCAGTATTATAGATGGTAAGTAATCTAGAACGCCAACCCTCAAACGTGGGGGGTTCTTTTTTGAGCCAATCTGTAGCAATACATAAGCGGTATACTGCCATAGACAAAAATAAAAATCGCCTTATTTTATACAGTGCCGGTTCCATACTTTCAGGTGAGTCCACGACTCCCAATACTACCAGCATAACAGTAACCCAAATATTGCAATGTGTGATCATCTTAAGGAATACCTCTATCTCATTTAATATTCCCTGCAACATTGGGCATACAAAAAACATATGCGTTATCTCAGCTTCAACTTTCCCACATCGATTGCAGCTTCCAGAGGATATTCCCCACTTTTTCAGTTTTGCTGGAGTATAATATAAGTCCATCAGTGTTTTGTAATGCTGGGTTTTCAAATTAGCTGATAGAAATGTTGTCTCAGCCATGGCTAGGGATTGGTCCACCCACTCTCCAGCCACCCCCAATCGTGCAATCCATCGCTCATTCTGTTGTGCCATATCATCTACTTGTAGCTCTGTTAGTAGCTTATATAGCTTACCAATCTTTGCCCCATTTTTTACAGCCTCAACTACCGGGATCTCCGACAACTGTACCCTACCATACTTCTGAGACTGTAAAAAATTTCGTATTTGCAAAAATTTTAAAAAATGGGTCTTAGGTAAGCCAAATTGAGACTGCAATTCCGTAAATGATTTACAACCGGATTTACAATACAAGTCTCCGACTTTATTTATTCCCCTAGAACGCCAAAAATCTAGTATGGGATCCCTAAAGATATGATTTGGGATAGATGAGAATTTCACTGGTGTATAAGCCGTAATCTTTCCCAGTCCCATACTCCGTTTTATCTGAGCCCAAACCTTAAAGGCGGACAAAAAAGGCTTAAATCTTACTTTTTTGAAGTAACTTGGCTCCTCAAATTTTGATAACCAACCACTTGCCTCCCCACCCGCCATCATAGCATAGATAGGGGTTGATTTTACTTCTTCATTACCCTTAAACCTTCCCCTTATAAGTTCATCCATATGTTGAAGACAACAGGCGTAGTAATACAGTGTAAAATTAGGGACTGACCACCCGCCTCGATCTTTGGGAAGTGTCATATACTTCATTGCCCTTCTCGTTTTAGCATATCCCCATAAAAAATTATTCCCCATCTTTTCCAATCTTTTGAGCCATTTTTTATCAACCTCAAGGGGAATAGCCCGAAATAAATATAGGATTTTTGGCAGAACCATCATTTTCAATACATTACAACGACCCTCTAGCGATAAATGCAAATTATGCATTCGGTCTAAATCCCTCTTTATTCTATTTAATAGTGGGGTAAAATTGATTTCCACCAACCGATTAACCACTGATGTAATCTTCACCCCCAAATATACTGCTTCAGATACCAATCGTCTATCTACTAGTGAAACGTGCCCAGAACATACTATTTGTGTTTTATCTGAATTCAACTTATATCCGGAGTATCTTCCAAACTCTCTTGCCTCTATTTCTATTGCCTTAATAGCTTCCTCCGTATTGCTTGTCACTATAGCTACATCATCAGCATATGCAAACACCTTATATGTTTCTCCATGATATAATAGAGGTTGAATATTTTTACATTCTTCTAATCTCAACAAGAAAGAATCAATATATAGCGCAAAGAGCAAGGGGGAGCATGGGCACCCTTGTCTAGTCCCCCTAGAGATTAAGATAATATCTGAATCCAAACCAGCAATGCTTATTCTAGCTTTTGGGGCTACATATAAAGTTTTTATAGCTGTAATATATCCGCTCCCTATACCTTTCCAGCGCATAACTTCCCATAGAAACTTCCACGATACACGATCAAATGCCTTCTCGGCATCCAAAAGTAATAATCCTAGATTTGTTTGATATAGTTCTGCAAGATCAAACATGGCTATTATTCTTCTTATATGATCTATTTTATCTCTACCCGGAATAAACCCATGTTGTTGTTTTCTAACCAGCCTGACTATCACATTTGCCAATCTACTGGCCAAAATCTTTGCATAAATCTTTCCATCTACGTTTAGCAAGGATATGGGTCTATATGAACTTGGGAACTCTGTTGATTTATCCTTTTTTTTTAGCACTGTAATACTTGCACATTCCCATGATAGAGGTGCCTGATCTGCCTGTGCTATACAAAAAATGCTATGCATATCCTTTTTAATGTCTATCAGGAAGGTCTTGTAAAATTCAAGTGGTATTGCATCCGGCCCAGCAGCTTTCCCTGTTGCCAGGGAGCTTACTGCCTCAATTATCTCATCAATACGAATTGGTGCATCTAATGTGATTTGTTCTTCAGAAGAGAGCATTACACTTTTTAATTCCCCCAGAAATTCACTAACCTTTTTTTGTAGCTGTTCAGAATACACTATATCTTCACTATACAACTCCTGATAGTAATCCTTAAAGACCTCTAGAATTCCTTCTAACTCTGTATGTTTCCGCCCATTACCATCAATTATACTCAAAACGTTCTGTTTAACTGCCTTTTGTCTGACCCGTCTAGCTAGGACTTTTCCTGTGGATTCACCATATTCATAGTACTCCAATCGGTGACTTTGATAAACGGCTGCCACTATTTTATTCAAATAAGCATTTATTTTAGCCTTAAGAATCGCCATTTGGGTCTGAGTGAGAGTAATGTCTTCTCTACCAGTAATTTTACTAGCTAATTCCCTCTCTTTTATTATTAATCTTTCTTGAAGTTCTACAATTTCCTTCCCCCTAATTTTCTGTATTCCCAAACTATAGCTAAGAGTTTCACCTCTCACTGCAGCTTTAAATGAGTCCCATACCATCCCCGGATCTGCCGTATTCCTATTAATATCAAAAAAGTGGTGAATCCACTCTTTCATATGGGATATATATCCTGGGTCAACCAACAATTTCCTATCAAATGTCCATACACGACGTGGATTAGATGGTCCCTTAATTGTTATAGACAATATTAATGGATTATGATCTGATAAGAATCTGGGTTTGCATTCTATTTCAGCCCCATGAATTAAGTTTTGTGATACAAAAAAATAATCCAACCTTACCAATTTGGCATGTGGGAACGAGTAATAGGTATACCCTGGAACTAAAGTTTTAATATTTTCCCAGACATCTCTCAACCCATGCTCCCTTACTAACCTCCTTAGAGCTTTCCATACTTTAGGCTTTCGTCCCTGATATAAACTCTGAGTGCCCATGCTCCTACTACCTACCTCTAAGTGTATATTTAAATCGCCACAAATGATTATTGGTAAGGGCCATCCCACTAGTTCCATGTTCAACATATCCAGAGGCTCAGCCTCGTCCAAGACTGATCCATATATAGTGCAGAGGGTAAATTTAAATGTATTCACGGATAATTCTAAGAGAGCCCACCGCCCATCATTACTTGCTCGAGATCTACAAACTTGTACATTGTTATTTCTGGCAAGTATCGTCACCCCACGTGTCGATACCTCCTGTCTGGTACAAACAAGAGGCGTCAACCCAAGCTCTCGTATGAGCTCTCGCTTACTCCATGCAATGTGTGTTTCCTGCAAACAATATAAATCTGATTTAATTAGTTTAAGACCAGCTGCCACTCTTTTCCTTTTCTGAGGGCTATTTAGACCGCAAATGTTCAATGTACAAATCCTTAATCTATTTGCCATATCACTCAGTTTGATATACTAATCTCACGTCAATACTTTCTCCCTTAAAGGAACCATCTTGTTGATATTGAATCCTATACATCCTCTTCTTTTGATGTGTCTTCATTAAATTGTTCTGAACGTTTCTGCCTATATTAGTACCCCCCCACTCCCCACCACCCTTCTCCCCCCTCTCCCATCCTCCCACCCCTTGCACCCCAATCCTACTACCAACCACCCCCCCACCCCCCTGCAACCCTTACCCCTACCCTTACACCCAATTTATAGAGAGTATGGGATCTCACTGTCCCTAATGATGGTAAAGCTTCCGCTCCGACCACCCCTACCCAGTGCGTGCTTTTTTTTTTTTCTTTCCCTTTTTACCTTTATTCCTTTTCTTTGCCTTTATCTCTCTCTATCTAACCCTGTTTTAGCCAACTACAAAAAAAAATTCCCTCTTTTTTTTTTTCCCCTAAAGGGGGGATTAATCCTAAAAGGCTTCTTTCTTACCCCTGGCTTGACTTCTCAGGGCTTAACTCCTAACCCTCTCTACTTTACCCCTACCCCTATACCCCAATCCAGAAAACCTATTTTAGGAAACCGGACTGTTAAGTCCACCCAAAAAAGCCCTTGCTTTCTCCTCTGTCGTGAAGTAGTGAGTCCTGTTATCCATTACTACTTTCAGTTTAGCCGGATTTAATAAAAAAACCTGTGCCCCCTTACTTTGAAGTGGCTGAATTAGCTGCCGGAGCCTCCACCTTTTTTCAACAGTATTATGGCAATAGTCTGGTCTCACAAAAAACTCACATCCCTTAGCCTTACTTCTAGCATTGGGTCGAGCTCGATCGTATTTAGCCTGCCTTGCCTGATAATTAAGCAAAGAAATTAATATTACTCTAGGTCTACCACTTCCTCCTTCTGAGTTTGGTCCTATTTTGCTAAAAGGAAATCGATGGGCTCTTTGAACCTCTTTGTCCCAATCCCACTGGTGTAAATCCGGAAAAGCTTCCTTAAAAAGTGCGACCATAAAGCTATGTGTGTCTGATCCTTCAAGTCCTTCTGGTACACCCAGGACGCGCAAATTATTCCTCCTCATTCTGTCCTCTAAATCTGTCAATTTCCACTGGCGGTGACGGAGAGCAAGATGGCGGCCGCGTAACGCAGCCGCGAAGCGTCTGCTCCGACCAGGGAAACCTCCCAGTGCTGCGGCAGCTCTCCCGCGGGTCGGAGCCTCCTTCGGCAGCCGCGCTTACAGGAAACAATGTAGCGACATTGTAGCGGCATTGTGTTGACTCGCATTGCTTTACCTGCTCCTTCTCTCTTTTAGGGGACGACTGTCCCAGGGCTGTCAGGAGGGACGGCACAGGGGAAAAATTGCGGATGGTATCGTTTGTTGAAGGACTGCTCTTCAAGCGAGGATTGTTTAGGCTACTTGGCTCCTGGTCTTCTGCGGGCTTTTTTTCTCTCTGAAGAAGCAAAACTACGAGGATTTGTTGACGGAGGCTAAAAGGATTGCAAAAGTGCCTCCCCGGGATGCGGTCTGGACTGCTCCTGTTCCTACCTGGAGATAACTACAGGTCTGAGCAATTTTTTGACGTGGACTCAAAAAACGGTTCGAGTTTCTTTATTCTATTACAAATATTTGACACTGGGCGTATATTACAATAACGCATTTTGTATCAAAAAACAAACAAAAAAAGTAAAAATGCCACCTAAGGGAGTGAAAAATGTGACTCTGTCTGGACGAGGCAAGCCGGTAAGAGTAAGCTTGTCAACTCGGCAGGGGGGGGGGTACGGATATAAAACAAGGCTTAGGTGAGAAGGTTGTCTCCAAAAACAAGAGTGCTTCACTGGACAGGTATTTTGAGAAAGGGAAGGACATACTGGTGGGGGGTACAGATACCCCCCCGCCGCCGTGGAGGAGGCCGATCCTCTGGTAACCGAGGAGATAGCGGCTATAGACGGCCCCCCCCCATGAAGGTGGGCAGAGTGATGTTGTTGATGTGGCAACTTTACAAGTCACCGGGAGTCAGATGGAGCAGAAAGAGCAGAGGGAGCAGAGGGAGAGCGCACAAAGCGCTAGGACATTATCACAGGTGGAGCAGAGGCCATTGGAATTACGTGATAATGAGATAATACAAGGAGACAAGTTTTTCTCACTATCAGATCATTCAAGTTGGTCAAGTAACGAGCAGCTGGATTTGGAGGCGGATAAAACTTCTTCTGAATTTGAATCTGAGGTATCCTCCTTGGCACTGGGAAAGGAATTACAGGAGAGTAGCAGGAGTGCTACCGTTAGGAAAAAACAGAGGAAGAGAAGTGAGCAAGTAGGACTTAATAAGCACTCCACTAACCCATTGGACAATAAGGGTCTTCAGGGGCTTCAGTGGGAGTATTCCAAAGATGATTTAACTCTATATGATGATGGTGAAAAACAGCCTAATCCTGTGTCACTGGAAACCATATATCAAAGCATTATGGAACACCGAGAGGAATCTAAATTAGAGAGCCGTAGGACTCAAATGGCTTGCCGCAAGATGCAAATCCAAATTCGTCGAGTAGCCAAGACATGTTCAGAGTTTACTACACGGATGGAAGAAGCAGAGACCCGGATCTCGCGTCTGGAGGATGAGTTTGTAGCCCACCAGTCATCTCGAGAAGTGATGGAGAAACAACTTGAGGACACTCAGTGAAAATTAGCAGTCTTATCCTTCTAACGTGATTTAATTTAAAAGGGACCTAAGTCAAACTGTGAGATACAAGCAATTGCACATTTAAATTGTGTGTCAGTGCAGCTTTCTATATTAGTTTTTCTCTTTTTTACTTTCATAAACTCAAACGGTCACATTCTGATGACTTTTGGGACATGAGGGACAGCACTAAGTTTTAAGCTCTATCAGGCCCTCCTTTTATAGACCCTCACAAAAAGGCCAAACACTCATTTCAGTGAGACAATTCAGAATTTCAATGACATATTCTAGTAAGGTTTGCTGTTATCTTCCAATCTCTTGAGGTTACAATAATAAATGCTTCTCCTAGTCTCCATTTCTATCTCCCCTTTCACCTGCCTAGTATTGGCACTTCTCTCTTTCTATTTCTTGTATAGTTTGTAAAGTCCAAGTGTAACCATGACACACAATGCCATAATTGACAGAGGTCTCACGATAGTACCTACCATTCCCTTTACCATGTTCCCAAACCATTTACCAATGGCTAAGAAACTGCTTCCAATAGCTTCCCATGCACAAGTGGCTGTAAGGCTGATCAGGTCATTTTCCAAATTGATACTATTCAAGATATACTTTCTTATCTCTTTCCTATTGTCAGGAATGTAAGTGCAACAATGTTTCACATGTAACTTCCTATAGACTCTACCTTCCTTTGTGAACAAAATGTCTAACGCAAGGCATTTTTTCAAAACCATCGATCTCACAGCAGCTATCTCCGTGTCCATTAACAGTATAGCTCCTGCAGTGTCAGTCGATTGTCTGCTATTGTTGATAACTTCCTAATCTTGAGATCATTCAAGATTACTCCCACTGATGAAATTACGGAACCAAAAATACCTCTCACAATCTCTGAGGCACTCGTTGCTTTTTTGACTCTGGAGTTTGATTTCTCATCCCAGACTGGATCATTAATGTTGACCACATGATAGATTTTCAGAAAGACTACTCTCATATAACATGTTCCATATTAGCCTTTTGGGAGCTTTTAGTATGCATTTTTCCCACATATGAAATAAACAACTGGTATGGCAGGATCCTGTCCATTTAACATAAAGGGCCATGTGCTTCTAAACACAAAAACATGTCTACATTCATTAATTTGTACAAAATGAGAGTCTGTCATTGAATTTGATCTATGTACACATCATTTCTTACATGTTGCCAATTTAAGGCTAATAACCCTTGACTACTCTTCACTGTGGCATGTGCGAGGTCTCTCTTCCAATCTAATACTACAACCCCGTTTTCCAATGTGGCTTTCATTGCCCCCCCCCCCTTTCCTCAACTTCTCCAGTGATTTATTTTTCTATTAGGTATGCAAGTCAAATTATTCTTGTGGGCATGTACTGTTATAAAGGTCAGGGTAGGTTCAAAGAATCCTTCTACAGTGTGAATGTTTTTCACTTTAACAATGCTATTCAGGTGCTTCAGAATAGGCACAAATGATCATACTAAGTAATAATTAGAATAGAAGTATTAAAAATACTCCTGCTCATACAATAGAGTTAGTAACACATGTTAGTAGAAAGCTGTGATAAGTGATTCCTTCCTGCGCTGATGAAGGGATTTGTGTGCATACATAGCAGCTGCAGTTATGAACTTCCATAGTTTTAGTATATTCATATAAAAACTTGTTATACACATTTGATGTCAGATCTCCCTTAGAACTTTCAGTATGCAAAAGTCTCTCATCCTCATACATGGGATCTTGATCTGTGAATAAACCTTCTAAATTTGGGGCACTTGTGAGTTTTCTCAATCTCTTTGTCAACAGATGACCTTAATTCAAACATCAAAATAATCACAATTGCACATACTATTACTAAACCTACATATACATACTTCCATTTACTCCTCATACTTCAACCAGGTTTTATAGCTTGTCTAGACTCAGTCCACATTATGTTCCTCATTCAAAATTAAAATATAAATATAAAATCAAAATGCAAAGCAGCTTTTAATTATAATATAATCACTTGGGATGGTGAGACAAATGGGTAGTGTTCTACAATTTCACAGGGGACATCTTCTTCCTCATTTGTTTGTATTTCTACTCCTTGAGGAACAGTTTAGCTTTCATAACCAATTGTGTCGTAACAGGATTACTAGGCTTGAATAGCAGACCACAAATGTGTGCTTATCTTCAAATTAACCTATTTTTACTGGGAGATATTCTAAAATAGGATTTGTCAACTACTTATTTGCTATTCCTACAATCTGAATTCTCCTTCCTGATAGGGGCAAGTTTGGCACATCTGCGGTTTTGACAGTGAAATGTGTGGCTCCAGTGTCAACCAAGAATGACACATTGTGTCCCATAACATTTGCTTTTTTATAGGGACCAGGCTGATCTAACTCTAAGAATGCAGCTAGCAAACAATCCTCATTATCACTGTGAAATGTCTCTAAAATCTGCTCATCACTCAAATCAATTAATGTAAATTGTGATGCTACTGGATTCAGGTTTGTATTTGTGATCTGTTTCATGCTTTGCTGAGGAACAATCACCTGCTGCTGTGTCGTCAGGGCTTATGGTACCTACCTCTGTTGTCCTGGGGACACATGTACATTTGGAATTCGGGGTCTTTGAACATGATTATTACTTTGAATCTGAGCAACTCCAGCATTCTGTACCAAATTATTAACATTATTATAGGGACATTTCCTCCTCCAATGACCAAAAGTTCCACAAGCATGACAAGGATTAGTTTTCTTTAATGACTGAATGTCAACCAGATTTCCACTCTGATCTACCCGAACACCACATCCTCTACCTCTAAGCTGAACCACATTGCTAACCTGCTGTTGCACACGTTGCATTCCACTTGTATTCACCATCATCATCTGTGCTGCCTTCAATTGCAACCCCATCAACTTTTCCTTCAGAGTTTTCTGCTTCAATTCAATTTCATCACTGCAGTACCTCGCATACAGCAGGATCTCATCAACGGGTTTGTTCTGCCAACAAATCAGGTGCTTCTGAATCATTTCACTAATGTCTGGCTTCAATCCCTGCACAAACCTAAACACAAAATGACCCATATCCTTCATCTCTATGTTCTCTGTACCACTATGCCCTTTGAAAGCTTTCAGCAATCTCTCATAATAAGGATGAATAGACCCTTTGGCTTTCTGTGATGTCCTGTCAATTTTCTGCCAGTCAATATCTTTTGGAAACATTTTGTTCTTCAAGAATTCAATTACTTTATAATACCTTTTTTATCACCTCATCATACAGCCCACCAATTACTGGATCTCTCGAAGGTTCACGCTCTGGCCAATCAACACTTCTTTTTCGCTCAGTCCACAAGTCAGCTGTGACCACAATGTCAAATAAAGTATTCAAATCTTCCCGCAGGCCTTTTGAAAGTTCCACAAACCTTTCTGTCTGATTGTACCGTTCTACTGGCTTCTCTGTTAATCGCAGGTAAACTTTAGTGAATGACAATACATCACTCCTACTCCAGAGTACATAAACATAACCTCCACCTGATATTTCCTTCATAGGCATCATTTTTACATTGTCCTCAGCTTGATTTGCACCTGCCTGAAACAAATCCTGCTTAACTTTCTTCTAATCTCTTTTCTTTCCCCATCTGCATTCCCATTTATCTAATGATCCCCATGTCTGAATGCACATAATTAACTCCTTAATGTGCATTCTCATTCCAGGTGATCTCATGTTAGTAATGTCTTTGGTGCTGAATTCTCATCTATTACTTATCTTTAGGGGTTAGAGTTTTCTAAGTCCACTTTTAAATCAATCAAATAATCTTTATTAGGATAATTCATCATATCCATAAAAGAGTCACAAATATAAAGCAAATATTAATATAAAAATTATGTGTCACTAAAAGAGGTCACTAATTTGTAGGATACATACATATAAAATAGTATAAAAATAAGTACAAAATAATCGCTTTTGGCCAAACACCATAATCACACAGATCTACTTAAAAACTACTCTAATCATACAGAATTTATCGAACAAAGAATATCAGTTAATGTTGCCTAATATAGCCTTATCCATTTACATAAAAATAACCAGGGAACCTGTAATTTAACACCAGGTCAACATATATAGCTGTGTCAGATCAATTATCTTTACTCAGCCTCATAGGTTAATGCTTCCAGATAGGAAAAACATTTTCTTCTATTAATAACCAAAACGACAAATAAAGATACATAAAAACAAATATTTAAATTTTCAAGTGAACAAATGTAGTTCAAAGCATCCTGATAATGTAAATACTTTCCAATCATAAACAGCGGGCATAAAAATAGTTTTCTAATATCCTTATAAAATCTACAAAAATGAATAAAATGCATCATTGACTGAGTAGAATTTGTGTCACATGGGCTTTTTGGGAACGTCTGAGACAAAACCTTCGTTTTTGGAAATGCAACCAGAAAATGTAAAATTTCCAAATGTAATCTTGTCAGACAAAATCTGTGTTGGATATTACTTATATTTTACAGATAGAAATGTGTTCGTCCTGTAATGGGGCCTGAAAGATAGCTACATACAGTAGTCTTACTATTCTCAAGTTTCACTCTATCAGTATATCTGTTCACTAAAAGAACAGCTTTTAATTCCTTCTTACTGTAACATAATACCTTAGCAAGTTTGATAATACTCAGGCTATCATCCACTGATTTAAGAAGATTATTTATATGTACCAACCTTGGAATCTTCTCTCTGCCCTCTAAACGCAAGCAATCTAATATCAGCTGTTTGGTAAATTCTGTTCCCCCCTTACTCCATGTACTATGCCAAAATAGAGCGGGGCTTTTCTGGAGTTGGTCTTCAATGAACTGCATCCCCAGTTCCGTATACACAAAATAAGAAGAGTATGACCTATGAGCAGTGAGGAATCTTTTTAAAAGGAATCTCCCTGAGCCTGAAGGGAGGAACAGTTAACCCATCCCCACAACAGGGCCCCATAGCTGACACTGGGCGCAAAGTTGCTCCTATACAAGGTCAGAATTTCACAAATTAGTTCATTTTTAATTTTAGCAGAAAATCTGAAAAGCTCTTCAGTGAAGTTTAAAAATTAAAATCTCCCAGCTTTCAATTGGGAGCCCCAATGGCCACTGCTGGCAAATTTTATTTCAAGATGTGAAAAATTAGAAGACTCCTCTAAGCTCTACCTATAGCTATGATGGATCCTCTTTTTCACTTTCCCTCTTCCACAATCCATAGTAAATATTTTGTTTTGAAAGATTTTCAAATCCTTATTCTTCATATAGGTGGTAAAGGAGTCAATCAGAAGTTGGAGCCCATTTACAGTTCTAGAAATAAGCACTGCATCGTCGGCGTATAGAAGGATGGGTATCGGACAACTTCCCACCCTAGGGAATCAGCATTTACATTCTGCAAAGTACCATCTATCCCATTAATATACAGTGAGAATAACAGAGGTGCAAGAACACAGCCTTGCCATATTCTACGAGTGACCTTAAAGCAAGACGTAGATTCCCCCCTAGCTCCATATCAGACATGGGCAGTATGTCAGTCATACATCTGTAACAACAAGGGAATGATTCCAATAGGCACCCCCAACTCATTCAAAGTCTACCACAGCTTGGCACGATTCACAAGGTCAAAGGCACTAGATAAATCTGCAAAACATAAATGAATATGACCCTTTTTAATTAGTGTGTATTTGCTAATGCGGTGCAGGTAGAGACATTGTTCCATCATGCCAATATCCCTCCTTAACCCATACTGTACATCTGTGAGAATATGACCATCAGCTACTCATCCTTTCATGCTTTCCAGAAGGATCCTGCCCAGTAATTTAATAGTAGAGTCCAAGAGGGATATCGGGCGATAGCAACGGGCATCACCTCTATCACCCTTCTTAAAAATAGGCACAATAATATTCTCAGTCCAGTATACAGGCACATATCCACTAATAGCAGCATTACAGGCTTGAGTTATTACTATGGCCATAAGATGACATTTGATTTATAGCTATCTAATGGGACCCCATCAGAACCCGGTGCTTTAGAGTTGGCAGATTTTTCTAAGGCATTAATCACTTCTTCATGACTAATTAGAGAAAGATGTCCGGGACCTGTTAAGTGTATTACAGCAGGTGGCGTACCAATACTATGGTTATCAGGATGTAAAATCACACCATAATGCTTCAGCCAGTCCTTCTGTTGAACAAAATACTCCATCCTTAGGGCAGTTATCCTTGAGAAATGGTTGACTGATGGTTTTCCAAAGGAGGGTATTAACCCTAGTATCAGCTGCCTGTTGTAGATTATCCCACACCCTATCTCGCAGCTCCCTCTTCCTTGTTCCTAGTGCTTGTTTACTGATAGCCCTCAAAGCCGAAATATCATCATTTTTTCGAGGCATAACCTGCAACACTTTTTTCAGTTTCTGGTGGGCAAGGGTACAATTACGATCAAACCACCCTTTGGACTTCCCTCTAGTGGGTCTATTATTCAACTTTAGTTTGTGTGTAATATCTGTCAGTAACTTACAAAAAGTTGACATAATTATAGTTGGAAGACTGTTCCAATCTTTACAGACCATAAAATCCATTATAATATATTTAATTCAATTTGCCAAGAAAACATCACCATCCACACTCATCCACCTTGCACCAACCCAACTATTACCCTGGATCTCACAATGATCTGCAAGTTGAGGCCCTTGCAAATGAGGCAATGTAATATAAAAAACTAACATCAAGGAGTGATGGTCACTAAAAGGACTAGGGTCAACTAAATAGGATTCAATCGCTTCTAAGCTGGTTACAGAAACCAGAGCATGATCAATAGTGGAATGATGCCCATTCCTTTGAAAAGTCCGAATATAGACTCCGTCTGGAAATTGAGTGTATTCTAATAATTCTAGATTAAATCTGAAAACAACTTTGTTAATCGCCTACCCATACAGGTTGAGAGGGAAATGAGGAAGAATATCCCCATTTTGTCTTGCATAGAAACAATGTGCGACCAATTTACATTTACTAATATTAAAATTACCAACCCAGATGACAACATAATTCCCTTTAAAATACCTTAAGAATAATTCCATCGTCCTTTCCAAGTCAAAAATGACTCTATTTCTGGTGCTGTCAAAGACATTACTATAAGAATTAATCAGAATGATATTCATACTTTCATTAGAATGAAGATGAAAAATCTGGAAATATGAAGAATTAGTATAATATTTTTTTCAATTTAAGGGGAGCACTAGTGGACATTAACAGAGCTAGGTCCCCCTTTGCCCTTCCAGCACTCGATGGTTTGGCAGGGGTAATTATAGAAGAGCAACCTTCCATATAAAAGTTCTACACTTCCCATGTCTCCTGCTGGCAAAGTAGGTGAATTGAATAAATAGTATTTAACCAATCTATGTTCCCCTATTTGTTTTAATGCCCGCAATATTCTATAACCTGATGACAAGTTTAGCTCTTTCTTTGGTAATAGGGGACACTAAAAGAAGAAATGTAACCACCTTAGGGGATCGAAAATTAACCACAACACAATCACCCTGACCTCCTTTCCCATAGTATCCCACCCATTCAACTCTTATTACTGACAAGACATCATGGTAAAGTAAATTAAAGTCACAAATCTGGATGGACATCCAATGGATCACTTTGTTTTTCAGGACTCTCCATGGCTTAAAAGCACTGGAAGATAACTTGAGAACGGCTCTGAGAACAATTACATATGAGATTGTCTCGGGTGGAAGGTGCAGACTATAGGACACAGAGGTACACAGAGGCACTAAGGGCTGGATGCATAGCCAGGGAGGAATCTATCCTCTGTGAGGTCTCTGACATACAGGCACCCTGACAACAAACAACGAACCACCATTTGCTCCATCTGCTTGTATACTATTCCTTGGATCTCTACTGGGAGTTTGGTGAGGCACAGAGGACGGTGGTGTAACATGCTTGAATACGGCTGCAAAATTGTTCACACCAGTCTCAAGAACAGTAAGTTTATCCTGTGTCTCCACCAGTTCTAACAAAAACTTTATCTCCAAATTCTCCATCCTCACGCTAATTTTACTTAACATATCTGGGTTTCTACAGGTAACCACCTCCTAAGTCCACTTCATATTTCACAGCCAATTTAGCTTTTCATAAGCCTGTCCTGTGAACTAGTGTGGAAACCTTGCACCAAGAATGGGTCCTGTCTGATTTAACATCTGGTTAGGCTCTGCAGTTCGTATAGGACTCAAAGGTGGTACAAAAGAAGCTGATCTCTCCATCTCTGAGTTGTTTGAATGAACTGATCTCTTCATACCAATTGGTGATATCCCGGCAGATGTGGCTGGCATTTACGGAACTGTTGAAACATTTATTGAATGGATATTACTTCTTGAATTACCTTAAGCATTCAAGGGAACAACTTGACCTATAGTCACAGGAACTGTTAATGTAGCGGGACCCATAAAATGTGTCTGATTCTGTGGAATTGACATTTCAGCATTTCGACCTGTTAAAACAGTACTGAAATTCTGTCCTGTTTGATTCAGGGAAGCATTTTACATTGTCTGCATTGCCATAAACATAGGTATAGACTGATTCTCATTAAAAGTCGGCACAGGCGTAGTCACACTACCTGTATGCACTGTCTAATTCATATTAGGAATTGGTATCACCTGATTCATAACTGGGCTTGGTACTGCCTGATTTACAACTGGACTTGGAATGGACTGTGCTGCATTAACAATCAGAAGTCGTGAATAAACCAAAGGCACTCACACACCCAAAAGGGTCTCATATATATATTAGAAATAATGCTATAGAGTCAGGAGAAGCTCAGTCCATTATAGGTCCTGATGAAGCGTTAAGGGATCTTTCATGACCACACTACGCGAAACATGTTGACCAGACCCTAGGGGTCAGGTGACAATTTCCCAGATCTCCAGGCTTTTTCTAAAGTGGTTGAGCATTATTCTCATCCTCCACTTTCTGATTTGTTTTTAATCTTGATCGTAACTCCTTGAAATAACCAGTAAAGTAGATTACTTAGGGGTTCCTAATCAATTTTATATTCACTCTCCTGCAAAAATAAACGTCTGACCTGCTTAAACTTAACGGCAGCAACACAATAAAAAGATCTCCGGTAAAGAGCCCCCGAAAGGGGAGCCCGTCAGATATTGCACCGCCGGTCTGACGAGGAGCTTCCCGATGATGAAGCATGACACCCTTTTGGGTGTGTGAGGGCTCTTGCTCCTGATACTTTATCTGTCTCCCTAGAACTAGGAACTGTGTACCTTTTTGTTGTTGACTAATCCTTTTGGGAGAACGTACACTGGACCTTTAATCCTCCCTATCCCTCCTTTTGTTGATAAACCAAAGGCACTTCTGTCTCTGAATTTGCAGGTGTACTTGGAACTATCTGATTCTGGGTTTGCTCAACTGGAGCAGTTGGCTCCATCAGGACTACATTCCGCACTGCTTCACTTCTGACCCCTGTCTCAACTGAATGACAGGGTGGGGGCCGATTCATCAAAAGCTGATTTATAAACTCATCATCCGAATCACTCTCATATGTGACAGTCTTTTTACCCTTGTCTACTGCTGTCTGCTCTGCCTTTGCTGTCGGTTTTCTTCCAGTCTTAGGTTTTGTATACCTATCGACTTCCTCTGTACTAGCTGGCTAAATTCTAACTCTAATATGTCTGCTCTCCACATTTTTTGTTCTGCATTCCATTTAGCTTGCGCTAATGTCTTAATTGCTTTCTTCTCAAACATTTTCTTTGTTCTCCGCCTTACAATAAGTTCCCAAAAACTAATGGCTTTACATTGTGCAGGTTTTGGGGGTGGATTTGACTAATACATTATTCTCCACAAATTATTTAATATTCTCAAATTGAATGTTCTTTAACGGGGAAAAGCTAATCACCCTCTTTCTCAGTCATTTTACACTACCGTTCAAGCCATATACATACAGAAACTCCTTTTAATAATGCCACATGATAAGCTGGAGTTTCTGTGGGTAAGGCTTCTGCACTCTCTCTAACTGGAATACACACATCTCCTTTTAGTGCACTTCTTAATGCCTTGAACATTTTCATTTTTACTCAAATATAATTAACTACGATAATTTTCAATCAAATCAGAAAGTAATTTCAATCCCACAATTCTTTTTACAAGCTGTTCCCAACCAATAGCAACGCTGCACTGTCCACCAATACCAGCGCAACTTCACACTAACCGGGCCAAACTAGCACATCACACTCACTTCTCTCAGCAGCTGGTATCACTTCGCAATTGTCTATCATACAATCACTCACTCACACCTAATGTAAATATTGCGAGCAAAAGCCAACAACCTGTCTGCACATTACGGGTAGAAACCCAAACACTTTGAAAGCTGTATAGGGTACACTTCAGACTGCAGCTTTCCCAACTACACAACAAGTGAAACTTGACCAGCATTTCTCATTCCTGTTGATATAGATCCTCAATGTGCACTCAGGATTCACTAAATACCAACCAACAACTCTTACTTGTTCAAGGAAAAACTATTGGCACCATCAACGGCGTCTCATGACAGATAATAAATTAACAAAGTGTCTTCTACACGTGTGTGTTATCCTGAGATCTTAGGCCAATACAGACTCGTCTACAACAACCACCAACATTTTTGAGCAAAAAGCGCCACAATCACTTCAAGTACCATGACTCCGCAAAACTCTTCACAACGTCACAATTCATCACAATCTTCAAGCCAAAAGCATTACAAGCACAAAACCCTGTTGATACTCACAAAACATATCACTTGTAGGCGCAACACTGGAACGTCATCAACCTCTGGAACATACTATGGGATGAATTACAGGGTAGGCAATTTTTGGACTGGGCAATAAAAAGGGATCAATCCTAAATCCTTACTATAAAATGAAATATGGTTCCCTTCTTATGGGAAAAAAACCATCAGTCTGCTGCCAGATCTGATGTAGCATTTTTCATGCTTTGCAGGAATCAATGGTCAACAAACCTCTTGACTCAGCAAGTAGTGTGAGGCACCATCAACAAAATTTCAGTATCACCCGGATTAATTTAAAAACCATGACCAATGTGGACACTGAAGGAAAATTCCAATCAGGAATAAAGTTAAAAGATTTATTACAAACACAAGCTCAAAGTCATGAAGACATTGTACAAAATCAAGTTGTAGAGATACATAATCACCAAAGGTTGCCCAAGTTGTCAAAATAAATTCAGGCAAACTAACATTATTACAACTAAGCATTCCAAAAGAATAAAGCATAACATCAATGGGAATATCAGAATCACTGACATCATGGGTTGCTCAGAGTTAAAATTCATTGGTCAATTCAAATTTAGCAGAGTCAATAATCTTTGGCTGGCCACAGGTCAACCCTACAGCTAACCAAATCAGGCAAATACATGTGTGGGGAGAAACAAATGTGGGCAAAAGTCAAAAATATAAAAAGGTCCAAAACAATTTGGAAAAAGATAATCTCTAACTGCAGGTCACTAACTAAACTAGACAAACGATAAGTAAAAAAGAGAAAGTGTCAGCATATCAGAAGCTCAGTCACGAGTCTTCTGAATGAGACTATAAAATTAAATCTGTCCAAAAAGGGCATTTCAAAGGGCAAAAGAGGAAGATACTGCTCCAAGGCATACACCACTCAGGAATCTTCATCAGCAAAATATCAGGATCATCAAGGCATCTGCAAGCATCTACACTGCTCTGGAATGTTCAGGGAATTGCTGCAGAAGTTCAAATGTACATCAATATTTTAGACTTTACAAAATATTCTGATTTGTCCAAGGTATCAGTTCATGTCACGTAAAGTAAACATCATCCAATGGGAAATTATTGTATGACTCCAAATTGAAACAGACCAATTTCCTCCCAGATCTATAATGGGAACATCTCTCTTCTGTGTGAATTCAAACAGGGTTGAGACAAATGTATAGAAGCTCAGTCCATGTTCCTGCAATGTACTGTTTTCTAGGACAAAAGAATATGGGGGTCATTAAGACCCCAGCGGTCGGCGTTAATATGGCAGTAAGTACCGCCAACAGGCTGGCAGTACTTAACTCCATATTATGAAATTGGCGGGTTGGCTGAAGTCATCTCCAGCCTTGCTGCCGCCATTCTTCTGCCTGCGGGATTATGATCCCGCCTACTGACATGAAAAACCATGGCGGTAGGCCATATCAGAGACAGGGAATTCCTTCCATGTCACTGATAGGGGTCTCCCCCCATCCACTCCAGTTACCCCCACCCCACCACCTCTCCAGACCTCTCCCACCCCCTACCTTCATGCCCCCTTCACACACACACATGCATTCACACACTCATTCACACATGCCTACACGCACGCATACATCCATTCACTCACACATCAGCACACACTTTCAAACATACCCACAACATACACACACTCACACGTCCCTACATGCACGCACGTATTCAACACTCAACACACACCTGTATTCACACACACACACATACATTCACACACACACAACACCCCTCACCCCTGTCGGAGACCTGACTTATCTGGATCCAGGGGGTCCTCTGGCAGGGAACGGGACGGGGCGTTGCTACTGTCAGCAGCGCCCACCAGCAGAACACCGCCAGGCCATATTATGGGTTATAATACGCCTGGCAGCGGTCTACTGTTATGGCGTTGCTGGTGGTAGCAGAGCCACCTTACCGCCATCTGCCGGCATGGCCACAACAAGATTTCCGCCATTCTTGTAGTGGAAATCCAGCTGTGGTCATAATACGGCGGACGGCTGGTAGCTGCGGCGATGGTCTTTTGGCGGCCGTGGCCGTGGCGGTAGGCGTTTTTTACCGCCGATGTCATAGTGAGAGCGCTTAAACAATTGTGTCCGTTACGAAAGATCTTTGCTTCTCATGAGAACGAAATCTAGAAGATGACTATGTTATGAAAAAAAAATTAATTCAACACTTTTACGTGACTGTAAAATTCAAGCTCTGCAGGCCTCACTTATGCCTACACAAAATCATAATAGTACATTCAACTAACCCTTTTTAATAAAAAACATGTTGTTTGCAAATGTGTAAATTCACCAGATTTCATTTTGAAATAGGAAAAGCTTTGTTACTGCATTTCATTAGGTACAACAGAGAAGTGCATTTCTCTCACTTTGCACATTTGTATGCTCATTAATATTTTGTGAATCACTAATAATTCAATATCATTTTCATATGCACTGTTAGTCTGAAGTCTAAATTACATTTTAACATCAGTCATATCCTTCTAACATGTAATTTAATTCAAAAGGCACCTAAATTAAACTGTGAAATACAAATATTTGTACGTTTAAATTGTGTGTCAGTGCAGCTTTTGAAGTTAGTTTTTCTCTTTTTTGCTTTCATAAACTCAGACGATCACGTCCTGACCTCTTTTGTGACTAAATTTTAAGCTCTATCAATTTTCTGTGTTTGGGAGTCATGTCGGTGGATGGTATACATCCCACACTTGTAGAATGACACCTATGATCTTGAAATATTGCTATGGAATAGAAAGTGGCCTTCACTAATTGCAGTTGGAAATTTGGTTTTGGAAATGGGCAAGTGTTATGGTTTAGTGGGCTTGATTATTTCTGAAATGTGGTAGAAATAGGGTGTATGTCACAATATACTCATCATAAATATCACCGTAAACAAATATTGGCCCTCATTCTGACCTTGGCGGGCGGCGGAGGCCGCCCGCCAAAGTCCCGCCGTCAGGTTACCGTTCCGCGGTCGAAAGACCGCGGCGGTAATTCTGACTTTCCCGCTGGGCTGGCGGGCGGTCTCGTTCAGACCGCCAGCCAGCCCAGCGGGAAAGACGCTTCCACGATGAAGCCGGCTCGGAATCGAGCCGGCGGAGTGGAAGCTGTGCGACGGGTGCAGTTGCACCCGTCGCGTATTTCACTGTCTGCGCAGCAGACAGTGAAATACATGTAGGGGCCCTCTTACGGGGGCCCCTGCAATGCCCATGCCAGTGGCATGGGCACTGCAGGGGCCCCCAGGGGCCCCGCGACCCCCCCTACCGCCATCCGGATCTCGGCGGTCCGACCGCCGGGATCTGGATGGCGGTAGGGGGGGTCAGAATCCCCGCGGCGGTGCAGCAAGCTGCGCCGCCGCGGAGGATTCAATGGGGCCGCGGTACACTGGCGGGACCCCGCCAGTGGTGCCGGTCCGACCGCGGCTTTACCGCCGCGGTCGGAATCCCCATTGAAGCACCGCCGGCTTGTCGGCGGTGCTCCCGCGGTCCTCCGCCCTGGCGGTCAAAGACCGCCAGGGTCAGAATGAGGGCCATTGTGTCCTAAATATCACATACAAAAATAACGTCCCACTGTTTGCAAATTGTTTTCTATTTTCTCAAATGGAACGATAACTTTAGGAATGCTATTTATGACACAGCATGTCTCTTTAATGATTTGCCTACAAGATTGTTTGGGACCATACCATAGAAGGGGGGCAAAAGATATTTTTGAGATATCTGTTGCAATCTCTCTTGTGTGTTGGAAGGCACTGGAAATTGGGCTATCAGTTGTGTGGCCTGCACAAGGGACAGAACCACAAGTGTCCTTACTGGGAACCAAAAACCCCATTGTAGCCCTTGACTCTCACATGGTAGTAGAGCTGAGCAGACCAAGGCCTACTCAAAGGAGGTGGTGTGGGCTAGTAATCACCATTTACTGGCAGGCAGCAATAAGACTTAATTAATGATTGTCCAGTCAGTATTTTGTACATTTATTACACACACACTACTAAATACAGTGCAATCATTTACAGATATGTACATTGGCAGATGGAACATACTATAGATGACATTGTGTAGTCACTGGTGACCCCCTTGAGGGGGCATCCAAACCTATCAAGTGAGTTTAACCATGTCAGTTTTTAATGAATCACATTTAAACACCTTTTGTTGATGCCATTATCATTATTGTAATAATCAGTAAAACATTTTCAATTATTGTGGTGAACCAATAAAATACCTATCAGGAACAAGCTCTGTATTTACTACTTTCATGCATTTGATACCAAATTGCAACTATAGAATCAGCCCCCAGAGGACATCACTTTGTGATAACAAATTGCAGCCATATAATGGGCCCCTAGAGAGTGCAATAACATCAGCATTACACATGAGAACTTTTAGGACTTTCAGACCCTCATGAGAGCGTAACACTCCCAGGTACAGGGCAAACGCTCTAGCCATGGGAGTGCTTGAAACCATGAAGAAAATTCAAGGAAAGTGATAAGTTTGAAGCCAATATTTCTGATGCAATGTCTTGGGCCCCATTGGGCTGATTTAGGCACTCCTCGGTTCATTTCACCCTTGTGATGAGCTCCATCCACCAGGGTCAGTTGTAGCAATTCTTCTCAACTCTAAAATGAGTCAGTCCTCAAATAGCTGGTCCTCCTGGTTCCCTGCACTACCTCCGCTCTTGGCTCCTGGCACAGAACAGTCCAGGGCTTTCTCTCACTCACTGGCCCTTGAGGAGGCCCACTGGTCCTCGGGTCAACTGGGTAAAGTCCTTGGTCTTGAGTGGGGGTAAGGGATTGCCTCCTTCCAAATTTCCATGGCAGTCCCAGGAGCAAGCAGCGAAGTGAAGAAAGTCCACAGGCAAAGAGGGTATCCCCCTTGAGAAGTCAGGCACCCCTGGCCAATTCTAAGGTGCCACTTCACCTCTACACCCCTGTCTCAACCCTCCTGCACAGCATGCTGGGACAGTCCAAAATGACATCATCCAGGAGCCACTGGTCATCAGCTCCTTGGGCCTCAGCTCCACCCCTCACTGACATCACTGCCGAAGGACTTGCACACTAGAATTTTAATGGGTGCCCTCCCATTTGGTTGGCTCCAGTTATCTGGGCACTCTCCTTCATTCAGTGGGCTTGAGCAGGTCCAACCCTGGTACAGTGTGACAGCTTAGTCATTGATGCAGATCATTCCACCCACCCCTTTCCTCTTCCGGAGCTGGTAGAAGTCATGCTAACTGATCCTTTTGTGTGGAGTGGCCTTTGTTCCTGCTGCGGGAGAAAACGTAATTAACTCGGCACAGCAGGATGACACAGGGCCTGGGCTCTGATCCTGACCTGAGCCAAGGAGATAAATAAACTCTGAATGTCCCATAAGATGTTATGTTGGAAGTGACATATTTGGTTTTCTCACACATGTTACACTCCAATTTAAGACCCAGTGGCCTCTGTAGGCCATGGGGGTGAGAAACTACAATCTAGGGCAGTTCTCTCTCTATGTGTATAATGGGGTGTCACAATAGACAAAACAGTAAAGCGTGCTGACTTTCCATATTAGTGTACACTACCCTAGGTCTATCCCAGGTGAATACCCAATCAGCAGAGTCCCCATTGAGCCAGGCAACCTGTGAGCTGTTACCGGGTTGTGCATGACAGTAGTCTCCCACTCGCAGGCCCACACACACATGCACACCACATGTGCGCACATGTGTTCACATGTAACCAGCCAAGTGCCCCTTACCCTTTCTGTTTCGCGGTCTTCGTACGTGGAGATTCTCCTCTTTCTTTTTTAGGTGTTTGTTGTTTTTTCTCCCAGCGCTCCCTAGTGCCCTCAGGTTGTTGTTTAGTATTGTCTTTATTACTTTTTCCCTGAAATTGAGGTTTTTGCGGTCTAGCCCCCAGGGTATCACGACTGATACTAGAATAAGTTTCCGCTATTATTTTAGGCAGTTCCCGCTCTTGATCTTGTTGCGGAAGTCACAAAGACGCATATGCACTGCAAGTGCAACTGCTTCCCCTTTAAGATTACTTAGGATAATTGAAGAAACCGTGGCAAAGTTGCCCATCAGTTGCACCCCTAAATCTAAGGCCGGGGCAGCCCCGTATTCATCTTGAATTTGCTTAAGCACTTCCGGTAGGTTGGCTAGTGTTGGTGTACCGTGTGCCATTGTATAGAGCGTGGCAAACACCGTGCCCCATGTATTACAATGTTCCACAGTGGGAACTATCCCAAAGGGGAAAACACATAGTCAATATTCTATGTTTGTCCTGAGGTCCCGTATGGGGAAATACCGCTTCCAGCGTATTAATTTTTTGTGCCAGCCAAAATGGAGTCTCCTCCCGCTTTGCTGGGACTTTACCCATAATAGAATGTATAGTCACTGGATTTATACCTGGTGTTACTGCGTGTGGTTGTGCTGGAGCAGCACGCGCTGGGCTTGTATTTAGTGTCTGCATTACAAATTGTACTAATCGTCTATATATTGCTGTTAAGTCAGTGTATAAGCGTCGAACCTCAGCCACCACCATATTTGCAGCCGCAGGATGAGGTGTATATGTGGCCAACAAAGGCCAGGTAGGACCTTCATTACTCAGCGGACCTAACCTTACTGGTAATATCGTATGGGGCATCTTAGTACTTCCCAGGGAAGCCCTGGTCACTCAGGTAACAACCGGTTCTCTAACACAAAGGCGGTCTCATATATAAATGACAAAGGCAGTTTGAGTTTTAAAGATTGGTTTAGTGAAACGACTGCATTTTAGATAGCAAAGCGTGAGTTGCAATAACCAGAACTACACAACACAGTGGGATTAAAATAGTAACGATGAGAGTGAAGCACAAGAATAAGGCTATCATAGTGCAACTAGATTAGGTCCTCTCTAAGTTATATTCTGAGCACAGCATGTAAAGCTCTAAGCCTGCCTTTCAGGTCACCCGGGAGGACATCAACCCTCATACCTGAGCAAAGGCCTGTAATCTACATCAGCATCTGCAACGGGGCAGTCAGCATCTAGTTGTAGGTTCCTGGTCAGAATCTCCCTCTAACGTGTATTAGGACTAGAAAGAGTTTTTATAACTAACACGCAGATGTCCCTACGTAAGGATGCGTTTTTTCTACGAACACTAGAGACTAAACTTCTACCACGTGTACCGGCAATGTACCATACTGTAGCCTTGATTGAAGCACAGGGTGAGCAAGAATGCATTGTTTGAGAACACAGTGCTGAATTAAGCTAAACAGTGTGACAGAAAGAAATAAAAACAAGACCGTAAAACTGGTTATTGTAAAATAACAGTGGAAGGCTGAATAAAATGTATCTAGGCTAAAGTGCATAGAGGCCTAAAATGTTAACCCAACGTGCATGAAGCTATATTAAAAAATGGCTACACTACAGCTTCATCTTAAAAGGTGGACTGTAGGAGGCTGGCCTGGCTTATAGTGGGTACCTTGTGGTACTTACACCTTGTGTCAGGTCCAGTTATTCCTTGTTAGTAGAATAAAGGTGTTTCTAGCAGCTTAGGCTGTTAGAGGTAGCTATGGCAAAGCAGCTTCGGCTGAACTAGGAGACATGCAAAGCTCCTACTATATGACTTATATCATATAGCACAATATCATAAGAAAACACAATACTCAGAGTTACTAAAACTAAAGGGACTTTATTTTAGTGACAATATGCCAAAAGTGTCTCAGAGGATACCCTCAATTAGGAGGTAAGTAATATACACAAATTATATGTACACAAACCCAAAACAGGTAAGTAACAGTAAGAAAAGTAGTGCAAACAATGTAGAATCACAATAGGATGCAATAGGTAGACATAGGTCTAGGGGCAACACAAACCATATACTCCAAAAGTGGAATGCGAATCACTAATGGACCCCAATCCTATGGGAGGTTGTAGAGGGTTGCTGGGACTGTGCGAAAACAGTAAGGGTGTCCAAAATACCCCACCCCAAGACCCTGAAAAGTAGGAGTAAAGTTACCCTACTACCCCAGAAAGACAGTATAGTCGTGATAGGGGATTCTGCAAGAGCCACAACTGTTACCAAAGCACTGAAAATAGATTCCAGGACCTGAGGACCTGTAAAAGAAGGGGACCAAGTCCAAGAGTCAAGCAAGTGTCCGGGGGAGGCAGGAGCCCACAAAACCCCAGATGAAGGTGCAAAAGGACTGCCTCCGGGTGGAAGAAGCCAAAGATTCTGCAACAACAGATGGTGCCAGAAACTTCCCCTTTGGTGAGAAGATGTCGCACGGCATGCTGGAGGTTGCAGAAGTGTTTCCACTTAGAAATACCACAAACAAGCCTTGCTAGCCTCAAGAGTCACGGTTTAGGATTTTGGGTGCTGCTGGGGCCCAGGAAGGACCAGAATGTCGCTCCTTGCAAGAATGAGACAGAGGGGGCGCTCAGCAACTTAGAGAGCCCCCACAGAAGCAGGCAGCGCCCACAGAAGTACCAAAACAGGCACTTAGAACACCTGAGGACAGTGGTTGACTCAGAATCACAAAGGAGGGTCCCACGACGTCGGAGTCCAACTCAGCGAGTTGGGCAATGCAGGACGGAGTGCTGGCGACCCAGGATAGGGTGTGCACACAGGAAGTCCTGGAAAAGTGCACAGAAGCCAGAGCAGCTGCAAATCACACAGTACACAGGTTAGCTGTCTGGCGTGGGGAGGCAAGGACTTACCTCCTCCAAATTTGGAAAGAAGGGCCACTGGACTGTCGGAGACACTTGGACCCAGCTCCTGTGTTCCAGGGACCACGCTCATCAGGATGAGAAGGGACCCAGAGGACCGGTGATGCAGAAGTTTGGTGCCTGCGTTGGCAGGGGGAAGATTCCGTCGACCCACAGGAGATTTCTTCTTGGCTTCCAGTGCAGGGTGAAGGCAGACAGCCCTCAGAGCATGCACCACCAGGAAACAGTCAAGAAAGCTGGCAGGACGAGGCACTACAATGTTGCTGGTAGTCGTCTTGCTACTTTATTGCGGTTTTGCAGGCGTCCTGAAGCAGTCAGCGGTCGATCCTTGGCAGAAGTCAAAGAGGGAAGTGTAGAGGAACTCTGGTGAGCTCTTGTATTCGTTATCTGAGGAACAGCCCAGAGGAGAGACCCTGAATAGCCAGAAAAGGAGGTTTGGCTACTGAGAAAGGAGGCTTGGCTACTGAAAGAGGTATGCACCTATCAGGAGGGGTCTCTGACGTCACCTGCTGGCACTGGCCACTCAGAGCAGTCCATTGTGCCCCAACACCTCTGAATCCAAGATGGCAGAGGTCCGGGACACACTGGAAGAGCTCTGGGTACCTCCCCTGGGAGGTACTGGTCAGGGGAGGGGTCACTCCCCTTTCCTTTGTCCAGTTTCGCGCCAGAGCAGGGCTGGGGATCTCTGAACTGGTGTAGACTGGCTTATGCAGAGATGGGCACCATCTGTGCCCATCAAAGCATTTCAAGAGGCTTGGGGAGGCTACTCCTTACCAGCCCTTCACACCTATTTCCAAAGGGAGGGGGTGTAACACCCCCTCTCAGAGGAAATCCTTTGTTCTGCCTTCCTGGGACTGGGATGCCCAGGCCCCAGGGGGGGCAGAATCCTGTCTGAGGGGTTGGCAGCAGCAGCAGCTGCAGCGGAGACCCCGGAAAAGGCAGTTTGGCAGTACCCGGGTTCTGTGCTAGAGACCCGGGATGTATGGAATTGTCACCCCAATTCCAGAATGGTATTGGGGTGACAATTCCATGATCCTAAACATGTTACATCGCCATGTTTGGAGTTACCATTCTGACGCTACATATAGGTAGTGACCTATATGTAGTGCACCCATATAATGGTGTCCCCGCACTCACAAAGTCCGGGGAATTTGCCCTGAACAATGTGGGGGCACCTTGGCTAGTGCCAGGGTGCCCACACACTAAGTAGCTTGGCACCTAACCTTCACCAAGTGAGTGTTAAACATATAGGTGACTTGTAAGTTACTTATGTGCAGTGAAAAATGGCTGTGAAATAACGTGGACGTTATTTCACTCAGGCTGCAGTGGCAGTCCTGTGTAAGAATTGTCTGAGCTCCCTATGGGTGGCAAAATAAATGCTGCAGCCCATAGGGATCTCCTGGAACCCCAATACCCCTGGTACCTAGGTACCATATACAAGGGAATTATAAGGGTGCTCCAGTGTGCCAATGCAAATTGGTAAAATTAGTCACTAGCCTGCAGTGACAATTTTAAAGCAACGAGAGAGCATAAACACTGAGGTTCTGGTTAGCGAAAATTAACCACAACACAATCACCCTGACCTCCTTTCCCATAGTATCCCACCCATTCAACTCTTATTACTGACAAGACATCATGGTAAAGTAAATTAAAGTCACAAATCTGGATGGACATCCAATGGATCACTTTGTTTTTCAGGACTCTCCATGGCTTAAAAGCACTGGAAGATAACTTGAGAACGGCTCTGAGAAAAAATTACATATGAGATTGTCTTGGGTGGAAGGTGCAGACTATAGGACACAGAGGTACACAGAGGCACTAAGGGCTGGATGTATAGCCAGGGAGGAATCTATCCTCTGTGAGGTCTCTGACATACAGGCACCCTGACAACAAACAACGAACCACCATTTGCTCCATCTGCTTGTATACTATTCCTTGGATCTCTACTGGGAGTTTGGTGAGGCACAGAGGACGGTGGTGTAACATGCTTGAATACGGCTGCAAAATTGTTCACACCAGTCTCAAGAACAGTAAGTTTATCCTGTGTCTCCACCAGTTCTAACAAAAACTTTATCTCCAAATTCTCCATCCTCACGCTAATTTTACTTAACATATCTGGGTTTCTACAGGTAACCACCTCCTAAGTCCACTTCATATTTCACAGCCAATTTAGCTTTCATAAGCCTGTCCTGTGAACTAGTGTGGAAACCTTGCACCAAGAGTGGGTCCTGTCTGATTTAACATCTGGTTAGGCTCTGCAGTTCGTATAGGACTCAAAGGTGGTACAAAAGAAGCTGATCTCTCCATCTCTGAGTTGTTTGAATGAACTGATCTCTTCATACCAATTGGCGATATCCCAGCAGATGTGGCTAGCATTTACGGAACTGTTGAAACATTTATTGAATGGATATTACTTCTTGAATTACCTTAAGCATTCAAGGGAACAACTTGACCTATAGTCACAGGAACTGTTAATGTAGCGGGACCCATAAAATGTGTCTGATTCTGTGGAATTGACATTTCAGCATTTCGACCTGTTAAAACAGTACTGAAATTCTGTCCTGTTTGATTCAGGGAAGCATTTTACATTGTCTGCATTGCCATAAACATAGGTATAGACTGATTCTCATTAAAAGTCGGCACAGGCGTAGTCACACTACCTGTATGCACTGTCTAATTCATATTAGGAATTGGTATCACCTGATTCATAACTGGGCTTGGTACTGCCTGGTTTACAACTGGACTTGGAATGGACTGTGCTGCATTAACAATCAGAAGTCGTGAATAAACCAAAGGCACTTCTGTCTCTGAATTTGCAGGTGTACTTGGAACTATCTGATTCTGGGTTTGCTCAACTGGAGCAGTTGGCTCCATCAGGACTACATTCCGCACTGCTTCACTTCTGACCCCTGTCTCAACTGAATGACAGGGTGGGGGCCGATTCATCAAAAGCTGATTTATAAACTCATCATCCGAATCACTCTCATATGTGACAGTCTTTTTACCCTTGTCTACTGCTGTCTGCTCTGCCTTTGCTGTCGGTTTTCTTCCAGTCTTAGGTTTTGTATACCTATCGACTTCCTCTGTAATAGCTGGCTAAATTCTCACTCTAATATGTCTGCTCTCCACATTTTTTGTTCTGCATTCCATTTAGCTTGCGCTAATGTCTTAATTGCTTTCTTCTCAAACATTTTCTTTGTTCTCCGCCTTACAATAAGTTCCCAAAAACTAATGGCTTTACATTGTGCAGGTTTTGGGGGTGGATTTGACTAATACATTATTCTCCACAAATTATTTAATATTCTCAAACTGAATGTTCTTTAACGGGGAAAAGCTAATCACCCTCTTTCTCAGTCATTTTACACTACCGTTCAAGCCATATACATACAGAAACTCCTTTTAATAATGCCACATGATAAGCTGGAGTTTCTGTGGGTAAGGCTTCTGCACTCTCTCTAACTGGAATACACACATCTCCTTTTAGAGCACTTCTTAATGCCTTGAACATTTTCATTTTTACTCAAATATAATTAACTACGATAATTTTCAATCAAATCAGAAAGTAATTTCAATCCCACAATTCTTTTTGCAAGCTGTTCCCAACCAATAGCAACGCTGCACTGTCCACCAATACCAGCGCAACTTCACACTAACCGGGCCATACTAGCACATCACACTCACTTCTCTCAGCAGCTGGTATCACTTCGCAATTGTCTATCATACAATCACTCACTCACACCTAATGTAAATATTGCGAGCAAAAGCCAACAACCTGTCTGCACATTACGGGTAGAAACCCAAACACTTTGAAAGCTGTATAGGGTACACTTCAGACTGCAGCTTTCCCAACTACACAACAAGTGAAACTTGACCAGCATTTCTCATTCCTGTTGATATAGATCCTCAATGTGCACTCAGGATTCACTAAATACCAACCAACAACTCTTACTTGTTCAAGGAAAAACTATTGGCACCATCAACGGCGTCTCATGACAGATAATAAATTAACAAAGTGTCTTCTACACGTGTGTGTTATCCTGAGATCTTAGGCCAATACAGACTCGTCTACAACAACCACCAACATTTTTGAGCAAAAAGCGCCACAATCACTTCAAGTACCATGACTCCGCAAAACTCTTCACAACGTCACAATTCATCACAATCTTCAAGCCAAAAGCATTACAAGCACAAAACCCTGTTGATACTCACAAAACATATCACTTGTAGGCGCAACACTGGAACGTCATCAACCTCTGGAACATACTATGGGATGAATTACAGGGTAGGCAATTTTTGGACTGGGCAATAAAAAGGGATCAATCCTAAATCCTTACTATAAAATGAAATATGGTTCCCCTCTTATGGGAAAAAAACCATCAGTCTGCTGCCAGATCTGATGTAGCATTTTTCATGCTTTGCAGGAATCAATGGTCAACAAACCTCTTGACTCAGCAAGTAGTGTGAGGCACCATCAACAAAATTTCAGTATCACCCGGATTAATTTAAAAACCATGACCAATGTGGACACTGAAGGAAAATTCCAATCAGGAATAAAGTTAAAAGATTTATTACAAACACAAGCTCAAAGTCATGAAGACATTGTACAAAATCAAGTTGTAGAGATACATAATCACCAAAGGTTGCCCAAGTTGTCAAAATAAATTCAGGCAAACTAACATTATTACAACTAAGCATTCCAAAAGAATAAAGCATAACATCAATGGGAATATCAGAATCACTGACATCATGGGTTGCTCAGAGTTAAAATTCATTGGTCAATTCAAATTTAGCAGAGTCAATAATCTTTGGCTGGCCACAGGTCAACCCTACAGCTAACCAAATCAGGCAAATACATGTGTGGGGAGAAACAAATGTGGGCAAAAGTCAAAAATATAAAAAGGTCCAAAACAATTTGGAAAAAGATAATCTCTAACTGCAGGTCACTAACTAAACTAGACAAACGATAAGTAAAAAAGAGAAAGTGTCAGCATATCAGAAGCTCAGTCACGAGTCTTCTGAATAAGACTATAAAATTAAATCTGTCCAAAAAGGGCATTTCAAAGGGCAAAAGAGGAAGATACTGCTCCAAGGCATACACCACTCAGGAATCTTCATCAGCAAAATATCAGGATCATCAAGGCATCTGCAAGCATCTACACTGCTCTGGAATGTTCAGGGAATTGCTGCAGAAGTTCAAATGTACATCAATATTTTAGACTTTACAAAATATTCTGATTTGTCCAAGGTATCAGTTCATGTCACGTAAAGTAAACATCATCCAATGGGAAATTATTGTATGACTCCAAATTGAAACAGACCAATTTCCTCCCAGATCTATAATGGGAACATCTCTCTTCTGTGTGAATTCAAACAGGGTTGAGACAAATGTATAGAAGCTCAGTCCATGTTCCTGCAATGTACTGTTTTCTAGGACAAAAGAATATGGGGGTCATTAAGACCCCGGCGGTCGGCGTTAATATGGCAGTAAGTACCGCCAACAGGCTGGCAGTACTTAACGCCATATTATGAAATTGGCGGGTTGGCTGAAGCCATCTCCAGCCTTGCGGCCGCCATTCTTCTGCCTGCGGGATTATGATCCCGCCTACTGACATGAAAAACCATGGCGGTAGGCCATATCAGAGACAGGGAATTCCTTCCATGTCACTGATAGGGGTCTCCCCCCATCCACTCCAGTTACCCCCACCCCACCACCTCTCCAGACCTCTCCCACCCCCTACCTTCATGCCCCCTTCACACACACACATGCATTCACACACTCATTCACACATGCCTACACGCAGGCATACATCCATTCACTCACACATCAGCACACACTTTCAAACATACCCACAGATACGCATTCACATTACACAACATACACACACTCACACGTCCCTACATGCACGCACGTATTCAACACTCAACACACACCTGTATTCACACACACACATACATTCACACACACACAACACCCCTCACCCCTGTCGGAGACCTGACTTATCTGGATCCAGGGGGTCCTCTGGCAGGGAACGGGACGGGGCGTTGCTACTGTCAGCAGCGCCCACCAGCAGAACACCGCCAGGCCATATTATGGGTTATAATACGCCTGGCAGCGGTCTACTGTTATGGCGTTGCTGGTGGTAGCAGAGCCACCTTACCGCCATCTGCCGGCATGGCCGCAGCCAGATTTCCGCCATTCTTGTAGTGGAAATCCAGCTGTGGTCATAATACGGCGGATGGCTGGTAGCTGCGGCGATGGTCTTTTGGCGGCCGTGGCCGTGGCGGTAGGCGGATTTTACCGCCGATGTCATAGTGAGAGCGCTTAAACAATTGTGTCCGTTACGAAAGATCTTTGCTTCTCATGAGAACGAAATCTAGAAGATGACTATGTTATGAAAAAAAAATTAATTCAACACTTTTACGTGACTGTAAAATTCAAGCTCTGCAGGCCTCACTTGTGCCTACACAAAATCATAATAGTACATTCAACTAACCCTTTTTAATAAAAAACATGTTGTTTGCAAATGTATAAATTCACCAGATTTCATTTTGAAATAGGAAAAGCTTTGTTACTGCATTTCATTAGGTACAACAGAGAAGTGCATTTCTCTCACTTTGCACATTTGTATGCTCATTAATATTTTGTGAATCACTAATAATTCAATATCATTTTCATATGCACTGTAAGTCTGAAGTCTAAATTACATTTTAACATCAGTCATATCCTTCTAACATGTAATTTAATTCAAAAGGCACATAAATTAAACTGTGAAATACAAATATTTGTACGTTTAAATTGTGTGTCAGTGCAGCTTTCGAAGTTAGTTTTTCTCTTTTTTGCTTTCATAAACTCAGACGATCACATCCTGATCTCTTTTGTGACTAAATTTTAAGCTCTATCAATTTTCTGTGTTTGGGAGTCATGTCGGTGGATGGTATACATCCCACACTTGTAGAATGACACCTATGATCTTGAAATATTGCTATGGAATAGAAAGTGGCCTTCACTAATTGCAGTTGGAAATTTGGTTTTGGAAATGGGCAAGTGTTATGGTTTGGTGGGCTTGATTATTTCTGAAATGTGGTAGAAATAGGGTGTATGTCACAATATACTCATCATAAATATCACCGTAAACAAATATTGTGTCCTAAATATCACATACAAAAATAACGTCCCACTGTTTGCAAATTGTTTTCTATTTTCTCAAATGGAACGATAACTTTAGGAATGCTATTTATGACACAGCATGTCTCTTTAATGATTTGCCTACAAGATTGTTTGGGACCATACCATAGAAGGGGGGCAAAAGATATTTTTGAGATATCTGTTGCAATCTCTCTTGTGTGTTGGAAGGCACTGGAAATTGGGCTATCAGTTGTGTGGCCTGCACAAGGGACAGAACCACAAGTGTCCTTACTGGGAACCAAAAACCCCATTGTAGCCCTTGACTCTCACATGGTAGTAGAGCTGAGCAGACCAAGGCCTACTCAAAGGAGGTGGTGTGGGCTAGTAATCACCATTTACTGGCAGGCAGCAATAAGACTTAATTAATGATTGTCCAGTCAGTATTTTGTACATTTATTACACACACACTACTAAATACAATGCAATCATTTACAGATATGTACATTGGCAGATGGAACATACTATAGATGACATTGTGTAGTCACTGGTGACCCCCTTGAGGGGGCATCCAAACCTATCAAGTGAGTTTAACCATGTCAGTTTTTAATGAATCACATTTAAACACCTTTTGTTGATGCCATTATCATTATTGTAATAATCAGTAAAACATTTTCAATTATTGTGGTGAACCAATAAAATACCTATCAGGAACAAGCCCTGTATTTACTACTTTCATGCATTTGATACCAAATTGCAACTATAGAATCAGCCCCCAGAGGACATCACTTTGTGTTAACAAATTGCAGCCATATAATGGGCCCCTAGAGAGTGCAATAACATCAGCATTACACATGAGAACTTTTAGGACTTTCAGACCCTCATGAGAGCGTAACACTCCCAGGTACAGGGCAAACGCTCTAGCCATTGGAGTGCTTGAAACCATGAAGAAAATTCAAGGAAAGTGATAAGTTTGAAGCCAATATTTCTGATGCAATATCTTGGGCCCCATTGGGCTGATTTAGGCACTCCTCGGTTCATTTCACCCTTGTGATGAGCTCCATCCACCAGGGTCAGTTGTAGCAATTCTTCTCAACTCTAAAATGAGGCAGTCCTCAAATAGCTGGTCCTCCTGGTTCCCTGCACTACCTCCCCTCTTGGCTCCTGGCACAGAACAGTCCAGGGCTTTCTCTCACTCACTGGCCCTTGAGGAGGCCCACTGGTCCTCGGGTCAACTGGGTAGAGTCCTTGGTCTTGAGTGGGGGTAAGGGATTGCCTCCTTCCAAATTTCCATGGCAGTCCCAGGAGCAAGCAGCGAAGTGAAGAAAGTCCACAGGCAAAGAGGGTATCCCCCTTGAGAAGTCAGACACCCCTGGCCAATTCTAAGGTGCCACTTCACCTCTACACCCCTGTCTCAACCCTCCTGCACAGCATGCTGGGACAGTCCAAAATGACATCATCCAGGAGCCACTGGTCAACAGCTCCTTGGGCCTCAGCTCCACCCCTCACTGACATCACTGCCGAAGGACTTGCACACTAGAATTTTAATGGGTGCCCTCCCATTTGGTTGGCTCCAGTTACCTGGGCACTCTCCTTCATTCAGTGGGCTTGAGCAGGTCCAACCCTGGTACAGTGTGACAGCTTAGTCATTGATGCAGATCATTCCACCCACCCCTTTCCTCTTCCGGAGCTGGTAGAAGTCATGCTAACTGATCCTTTTGTGTGGAGTGGCCTTTGTTCCTGCTGCGGGAGAAAACGTAATTAACTCGGCACAGCAGGATGACACAGGGCCTGGGCTCTGATCCTGACCTGAGCCAAGGAGATAAATAAACTCTGAATGTCCCATAAGATGTTATGTTGGAAGTGACATATTTGGTTTTCTCACACATGTTACACTCCAATTTAAGACCCAGTGGCCTCTGTAGGCCAAGGGGGTGAGAAACTACAATCTAGGGCAGTTCTCTCTCTATGTGTATAATGGGGTGTCACAATAGATAAAACAGTAAAGCGTGCTGACTTTCCATATTAGTGTACACTACCCTAGGTCTATCCCAGGTGAATACCCAATCAGCAGAGTCCCCATTGAGCCAGGCAACCTGTGAGCTGTTACCGGGTTGTGCATGACAGTAGTCTCCCACTCGCAGGCCCACACACACATGCACACCACATGTGCGCACATGTGTTCACATGTAACCAGCCAAGTGCCCCTTACCCTTGCTGTTTCGCGGTCTTCGTACGTGGAGATTCTCCTCTTTCTTTTTTAGGTGTTTGTTGTTTTTTCTCCCAGCGCTCCCTAGTGCCCTCAGGTTGTTGTTTAGTATTGTCTTTATTACTTTTTCCCTGAAATTGAGGTTTTTGCGGTCTAGCCCCCAGGGTATCACGACTGATACTAGAATAAGTTTCCGCTATTATTTTAGGCAGTTCCCGCTCTTGATCTTGTTGCGGAAGTCACAAAGACGCATATGCACTGCAAGTGCAACTGCTTCCCCTTTAAGATTACTTAGGATAATTGAAGAAACCGTGGCAAAGTTGCCCATCAGTTGCACCCCTAAATCTAAGGCCGGGGCAGCCCCGTATTCATCTTGAATTTGCTTAAGCACTTCCGGTAGGTTGGCTAGTGTTGGTGTACCGTGTGCCGTTGTATAGAGCGTGGCAAACACCGTGCCCCATGTATTACAATGTTCCACTGTGGGAACTATCCCAAAGGGGAAAACACATAGTCAATATTCTATGTTTGTCCTGAGGTCCCGTATGGGGAAATACCGCTTCCAGCGTATTAATTTTTTGTGCCAGACAAAATGGAGTCTCCTCCCGCTTTGCTGGGACTTTACCCATAATAGAATGTATAGTCACTGGATTTATACCTGGTGTTACTGCGTGTGGTTGTGCTGGAGCAGCACGCGCTGGGCTTGTATTTAGTGTCTGCATTACAAATTGTACTAATCGTCTATATATTGCTGTTAAGTCAGTGTATAAGCGTCGAACCTCAGCCACCACCATATTTGCAGCCGCAGGATGAGGTGTATATGTGGCCAACAAAGGCCAGGTAGGACCTTCATTACTCAGTGGACCTAACCTTACTGGTAATATCGTATGGGGTAGGGCGCCATCAAGCCAATTATTATGGTCTTGATAAGATTGAGGTATCTCTAAATATTGGTACACCCTGTATTGTCTAGGCGCGTTCGCTACTGTATATGTATGGAATGTATTTGTGTTCCCATCAACTGCTGGAAATGTGACACAAGAGTAAAAAAGTTCTGTTCTATAGGCTGCATGGGCGTCCACCACAAACGTGACTGGACCACCCTGGGCCGTAAGGCTGTGTGCTAGCAAATGTGCTGTGAGCGGTTGTCTCATGTTAAGAGCTATTTGTATAGCCTGGGGATTTGCCATTAGAAAAGCACCAAGAATTCAGAGAAGGGACACCAAAAGGTTTTTTTTCCTTTTAAGGTTCAAGCTTGAACAACCACCCGCTGTAAATAGGGTTACCTATACAGCGGTGGTGGAAGTCCTCAGTACCATGGACGTCTCCGTATACGGAACTGAGGGATCATTATATTATATGAGACCGAGATATACCGGTGGACCCGAAAATTAGAGCCTGACCAAACGTTGGCGGCGCCATGTCGCGTAGGCTCTCATTATCCTAATGAGACTACTGGATTTTTAGCGGCAAGATCGTTCACAGAGCGGGGGACTAAGTCTGACCCACAGTGAAGGACCCTTGTCACTCTAAATCGGGGTTTTGCTCCGGCTAACTAGCAGTGCCTCATCTCTACCAAAGGGAAGAGACAATTGGGCAGCCGAGCACATGGCATCTTAGTACTTCCCAGGGAAGCCCTGGTCACTCAGGTCACAACCGGTTCTCTAACACAAAGGCGGTCTCATATATAAATGACAAAGGCAGTTTGAGTTTTAAAGATTGGTTTAGTGAAACGACTGCATTTTAGATAGCAAAGCTTGAGTTGCAATAACCAGAACTACACAACACAGTGGGATTTAAAATAGTAACGATGAGAGTGAAGCACAAGAATAAGGCTATCATAGTGCAACTAGATTAGGTCCTCTCTAAGTTATATTCTGAGCACAGCATGTAAAGCTCTAAGCCTGCCTTTCAGGTCACCCGGGAGGACATCAACCCTCATACCTGAGCAAAGGCCTGTAATCTACATCAGCATCTGCAACGGGGCAGTCAGCATCTAGTTGTAGGTTCCTGGTCAGAATCTCCCTCTAACGTGTACTAGGACTAGAAAGAGTTTTTATAACTAACACGCAGATGTCCCTACGTAAGGATTCGTTTTTTCTACGAACACTAGAGACTAAACTTCTACCACGTGTACCGGCAATGTACCATACTGTAGCCATGATTGAAGCACAGGGTGAGCAAGAATGCATTGTTTGAGAACACAGTGCTGAATTAAGCTAAACAGTGTGACAGAAAGAAATAAAAACAAGACCGTAAAACTGGTTATTGTAAAATAACAGTGGAAGGCTGAATAAAATGTATCTAGGCTAAAGTGCATAGAGGCCTAATATGTTAACCCAACGTTCATGAAGCTATATTAAAAAATGGCTACACTACAGCTTCATCTTAAAAGGTGGACTGTAGGAGGCTGGCCTGGCTTATAGTGGGTACCTTGTGGTACTTACACCTTGTGTCAGGTCCAGTTATTCCTTATTAGTAGAATAAAGGTGTTTCTAGCAGCTTAGGCTGTTAGAGGTAGCTATGGCAAAGCAGCTTAGGCTGAACTAGGAGACATGCAAAGCTCCTACTATATGACTTATATCATATAGCACAATATCATAAGAAAACACAATACTCAGAGTTACTAAAACTAAAGGGACTTTATTTTAGTGACAATATGCCAAAAGTGTCTCAGAGGATACCCTCAATTAGGAGGTAAGTAATATACACAAATTATATGTACACAAACCCAAAACAGGTAAGTAACAGTAAGAAAAGTAGTGCAAACAATGTAGAATCACAATAGGATGCAATAGGTAGACATAGGTCTAGGGGCAACACAAACCATATACTCCAAAAGTGGAATGCGAATCACTAATGGACCCCAATCCTATGGGAGGTTGTAGAGGGTTGCTGGGACTGTGCGAAAACAGTAAGGGTGTCCAAAATACCCCACCCCAAGACCCTGAAAAGTAGGAGTAAAGTTACCCTACTACCCCAGAAAGACAGTATAGTCGTGATAGGGGATTCTGCAAGAGCCACAACTGTTACCAAAGCACTGAAAACGGATTCCAGTACCTGAGGACCTGTAAAAGAAGGGGACCAAGTCCAAGAGTCAAGCAAGTGTCCGGGGGAGGCAGGAGCCCACAAAACACCAGATGAAGGTGCAAAAGGACTGCCTCCGGGTGGAAGAAGCCAAAGATTCTGCAACAACAGATGGTGCCAGAAACTTCCCCTTTGGTGAGAAGATGTCCCATGGCATGCTGGAGGTTGCAGAAGTGTTTCCACTTAGAAATACCACAAACAAGCCTTGCTAGCCTCAAGAGTCACGGTTTAGGATTTTGGGTGCTGCTGGGGCCCAGGAAGGACCAAAATGTCGCTCCTTGCAAGAATGAGACAGAGGGGGCGCTCAGCAACTTAGAGAGCCCCCACAGAAGCAGGCAGCGCCCACAGAAGTACCAAAACAGGCACTTAGAACACCTGAGGACAGCGGTTGACTCAGAATCACAAAGGAGGGTCCCACGACGTCGGAGTCCAACTCAGCGAGTTGGGCAATGCAGGACGGAGTGCTGGCGACCCAGGATAGGCTGTGCACACAGGAAGTCCTGGAAAAGTGCACAGAAGCCAGAGCAGCTGCAAATCACACAGTACACAGGTTAGCTGTCTGGCGTGGGGAGGCAAGGACTTACCTCCTCCAAATTTGGAAAGAAGGGCCACTGGACTGTCGGAGACACTTGGACCCAGCTCCTGTGTTCCAGGGACCACGCTCATCAGGATGAGAAGGGACCCAGAGGACCGGTGATGCAGAAGTTTGGTGCCTGCGTTGGCAGGGGGAAGATTCTGTCGACCCACGGGAGATTTCTTCTTGGCTTCCAGTGCAGGGTGAAGGCAGACAGCCCTCAGAGCATGCACCACCAGGAAACAGTCAAGAAAGCTGGCAGGACGAGGCACTACAATGTTGCTGGTAGTCGTCTTGCTACTTTATTGCGGTTTTGCAGGCGTCCTGAAGCAGTCAGCGGTCGATCCTTGGCAGAAGTCAAAGAGGGAAGTGTAGAGGAACTCTGGTGAGCTCTTGCATTCGTTATCTGAGGAACAGCCCAGAGGAGAGACCCTGAATAGCCAGAAAAGGAGGTTTGGCTACTGAGAAAGGAGGCTTGGCTACTGAAAGAGGTATGCACCTATCAGGAGGGGTCTCTGACGTCACCTGCTGGCACTGGCCACTCAGAGCAGTCCATTGTGCCCCAACACCTCTGAATCCAAGATGGCAGAGGTCCGGGACACACTGGAAGAGCTCTGGGTACCTCCCCTGGGAGGTACTGGTCAGGGGAGGGGTCACTCCCCTTTCCTTTGTCCAGTTTCGCGCCAGAGCAGGGCTGGGGGATCTCTGAACTGGTGTAGACTGGCTTATGCAGAGATGGGCACCATCTGTGCCCATCAAAGCATTTCAAGAGGCTTGGGGAGGCTACTCCTCCCCAGCCCTTCACACCTATTTCCAAAGGGAGGGGGTGTAACACCCTCTCTGAGAGGAAATCCTTTTTTCTGCCTTCCTGGGACTGGGCTGCCCAGGTCCCAGGGGGGGCAGAATCCTGTCTGAGGGGTTGGCAGCAGCAGCAGCTGCAGCGGAGACCCCGGAAAAGGCAGTTTGGCAGTACCCGGGTTCTGTGCTAGAGACCCGGGATGCATGGAATTGTCACCCCAATTCCAGAATGGTATTGGGGTGACAATTCCATGATCCTAAACATGTTACATCGCCATGTTTGGAGTTACCATTCTGACGCTACATATAGGTAGTGACCTATATGTAGTGCACCCATATAATGGTGTCCCCGCACTCACAAAGTCCGGGGAATTTGCCCTGAACAATGTGGGGGCACCTTGGCTAGTGCCAGGGTGCCCACACACTAAGTAGCTTGGCACCTAACCTTCACCAAGTGAGTGTTAAACATATAGGTGACTTGTAAGTTACTTATGTGCAGTGAAAAATGGCTGTGGCAGTCCTGTGTAAGAATTGTCTGAGCTCCCTATGGGTGGCAAAAGAAATGCTGCAGCCCATAGGGATCTCCTGGAACCCCAATACCCTGGGTACCTAGGTGCCATATACAAGGGAATTATAAGGGTGCTCCAGTGTGCCAATGCAAATTGGTAAAATTAGTCACTAGCCTGCAGTGACAATTTTAAAGCAACGAGAGAGCATAAACACTGAGGTTCTGGTTAGCAGAGCCTCAGTGATACAGTTAGGCACCACAAAGGGAACACATAGAGGCCACAAACGTATGAACACTGGGGTCCTGGCTAGTAGGATCCCAGTGACACATATCAAACACACTGACAACATAGGGTTTTCACTATGAGCACTGGGCCCTGGCTAGCAGGATCCCAGTGAGACAGTAAAAACACCCTGACATATACTCACAAACAGGCCAAAAGTGGGGGTAACAAGGCTAGAAAGAGGCTACCTTTCTACATGGACACAGGTGGTAAACAGGCGCAGTGCATTTGTCATGTGATTCCCGTGGGCGAGGCACCGGTAGCAAGACTCACCCACAGTAAATAGTTCAAAACCAGGCAATCAGGAAAGCAAAAAATCTGAGCGTACTAAAGTGGCAGAACATAAGTGCAACAAAAGGGGTCAGATAAAAACTAATGCATCTACAATCGTTTTACTTTTCCTCATAGAGCATTTGTTGCAAATATTGTAGTGACCATTACTCTGTTTAGGTTTTCTCTTTGCTGTCTTCTCCTGGGTGGATTAATTTCTTGACATATGTGCATTTAGAGTCTTCGTTAACATATGACCACATTCAAGTGTTGTTGCTAGGTTAGCATTATGGGTTGCTACTGTGATTCTGAGGGTTTCTTTTACAATCACCTACTCCAGTTATTCTTTACACGTCTGTAAACAATATGACTTTCATTTCAAAAGTCGGTAACATATGAAAAGATGTCAACGTGTAAAAAAAATAACCGAAAGGAAAAATCGTGCATTAGTGGATTTTGCATGTAAAATTGCCTATAATAAGTAACTATTCTTGGAAAATTATTACAGAAAAATATTTACAAAATTGTCACGTTTTGCACTGTTTATCAACTTCACTAAACTTTTCAGAATAAAAGGCCTAAAATATACTAGATGTCATTCCTTTCGTTCATGCACCTTTATCAACCCTGCTATTGGTACAGGAATTTGCATTTTATTGTGGGTAATTTTCGGTTAGACCTAAGGAAGGTATTTATTTGAACCTCAATGGATTCACTTCCACAAATGCAGCCGAGAGGTTTTCTAGAGACACGGGGAAAAGCAGGTTTTTACAAGGAGGATCGGGGGATTTTTCACTCAGCTGTGTAGTAAATGCATATTTGAATGTTCAATGTAATCACGCAACAGTAAGGGGGATATTTCAGTGAAACATAGGTACTACAAATAGTACTTATCTGCCAGAGACTGTCCCTGCAGTCTGTCCTTTGCCCATTTTGCATACTGAAAAGTAGACTTTGCATTTAATGCTTATTTCACGTAACTTCTATGAATTTGAAATGATCTCCAGATTTCAAAACAAGCTAAACTAAGGTGACAAAATGATCGTAGATTTGGGAAATGTAGGAACCCTTTGTAGTATGACCTTCACTTTGTTTTTTTTTTAGAAATGTAAACCTTCTGATCAAGATTCTTGACCAAGAGTTTTCTGCACCTATTCCAATTAGTGTTAAAGAATACAGACTAATACAGTATTATATTTAACAGCCTTTTCACACAATAAAATTTCATGGAAGGCCGAAGACACATATGTGCTTCGTATAATTGCTTAAATAAAGGGACTTCTGCAGGCTTGTGAATCAATTTGAGATTTGCCCTCTACCTTGTTAATTAAGTATAAAACAGCTCATCAAAATAACTGAACGAAAGTTTTCGGCACTTATTTCCATGGCAGAGTCAGAAAATTCAGCTTAAAACGAAATGTTATTTAATAGTTCTTTTGATGCAGCTTTGGGAGATGCGAAGCTGAATACATCCTTTTAATTTAATTGAATACAAAAACTGGCCTCTTGCCTGCTTGTGAAACAATAGCTTCTGAAATTATGAAGACAAAAAAGAGTCTAAAATACTGGATGGTCACTATGGAAAAAGAGATAAATCAGACCGCAGAAATAGCTTTCCCCTCAGAATGAAATGGCCATGGCATGGCTTCCAGGCCTTCCTAATCTGACCTTTTAGAGGCAGAGTAAGTGGGCCGTCAAAAATGAACAAAAACTTTCCAAAAAAGATTTTAATGAATTTCTGGTTCAGAAGCAAAACATGCATGTTTGCTACTTTTATGTATATTATCATGTTTGATTTGTTTTTACTTTTGTCATGAAATTATTTTATCAAAGTTTGTCGCATACTCCTCTCGCAGTAAATTATATAAAAACCCTTAAAAAAAATGAACGCCTTTTTTTTAAATTGGCTTTGCATAGGTCAGGTATCATCCATCGTATATTGTATTGAACGTTGGCTTCTAAATCCGAGTTGGTGTCACATGGCAAGTTGCAGTGAATACATTACCGTCAACTGGATCAATGTTTTGCTAGAGTAATCTTGGGACAAAAATGAAGGAGGCCATGATGGTGAGAGAGTATTCCAAGAAACCCACCCCTCAGCTATCTGCCCGCAGAAACCTTTATTCCCAGGGTCCTAATGGAATATTTGAACCTGTTAGAAAATGGATTGCTTGTCTGTTTGTTGTACCAAACACGAGGAGGGATTATTGTATGTGGTTATCACACCACCCAGTGGATACATTTGATGCCCACTAGGCTGCCAGTAAATGTAATGTAATCAGTGTCATAATACATTTTGCAAGACACTGCAATAGTAATCAATAGAAACCGCACAGTTTTTTCAATCAAAAAGTACCAGCATGGATTACACACACATTCACCACTCTCATCTGGCTGCATAATTGAAATATTTTGTAGAGTGGGTTAATATGGAAACTGAGATGCAGTGGAGTAGTATAAATCATTTGACACTTACAATACTGGTGTGGTAAATACCATGGATCTATCATAGAAGTAGGAGTTGGAGGTCTACCTTCCTCACCGATTACAAGGGCCAGGGTGGAAGCAGGGGATGGGGTGGAGATGAAATGGGCCTCATCGCCGTTTCCTCTCTGTTCCCACCTACATATTTGTACCTGTTTTTTTTTTTTTCCTGCTATGGACATCCTAGCATACACAAAATAGAGGAACTGCAAGTGCAATCTGTATTTGAAAATGTGCAAACTCGACCATTCGAAGACATAAAGCATCAATACCAACTTCCAGAGAGCGAGCGATTTTCCTATCTACAAGTTTGACACTTGGGGCCTGGTTTATGAAAAGTTAGCGCTGCCTTTACGTCATTTTTTGACTCAAAAGCAGTGCAAACTTCCAAAATATAATTATATTTTCTAAGTTTGCGCCGCTTTTGGGTCAAAAAATGAAGTAAAGGCGGCGCTAACTTTCATAAATCAGGCCCTTGGGTCCTTCACCAAGACGTGAAATCTGGAGCAAGCAGGCCCTTGACACTATTACAAAAACGGCTCATGGGTGTTCACACTTTCCACTGTATATACCTTTATAAACAAAAGCATGAACAACATTATGACTTCAGCGTAGAAGCGATGGGAAAGGGAGCTATGAAAGACCATGACGGCCAAAGACAGAGCAAACAACTACAACAGGATGCGCTAATCAGTCAGGGCATGCCAGGTCAATAACACACCGTACAAATGAGTGCACTACGGGTGTAGAACACTACAGAAATAGTGGAATTGACAACAACCGGAGGACACATATGTTGGTGTGGCTGCAGTGCCTTTAGAAAACTGACACATCGTTTATGTGACTGGGATGAAATACTAGCGGCTTTAGAAAACACCTTTGAAACACCCATAATACGAGATCCAGGTGTAATTTTTCTAAGTGTCCCCATGCAGAGAAAAGGTATTACAAGTCACTTCGAGGTAAAAAAAAAACTCACATTCGTTCTAACTGTGGCAGTACAGGTCACATCGGCAAAGTGGACTACACAGCCCCAGCCAACCCATGAGGACTGGCTTAATGTCCTATTACTTACCGGTAAGGGTTCTTTGTTTTATTTAATTGCATGGAAAAACTTGGGTCCAGAATGAAACCTTTAGGAACTATCCAGTAACTGGTACTTACAGGTAATTTTCATTACTCCTGGTCTTGTTGTCCTTGTCCCATTCATCACAAGTGAGGTATAGCGTATTTTACGTACAGAAAAAAGAACAGAGTATTGCTAGTACTACTACAACCCCTTCCTCTCCTGCTGGAGGCTAGCTAGGCAGCATTTACCCAACATTCCTCCTGAACTACCAAGCCCCTAGCCATATGAAGGCGGCAGCCTGGGAGAGAGGTAGGGGCATGATGAATAGGACGAGGACAACAGGATCAGGAGTAATGAAGATTACTGGTAAGTAATAGGACATTACCCCCAGGTCCCCTTTGTCCTTCTCCTGTTCATCACAAGTAAGAGTACCCAAGCCAATCCAACTGGCATTCATATGGAACAGAATAAAACACCAGATACCATATTAATAATGCAGCACCACAACTGATTTACTCAAGATATGAAAAAAGAAAAACAAGCAAAATCAAGAGGCAACAGAATGCAACACTCTCACCCTAAAGTAGGTATTATCGCATAACACATTCTGCAACCTGTAATGCTTCACAAAAGTACTAGGGGAAGCCCATGTAGCAACCCTACAGAACCCGGAAATGGAGGAGTTGGAGGCCTATATTTCTCACCGATTACAAGGGCCACTTTGGAAGCAGGTATAGGGTGGAGAAGAAATAGACCTCACCACTGTTTCCTCACTGTTCCCACCAACATATTTTAACCTGTTTTAAAAAAAATGTTATTAGCTGCTATTGAACACCCTAGCTTACATGAAATAAAGGGACCGCAAGTACAATATGTATTTGAAAATGAGCAAATTCAATCATTCGAAGACATAAAGCATCAAAACCAACTTCCAGAGAACAAGCGATTTGCCCATCTACAAGTTTGACATTTGGGTCCTTTCACCAGACGTGAAATCAGGAGCAGCCAAGCCCTTGGTACTATTAGAAAAATGGCTCATGAGTGCTCACACTTATGACTGTACACACATTTCTGAATGAAAGCAAAATTAACATTGTGACTCTAGCATGGTAGCGATTGGAAAGGAACTAGGTAAAACCCAGACGGCCAAAGACATGACAGAAATCTACAACAGGATGCACATATTGGCTAGGGCACTCCAGGCCAAGAACATACAGTCCAAATTTGTGCACTACGGGAATAGAACACCACAGAAAATAGTGGAGTGGAACAAATAACCGGAGGGCATATGTTGGTGTGGCTGCAGTGCCTTTACAAAGCTGACACATTGTTTTTGGGAATGGGATGAAATTCTTACCGATTTAGAAAACACCTTCAAAACAGCCATAGTACGAGATCCAAGAAACCTTTTTCTAAGTGCTCCCCATCGAGAGAAACTGTCTTACAAGTCACGTAGAGGTAAACAACTCACATTGGCTCCAACTGTGGCAGTACAGATCACCTTGGCAAAGTGGAATACTGAGTCCCAGCCAACCCATGAGGACTAATGTTCAATTATTTACCGGTAATGATTGTTCGTTTTATTTAAGTGCATGGAAAAGGTTAGGTTCAAAAGGAAACTTGTGGGAACCAGCTAGTAACTGGTACTTACCGGTAATTTTCATGGGAAACAACCTGAACAACTACGTTGGAACTACTACTTGCCTTAACAACGAATCCTGAAGAACTACTAGGTCTTAACAACGAAGTTCAGAACAACTACTGCTTTAACAACGATTTTGCCTTAACAACTAATGCCAGAACAACGAATTTTAAGGTAAGTGCATTTTTTTTAATAACAAATTTTTAGGTAAGTTTTGTGTTTTGTTATTTATTTGTTTAGGGTTTAATTATTATGGGGGTTATTACAACTTTGTAGGAGGTGTTAATCCATCCCAAAAGTGACGGTAAAGTGACGGATATACCACCAGCCGTATTACGAGTCTATTATATCCTATGGAACTGGTAATACGGCTGGTGGTATATCCGTCACTTTACCGTCACTTTTGGGACGGATTAACACCTCCTCCAAAGTTGTAATAACCCCCTATATGTTTAATTTTATATATATGTATATTTCATATTTGTATTATTGTATGTGTTGCGTTTATTTATGTTTGTGTTTGTATATATTCATTTATTTATGTGTAAATATATTATTTTTATGTATATATGTCTTTAGATATATATTTTTATACATATATTTTTATATATTTATATGTATGGGTAGTGATACTGAAGTTTTTATTTTAAACTGTTTTGATTTTGTCTAGTGTTTTTGGAGTTATGTAGCGCAATTATGAAGTTGAATGTTTGAGTATTTTATTTTTTTATTTTGTTAGGTATTAGGTCATAATGTATATACTTGGGTATTTTTTAAAATGTATATAAAATTATTATGTGGATTTAGGGGTGGTATATGTGGGATGGAGGGGTTATGAGTAGGGTGGGTTATTATTACTCAGGTATGAAAATTTGTATTTGAGTGTTTTTGTTATGGGGTGGCATGCTGTGGGTTAAGGGACGCGATATGTGGGATGTAGGGGTTATGGGTGGGGAAGTGTATTAGTAATTGGGTATTAATTTATATACTTGGGTATTTTTGTTTTTTGTGAAATCTGGGTGGGGCAGTGTATTAATACTTGGATATTTTATTAGGACTTTGAGTATATATTTTTATATTTTTTTAAGGATATGCGGTGGATTAAGGGATGGAATGTATGGGATGTGGGTGTTATAGGTGGGGAAATGCATTAATACTCAGGTATTAATGTAAATACTTGTATTTTTTTAAATGTTGTAATTTATGTTGTGGGTTTAGGGGCGGGATATATGGGATGTAGGGGTTATGGGTGTGGAAGTGTATTAGTAATTGGGTAGTAATTTATATACTTGGGTATTTTTTTTTGTGAAATATGGGTGGGGGAGTGTATTAATACTTGGGTATTTTATTAGGACTTTGAGTATATTTTTTTTATATTTTTTTAGGGATATGCTGTGGATTAAGGGATGGAATGTATGGGTTGTGGGCGTTATGGGTGGGGAAGTGTATAAATACTCAGGTATTAATTTAAATACTTGTATTTTTTTTAATGTTGTAATTTATGTTGTGGGTTTAGGGGCGGGATATATGGGATGTAGGGGTTATGGGTGGGGAAGTGTATTAGTAATTGGGTATTAATTTATATACTTGGGTATTTTTTATTTTGTGAAATATGGGTGGAGGAGTGTATTAATACTTGGGTATTTTATTAGGAATTTGAGTATTTTTTTACATATTTTTTTAAGGGTATGTTGTGGATTGAGGGATGGAATGTATGGGCTGTGGATGTTATGGGTGGGGAAGTGTATAAATACTCAGGTATTAATTTATATACTTGTTTTTTTAACATTTGGGAATTTATGTTGTGGATTTAGAGGCAGGATATATGGGATGTAGGGGTTATGGGTGGGGAAGTGTATTAGTAATTGGGTATTAATTTATATACTTGTTTTTTTTAATATTGTGAAAGATGGGTGGTGGAGTGTATTAATACTTTGGTATTTTATTAGGAATTTGATTATTTTTATTTATATTTTTTAAGGATATGTTGTCGATTAAGGGATGGAATGTATGGGTTGTGGTTGTTTTGGGTGGGTAAGTGAATTAATAGTCAGTTATTAATTCATATAATTGTTTTTGTAAAGTTTTGGAATTTATGTTGTGGATTTAGGGGTGGTATATATAGGATGTAGGGGTTATGGGTGGGGAAGTGTATTAGTAATTGGGTATTAATTTTTATACTTTGGTATTTTTTTTCTCTGTGAAATCTGAGTGGGGCAGTGTATTAATACTTGGGTATTTTATTAGGACTTTGAGTATATGAGAATGTATGGTTTGTGTATGTTATGGGTGGGGAAGTATATTAATACTTAGGTATTAATGTATACACTTGTTTTTTGAAAATTTTGGAATTTATGTTGTGGATTAAGGGGTGGGATGTCTGGCATTTAGGGGTTATGGGTGGGGGAGTGTATTAATACCCAGGTATTCATTTATAATGTGGGATAATGTTTTATTTGTAATTTCTATAATTTATGTGGGTAAGGGGTGGGATATATGGGATGCAGATTGTTATGGGTGGTGAATTGTACTAGTATTTAGGTATTAATTTATGCTGTTGGTTAATTTTTAATTTGTTTTTTGGAAAATTAATTGTGGGATAAGGGTTGGGATAGATGAGATGGAGGGGTTATGGGTGGGATAGTTTATCAATAGTTAGGTATTATTTTAAATAATTTGGTACATTTTTATTAAATATTTACAAATATTGTATGGGGTAAGGTATGGGATAAATTGGTTGTAAGGGTTCTGGCTTGGAAGGTTTAGTGATACTGAGGTATTAATTTGTAGAATTGGGATTTTTTTATTTTTTTGGAAAACTTGCTGTGGACTTAGGTGTGGGATATATGAGATACAGGGGTTATGGGTGGTTAAGTCTATTAATACTGAAGTATTAATTGATATAGTTGAGTAATTTTTTATATATTTTTTATTATATGCTGTAGGGTTAGGGGTGGGATATATGGGATGTAGGGGTTATTGGTGGGGAAGTGTATCAGTACTTTGGGTATTAGTTGCTATACTTGGGTAATATTTTATTTATTTTTTCAAAAATAAGCTTTGGGATAATAGATGGGATATAAGGGATGAAGATGTTATGGGTGGTAAGTATATTAATACTCGGGTATGTTTTTTATACACTTAGGTAATTTAAAAATTATTTTTAAAAAATTAACTGTGGGATAAGGGATGGGATAGATTGAATGGAGGGGTCATGGGTGGTGAAGTGTTTTAGTACTTGGGTATTAATTTGTAGACTTGGGTTATTTTGTAATTTAAAAAAAAACAAGTTGTGGTATAATGGATGGGATATTTGGGATCTAGGGGTTATGGGTGGGAAGTATATTACTACTCAGGTATTATTTAATGTATTTGGGTACATTTTTTTATTTTTTTATTAAAAGTATGAGTAGAATTAGGGGTGGGATATAGGGGATGTAGGGGTTATGGGTGGGGAAGTGTTTTTATAATCAGGTTTTTTTTTATACCTTTGGGTATTTTTTATATTGGTGTAAAAAATTTTTTTAGGGATGGAATTTTGTTTATTGGTGGATAATGATTTGGGAATGTATTGATACTGTATTTTTTTTTAGTACAGGTGATTTTATTTTATTTTTAATTTTATTTAGTTTTTTGTTGTTTTTTTATTTTTTACTGTTAAAGATGTAGATATTTTTTTGTTTGAAAATAGTTATGTTTAAAAATTTATATTTGAATGTTTAATATAATAGTATTTGGTAGAGTAGAATTTTGATTATAAATATGTAAAAGTTTATTTTTTGAAATATTTTTTATTTTTTATTTATTGTATTTTGTTTTTGTCATTTTTAAAATTTGATAAAATATTTTTTTAAATTTATTTTGTAAGTGTGAATATTTTTTTCTTGTGTGATAAAATTAATATGATGTTGTTTTTTAAATTACTTTTTGGGATGTATAATTTTATATACATATTAAATTGTATTATTATTATTTTATTTAAATGTATTATTTAATTAATTTTTTTTAGAAAATACATAGATATTTGAATTGTTTAATTTTTTAGGTGTTAGACTTTTTTTCATTCACAATAATACATTTTTTTATGCAAATGTTATTTTTAAATAATAAAAACACCATTTTTAAAAAAATAATTTTTCTTTTCAACATAATAAAGTTAAAAAAAAGCAAAACATTTTTTTGTTTATTATTTAATATTTACAGATTTTGTATTTATTTTTTACAAATTTTTTGACATTTATTTTTTGTGGTATTTTCTTCTTTTCCCTATTATAGTCTATGAGTGAAATAGTCCGTTTTCTATTTTTAGTGCTCTTCCATGTTTACATTGTTTGACGTCTTCTGTTTTCAGTCGGAGGAGAGTCGCTGTCAAGATAGGATGGAAGCGGGGACCTCATTCGGGTAAGTGGGATTATACTTTTTTTTACAGTATGTTTTAGGGTATTTTTATTACAGAAATAGTTGTCGGAGGTAGTTATAAGGTAGGTACTAGATTTTCGATGTTTGGAATGTTTTTTATGTTTAATGTTTTGTTTTCGTACAGTTTTGTATATGATAGTGGTATCATAAAAAAATAAAAAATAACGTTTAACAGTGTTTTATGTTAATGATTGCACTGCTTTTCTAATAGTTACGAACAATTGTCTTTTTGCTTGTGATAATTTTGTTTTAGGGATTTATAAGGAAGGCAATTGTTCGGTTTATGAAAAAAATATTTGGTTCATTGTAACAGCGTTCGTAATTATTTTTTTATTTTTTATTAGTAGTGTCCTTTATTTCGTTTTCATGTCTTTTTGTTGATTGTTAATATTTTATTTAATGATGTTGCTTTGGTAAGTATCTGATTAATTTTTTTTACTTTTTTTGGGTAAAAAATGTTTATGCAGTGTTTTTAATATTTGTTTTTTTTTCTTATTTCTGGTTTGGTAAAGTCTTATATTTTATTTTTTAATACTTTTTTTCGTATATAGAGTTGTTTTTTTATCATCCATTTTGTATCACCAATTGTTTTTTTTTTGTAGATGATTAATGTTTATTTATTTACTTTCTGCAGAATGAGATGCTTCTTCTATATTAAAGAAGAAGATTTCTTCAGCAACATGTGTTTGGATAAAGACATGAAAACTTCAAAGGTAGGAACAATTTTGGTTGGATAAATTTAGTGTGAAAATAATTTCAAAAATACCAAATTAATTGGTGGTCTATTTTTTTAAAACTGGCAAGTAATTTTTGATATTGATATTTTCTTTGTTTTATGTAGGAAAAATATTGTTGTTGTTGATTTCACTGTTTTTTTCACGTAGTACTGTAGTGATTCCAATATTTTATATATAAGTCATCATTGTTTAGGTGTAATGCAGATTAATCGTATTTTTCGTTGTTTAGAGTTCGTTGTAAAAAGATTAGTTGTTTAGGCGTTTTCGGTGTTGGGTAGTATTTGTTTGGGTATTCGTTGTTTGGGTAGTCGTTTGTTTGGGTAGTAGTTGTTTGGGGAGTCGTTGTTTAGGTCGTCGTTGTTTGGGTAGTCGTTGTTTGGGTAGTAGTTATTTGGGGAGTCGTTGTTTAGGTAGTCATTGTTAAGGCAGTAGTGGTTCAGTGGAATATTCGTACTTTTGTGGTTCCTGTATTTGTTAAATAGGTGGTCGTTGTTTAGGAATAATTTAGTTTATGCTTTTTTTTCGTTGTTTAGACTTCGTTGTAAAAATAAACGATTTTTTAGGTATTTTCGGTGTTGGGCAGTCGTTGTTTAGGTAGTCGTTGTTTAGGTAGTAGTGGTTCAGTGGCATATTCAATTTTCATTACTCCTGGTCCTGTTGTCCTTGTCCCATTCATCAGAAGTGATATATCCTATCTCACATACAGTAAAAAGAACAGAGGAATGCTAGTACTACTACCCCTTCCCCTCCTGCTGGAGGCTAGCTAGGCAGCACTTACTCAAAATTCCACCTGAACTACCAAGCCCCCAACCATATGAAAGCCTACAGCCCGGGACGGAGGGGCAAGATGAATGGGACAAATACAACAGAATCAGGAGTGATGAAGATTATGGGTAAGTAATAGGACATTACCCCCAGGTCCCCTCAGTCCTCGTCTCCTTCATCACAAGTGAGAATACGCAAGCCAATCCAAATGGCATTCATATGGAACAGAGTAAAACACCAGATACCAGATTAATAATGGAGCACCACAAGTGATTTAATCAAGACATAAAAAATGAGAACCAAGCAAAATCAAGAGACAACAGAATGCAACACTCCCAACCCACAGTAGATATCATCGTATAACACACTCTGCAACCTGTAATGCTTCACAAAAGTACTAGGGGAAGCCCATGTAGCAGTCCTACACATCTTGGAAATGGTCACTCCCTTTGAACCCTGCCCAGGTAGCTGCAACTCCACTGGTAGATAGCCAGTGAACTCTAACTGGCGGAGGCTCCCCAGACAAAGAGTAAGCCAGGGAAATCAACTGCTTGAGCCACCAACTGATAGACAAAACAGAGGAATCAAATGAGACAGACAAGTCCGTCTTATGAAAAGACTTTGTCCTGTCGAAATAAACCAGCAGGGCCCATTAAGCATCCAGCAGAGATCACATAGGCCCTCATCCTGACCTTGGCGGGCGGCGGAGGCCGCCCGCCAAAGTCCCGCCGTCAGGTTACCGTTCCGCGGTCGAAAGACCGCGGCGGTAATTCTGACATTCCCGCTGGGCTGGCGGGCGGCCGCCTTCAGGCCGCCCGCCAGCCCAGCGGGAAAGAGGCTTCCACGATGAAGCCGGCTCGGAATCGAGCCGGCGGAGTGGAAGCTGTGCGACGGGTGCAGTTGCACCCGTCGCGTATTTCACTGTCTGCGCAGCAGACAGTGAAATACATTTAGGGGCCCTCTTACGGGGGCCCCTGCAGTGCCCATGCCAGTGGCATGGGCACTGCAGGGGCCACCAGGGGCCCCGCGACCCCCCCTACCGCCATCCGGTTCCCGGCGGGCGGACCGCCGGGAACTGGATGGCGGTAGGGGGGGTCGGAATCCCCTCGGCGGCGCAGCAAGCTGCGCCGCCTTGGAGGATTCCAAGGGGCAGCGGAAAACCGGCGGGAGACCGCCAGTTTTCCTGCACTGACCGCGGCCAAAGCGCCGCGGTCAGAATGCCCTGCGGGGCACCGCCGGTCTGTCGGCGGTGCTCCCGCCGACCCTGGCCCCGGCGGTCTAAGACCGCCGGGGTTAGAATCACCCCCATAGTATCTGAAAGAGGCTAAGACTAGACTACCAGTGTCATAAAAATCACATCCTAGGGCCTATGAAACTGGGAGGCCACCGTAAGGATAAAAGAGGGACTCAGCAGGAGAACCACGCCATCCTCTGAGAAAGACAAATATGGCTCCAAAGCCATCAAGGCTCCCATCTCCCCAAAGCACCGTGCAAAGGGTATCATCACAACAAATACCAAGTTGAAGGTGACAAACTTAATGTCCCCCAATTCCAACAGCTCAAAAGGAAAAGGCGCTTACGGCCTTCAGCACCTAAGGCAGGTTCCACAAGGGAAACAAGGATCTTTCCAGCAAATCCTCGGCATCAGCCAAACTCGCCCAAGGGGACCCAAAAACTTAGAAAGCTGCCCAATAGTCCTTCAATGTGGAGGCCACTTGACACTTCTCAAATCCTTCCCACAAAAACTGCAACATGGAAAAGTTGGAGATGCATACATCACTGCTGGAAACTACCCCAATGCCACTCATAAGAGAGCAAAGTGGAAGGCTTTCAGGAATTCTGGATATTTTGGGCTAAATGATGGGGCAACCCCTTAGGAAAGGATGGAACCATCCAATGACCCTGGCCCGCCAACAGTTTGAGCGTCGGAAGCCACGACTACCTGGTCCAAAAGGGCTTCACCACAATTGTCACCCTGACCTCCCCCGACAACTTGCCCAACAGAGGAGACATAAAAACACTGGAGGAAATGCATACAGCAGACGATAAGGCCAAAGTAAAGCCAAGGCATCCACCCACCAGGCCCCCACTGGAGGAACCCAAGAATAAAACCTGAGAACCTGTACATTGAACCGGGAAGCGAAGGGGTCTGGAAATGGCACACCAAACCTCTTGCACAACTGAAGAAACACGACTGTAGTCAACAACATTTCCTAAGATGGAGGAAACAACCTGCTGAGGAAGTCCACTTATTTTATTTGGGTCCTTCCATTCCCATTTCAGAACCTCAGATGAACAGGTACATATAGCTGCACCAAACTTTGAAACTGGCAGAGAAGTGACACAGCAGAAGTGCAAGGAGCCTCTTCCTAAAGGAAACCCCGATTCTCCTTAATGTGATGAACAAGTCAGGCAACATGCTACAAGCAATATATTTCCCCTTGTGCTCTTCCATTCCAGGCACTTCCTCCTCTGACCCCGAAAACCTAGAGGAGAGCAGAGGCAACACCTCCTTATGCTAAGTCACGCGCTCACCTGGTTCCAACTGTGAGGATGACACTGGAGCCAATGCTGGAACTCCCACCCTCTCAGGAAGAAGCAGGACCTAGGGACAGTGCACCTAGATCTGACCCGCTTCCAAAGTGAGGGAAGGGGCAAAATAATAAAAGAAAACTTGTTTTACAGGTTCTGATCAGCAACACCATTACTCTGCTTAACAGGGTGTGTCACTTCTGGGACCTTCTGGGTATGCAAAGGTATATGTTTATGGGACCAGCAGCACTGGTTTTGTGAAGATGCAATACACTGAGAACAACAAAAAGAGGCAATTACCATCAACATGTCAGTAAGCCTCTACACAATTTACAATGCACTCCTTCAATAACCAACACTTACAGGTTTCTTCATAATCACAGCATAAGAGCAGAATAATCAGATTGTTGGATGAGAATCTTCTGGAACTCTCGAGGAAGAACGTGAAATACTGACGGGAGCCTATGACACTACTAAGGTAAACTCATAACATAGAATGGAGTTACTGGCACTCCCTAGGTTATACTGGGTAAATGGATTGGAGTCCGGAACATTGCCAAGGCATACTAGAAACAAGGTTGCTCTCAGTACATAGGTTGGAGTTTAAACACACGTCTCAAGGTTTGCTAGAGACAAGGTTACACTCGGAACTATGTTACACTCAGAACAAGATTATACTCAGCACAAGGTTATACTCAAAGCAAGGTTACACTGGGAACAAGGTTACACTGGGAACAAGGGTATACATGGAACAAGGTATACTCAGCACAAGGTTGGAGTTACTAAACACTCTCAAGGTTGTACTTGAAACATTGTGTGGAGTTACTTGCACTCCCAAGGTTACACTAGGTACATAGGTTGGAGTTACTGACACTCCCAAGGTATGCTAGAAACAAGGTAATACTTGGTACGTAGGTTGAAATTATAAAGTTCATTCAAAATTCAGCACCTAGTCCATGAGCATCACGGTTCAAGTGCAAAGATTTGGAGCGAGGTTCTGGAGCAAGGACAAGCAAGAGAACTGAAGGCAAATTGTGGAAAAGGAGATGGAGCAAAGTCTAGAGTCTTGAAGAGATTGCCAGACACGCCTTCTACTACTATAAAGAATTAGTGTGTACTAACCAGAAGGGAAAGTACTTAGCCGTGTCTAGTACTTTAACTGGAATACGAAGACAACAGGAGCTCAAGAAGAGGCAGAATCCTAGCTCCATGAGGGAGACACTAGAAGTGTTGCAGGAATCAGGATCACAGAATTATCAGGAAGGCTTGGAAGACCGGAGTGCTGGGAGTTTCTTGGTGACTCAGGGTCTGAGTATATGGACAAAGCTTGTGCTTGACAGAAATTCAGGAAGATCTGGGTGACTCAAGAGGTCAGTGCAGGGATGTTTCTTACGCAGGAAGGGTATGGGTATGAGGCAAAGCACCAATGCAGGTTCAGAGGGGGGTATTCATCCCAGAAGCAAAGAACGTTCGAGAAGAGTACATGGCCCCATGGAACCGTGGAATCTTCCAGTGAACCTGGGGAAAATCACCTGTTACATACAATGGGAAAAATGTGTGTTACATACAATGGATATGAGGCCTAGCAGGAAGCAGGTGCAAATGATAATTGATAACAATAACAAGTAAAACAGAAGCCCAAGTCCATGGTGCTACAAGTCAAGGGTTCACAGTAGAAATGCAACTATTCTAAAAAACATGTGATATCTGCAGGTTCTAACTAGATTAAAGTTGCATAGATGAGATTGGGTGCATTGAGAGTGGTGTTACCACAGTCATTGAATACTGCCATTTCAGGCCTTTTATGATGATGTGGGCACCAACACACAACCTGCTGCTTCCATCCCCCTTCAAAACTGCCCATTACTAAATACCTTCCATTCTACACTGTCCCATGAGTCTCATTAACTTGTTATGGACAGCAAAAGCAAGGTACAGTCCATTTCTTGAACACATCTTACACATGCTTCATTTGCCTATCCAAAGGGGATCAGGCAGAACTACTTTTGTACCCCAGCACTAACTGCTGCAGCAGCAGCAATGCAGAATGGCAAGGGTTGACTGCTGGCCCTGCTGTCCTGTGCTAGTAACAAAGAGCCTCCTGCTTTTCCTGGGTTAGTAATGAACTATAAGCATTTAAAACGGTGCATATATTTCCCATTAGAGAGTTACAGGTCCAGTTCTATTCCGAAATGTTTGACCTTTAATAACACAAAATAATATAAGTAAAATGAAATCATAACCTAGGCAGGAAGGACAATGAGTCTCCAGTGAGTGACAAAATGCCTACAGAACCTGGTGTTCCCAGGCAGTGTCCCGTACGAGTACTAAGCAGGCCCATCCTGCTGAGCTCTGGATATCACATGAGCATGGGTGTATTAAGGACTGTATGACTGCAATCTTTGAAAACTGCAATTTCAGACTTCTTATACTGACACAGGCACTGACTCATAGCCTGCTGCTTTTACAAATGGTTGACACTCCCCTCTACTAAATGCTCTCCTTTTATACTTTTAACACAGTTCTCATACACTTGTTATGGACAACGAAAGCAAGGGCAACCCCTTCCTTGTACATTTTTTACACTTGCTTCTTTTGCACATCCATAGTGGTTTAGCTAGTATTGTTTTAGAATAGTCCCTGCCAAAAGCCATGAGGAAAACCTCAGCTGCCTATGGTCAAAGGACATCTGCAGCCAGCGTTGGCTACAGGGCCTGGCCAGCGGCCACACCCTACAGACAACACCAGTTGTGCACAGGTGAAGACGGTATGCCATGGTGAAAGGTCTCCAACAGTAGGTTGGCTGCAGGCTCTGGCTGACCCTTCAGACAATCTCAGCTATGCACAGTTGAAGGCCATGCTCAGCCTGTTTTTGCAACCTATAGTAGGATTACTGCAGGAGATAACCATATGTCATGTTCCCACCATAAATGCCTCACAGAAGAAATCACCTAGTATTTCATAACTTAAAATGTCCAAAATGACATAATTTCGACATCACTTATATCATGTGAGTAACTAGTTTATTAGATGAGAGGGGTGGGAGCCCCACTCAAATAATAAACACAGCCCTTGTCAGAATGGACCCCAAAAGTCACTAAGTAAACCAGTGCTTCACCCTCAGTAGTTTGGCACGAAGGCAGTTAGGCTTAATTTAGAAGTAATGCGTAAAGTGTTTAAGCAGCGTGCAAACAGTAATAAATTGAATCATAACCAAGGAAAAATCCCGTACCATCTTAGAAAAATAAAATATAATAAATAACATGACACCAAAATAGCATAAATCCAATCAGTCGAACCAGGAATGTGGTATTTTAAAGTTACAGTTGAAAATAACCCAAACAAGCACAAAAGCCACTCAAAGTTATCTGCTTGCCTTGAAGAGTTACATCCTCAAGTACAGAACAAAGGGTGCTGCTGGAGAGGACTGCAAGGAGGAGACTTTTGAAGCAAGGAGCAGGTTGTGTTGAGGACAGTCACTGTTGTAGCATGATGAGCCAGTTGTCACTGGAAGTTCATGTTGATGCTAGCTGCCACCATCAGCCCATAGAACAGGTCACACTAGAGCTTCCTGGTGACAGTCATTGTGAGCGGCCACTGTTAGCACATGGTGCTGGTCCCACTGGAGCTTCGCATTGCCGGTCGACATCGTTAGTCAATTCTCAGTGCAAAGTCACGTTGTTGTCACGAGGAGCCCAAAACCTCTGTATCTTCACATTTTCTTCAGGAGGAGTTCACACTGATTCCAGCCAAGGTTTGAGGGCCTGGGGGCACCCCTCAGTGATCATGGCTAAAATATGCCAGTAGTAAGGCTCTGGCAGCTCCAGGGAGGTTTAGTTGGTCCTGGTCACTGGATCATTTGCAGGGTGGCCTACGGAAGCTTAACGTGTCCCTGTAGCTCACACATGTCACACACAGACCCTTTTGCCCCTCTGGGTAGCTTGAGGTCATTGCACACATGTTAAAACTTCCTTCTTCAGTCAGCAGGGCAATCCTCCTTTTTCAGCTGGCACAACAGTCTTTCTTCTGAATTTTCCACAGGTCCAGGAGTTTTCTGCTGAGAAGTTCCAAGGGTCCCATTTTTATACTGGGTACTAGTCTTTGAGTAGGGGAATTCCCTGATGTGCCCTTAAGACTGGTTCTTGTCTGTTCTTCCCCTTCGCCTGGCTCCAGCAAGTCTTGGGTGACAAAGTCAAGGGCAGGTCTGGTGTCAGATTTATTTCTGTGTACTGCAGGCAAGGCTCCTTAAAGTGTAATGAGGGCACAACACAGCTCGTCCCCAGGCATCCTGTCAGGAAGACCCACTCCCCTCACAACTAGGACTTCTTTGTTCTTATGTCTGGAAGCAATGCACAACCCACAACAGCAGAGCCATTCACAATCATGTGACATAAGATATTGTCAGAAAGGCACCGCTGATTTGAGTAGACAAAAGCCAACCTTCTAAAAATGGCATTTTCAAAATTGTAACTTAAAATTTAACTTTATCATTAACGAGGATTTTAAATTGTATTTTGTTTGAGTGTGAACATTACTTCTGTGAGGAACAGGATTATTGGTTGGGGGATGTGAACCCTTCTCAAGCAGCAGCCAAAATCCTTGTCAGGGTGGACCACAAAAAGTCACTAAATTAACTTGTGCTTAACCATCTGGTAGCTGGTAGTTTGACACAAAATCAGTCATGCTTAACTTAGAGGCAATGTTTAAAGTATTTATGCAGCACTTAAACAGTAGTAATGTAAAAACACAACATAAGAAAAATCCCACACCAGTTTAGAAAAATAGAGAACATTTTAATAAATTATCTGACATTGAAATGACAAAAATCCAATGAGGAAATCCAAAACTATACATTTTTAAATTTTGAAGTAAAAAATTGTGCCTAAAAGTGCCATCAGTGGACAGCTAGTGGCAAGAGACTGGGCAAATTTGAAAGTTTTAACTGTCTGCGATGGAGCAAAGTTCAGATACATATAGTGGATCGGGTCAAGTCTCAGCTTCCCTTTGAACTTAGAAGAATTCTTTGAAAAAAAATGTCTGAGAAGGTAAATTTAAGTGGGGCATGGCAGCTGGCATGTCCGATGAGGAGGCATCATCGTTAGGGAGCCACTGGACGAAGATTTCTACGTTTAGACTCAGGGCCAAATTTAAATGTTTGTGGCATGTATACGCCATCACAACATATATTTCTACCAATGTGAAGATTCTCCTACCTGGTTTAAAGATGTGGGAGCTATGGGAGTGACTACGTCATCACCACCATAGGCAAACCACTCCAATTGCCTGACTGAGGGAGGTCCGTCAGAGAAATGGCTACATATCTGCCTGCCCAATCAGGATGGCCTGATATTAAGCCATTTTTTAATTGTCCGTCACTGCCAGGGAAACACTTTTGGTCATGGACAGTAAAAATCAAATAACGCTCTCCCTGCCATGCAAAATGACTCCCATGGCGAGGGGAGCATTACTTTTTTATTTTCAAAAGGATCTCATTTTGGTATTTTCTTTTTAAAAATAAAAAAAGATTACTGTTTGGTGCAGTCTTGCACCAAACAGAGGATTGCATTGACATGAACCACCGTGACAGTGGTTCCTGACAATGCTTAATAAGTGACTGACAGCTTAGGGGTCATTTATAAATTGGGCAGTCGGGACCTCGACCAGGACGACAAAGGAATTTACTCCATTGTCCTAGTGAAACTATAGCTGACACCCGAGATATAAAGATTCTCCAACTCTCTTAAATGGAAGTCAAAAATCTCCAGTGGTAAGAATAAGCTGCTGGCTGTGGCCAAGGAGAAGTCAATGTGTCCAAATACCCTTTCTGTGAGGAGCCGATGAACAGAGAAGAATATAGAGGGAGCTGCCATTATGTCAGGCCATCAAGTGATGTACCTTGAGCAGATCAGTGAGCAGGTAGGTGCCCGTTGTAGGAGGCTGGCCTGGCTTATAGTGGGTACCTTGTGGTACTTATACCTTGTGCCAGGTCCAGTTATCCCTTATTAGTAGATTAGTAGTGCTCTAGCAGCTTAGGCTGATAGAGCTAGCTATAGCAGAGCAGCTTAGGCTGAACTAGGATACATGCAAAGCTCCTACTATACCACTTATATCACTTAGCACTATATCTTAAGAAAACACAATACTCAGAGTTACTAAAAATAAAGGTACTTTATTTTAGTGACAATATGCCAAAAGTATCTCAGAGGATATACTCCCTTAGGAGGTAAGTAATATACACAAAATATACACACAAACCAAAATCAGGTAAGTAAACAGTTAGAAAAGTAGTGCAAACACTGTAGAACACAATAGAATGCAACAGGAGGCAATAGGCCTAGGGGCAACACAAACCATATACTCCAAAAGTGAAATGCGAACCACGAATGGACCCCAGGCCTAGTGTAGTGTGTAGAGGGTCGCGAGGAGTGTAAGAAAACACTAAGGGTGTCCAAGATACTCCACCCCAAGACCCTGAAAAGTAGGAGTGAAGTTACCCTACTACCCCAGAAAGACAGTAAAGTCTACATAGGGGATTCTGCAAAGACAACAACTGACTGCAAAGCCCTGAAGACGGATTCCTGGACCTGAGGACCTGCAAAGGAAGGGGACCTAGTCCAAGAGTCACGCAAGTGTCCAGGGGGGGCAGGAGCCCACTAAACCCCGGAAGAAGGTGCAAAAGGGCTGCCTCCGGGTGGAAGAAGCAGAAGATTCTGCAACAACGGAAGGTACCAGGAGCTTCTCCTTTGGTCAGTAGATGTCCCACACCGTGCTGGAGGATGCAGAGTTGTTTAGATGCAGAAAGACCACAAACAAGCCTTGCTAGTTGCAACAGTTGTGGTTGAGGATTTTGGGTGCTGCCAGGGCCCAGGAAGGACCAGGAGATCGCCCCTTGGAAGAGGAGACAGAGGGGGTACTCATCAATTCAAAGAGCACACGCAGAAGCAGGCAGCACCCGCAGAAGCACCTGAACAGGCATTCAGAAGATCTGAGAACAGCGGTCGACTCAGCACAACAAAAGAGGGTCCCACGAAGTCGGAGTCCAACTCAGCGAGTTGGGCAATGCAGGAAGGAGTGCCGGGGACCTGGGCTAGGCTGTGCACAAAGGACGTCTTGCAAAAGTGCACAGAAGCCAGAGCAGCTGCAGTTCACGCAGTACACAGGATTACTGTCTGGCGTAGGGAGGCAAGGACTTACCTCCACCAAATTTGGACAGCAGGGCCACTGGACAGTCAGGGACACTTGGATCCAGCTCCTGTGTTCCAGGGATCACGCTCGTCAAGATGAGAGAGGACCCAGAGGACCGGTGATGCAGAAGTTTGGTGCCTGCATTTGCAGGGGGAAGATTCCGTCGACCCACCGGAGATTTTTTCTTGGCTTCCAGTGCAGGGTGAAGGCAGACAGCCCTCAGAGCATGCACCACCAGGAAACAGTCAAGAAAGCCGGCAGGATGAGGCACTACAATGTTGCTGGTAGTCTTCTTGCTACTTTGTTGCAGTTTTGCAGGCATCATGGAGCAGTCAGAGGTCGATCCTTGGCTGAAGTCAAAGAGGGAAGTGCAGAGGAACTCTGGTGAGCTCTTGCATTCGTTATCTGATGATAAACAGACAGGAGAGACCCTAAATAGCCCTCAGAGGAGGATTGGCTACAGAGAGAGGTAAGCGCCTATCAGGAGGGGTCTCTGACGTCACCTGCTGGCACTAGCCACTCAGAGGTGTCCATTGTGCCCTCACACCTCTGCATCCAAGATGGTAGAGGTCTGGGACACACTGGAGGAGCTCTGGGCACCTCCCCTTGGGAGGTGCTGGCCAGGGGAGTGGTCACTCCCCTTTCCTTTGTCCAGTTTCTCACCAGAGCTGGGCTGGGGGGATCCCTGAACCGGTGTAGACTGGCTTATGCAAGGATGGCACCATCTGTGCCCTTCAAAGCATTTCCAGAGGCCAGGAGAGACTACTCCTCTCAAGCCCTTAACACCTATTTCCAAAGGGAGAGGGTGTCACACCCTCTCTCAGAGGAAATCCTTTGTTTTGCCTTCCAGGGATTGGGCTGCCCAGGCCCGGGGGGGGGGGCAGAACCCTGTCTGAGGGTTGGCAGCAGCGGTAGCTGCAGAGAAAACCCCCGAAAGTTAGTTTGCCAGTACCCGGGCTTTATGCTGGAGCCCCGAGGATGCATGGAATTGTCCCCCCAATACCAGCATGGTATTGGGGTGACAATTCCATGATCCTAGGCATGTTACATGGTCATGTTACGAGTTACCATTGTGAAGCTACATATAGGTATTGACCTATATGTAGTGCACGCGTGTAATGGAGTGCCCGCACTCACAAAGTCCGGGGAAATTGCCCTGAACAATGTGGGGGCACCTTGGCTAGTGCCAGGCTGCCCTCACACTAAGTAACTTTGCACCTAACCTTCACTAAGTGAAGGTTAGACATATAGGTGACTTATAAGTTACTTAAGTGTAGTGTAAAATGGCTGTGAAATAACGTGGACGTTATTTTACTTAGGCTGCAGTGGCAGTCCTGTGTAAGAATTGTCTGAGCTCCCTATGGGTGGCAAAAGAAATGCTGCAGCCCATAGGGATCTCTTGGAACCCTGGTACCCTGGGTACCTATGTACCATATACTAGGGAATTATAAGGGTGTTCCAGTGTGCCAATCAGAATTGGTAAAATTAGTCACTAGCCTGCAGTGACAATTTTAAAAGCAGAGAGAGCATAAACACTGAGGTTCTGGTTAGCAGAGCCTAAGTGACACAGTTAGGCACCACACAGGGAACACATACAGGGCACACTTTATGAGCACTGGGGTCCTGGCTAGCAGGATCCCAGTGGTAACATGCCAGGCAAGATGGTACTTTCCTACACAACCCCCCCAAACGAGGGACAATAAGGCTAACCTTGCCCAGATAAGTCTTCATTGTCTAAGTGGAAATATCTGGAGAGTCCATCTGCAATGGAGTGGGTACTCCCAGGGCTATGTTCCACTGTATAGTCCATTCCCTGAAAGGAGATGGACCACCGCAACCATTTAGGGTTTTCACCTTTCATTTGTTTTGGCCAAAGTAGAGGTTTGTGGTCTGTCTGAACAATAATGTGAGTACCAAACAGGTATGGTCTCAACTTTTTCAGTGCCCAGACCACAGCAAAGGCCTCCCTCTCTGTGGCAGACCAACGCTTTTCTCTAGGGGTCAGCCTCCTGCTGATAAATGCAACAGGTTGATCCTGGCCCTCAGTATTAAGCTGTGATAGCACTGCCTCAACCCCCAATTCAGAAGCATCAGTCTGGACTATGAACTTTTTGGAGTAGCAAGGGCTTTTTAGGACAGGTGCAGAGCACATGGCGTGTTTGAGCTCATCAAAAGCTTTTTGACAGCTAGCTGTCCACAATACCTTTTTAGGCATCTTTTTCACTAGTGAGGCCATTAAAAAGGAGCTGCAATGGAGCCATAATTCTTAATAAACCTCCTATAGTACCCTGTGAGGCCTAAAAAGGGTCTCACCTGGGTTTGAGTTGTAGGGGGAGCCCATTCCATAATAGTCTGGATCTTCCCCTGCAGTGGTGCAATCTGTTCCCCACCTACCAGGTGGCCTAGATAAACCACTTTCCCCTGCCCTATCTGGCACTTTGAGGCCTTGATAGTGAGGCCTGGTTTTTGCAGGGCCTCTAAGTCGTTCTACAGGTGGACCAGGTGATCATCCCAGGTGGAGCTAAAGACAGCTATATCATCCAGATATGCTGCACTAAAAGCTTCCAACCCTTGCAGGACTGTGTTCACCAACCTTTGAAAAGTGGCAGGTGCATTCTTCAGACCAAAGGGCATCACAGTGAATTGATAGTGCCCTCCATTGGTTGAGAATGCAGTTTTAGGTTTTGCATCTTCTGGTAACTTAGGCCCTCATTCTGACCTTGGCGGGCGGCAGAGGCCGCCCGCCAAAGTCCCGCCGTCAGGTTACCGTTCCGCGGTCGAAAGACCGCGGCGGTAATTCTGACTTTCCCGCTGGGCTGGCGGGCGGTCGCCTTCAGACCGCCCGCCAGCCCAGCGGGAAAGAGGCTTCCACGATGAAGCCGGCTCGGAATCGAGCCGGCGGAGTGGAAGCTGTGCGACGGGTGCAGTTGCACCCGTCGCGTATTTCACTGTCTGCGCAGCAGACAGTGAAATACATGTAGGGGCCCTCTTACGGGGGCCCCTGCAATGCCCATGCCAGTGGCATGGGCACTGCAGGGGCCCCCAGGGGCCCCGCGACCCCCCCTACAGCCATCCGGATCCCGGCGGTCGGACCGCCGGGATCTGGATGGCGGTAGGGGGGGTCGGAATCCCCGCGGCGGTGCAGCAAGCTGCGCCGCCGTGGAGGATTCAATGGGGCGGCGGTACACTGGCGGGAGCCCGCCAGTGGTGCCGGTCCGACCGCGGCTTTACCGCCGCGGTCGGAATCCCCATTGGAGCACCGCCGGCCTGTCGGCGGTGCTCCCGCGGTCCTCCGCCCTGGCGGTCTTTGACCGCCAGGGTCAGAATGAGGGCCTTAATCTGCCAATACCCTGCAGTTAAGTCAAAAGTGCTCAGATACTTGGCAGAAGCCAGTGTATCAATCAGCTCATCTGCCCTGGGTATAGGGTGAGCATCTGTCTTAGTTACTTGGTTGACCCCTCTATAGCCAACACAAAACCTCATCTCTCTTTTTCCATCCTTGCTGTGATGTTTTGGAACCAGCACCACTGGGCTAGCCCATGGGCTTTCTGAAGGCTCAATCACTCCTAAGTCTAACATTTTCTGCACCTCTTGTTTAATGCAGTCTCTGACATGGTCAGGCTGCCTATAAATCTTACTTTTGACAGGTAAACTGTCTCCAGTGTTGATTGTATGCTCACACCAAGTAGTGGTACCTGGTATCAATCAATGAATCAATCAATGAAGGATTTATAGAGCTCACTAATCACCCGTTAGGGTCTCAAGGCGCTGGGGGGGGGAGCTACTGGTCATAGAGCCATGTCTTGAGGCGTTTTCTGAATGTCAAGACGTCTTAGGTCTGGCGAAGGTGGAGCGGTAGGGAGTTCCAGGTCTTGGCGGCTAGGTGAGAGAAGGATCTTCCTCCGGCCGTGGTGCGGCGGATGCGGGGGATGGAGGTGAGGCTGGCGGAGCAAAGATTGCGGTGTGGAAGGTGAGTCTGTCGTTCAGGTAGGCTGGGCTTGTGTCGTGGAGGTCCTTGTGTGCGTGGATGAGGAGTTTGAAGGTGATCCTCTTTGATACTGGTAGCCAGTGAAGGTCTCTGAGGTAGGGGAAATGTGGTCACGGCATGGGATGTCCAGAATGAGGTGGACGGATGCGTTCTGGATTCTTTGCAGCTTTGTTAGGAGTTTGGTTGTTGTTCCTGCATGTAGGGCATTTCCGTAGTCCAATCAGCTGGTGACCAGGGCGTGGGTGACAGTTTTCCTGGTTTCTACGGGAATCTACTTGAAGATTTTGCGGAGCATGCAGAGAGTGTTGTAGCAGGAAGAGGAGATGGCATTGACCTGCTTAGTCATGCTGAGTGTGGAGTCCAAGATGAAGCCTAGGTTGCATGCGTGGGTGGTGGGTCAGGGTGCTGTTCCTAGGGAGGTGGGCCACCAGGAGTCATTCCAAGTTGAGGGGTTGGTGCCAAAGATGAGGATTTCTGTCTTGTCTGTGTTTAACTTGAGGTGGCTTGATTCCTTCCAGCTGGTGATGGCGTGAAGTCCGTTGCGGAGGTTGTTCTTTGCAGTTGTAGGGTCTTTGGTGAGGGAGAAGATGAGATGAGTGTCGTCTGCGTAGGAAACTATGTTGATGTGGTGGGTTTGTGCGATGTTGGCGTGGGGAGCATGTAAACGTTGAAGAGCGTGGGGCTGAGCAAAGATCCTTGGGGAATGCCACAGATGATTCTGGAGGCTTCCGACAGGAACGGTGGGAGGCGGGCTCTCTGGGTTCTGCCTGAGAGAAATGACGAGATCCAGTCGAGTGCCATGTTGCGGATACCAGCGCTGTGGAGGCGTGTGCGGAGAGTATGATGACATACCGTGTCGAAAGCTGCTGAGAGGTCCAGGAGGATGAGTGCTGCTGTTTCTCCTTCGTCGAGCATGGTCCTAATGTCGTCTGTGGCAGCAATGAGTGCAGTCTCGGTGCTGTGGTTTCTGCGGAATCCGGATTGGGAGGTGTTGAGTACCTTGCTGTCTTCCAGGAACCGGGATAGTTGGCTGTTGTAGGAGGCTGGACTGGCTTGTAGTGAGTACCAAGGGGTACTTGCACTTTGCACCAGGCCCAGTTATCCCTTATTAGTGTATAGGGTGTCTAGCAGCTTAGGCTGATAGATAATGGTAGCTTAGCAGAGCAGCTTAGGCTGAACTAGGAGACGTGTGAAGCTACTACAGTACCACTTAGTGTCATATGCACAATATCATAAGAAAACACAATACACAGTTATACTAAAAATAAAGGTACTTTATTTTTATGACAATATGCCAAAGTATCTCAGAGTGTACCCTCAGTGAGAGGATAGGAAATATACACAAGATATATATACACAATAGCAAAAATATGCAGTATAGTCTTAGAAAATAGTGCAAACAATGTATAGTTACAATAGGATGCAATGGGGAAACATAGGGATAGGGGCAACACAAACCATATACTCCAAAAGTGGAATGCGAACCACGAATGGACCCCAAACCTATGTGACCTTGTAGAGGGTCACTGGGACTATTAGAAAATAGTGAGAGTTAGAAAAATAACCCTCCCCAAGACCCTGAAAAGTGAGTGCAAAGTGCACTAAAGTTCCCCTAAGGACAAAGAAGTCGTGTTAGAGGAATAATGCAGGAAAGACACAAACCAGCAATGCAACAACTGTGGATTTCCAATCTAGGGTACCTGTGGAACAAGGGGACCAAGTCCAAAAGTCATAAGCAAGTCGGAGATGGGCAGATGCCCAGGAAATGCCAGCTGCGGGTGCAAAGAAGCTTCTACTGGACAGAAGAAGCTGAGGTTTCTGCAGGAACGAAAAGGGCTAGAGACTTCCCCTTTGGTGGACGGATCCCTCTTGCCGTGGAGAGTTGTGCAGAAGTATTTTCCCGCCGAAAAAACGCCAACAAGCCTTGCTAGCTGCAAATCATGCGGTTAGTGTTTTTGGATGCTGCTGAGGTCCAGGAGGGACCAGGAGGTCGCAAATTGGACCAGCAGAGAGAGGGGACGTCAAGCAAGACAAGGAGCCCTCTCTAAAGCCAGTAGCACCTGGAGAAGTGCCAGAAACAGGCACTACGAGGATGCGTGAAATGGTGCTCGCCGAAGTTGCACAAAGGAGTCCCACATCGCCGGAGACCAACTTAGAAAGTCGTGCAATGCAGGTTAGAGTGCCGTGGACCCAGGCTTGGCTGTGCACAAAGGATTTCCGCCGGAAGTGCACAGGGGCTGGAGTAGCTGCAAAGTCGCGGTTCCAAGCAATGCAGCCCAGCGAGGTGAGGCAAGGACTTACCTCCACCAAACTTGGACTGAAGAGTCACTGGACTGTGGGGGTCACTTGGACAGAGTTGCTGGATTCGAGGGACCTCGCTCGTTGTGCTGAGAGGAGACCCAAGGGACCGGTAATGCAACTTTTTGGTGCCTGCGGTTGCAGGGGGAAGATTCCGTCGACCCACGGGAGATTTCTTTGGAGATTCTGGTGCAGAGAGGAGGCAGACTACCCCCACAGCATGCACAAGCAGGAAAACAGTCGAGAAGGCGGCAGGATCAGCGTTACAGAGTTGCAGTAGTCGTCTTTGCTACTATGTTGCAGTTTTGCAGGCTTCCAGCGCGGTCAGCAGTCGATTCCTTATCAGAAGGTGAAGAGAGAGATGCAGAGGAACTCGGCTGAGCTCATGCATTCGTTATCTAAAGTTTCCCCAGAGACAGAGACCCTAAATAGCCAGAAAAGAGGGTTTCGCTACCTAGGAGAGAGGATAGGCTAGCAACACCTGAAGGAGCCTATCACAAGGAGTCTCTGACGTCACCTGGTGGCACTGGCCACTCAGAGCAGTCCAGTGTGCCAGCAGCACCTCTGTTTCCAAGATGGCAGAGGTCTGGAGCACACTGGAGGAGCTCTGGACACCTCCTAGGGGAGGTGCAGGTCAGGGGAGTGGTCACTCCCCTTTCCTTTGTCCAGTTTCGCGCCAGAGCAGGGCTAAGGGGTCCCCTGAACCGGTGTAGACTGGCTTATGCAGAATTGGGCACATCTGTGCCCAAGAAAGCATTTCCAGAGGCTGGGGGAGGCTTCTCCTCCCCTGCCTTCACACCATTTTCCAAAGGGAGAGGGTGTCACACCCTCTCTCAGAGGAAGTTCTTTGTTCTGCCATCCTGGGCCAGGCCTGGCTGGACCCCAGGAGGGCAGATGCCTGTCTGAGGGGTTGGCAGCAGCAGCAGCTGCAGTGAAACCCCAGGAAGGGCAGTTTGGCAGCACCAGGGTCTGTGCTACAGACCACTGGGATCATGGGATTGTGCCAACTATGCCAGGATGGCATAGAGGGGGCAATTCCATGATCATAGACATGTTACATGGCCATATTCGGAGTTACCATTGTGAAGCTACATATAGGTAGTGACCTATATGTAGTGCACGCGTGTAATGGTGTCCCCGCACTCACAAAGTTCAGGGAATTGGCTCTGAACAATGTGGGGGCACCTTGGCTAGTGCCAGGGTGCTCTCACACTAAGTAACTTTGCACCTAACCTTTACCAGGTAAAGGTTAGACATATAGGTGACTTATAAGTTACTTAAGTGCAGTGTAAAATGGCTGTGAAATAACGTGGACGTTATTTCACTCAGGCTGCAGTGGCAGGCCTGTGTAAGAATTGTCAGAGCTCCCTATGGGTGGCAAAAGAAATGCTGCAGCCCATAGGGATCTCCTGGAACCCCAATACCCTGGGTACCTCAGTACCATATACTAGGGAATTATAAGGGTGTTCCAGTAAGCCAATGTAAATTGGTAAAATTGGTCACTAGCCTGTCAGTGACAATTTGAAATAAATGAGAGAGCATAACCACTGAGGTTCTGGTTAGCAGAGCCTCAGTGAGACAGTTAGGCACCACACAGGGAACACATACATATAGGCCACAAACTTATGAGCACTGGGGTCCTGACTAGCAGGGTCCCAGTGACACATAACAAACATACTGAAAACATGGGGTTTTCACTATGAGCACTGGGCCCTGGCTAGCAGGATCCCAGTGAGACAGTGAAAACACCCTGACATACACTCACAAACAGGCCAAAAGTGGGGGTAACAAGGCTAGAAAGAGGCTACTTTCTCACAGCTGTTTACGATTTTTTCGATGACCTTGGCTGGGAAGGGGAGGAGGGAGATCGGCCGGTAGTTCTTGGGGTCGTCTGGGTCTGCCTTTGGTTTCTTCATAGGGTGTTGACTTCTGCGTGTTTCCATCTTTCTGGGAAGGTGGCTGACTCGAAGGAGCTGTTGATGGTTTTGCAGAGGTGGGGGGCGATGATGATGTTTGCCTTATTGAAGATATGGTGTGGGCAGGGGTCCGATGGTGATCCGAAGTGGATGGAGGCCATGGTGGTGGCGGTGTCCTCTATGTTGACGGGGTCCAGGTGTGGAGGAGGTGGGTGTTGCTTGGAGCGTTGGGTTCTTGGGTGTTTGTAGTCAGCTGGTGGGTCTGGGGTTTGAAGCTATTGTGGATTTCTTCTATCTTTCAACGGAAGTGGGTTGCCAGTGAGTTGCAGAACTCCTGTGACGGCAGGGGTTCGTTGGAGCAGGTCCTGAGGGTGGAGAGCTCATTGACGATGCCGAAGAGATCTTTACTGTTGTGAGCGTTGGCGTCAATGCGGTTTTTGAAGTGGGTCCTTTTGGTGATGCGGATCAGTTGGTGATGTTTGTGTAGGGCATCCTTGAAAGTGATGTGGTTGGAGTTGGAAGGGTCAAGGTGCCAGGTTTTTTCCATTCTGTGACATAGCCGTTTGGATTCCTGTATTCTGGGGTGAACCAGCTGGCCTTGATTCTGTGGGAGGTGTTTGGGGTTTTTTTGAGCGGTGCAAGGGTGTTGGCGCAATCTTCTATCCAGCGATGCAGGTTAGCGGTGGTTGTGTTGGGGTCCGGGGTCCCAGGGGGTGGGGCCCGGGCGAGAGTGGAGGTCAGTTGATCCGTTGATATTTTGCTCCAGTTGCGTCGGGGGGGTTGTGTGCGGTCGTGGTGAGTGACTGGTTTCTGGGAGAAGTGGATGCAGCTGTGGTCTGTCCAGCTGAGTTCAGTGGTGTAGCTAAAAGAGACGTGGTTGCTGGCTGAGAAGATGGGGTTGAGTGTGTGGCTTGCGGAGTGGGTGGGTGTAGTGACGAGTTGCTTGAGGCCGAAGTTGGCGAGGTTGTCGATTAGGTTGGTGGTGTTGATATCGTTGTTATTTTCTAGGTTGATGTTTAGGTCACCGAGGAGGATGTAGTCTGTTGAGGCGAGGGCTTGGGAGCTGATGGCATCGGCGATGTCGTCGCAGAACTGCAGTCTGGGTCCAGGGGGTCTGTAGACCAGTGTTCCTCTGAGTGTGTTGTTGGCGTTGATGTGGATCTTGAAGTGGAGGTGCTCGGCGGCGTTGATGGTGTCGTGGGGGTTGGTGGAGACTCTTATGTTGTTTTTGTGGACTATGGCGATTCCTCCTCCTGGTCTATTGATTCGGTCTCTTCTGGTGATCTTGCAGTTTTCTGGTATGGGTATGGCTACGTCTGGTTCCGAGGTCAAATTCATCCAGGTTTCGGTGAGGAATGCGACGTCGGGCGAGTATGTGGTCAGGAGGTCCCAGAGTTCAATTGCATGTTTGTGGACGGAGCGGGTGTTAAGTAGGATGCATCTTAGGCGGTTGTCTGTTTTGATTTGGAGTTTGGAGGTTAGGTTGCAGGTGAAATTGCAGGCTTTGCAGGAGAAGGGTCCTATGGTGCGTGTCGGTGTGGCCTGGAAGCAGATGGAGGAGCGTCCTGGATTAAGGGCGTGGAGTTCGTTGGCAGTGTAAAGGTGTTCGGTGGCGTGGGAGGCGTGTTGGCCAGGGGTCTGGCGCTGGGCGTGATCTTGGCGCAGATGGGCGCAGACGGGCTTGCCTTTGGCGTGCCGTCGGCGCGCCCGCTGCGCTACCGCGCTGCGGCCGGCATAAGAGGGGAGGTGGGAGGGAGTGGCAGCTGGGAGGAGGGAGAGAAACTTCCAATGGGAGTGCGGGGCAGGGGCAGCAGGAGTAAGGAGCAGGAAGAGCTCCGAGGAGGAGGGAGGGGGGGTGGGGCCTTCCAGGAGAGGAGAAGCCAAGAAGCCCAAACAAGCCCAAACAAGCCCAGACAAGCCCAAACAAGCCCCAAAAAATGGCAGCACTTACCGGAGCAGTGGTGAGGAGGAAACGACCTGCGTGTAAGGATGCAGGGTCAGAGGTATCAGTGAGAAGAGTTCAGAAAACTGACTTAAAAGATTTACACAGTTATATTTCTGCTCAGCAGTAAGACAATCTGCCAGTACTTCTCCCTCCACTAAGCCATCAGCTTCAGTGGTGGAGAAGAGATCAGTGAGATGGTCACTCTCTTCTTCCTGTCCCTCATCAGTTGCCATGAGCAGGGTGAGATCAGCCCTGTCATGGTAAGGTTTCAGGCGGTTGATATGGAGCACCCTAAGCGGACTCCTGGCATTGCCCAGGTCTACCAAGTAGGTAACCTCACCTTTTTCCTTTACAATTAGATGGGGTCCACTCCATTTGTCCTGGCGTGCTCTTGGGGTAACAGGCTCCAATACCCACACCTTTTGTCCTGGGTGGTACTGGGTCAGGACACCCTTCTGGTCATGCCATTGCTTTTGCAGCTCCTGGCTGGCCTGAAGGTTTTTACTGGCCTTTTTCATGTACTCAGCCATTCTTGATCTTAGGCCAAGTACATAGTCCACTATGTCCTGTTTAGGAGCTTTTAAAGGTTGTTCCCAATCCTCCTTAACAAGTGCAAGGGGACCTCTCACAGGGTGCCCAAAGAGGAGTTCAAAGGGGCTAAAGCCCACTCCTTTTGGGGGTGCCTCCCTGTAAGCAAAAAGGAGGCAAGGTAACAGGACATCCCATCTCCTTCTGAGTTTTTCAGGAAGTCCCATTATCATACCTTTGAGAGTTTTGTTAAACCTCTCAACCAGACCATTTGTTTGTGGATGATAAGGAATAGTGAACTTGTATATTACACCACACTCCTTCCACATTGCTTTGAGGTATGCAGACATAAAGTTACTACCTCTGTCTGACACAACTTCCTTAGGGAAACCCTTAGGGAAAAGATTCCCAGGAGGGCCTTTACCACTGCAGGACCTGTAGTGGTCCTTAAGCGGATAGCTTCAGGATACCTAGTGGCATGGTCCACTACCACAAGGATAAACCTATTGCCTGAAGCTGTTGGAGGGTCAAGGGGGCCAACTATATCAACCCCTACCCTTTCAAAGGGCACCCCAAATACAGGAAGTGTAATTAGGGGGGCCTTTGGAGTGCCGCCAGTTTTGCCACTGGCTTGGCAGGTCACACAAGAGCGATAAAACTCTTTGGTGTCCTCTGAAATGTGAGGCCAGTGAAACAGGGGAACAAGCCTGTCCCAAGTTTTACTTTGGCCCAGATGCCCAGACAAGGGAATGTCATGTGCCAAGGTAAGAAGAAACTCTCTCTATTGCAAAGGGATGACCAATCTCCTGGAAGCTCCAGGTTTAGGGTCCCTTGACTCAGTATACAGGAGGTTGTCTTCCCAATACACCTTATGGCTATCACTGACATCCCCATTCTGCTGTTTGACAGCTTGCTGTCTCAAACCCTCTAGTATGGGACAGGTCTGCGGTGCCACACTCAGCTCTTCCCTAACAGTCCCCCCTGCACCCAAAAGCTCAGCAGTGTCTGCTGCCAGCTCATCTGGTGTAGGTTCTGCACAGGGAGAGGATTCATCTTCCTCAAAAGGGGAATCTTCTGGTGAGGGAGGGATAGTGGGCAAGGATTTACCCTTCCTACCCCTAGCTTTTGGGAGCACTTGGTCCATTGTTCCAGGATCCAAGTTTCCCTGTCCTTTTTGCTTTTTGGCCTGAGCCCTAGTTAAAGCAAACCATGCCAAATGTGCCCAGGAAGGCCCAGCATTGCTACATGAGGCTCCAACTCCACTTCAGCCCAAGCTGATGTCTCCAAATAATTGGCTAGTAAGCAATCTACAGGTAATTCAGTGGCTACCCCAACTTTCTTTGGACTAGTAACCGCACCCCCCAGTTGAGATTCACAACAGCCATGGGGTGGCTAAGTGTGTTATTGTGAGCATCAGTCACTTGGTACTGCCTACCAAGTAGGTGTTGATCAGGGTGAACCAGTTTCTCTATAACCATAGTTACACTGGCTCCTGTGTCCCTGTACACCTCAACCTCAACACCATTAATTAGGGGTAGTTGCTTGTACTTACCCATATTAAGGGGACAAGCAACCATGGTGGCAAAGTCAATGCCACCATCAGAGACTAAAACAGCCTCTGTGGTCTCCCTAACAAGACCAACCCCAACTACACTGCCACTAATGAACCCAGCTACACCCTTGGATTGGCAATTTGTAGTAGACTTCCCACAACCACTGCTATTACTAGGGGCACTAGAGGTTGCAGTTGGGGTTGTGGTGGTGGGAGGTTTGGTGCTTTTCTTTGAAGAAGTGGCATCACTTGCCCAATGGCCTTTTACTTTACATAAATAACATCAAGGCTTTTTCTGATTGTGAGAAGAGGATTTGGACCCACCACCCCCAGAGGAATTTTGTGGGCCTGATAAAGACTCAGAATGTTTTTTATCTTTGTCCCCACCCTTGTCAGAAGACTTACTATCCTTCTTTTTGCCATCCTTGTCACCCTCTGTATGAACCTTTCTGTTCACTCTTGTTCTAACCCTTTTGTCTGCCTTCTTTCCCAATTCTTGGGGAGAGGTCAGATCTGAGTCTACCAAGTACTGGTGCAACAAATCAGACACACAAATGTTCAAAATATGCTCTCTCAGTATTAGATTATACAGGCTTTCATAGTCAGTCACCTTACTGCCATGTAACCAACCCTCCAAGGCCTTCACTGAACAGTCTACAAAGTCCGTCCAGTCTTGAGAGGACTCTTTTCTGGTGTCTCTGAACTTAATCCTGTATTGTTCAGTGGTTAAGACAACTCCATCCAAGAGTGCATCCTTCAAAACTTTGTAGTTATTAGCATCACTTTCTCTGACAGTAAGTAGCCTATCCCTACCCTTACCAGTGAAAGATAGCCACAAGATAGCAGCCCACTGCCTTTGAGGGACCAACTGTACCATACAGGCACTCTCAAGTGCAGCAAGCCACTTGTTAATGTCATCCCCCTCCTTGTAAGGGGGGACTATCCTATGCAGGTTACTGGAATCTTGCTCTCTAACAGGATTACTATAAAAAACACTGCTGCTGCCACCACGGGGAACTAACCCCAACCTCTGCCTTTCCCTTTCCACATCCAGAGATTCCCTGTCTAAGACCAGCTGCTGCTGTTTAAGCTTCAGCCTGGCCTCTTCCAACCTCAGCTTTCTGAGTTCCCTTTCCATTAAGTTATCCTGAGGGTAGAAGGCTTGGGAATTGTGAGACACAGACATTATGTGGGAATTGGCAGAGTTGGACCTGTCCCTAACTGACTGGACTCTAGTAACCTGGCTTTTAGGAGTGAAATGTGCCCTACTAATGTGTGACCCAATACCAGTGTCACTAGATGGCCTTGTTAGCTGACAGGTCTTTGGAAGAACCCTCCCCAGCAACCTCTGGGGACTCCTCTGAGTCTGACTGGGTATCCCCCTCCTCTACCTCCTGATCCTGGGATGGGCCAGACTGGTTCTGGGTACTTTCTAGGAGAAGGCTGAGGAGAAGATCTTTTGTAGGATTCTTACCAATTGCTAAACCTCTTTCAATGCAGAGACCCCTCAAACTTTTAAAGTTTAGATTCCCATATGTTGCCTGGACAACTGTGAGGGTAAGCTCTACTGCAGACATGACAGAAAAGGTTTAGGACAGAGAGAGAAAAATGTTTTTAGAACCTTTGAAAGAACAGAGAAAAACTTTTTCAAACGTTTGAAAACTTTTAAAAGTTTTCAGAAACTTTTCAGAAACTTTTAGAGAAGGAAAGTTAAACAGTTTAGGTTACTGTGTATATTCTGAAGTATTTGGTATATGTTTTTCTTATAAAGAGCAGCAATAACAAAGTGGTAAAGCAGTTACACATACTTATCCCACCGCTGCACCACCAATGTAGGAGGCTGGCCTGGCTTGTAGTGGGTACCTTGTGGTACTTACACCTTGTTGCAGGTCCATTTATCCCTTATTAGTAGATTAGTAGTGTTCTAGCAGCTTAGGCTGATAGAGCTAGCTATAGCAGAGCAGCTTAGGCTGAACTAGGAGACATGCAAAGCTCCTACTATACCACTTATATCACTTAGCACTATGTTATAAGAAAACACAATAGTCAGAGTTACTAAAAATAAAGGTACTTTATTTTAGTGACAATACGCCATATGTATCTAAGAGGATATACTCCCTTAGGAGGTAAGTAATATACACAAAATATACACACAAACCAAAATCAGGTAAGTAAACAGTTAGAAAAATAGTGCAAACACTGTGGAACACAATAGAATGCAATAGGAGACAATAGGCCTGGGGGCAACACAAACCATATACTCCAAAAGTGGAATGCGAACCACGAAGGGACCCCAGGCCTAGTATAGTGTGTAGAGGATCGCTGGGAGTGTAAGAAAACACTAAGGGTGACCAAGATACCCCACCCCAAGACCCTGAAAAGTAGGAGTAAAGTTACCCTACTACCCCAGAAAGACAGTAAAGTCTATATAGGGGATTCTGCAAAGACAACAATTGACTGCAAATCCCTGAAGACAGATTCCTGGACCTGAGGACCTGCAAAGGAAGGGGACAAAGTCCAAGAGTCACGCAAGTGTCCAGGAGGGGCAGGAGCCCACTAAACCCTGGATGAAGGTGCAAAAGGGCTGCCTCCGGGGGAAGAAGCCAAAGATTCTGCAACAACGGAAGGTGCCAGGAACTTCTCCTTTGGTCAGAAGATGTCCTGCGGCGTGCTAGAGGATGCAGAGTTGTTTCCACGCAGAAAGACCGCAAACAAGCCTTGCTAGCTGCAAAAGTCGTGGTTGAGGATTTTGGGTGCTGCCAGGGCCCAGGAAGGACCAGGATATCACCCGTTGAAGGAGGAGACAGAGGGGGCACTCAGCAATTCAGGGAGCCCACGCAGAAGCACCTGAACAGGTGTTCAAAAGATCTGAGCAGAACAGTCAACTCAGCACAACAAAAGAGAGTCCCACGAAGTCGGAGTCCAACTCAGCGAGTTGGGTAATGCAGGACGGAGTGCTGGGGACCTGGGCTAGGCTGTGCATAAAGGAAGTCTTGCAAAAGTGCACAGAATCCCGAGCAGCTGCAGTTCACGCAGTACACAGGATTACTGTCTGGCGTGGGGAGGCAAGGACTTACCTCCACCAAATTTGGACAGCAGGGCCACTGGGCTGTCGGGGACACTTGGATCCAACTCCTGTGTTCCAGGGACCACGCTCGTCAAGATGAGAGGGGACCCAGAGGACCAGTGATGCAGAAGTTTGGTGCCTGCGTTGGCAGGGGGAAGATTCCGTCGACCCACGGGAGACTTCTTCTTGGCTTCCAGTGCAGGGTGAAGGCAGACAGCTCTGAGAGCATGCACCACCAGGAAACAGTTGAAAAAGTTGCTACAATGTTGCTGGTAGTCTTCTTGCTACTTTGTTGCTGTTTTGCAGGCGTCCTGGAGCAGTCACCGGTCAATCCTTGGCAGAAGTCGAAGAGGGAAGTGCAGAGGAGCTCTGATGAGCTCTTGCATTCGTTATCTGATGAGAAACCCACAGGAGAGACCATAAATATCCCCCAGAGGAGGACTGGATACAGAGAGAGGTAAGCACCTATCAGGAGGGGTCTCTGACGTCACCTGCTGGCACTGGCCACTCAGAGGTGTCCATTGTGCCCTCACACCGCTGCATCCAAGATGGCAGAGGTCTGGGACACACTGGAGGAGCTCTGGGTACCTCCCCTTAGGAGGTGCTGGTCAGGGGAGTGGTCATTCCCCTCTCCTTTGTCCAGTTTCGCGCCAGAGCAGGGCTGGGGGGATCCCTGAACCAATGTAGAATGGCTTATGCAAGGATGGCACCATCTGTGCCCTTCAAAGCATTTCCAGAGGCCAGGAGAGGCTACTCCTCTCAGACCCTGATCACCTATTTCCAAAGGGAGAGGGTGTCACACCCTCTCTCAGAGGAAATCCTTTGTTCTGCCTTCCTGGAACTGGGCTGCCTAGGGGGGCAGAAACCTGTCTGAGAGTTGGCAGCAGCTGTAGCTGCAGAGAAAACCCCGGAAAGTTAGTTTGGCAGTGCCCGGGCTCTATGCTGGAGCCCCAGGGATGCATGGAATTGTCCCCCTAATACCAGAATGGTATTGGGGTGACAATTCCATGATCCTAGACATGTTACATGGCCATGTTCAGAGTTACCATTGTGACGCTACATATAGGTATTGACCTATATGTAGTGCACACGTTTAATGGTGTCCCGCACTCACAAAGTCTGGGGAAATTGCCCTGAACAATGTGGAGGCACCTTGGCTAGTGCCAGGGTGCCCTCACACAAAGTAACTTTGCACCTAACCTTCACTAAGTGAGGGTTAGACATATAGGTGACTTATAAGTTACTTAAGTGTAGTGTAAAATGGCTGTGAAATAACGTGGATGTTATTTCACTCAGGCTGCAGTGGCAGTCCTGTGTAAGAATTGTCTGAGCTCCCTATGGGTGGCAAAATAAATTCTGCAGCCCATAGGGATCTCCTGGAAACCCTATACCCTTGGTACCTAGGTACCATATACTAGGGAATTGTAAGGGTGTTCCAGTCTGCCAATCAGAATTGGTAAATTTAGCCACTAGCCTGCAGTAACAATATTTAAAGCAGAGAGAGCATAAACACTCTTCCAAGAGCAGAGCATAAACATTGAGTTTTTCCCCCACAGAAGTGTCTAGAATTTCCTGCCTCCTATGCTTGGTCCCATTCACATTAGGTTAGAGTACAGTTCTTTGTGTGTGAGCTGAGGCAATGTCTTCGAAATAAAGGTGGGGCTGTGTACAGCTCCACTTCTTCATCCTGCCAGGATGGCCTATCCTGCCAACAACCAGTCCCCATATGATTTGACTGTCTGGGAGGAATAAACAAAGGCCAACTGCTGAAGGTACCTTGCCATGTGACCCAGAAAAAAGGCTGCAGGTACCAATTGGTTAAGACAAGTAAATGTCAACTTTCTAATAGTGGCATTTTCAGATTAAAATCTGACTGCACTATGAAAGAGAAATTTAAATTATAATTCTTAAGACATCAAGCATGACAATCCTGTCTGCTCCCAAACAAAAGTGATCATTTATTAAATGTAATAAGATAACCCAATGACATCATATGGGAGACATAGGTCTCAAAGTAGTGAAAAGAAAAACAAATTGGTGGGTTTTTCACTATCAGGACATGTGAAATGTAAAAGTATATCTCCAACATTTTACATACAATGCACCCTGCCCTATAGGCTGTTTAGGGCCTACCTAAGGATGGCATTTTGTTAGAAAGGGAGTTTCAGGCCTGCAAAATAATTGTTTTTTAAAGTAGAATTAGTAGTTTAAAACTGCACACAAGCTGCAATGGCAGGCCTGAGAACTATTTAAATATGCTACATTAAGTGGGTGGCATTATAAGTTCTGCAGGCCGACTTCAAGCATTTAATTTCTAGGCCCCTGGTAGATGAACAACCACTTTACTAGGGACATATAAGTAAACTAAATGTGTCAATCAAGTGTAAGTCAAATTTACCATGCTTAAAGGAGTGAGTACAAGTACATTAGCAATGATTAGCAGTGCTAAAATGCATTGGGTCCTAAAGACAAGAAAAACAGAAATCAAAAACAGGAGGGGTGACGGCAAAATATCTGGGGGTAACCCTGCAGAGAGTGATGCGCTCAACAATTTCTCTATCTGCTCCCAATCTTAAGTTAGCACTCATTAAGTGTAATTAGGGAACCCAATGTTAGTTCATACGAGAGAACTTTTTTCAACAGCAGAAAGCAACTTTTTCACTACTAGCACTTGTCAAACCTGATCCCATATGTCCTACTTTTTATGTTCCATGAACACTGCCTTATGAGTGGTTAGGGCCTGCTTTAGGTGTAACTTATAAGTATTAAAAGGACAGTTTAGACCTGGTAAAAGGTTTATTTTGTCAGGTTGAAACAGACATGCGTGAGTGGCACGGGTGAGACATGCGCTGTTTCAGTAGGTGGATCTATGAGTGTTGCTGCCCACTATTAGTGTTTCATTTACAGGCACTACACATATGTAGTACCATGTACTAAAGACTTACAAGTAAATTAAATGTGCCACTTAGGTGAAAGCCAATTTTACCATGTTTTAAGAAGAGAGCACTTTTATCACTGGTAAGCAACGGTAAATTGCACATAGTTATAATGTCTACAAAAAAAAGTTCAGCAAATTAAAGGAGCGAAGGCAAAAATTCAGGGAATACCACCCCACGGCTGTCAGGTCTAACACATGAAGATAGTCAGTGGTAAACTTGTGTGTTTGAAATTACCCTTTTTTGCAGGGTTATCCCCAAACATTTTGTGCCTGACCTCCTGTTTTTAACTGTGTGCTTTCATTTCGTTTTTGCTGGCTTTAGGACTATGGGCACTTTATCACTGCCAACCAATGCTAAAATGCAAGTGATCCCTTTCTAAATTGTATTGTTGATTGGTTTATCCATGATCGGCATATTTGATTTACTAGTAAGTGACCAGGGCCTGTAATTCAAATTTTACTAGTAGGCCTGCAGCACTGGTTGTGCCACCCAAATTAGTAGCCCTGTAAAAATGTCTCAGACTAGCCACTGCACTGTCTGTGTGTGCAGTTTTAAACTGCCATTTTACCCTGGCAAGTGCACCCACTTACCAGGCCCAAACCTTCCCTTACTACATGTAAGGTACCCCTAAAGTAGGCCAAAGGCATCCCATGGACAGGGTGCAGTGCATTTAAAAGGTAGGATATGTGATGGTATGTTTTACGTGTCCTGATAGTGAAATACTGTCAATTTCAGTTTTCACTATTTCTCCAAAAGGGTAACATGGGGACAACTTTAAACTATCTTTCAAGTGTAACTTCCCATTGGGAGCAGATAGAGATGTGAAGTTTGGGGTATCTGAACTCACCATTTAAAAATGCATATTTTGGTTAAGTTGGTTTTTGAACTGTGAGTTTGAAAATGCCACTTTTAGAAAGTGGGCATTTCTTGCTAAACCATTCTGTGCCTCTGCCTGTCTACTGAATACACGTCTTGGTCAGGATGACAGTAAAACTGTGTATTCAATCTAGAAAGTCACACAAAAGCAGAGGTGTGCCCTGCATATCCTGATGGTCCATCACCAGACTGATGGGTCTTCCTGAGCTACATTGGTGGGAGGAGATGGCACTTGCACCTGAATAGAGCTGTGCCAGTCCTCACACAAAGCAGTCCCCAAAGACCTGTAGTGTGTCTGGGGCCAGGGCCTTCGATAAAGACAGAAATGGGTACAAGTACTGGACTTCTGATATCACATAGTTACAATCCTTCTGAACTGAGAAATTTCTGCCAGGAAGAAGAGCTGGATGCTGTTGGAGGGACTGCCACTCTGTCTGATGCTTTGTTGTGCTGGACTGCTGCTTGCTGTTTCTGTCCTAGAAGTGAAAGGACTGGACTTGACTTTCTACATCCTGCTTTCAAAGGTTCCCCAAGGGCTTTGACCCAGCTTGCCGCCTGTTAAGAAGTCTCAGGGACATCAAACCCTTCACCTGTCAGCGCTTGGGCTCTCTTGCTGAGAGTCATTATTTTCCAAGTTGTGACAAACCCTCAGGAGTGAGTTCTGGTACAACAAGGAAGAAACTAGTGCATTGATGTCCAGAATGAGTTTGGAACTGGTGCTTTTCTCTGACTCTACGTTGCTGCCTGCACTGGATCCATGGTCCCCGCTAAGTTCACCGATCGTGACCTACAACACAGGTCCAATGATGCTGTAGGCCCTACAAAGTCCTGCCACAGCATGAGCACAGAGTGCCGTGTCACCGATGTCCGTGTCACCAGACTCAACTACACCACCTGTGGCCCGGTGGTGTGATTGTGACACTGCGAAGTCAGCGCCTCACGTTTTGACCTGCTAGTTTCATCGAAACTGCCTTGTCATAAAGAACTGACTCCTCACCACCAACACCACATCATCTCCTCTGCAACCATAAGGAACCGACTCCTCACCTCCGCTGCCTAGCAGTAAGGAACCAACCCAGTGGTAGTAAGGAACTGAGGTCTAACCGGCTCCAACAATGCCTCACTTCCCGACTCAGTACAATGTCTTTGTTTCCTCATCATTTTCCAAAGTACTGTAACCAGGGTCTACACGAATCCATGGCTGGCCGCGTTCTCTCGCAAGTGGTGCCAGAATGTTGGAAGCGACCCCATCAAGCAGTTTCGATAGCCCCGGTTGGAGCTATTGGGTTTCTCATCTCTATACTCCATTTAATCTTCAAAAATGTGTATTGTTCACTTGTGCATGTTGGATTTTTGTTGCTTTGATCTTGTTTTGCTCAGATAAATATTAGCTATTTTTCTAAACTGTTGTGGAGTACCTTTGTGGTATTTTCACTATGATACTGTGTGTGTGTACAATTACTTTTCACATTACCTCTGAGATAAGCCTAACTGCTTCAGCCAAGCTACCAAGGGGGTGAACAGGGATGATCCTAACTGTGTCACTCCCTTACCCTGACTAGAGTGAGGGTCCCTACTTGGACAAGGTGCACACCACTGCTAACTAGAGACCCCAATTCTAACATCTTGTGCAACATACAACACCTCTATCATGGACAAGCAAGCAGACTACTCACAACAGACAAGGAGCAGGAATAACGCTGTGCTGAGCACTTCAAAGAACTATTGAACAGACCAATACCAACAAGTATAGTGGAATTCCAACAAGCAGAGACAGACTTACTTGTGAACACTGCCACACCAGGGAAAGGAAGAACTCATCATAGCCATCCAATCACTCAAAAACAGAAAATCCGAATGCAAAAATGTTCAAGGCAGACCGAGAAACATTTTCAAGATCCTCCAGTCACTGTTAACATCAGTCTGGGAGGGAAATAAAGTACCAGATGACTGAAACCAAGGCATCATCAACTGTGACAACTAGAATGGAATCACTCATCTGTCGATTCTGAGTAAAATCCTGGTAAAAATCACAATACAGCACATCTTTGATGCTGTGGCCAAGTAGTTAAGAAAAAAAAAAGACTGGGCTCCGCAAGGGCAGAGGGTGTGTGGATAAGATCCTTACTCTACGCAACATTATAAAGTAGTGCACAAGTGACAGAGGCAACTATACACCAACTTCATTGATTTTGAGAAAGCCTTTAACAGAAAACCACCATGTCAGCCTTTGGTGTTTACTGGGAGACTATGGCATACTGCTGCAGACACTTCTCATCAAGAGCTTCAATTATATTTTTACCTGTAAGGTGGGAGATACGTCAAGAATGGTGTAAGACAGGGATGCGTGATGTCAGCATTGCTCTTGAATCAAGTCATCGACTGGAGAGTAGGAAGCACAACAGACAATCAAGACATAGGCATGAGATGGACCTTACTCTCTACATGGGAGGAACCTGACTTTGAGGATGACCATTCAATCTCACACACACCAGCATATGCAGGAAAAGAAATCTTACCTCAACATCTTTGCACAGCAAGTGGGAATGAAGATTAACATAAAGAAATGAGAAGTCATGCCGCTCAACATCCCAAATCTGTCATCAATCAAATTGAATGTAGAGGACCTAGCTATGACTGAAGAGTTCACCTGCTTAAGCAGTACTACCAGACATGATGGCGGAGCAGGCAGTGACATCAAGAGCAGACTGATTAAGGCTACAAATTCCTTCAGGATGCTGAACAATGTGTGGAAGACATCTCACTGAAGTACCCACACCAAGCTAAGGATTTACTAGAGCTGCATTCTGCCCAAACGTGTGTTTGAATCAGAATGTTAGCAAATGACCAAGAGTAACATCCACAAACTGTCAGCCTTCCACATCAGTAAATGGTCTGGATCAGAATGTTAGCATGTGACCAGGAGTGACATCCACAAACTGGAAGTCTTCCACACCAGTAACATGAGAAGTATGTTTCACATTTTCTGTCCATGAACCATCTCCAACCAGAAACTCTTGACCAGATGCAAGCAAGAGAGCATGGATACTGCGATTATGAGAAAAGGATGGTGTTGGATGAGGCACATCATCAAAAGAGAACAAAACTCCATCACAGAAATAGTTCTTCACTGGAACCCAGAAGGCAAAGGAAAGAGAGGCAGGCCAAAGTACACCTAGAAGAGAACTTTGGAAACACAAATGAAGAACCTGAAGAACTACTGGGGCACTGTACAGAAATTTGTCCAAGACAGACAGCAGTGAAGTCCTTGTTGCTGCCCTGCATGCCAGTCTGGTATAATGGGCAGTAAGTAAGTTAGTAAATAAGGTCCTGATTTAGAGTTTGGTGAAGGATTTACTCCGTCACATGGGTGACGGATATCCTGTCCACTGAAATATAAATCCCATTATGGCCCTCATTATGACCCTGGCGGTCGGTGATAAAGTGGGGGTAATGAAGGAATGAAGGCCGGTGCCGAATGGATGAGGAACAGCAAACTGAAGTTGAACTCAGATAAGACGGAGGTCATCATCCTCGGTGCCAACCCCTTAGCCTGGGGTGACTCCTGGTGGCCGACCTCTCTGGGAGCAGCCCCGACACCCACTGACCATGCACGCAACCTGGGCGTCATCCTCGACTCAACACTCTCCATGACCAAGCAAGTCAGCGCCGTCTCCTCATCTTGCTTCAACACCCTCCACATGCTCCGCAAGATCTACAGATGGATCCCCACAGATACAAGAAGAACAGTCATCCAAGCCCTCGTCAGCAGCAAACTTGACTACGGAAACGCCCTCTACGCAGGAGCCCCGGCCAAGCTCCTCAAATGACTGCAACGCATACAAAACGCCTCTGCATGCCTGATCCTCGGTGCCTCCGCCACAGCCACATCACTCCCCATCTGATAGACCTACACTGGCTCCCCGTCAACAAAAGGATAACCTTCAAGCTCCTCACCCACGCACACAAGGCACTCCACAACACCAGTCCAGCCTACCTCAACATACGACTTACCTTCTACACCCTGTCCTGCCAACTCCGCTCAGCGACCTCACTCTCGCCACCATCCCCTGCATCTGAAGAACGACTACCGGAGGCAGATCCTTCTCCCATCTCACCGCCAAGACCTGGAACACCCTTCCTTTGCCCCAATGACAGACCAAAGACCTGCTGACTTTCAGGAAGCGCCTCAAAACCTGGCTATTAGAGCAGTAGCAGCACACCCCCCTCAGCGCTTTGAGACCCTTACTGGTGGGTAGTGCGCTCTACAAATACACTGATTGATTGATTGATTGATTGATACCACCAACAGTCTGGCCAAATTATGACCATGGTGGTGATATCTCCGAAAGATAGCCAATGTACCACACCGACCACCAGGGCGGAAACAACAGGCACAGCAGCGGTAGCTGCCTATAGCCAGACGGAAGACACAGTCCTGCCCACCATATTATGACATGCCAAACCGCCACCTTTTCCGGAACGGTACCAATGACATCGAAAGCCTGGTGGAAACACATCACAGAAGTGAAAGGACTCACCATTGGAGACACGGGGAAGAACCACGCCGCCATGGAACCAGAACTGCAAGTCTTTCCGATGATCTTCTATGTTATGCTCCACTACGAACACCAATGCCGGCAAAGACGACGATGGTGAGCACAGCCACCTAGCACACAAGGGAGGGTGGGAGGAAAACGAGAGTGACACACACATGCACCACACACACCCCATACACACACACCATACACAAAACCAGCTGCACAAGAAAAACTATTTACCCCCGTAAATCGGCTGACTAATGCAAGGACAACAGGAATTGACTAAAGTGATTGTAATAAGATCAACATCAAAAACAATAAGTTGATATGGCAATGCAACAGATATGTACAAATGTACAAAAAAGGGACACTGCCCAGTCCACAGTACACAGGGGCCACATGGCCAGAGTGCAAAGTCCAAGGCCCCACTCAATCCCTGCACCACTACGGAGAGAACACTGCAGGGGCATCAGTTGGCAAATAGGCAGCCACCTCAGCCCGATGCAGAAACAAGACCACTGGTTCTGGAGGGGGCAACATGCCCTGTGCTTGGTTCTGGGGAGTGCAAGGCCACAGTCTCTCAAGTGGGTGACTTGCCCACTGGTTCTGGAGGGGGCAACATGCCCTGTGCTTGGTCCTGGGGAGTGCAAGGCCACAGTCTCTCAAGTGGGTGACTTGCCTTCTGGTTCTGGAGGGGGCAACATGCCCTGTGATTGGTCCTGGAGAGTGCAAGGCCACAGTCTCTCAAGTGGGTGACTTGCCCACTGGTTCTGGAGGGGGCAACATCCCCTGTGCTTGGTCTTGGGGAGTGCAAGGCCACAGTCTCCTAGGTGGGTGACTTGACCACTGGTTCTGGAGGGGCCACCATGCCCATTGCTCTATCCTAGGCAGTGCAAGGCCACAGTCTCTCAGGTGGGTGGGTTGCCCACTGGTTCTGGTGGGGGCAGTCAGCACAGCAGCTCATGGAGGTGGGATCATATGGCGTCCTCCGGCGGTGACGGCTGCAATGTGGTGGTGGTAGTGGGAGGCTCATGGTCAGCCCCTGCGCCCTCCGATGGCTACAATGTGGTGGTGGTAGTGGGAGGCTCCTGCTCAGCCCCTGCACTCACTGATGGCTGTACAACCACGGCTGGCAGTGGGGGCTCTGTGATAGCTGCTGGTGCAGGCTCCTTCCTCTTCTTGCTGGCTCATGCAGGCTCCTTCCCCTTTTTGCTGGCTGGTGCAGGCTCTTTCTCCTTTTTGTTAGCTGGTGCAGACTCCTTCCCCTTTTTGCTGGCTGGTGTAGGCTCCTTCCCCTTTTTGCTGGCTGGTGCAGGCTCCTTCCCCTTCTTGCTGGCTGGTGCAGGCTTCTTCCCCTTCTTGCTGGCTGGTGAAGGCTCCTTCTCCTTCAGTATTTGTGGCCTGGAATCCTTTGCACCACGAGTAGGTGCTGATGCAACTGGGCCCGTGGACTGTTTGGATGAAGTGCTTGGCTAGATTCTTGATACCCTGAAAATATGTGCAGGAGGAGAAGAGGGGAGGGAAGAGGTCAATGGTGGAAAGGAAAAGCTTTTTAGGGACATTGGGGCGGGAACAGGAAGAAGTAATTGGAGTGGAGGATGAGGGAGTGGTTGTTGGAGGTGTTTGCTGGATTTGGGTGCAGGTGCATGGGTTGTATGTTGTTGTGAGGTAGATGGCTGTTGGGTGTCTGAGTGCTTGTGTTTGTGTACTTTAGGAGAGGGGACAGACACAGTGGGAGAGGACACAGTGGACGTGTTCATGGATGTTGTGGAGCTGTCTGCTAGTGAGGTGTGTGTTCTACTTGGTGTGGTGATGATGCTGGTAGTGGATGCAGGTATGAGTGTGGACGTAACTGGGTTGGAGGTGGAGGAGGAGGATGAGGGGGAGACAGTGAAAATAGTGGATGTTGTTATGTCTGCAACTGAATGGTGTTTGTGTGAGTGCCTGTGGGATGAAGTGTGGTGCTTGTGTATGCCTGTGACACTATTGGGAGTTGTCCTGTGTGCATGCTTGTCTGTCTGTGTGCCTGGGATGGGTTGTGGTTGAGGAGAATGGGATTGGGATGTGGTCGTTGGAGGGGGGACGGTTGAAACAGGGACAATGGCTGCCATCAGAGAGGAGGCCAGAGCCTGGATCGATCTCTGTTGGGCTGCCAATCCACTGTGAATGCCCTCCAGAAATGCATTAGATTGCTGCATCTGGGCTGCCAGCCCCAGGATGCATTCACAATGGTTGATTGCCCTACAGAGATGGATCTCAGGATGTCAATAGCATCCTCACTGAGGGCAGGAGGGCTCACTGGGGCAGGGCCTGAAGTGCCCGGGGCAAAGGAGAAGCCCACCCTCCTGGGTGAGCAGGCACGGGCAACTCGCTGAGGGGCTGCTGGGAGGGTGGTGCTGGTACGGGGGTGGCGGCTGTACCTGTAGCTGGGGTGGTCACAGAGGTGTCTGCCACCACCAGGGAGATCCCATTGTAGGAGGTATCAGAGTCTGTATTGTCTGCTCCAGTCTCTGCTGTGGTGCTCCCCTCGCCCTCCGTCCCACTGGTGCCCTGAGAATTGGTGGGCTCTGCCTCCAGGTCCTGTGGGATGCAGCTCCCTCCATCGCTGGTGCCTCTGCTCCTCTGTCAGATGATGCTATTGCACATAAGGACAGGATGACAAAACAAGAAAGGGGAGAGAGAGAGCCAAAGGATACACTGGGTCAATGACTGCACCAACACCACCGTTGGCGTACACAGCACCCTCACACACAGGGAACAGGCCTACGCACTATACATTCAACTACCAGTGATATTGCTAGCCACCAAGGCATGAGGAGAAGCACACACCGCCAACTACAGCACACCTGGGACCCATGCAGCCCCGACCAGTAGTGGATGCTCACAAGCTAGGTAGGCAGTATTTCCCCTTCAGACTCTTGGCCACCAGAGGACCTATGATGTTATGTCTGGCCTGGCCTAGTAGCACCCACTGACTCACAACCCACCACCCAGATACTACCCCTCCAGCCGTTTCCTCAATAATGGCTACTGTACTCAACCCCTTGTGGCTGCTGTGATGCCCTCAAGCGCCCATCCAGCTCTGGATAGGCCACCGCCAGTAGGCGGGCCATCAGGTCGGTCAGGGTTCGACGGGCAACCCTTCATCTTTAGGAGGCCGTCCCCAGCTGGGTCTCTGCGGTCTTCCGTGCCCAGCATCTCAGACCGTTTCCGACAGTCGGTGCTCCGCCTGCAATAGATCCCCAGGGTCCGCACCTCCTTGGCGATTGATGCCATATATCCTTCTTTTGATGGGCCCTTACCTGCAGAGGCAATACAGACAGGAGAACACCATTATCCAAACAGTCCAGCCTGTTGCATGAAGACCCACCATACCCGTTTCCATCACTATTGGCACACACATAGCCCAGCACTTGACGTGTACCCAGTAAGGGGACATTCCTCCCCCTTACACAATGCATTCACACACATACTTCCATACATTCATGCATCGTGCCCACAGTGTACTCACCTGTTGGTCTGGAGGCCCATACAGCAGTCCGTACTGGGGTAGGACCCCATCCACCAGTCTCTCCCATTCCTCTGAAGTGAAGGCTGGGGCCCTTTCCCCAGTCACATGGGCCATGGTAGGTTCCAGACGCAGGTCACAGCAGCACATGCATTGTAGGTCCTCTCCTATGGAAGGTCAGGAACAAGTGAGGAATCAGATAGAAAATGGCAGTCACATCCGTGGCGGTGCATGCCGTCAGCACCGGCGTAGATCACCATTGGCAACTGTACCCCATAGGGCCCAATATTAACCAATGAGGAATTGCACAGCGGTTCCCCACCGCCTCCCGCCATGACGCACGTCAGCGGCATTACCTCCCTTCCACCTGTCGCTCCGCACAGGACATGCAGATGCCATTTCAGGGGGGGCAGGCCTATGGAATAATGCTGCATCACAGCAGAAATAGGCACATACTTGACAAATCACACTGTCCCATAACACATTTACAGATTGCAGACTACTTTTGTGGCTCCATTGTTCAGTTTGTGACAGCCTCCACACTCTTTTGTCCCTTACATATCTACTGCTGTGGATGAATAGGAGATGGAGACATACCCCTGTGTACAGACCCCTAGTGGACTTGGCTACACTGGAGGACATGCACATAATAGTCACCTATAGACTGGACAGGGCCACAATCACAGAGCTGTGTGCCCAATTGGAGCCTGACCTGATATCTGCTATCCGTCATCCCACTGGGATCCCCCCTCTTGTGCAAGTGCTATCAGTTCTCCATTTCCTTGCAACTGGTTCTTTTCAAGTGACAGTGGGCTTGGCAGCAGGAATGTCCCAGCCAATGTTCTCATTAGTGCTGACAAGAGTACTGTCTGACCTGATAAAACACATGTGCAGCTACATTGCATTCCCCCAGGTTGAGGATTTGGCCACTGTGAAGGCAGAGTTTTATGCAATGGGACATATCCCCAATGTAATTGGGGCGAGTGACGGAACACATATTGCATTTGCCCCCGCCAGAATGAACAGGTGTTCAGGAATGGTAAGAGTTTCCACTCTATGAGTGTACAGATGATATGCTTGGCAGACGTGTATATCTCCCACGTCAATGCTAAATATCCTGGGTCGGTGCATGATACCTTTGTCCTAATGAATAGCAGCATCACAAATTTGATGGGCCAACTAGAGAGGCAGAGGGTGTGGCTAATAGGTGAGCCCTGGTTCCCATCCAGTATATGTTGTTGTATGGGTACGGTGTTGCCCATATGGGATAGTGAGTGGCTAAATGTTGTCCCTCAATATTTGCAGGTGACTCTGGTTACCCAAACCTATCATGGCAGCTGACCCCTGTGAGGAATGCCAGGACAAGGGCAGAAGAACGTTATAATGAGGCATGTGGGTGAGCCAGAAGGATAATTGAAAGGACCTTTGGCATCTTGAAGGCCCGGTTCCGGTGCCTCCATTTAACAGATGGTTCCCTGTACTACTCACCCAAGAAGGTCTGCCAGATAGTGGTGGCATGCTGCATGTTGCACAACCTGACCCTCAGACGCCATGTCCCTTTTCTGCAGGAGGAGGAGACTGGAGATGCCCATGTGGCAGCAGTGGACCCTGTAGACAGTGAGGTTGAAGAGGCAGAGTATGAGGATGTGGACAACAGAACATCTGTAATCTGTCAGTACTTCCAATGACATACAGGTGAGACAGTGCAGCTTTACATTTCAATGACTTTGGTTGTAATCTGTGCGGCATTGGCATGCTGGTATTTCCCACTTCTATGCCCACTTACTGTTCCCTCTGGCTATTCAGTTTGCAGATGTTGGTGTTTGACAAGCACTCCTTGTGTGATCACAACAGCCAGCAACAGGTTAATAATTGTATGCTCATTCTATGTACAGTTCATTTGCAATGGTTGCACCTGTTTCAATCAATACATATTTGAAATATATGACATACTGGAAATCAACTTTTATCAAAGGGTGTTTATTGAAGTGCTAATATATAGAGGGGAATGTGCAATGGGATGGGGTGATGATGGAGGAAAGTCCAGGTTATTGTTCCAGTCTGTTTGTAGTACAGGTGCATTGTGCATGGGGACATAGGGAGGGGAGCAATGGCAGTTCAAGGTGGACAGGGTGACTGAGTGGGACACAAGGGGGACAATTAGGAGAGTCTCATTTCCTGGAAGGGGTCTTGACAAGTGTCTCTGCCTTCTGTCTGTATCACAGGGAATGTTTGTGGGGTGGTTCACCTTCTGCAGGGGGAAGGGTGCTAGTGGCCTGTGAGTCCTGTGGCGGGGCCTCCTGGCCACTACGGGCAGTGGAAGTGGAAGGCTGTTCAGATGACTGGCTAGTGACAGGGGCCCGTTGGTATGGCACTGCCTCCCTCATAATGTTGGCCATGTCTGCCAGCACCCCTGTTATGGAGATCAGGGTGTTGTTGATGGCATGCAAGTCCTCCCTGATCCCCTGGTACTGTCCCTCCTGCAGCCGCCTGTGCTCCTGCACGTTGTCTAGGATCTGGCCCATTGTGTCCTGGGAATGTTGATAGGCTCCCAAGATCTCGCAGAGGGCCTCCTGCAGAGTCGGTTCCCTGGTCCTGTCCTCCCCTTGGCGCACAACAGTCCTCCCATTGTCCCTGTTGGCCTGTGCCTCTGTCCCCTGAACTGTGTGCCCACTGCCACTGACCCCAGGTCCCTGATTGTCTTGTGTGCAAGGTGGGGCCAGGGTCCCTGTACAGGTGGGCACACTGGTAATTGACTTGTCCTGGGGACAGAGGTTTGGGGATTCTGGGTGGGTGCTGTGATGTTTGTTCCTAATGGGGGAGGCTCTGTGGTGGTCTGTGACTGGGCTTGGGTAACCGTATGTCCAGTGGTCCCTGATGGACCAGGTAGATCATCCAGATCCTGAAGACCAGAGTTACTGTCATCACTGTGGGCCTCTTCAGTTGGGGGACTGGATAGTGCTGGCACCTCCTCTCCAGTGACATTGGCTGGGGTACCCGTGGAGATGTAAATTATGTGTTATGGTTAATGTGTATGACATATTGTACATCCCTGGATTCCACTCTGGTTGGTGTTGCCCTGACAGCTTTTACATGTGTATGTTGGTGTATGGTGGGATTGTTAGTTGTCTATGCTGTGCATGCTTTAGTGATGAGTGTCCATGCAGGGCTGTGAGGGGTGTCCATTCCTTTGTACAGCATGTAGGGCTTAGCTTTGGGATTGAATAGATGTGATGGTGGAGTATTTGGGATGTAGTGGAGTGATGGGAGAGAGGGTATGTGATATCATGCAGGTAAGGGGGTGAGAATAGTAGAGAGTTGACTTACCAGAGTCTAGTCCTCCTCTGACTCCGGCCAGGCCCTCAGTATGCAGTATTGCCAAGACTTGCTCCTCTCATGCTGTGTGTTGTGGGGGAGTTGGAGGAGGTCTACAGCCATTCCTCTGGATAGCGAGCTGGTGTCTTGCTGCTATGAAATGTACCTTCCCCCCTAGGTCGTTCCACCTCTTCCTGGTGTCATCCCTTGTTCTGGGGTGCTGTCTCACGGCATTGACCCTGTCCACAATTCTCCACCATAGCTCCATCTTCCTGGCTATTGATATCTGCTGCACCTGTGCTCCAAATAGCTGTGGCTGTACCCTGACGATTTCCTCCACCATGACCCTTAACTCCTCCTCAGTGAAACGGGGGTGCACACACACACACGCACACCCATACTACACACACCATGGCCAACACACACGTGCAATACACACACCAGCTTGCAGATACACAGCACCGGCACAGTCAAACACAACAATACACAACAGCACCAATTCCCACAATGACACCACAACCATAACTACACAAACAGTACATCAAGCGATTTCGGTACACACCCCCACATTACACCACATACACACTACAACATGTAACAACACCTGACAACTAAGATACACAATCACACAGCCATACAACGAAACATACATCATACCACACTAACACAACACACAACGCATCTGACAGCTCCATCACCACACAAGGGCACACACACAACACCACACAAGGGCACACAACACCACCATTACATATCTCAACACAAACAATTCACAATTTATCAACATACATGCATATCCCAAACACAAACATATCCTACACACAATACAAAGCTATCACAGCCAGACAAAAGCCAGGGCCCCACACACACGCAGGTCAAAGACTATGGCTAGCACAACACACACACCCATCACACACAAAAAAAACAAAGGTGCCTAATACAAAACAGCCATGTGGAAAGAAGGGCAAGACAAGTATGTTACCATTGAATTCAACAACAGGTTGGGCCAGATGTATTAAAACAGATGGCAAGTAAAAGAATATAACTAGATACAAGACTCAGACTATTGGGCAGTCCAATGTCCAAGGTGCAAAAAGGCACAAATGGCACCTGTGTGTTCTCCTACTTGACTCCTGACTGACACATGACCTCCACAGGGTAGGGGTATCAAGAGGGCTTGCAGGCACCACAAGGTTTGGGGGGTTTGGCTAGGGTTTGGGAGGGGGTTCTTTGGGCTTGGGCTTGGGAGGGGGGTCCCTTGACTTGGGCTTGGGAGAAGTCGACTTTTTTGGCAGGGAGAGGGGCATGGGTACTAGCAGAGGGTGCAGAGGAGGACTTGGAGGTGAAAGGGCTGGATTTGAGGAGGGACACTGGGGGTATCACAGGGCGGGAGAGGAGTAGGGAACAGAAAAAACTCAGAGAGAAAATACTTTTTAGATACATGGGGCGGTCATGGTAAAAAAAAGTTTGGGACTGGAGGTAGAGGGAGTGATTGTAGGAGGTATTGGTGTGGATGTCTTGGGTGCAATTGCGTGAGAGGAATGCTTGTGGGTCCGGGTGTCTGTTGGATGGGTAAGTGTGGGCATTTATGTGTTTTGGGAGGAGGGGGGGAGGAGGTTCCAGGGGATGCCATGCTGGATGGGGGACTGTCTGTTGGGGTGGTGTCTGCAGGTATGGTAGATGTGCTGCATGTAGGTGTGTTGGTGGTGGCTGCAGATGTGGTGAATGGGGTGGAAGCCTGCGGGTCTGCTATTGTGCTGACTGTGAGTAAGATGGGAGTTGCGGCTGGATGTGTTAATGTTGGTGTGGTGGATGCAGGTGTGTCTGGTGTAGTGTATGTGAAGGAGGGGGTTGTGGGGATGTCAGTGTAGATACTGGATGTTGGTGTGTCTGCAGGTGGGTGTTGTTTGTGTGCATGCCAGTGGTGGGTTTTGTGGTGCTTTTGTTTGGTTCTTTTGTCTGTTGAGGTGGATGCCTGCTTGTGTGTCTGTGTGCTTTGGCTGGGTTTGGGTGGTTGTAGGTAGAGGGGGGACGGTAGACAAAGGGTGACTGGCTGGCATCAGTGTAGACTCCGGAGCCTGAAAGGATCTCTGTAGGCCAATCAGTGCAACGTGAATGCCCTCCAGGAACGCATTGCTCTGCTGGACTTGAGCAGCCAGTCCCTGTTTGGCATTCACGATGGTTGACTAACCCACAGAGATGGACCTCAGGAGATGAATAGCCTCCTCACTGAGGGCAGCAGTGCTGAGCGGGGCAGAAGCAGAGGTGCCTGTGGTGACGGAGACCCCCACCCTCCTGGGTGAGCAGGCACGGGCAACTGGGTGGGGAGCTACAGGGAGGGCAGTGGTAGTGGGGGGGTGGCAGACAATGATGGTGCTGGGGTGGTCCCAGAAGGGTCCACCACCACTGGAGAAATATTCTGAAGATGATGTGGATGATCAGTTCTCCCCTGTTGCACTTCCCTTACCCTCCATTCCACGGGTCCGCCTCTGTCGCTGGTAGCAGCACTCTGGGTCCTGTGGCCTGCAGCATAACCACTCGCCTGTGCCCCTTCTCCTTTGCCTGCCAATACTGATGCACAGAAAGAGAGAGAGAGAGAGAAGGAGGGAGGGAGGGACATAGGGAGAGAGAGACGGCTAACACATACCACACATACATACTTGTGCACATCTGTGACATTACATGTCCTGCCTAGGCTATCTAAGGTGGCAATACACATGTCCTACATCATGTCACCACTATGTATGCCAACCCTCACATCTACATCAACATCCAAGTAAGCCTGCACGACAGGAGTCATCCACATGATCACCACCATAGCCATGCCAGCATGCACATCATGCCCTGGATGAAGTACAGATGTCGTCCTGAATTCACATATGACCTCTCCATACTCCTATCACCTCTTGAAGTGCAGCTGACTGAACCAAACATATCAGGCCTGTACAGTTACAACAGCTGATCAGTCCATGTCCTTTGTGATGTCACAATGACAGTGAATACAACTACACTCACACCACACAACATCTTCCTGTCACATTACATGGCTGACATAACACTCTGTACAAAAATGGAAATTTGGTACTGATAACTGATTAAACCACTACATGTTAAACAGCCATACAGGTGACATCTGATATGTACAGTACAAGTAATGGGTACAGGCAGCTGATTAGTCTAACCCAATCACACAGGAAGATCTGCAGGTACCAAACACATATGTATCACAAGTAATCATCCATCTAAGTACATCTACAATGGCCCATATTGCATGTATTACACATCCATACCCAATCATTGAGTTCAGTATCACCACTGATGAACATCAGGAACACACATATGACATCATGGTCCACATACTAAACCACCACACATGCATATTCACCAGTAGAGCTTCACAACAACATAACACCACCCTCAATCACACCATTCCAGATTCAGCTAGGCCAAGGGTAGGTGACATGTTCACACTTCATCAGATGTGCCCTCAAATAATAATTGGGGCATGATGTAGGCAGCTAATAAGCTGGGTATCACTGTAATTGCTAGGGCATTGGCATACATGGCATCAACATTACACATTGTGAATGACAAGGTCTATCTAGGCACTTACTACCTCTAGTACTATTCCATTGTGTTCAAGGTGCATCCACACAAGTCTAGCACAAAGAAATGCATGATGTTTGCAATCATACCATTTCAAAGCAACAGTTCAAATGAGCCTACTTGACCAACAGTCACAAATTCAATAGACAGCAGATTATCAATATATGGGGATACAACTATCAAGCCATTAGTCCAGTCATACAAAAGCCATATCTGCGCACATGTAATGGCTTACTCAAATGGAGTCAACACCATTACCAGTACTTGATTTCTAATGTCCTAAATATAAAAGCAGAGTCACACAGTTGCATATTTAGGTGTGCCATACAGATGGGAGTGGACTAACACCTTAGAGCTACAAATGCCCAAATTCAGAGGAATGGAGCAGGTCATACTCAGTGGGTAGGGTTGTACACAAGCTTATATCCATAGTGAAGGCAGGATGGAGTCACACATGTCCCAGTATTAATTGACCATCTCCACAATGCAGACATGTAGAATACTGGATATGGAAGATCTATATCCACTTACTGCAAACCACCAAGACACGTCTACAGCTAATGCTCAGCCCCCCAAGTCTACATACATGTTTCATTGACTACATTGTCACATAAGCTACAGTGAGGCAGCTACTCCCACACAACCCGAGGCAAGTCCCAGGAAACAGTCAGTACTCACCCCCTTGTGGCTGCTGTGCTGCCCTCAAACGCCCATCCACCTCAGGGTAGGCCACTGCCAAAATGGAGGCCATTAAGGGGGTCAGGGTCCGACGGGCACCCCTCCCTCATTGGGAGGACATCCCTAACTGGGCCTCCACAGTCTTCGGACCCAGCGTCTCAGGTCCTCCCACCACTTGTGACAATGGGTGCTCCGCCGGCTATAGACCCCCAGGGTCCGCGCTTCCTTGGCAATGGCATGCCACATCCCTTTCTTCTGCATGGACAACACAAACAGAAGGATAACGTCAAGTACACTGGCAACATACTAACAGGAGAGGACTATGCACATCAGACTCACCAAGTGCCCACCTATCCTCTTTGTCCACACGCCTTCACTTCATGCCCTCTGCATGCATCTACACTCCCTCACTGGTACACTTACCCCATTCACTGTCACATGCACCCCTTCACACATGACCATGGGATTGAGCTCATCTATTCCTTTGGTGTCCCATATAGCTGCTCATACAGGGGTAGGACCCCGTCCACTAGCTCCTCCAGCTCTTCTGATGTGAAGCCTTCACATCAGAAGATCTGGGCCTATCACCTGCAGGACATGGCATGATGGCTCCCAGAGACAGTACACAATAGTTCAGGTCATGGAGGTCTTCCAGCAACATTGTCAGGAGTCAAGTGTGAAAGGCTGCTGAAAATGGTGATCATGGCCGCCACTTACAGGACTGTCACTGCTGCCAATCATCACCACTGGCCCCAATCCCCATAGGCAGCAATGCTAACCAATGATAAATTGCACGGCGGTAGCGACTGCCTACCACCATGATGACTTATGCCGGCGGACTTAAGTCACTTCCATCTGCCCAGTGCTGCAGGACAGGGGGCTACCATTTTGTGCACATCTCATGCATTGATCTGCCAATTTAAGTGTGCCATACACATATTAGGACAAATTGGGGAGTAAGCCCACTCTGTGCCATCATGGTAGAGCTGACATATGTGACATGTGTCCTAAACGACTTACTGGTTCAGCATTGTGCTGCAAGGCTGGAGTCCAAACTGCTTCTGCATGCCCATTTTTCAAAATGTCAGCAGTGCTACGCATGTCCAACAGTGTAGGTGTGTGCTATTTTGACATGTTCAGCTTACATATGGCAAGTGAATTTCTCAATGTACATTCTCTTCTCTCTTTCTAGATATCCTGCCATGAGTGGATTGAGACAACCACCAGTGCACAGTCCACTAGTTGACCTTGCAACCCTGGAGGACAGGCATATCTTATAAACCTATCATCTGAATCATCAGACCATCATGGACCTATGTACACAGTTCAAGCCAGATCTGACACCAGCCATACACAATTGTATTTCATCCCTCCCATAGTACAAGTTCTGTCAGTGCTACACTTTCTTGCCACAGGCTCCTTTCAGAAACAGTGGGCTTGGCACCAGGGATGTCACAGCCAATGTTCAATCTAATGTTGAAGGATGTACTGTGTGGATTGTTGAAACACACGGACAGCTACATCAGGTTCCCCCAACGTGCACATTTGGCCTCTGTGAAGGCAGACTTTTGTTATATGGAACACATCCCTCATGTAATAGGGGCCAATGAAGGCACCCACATGGCTCTGGTGCCTCCCAGTGCCAATGAACAGGTGTATGAAAACAGGAAGAGGTACCACTCCATTAATGTTCAGATGGTGAGTCTGGCAGGCCAGTACATCTCACAGGTCACAGCCAGGTTTCTTGGATCTGCCCATGACTCCTTAATTTTGAGGAAAGGCAATGTCCCACACATGGTGGCACAACAACACTCAGAGAGGGCCTGGTTCCTTGGTATGTATTTATTTGAATGTGGGTCACTGTTATTGCATCTGTCATCATTATCTTCCTAGTCGCTGTACCTGTCATATCACTGGTCCTACATTTTTTCACTCAGGTGACTCTGGACATCCTAACCTTCGCTGGCTGTTAACTCCAGTGAGGTACCCTACCATGGATGGGGAAGTCCATTTTAATGGGGCCCACAGGAGAAGGAGGCATGCAATGAAAAGGACATTTGGCCTGCTGAAAGCCAAAATCAAGTGCCTGGACCTATCTGGAGGTGCCCTCCTCTACTCACCCCAAAAGGTAAGCCAGATAGTAGTAGCCTGATGCATGCTCCACAATCTAGCCCTGAGATACCAGAGACCATTGCTAGCTGATGAGGGTGTGGCAGCTGGACCACTGGCCAGTAATGCTGACATGGCAAGCGATGAGGAGGCAGAAGAGAAAGGTGCAGCTGACTCTAGGACTCTGCTCATCAATCAGTACTTCCAGTGACGTACAGGTATGATGATTGTGGGCTGTCAAGTGTCCTCCTGAGTTGACTTATCAGTGGTGGTGTGATTTTGTCCTATCCTTATGTGTGTTGGAGGAGCAGTCTGTTTGTATGTCATGTGCACAGTAAAAAGTTCTCACATCTAACAAGTGTACCCACTGAAGTTTCCTTGAATCAATTCTCCATTTTACAGACCAGTAAGGAGCAATAAGTGGTTCATTCTCCTGTACTCATGACATTCCACTTACAGACTGTGGTAAGAAAACATGTGCCTCTGCTACCTAATGCTTGAGGCTTTTATAGTCACTAGCCATTGCAGTATATTTTGAGAATTGTGTGTTGTAAATGACAGATGGCAGCTACAGTGCCTACTGATGATTATTCTTTGGCTGGTGTTTTATAGGTAATCACTGGGGGACCCTAGCTAGGGGCTATCTACATTGGGGATGACCTCCATGTGCTGCATATGTGTGTTGTGTGCTTCCATGCCTTCCATCCTGATGTTACTCTCTGTCATTGTCTTTTTGCAGGTTTGCAGGCTGACTATACTCTTCTGTGGGTCAATATTTTGGACTGTGACATGTGTTCTGGAACATAGCTGTCGTACTGTGTCTCCTGCTAAGATTGCCTCCCTCACCTGTCCATTACACTGCCTATTGAATGTAGGGGTGCACATATAGCAATCATGACTTTTGTAGATGTTGTAATGAAGACACATATACCCTAGCTGTGTTCCAATTGTGTTTATTGTGCATTTATTGATAGTGTAACACACATATATGGTGCAAACATTGTCCAAGAGGTGATGAGTGGGGTCATGGTAGATGGAATCATCAGAGTAGGTGGTACAGAGGTTGGGTGCACAGGTCCAGTGTTCAATTTGCGTATGGGGAGATGGAATTATGCCATTGAACAGTCAACAGGGTGTCTCAGTGGCACACAAGGGAGACATATCAGGTGAGGGTCATTTCCTGGCATTGGGTGTGGTCTTGGTGTCTGCTCCAGCCGGATGTCTGGATGGATGCCCACGTTTACGGGGGGAGGGTTCTTCAGCTACAGAGGGAGGGATATCTTAGGGCTGTGGTTCCCCTCGCAGGGCCTCTATTCTGCTGGCTACCACTGAAGTGGATGGGTCTGATGTTATGTTGCTAGCAGAAGGGGCCTGCTGGAGGGTGGAGGTAGCATGCAGGGTGGTGTTGATATCCCTCAGCACCCCTGCAATGAAGGCCATGGTGGCATTGTGGGCCTGCCACTGCTACATGACCTTCTGGTGGTATTTTCTCTGCAGCCTTTGGTTTTGCCCAACATGGTTATGATCCGGACCATCCTGTCCTGGGATTATTGGTATGCTCCCAGGACTTGGGGGGGGGGGTGGTTTCCTGGTCAGTCGAGTCCCTTGAGGGCCCCATCCTCTGGCCCACAGCTTCCCTCTAACGCCCCATGTCCCTATGTGCCTATGCTTCTGGCACAGTGTGCCCACTCACAGTGTTCGTAGGACCTTCATTGTCTGTGGTGTGAGGGGTCGACTCAGGTCCCTGTACTATGGGGTTTGATCTGTCCTTGGGACACAGGTTTGGGGATGAAGGGTTGGCTTTGATGTTGAGGCCACAGGGCTTGGGGGGCTGATGTGGTCAGGGTGAGGCAGGGAGTGGTAGACTGACCAGGTGTCCCAGATGGGCAAGGTAGGCCATCAGTCTCCAAACATCCAGGCGTGTTGTCTTCACTGGGGCCTTCATCCAATGGTGGGCTGGCAGTCTCTGGTATCCTCTCCATGGTGGCACTGGCAGGGGTACCTGCGGATGGAGTGAGAGAGGGAGTTACATATTGAGGATGTGTTTGGTTAACTCATTTTCATATGCATACAGTGGCTTGACATGATTCCCAGCAATGACAGTGACAGATGCTGCACAGCATACCATTGAAGTTAGGTAGCGGTCTGTGACATGTACTATACTCCATTTAGGTTGGTGTCATTCAGGTTTAGTACATCTGGCTGTGTGAATGGGTACTTGTACAGACTGATAGTTCACATGACAGTTCTGCACTGTTAGTGACTATTCAGGCTTAGTAGTTGTGAGTGGTAGAAGCCTGGACATAGCAGCATGGTGTCCCAGGAGGTGGAGAATATGGGAGTATGCAAGGTTAATTCTGCTGTATGTGCATGCTGTGCAATGGCATGGAGTCTGCCATTTGACATACCATACCATGGTGGCAGACCTTCTGGGTTGTGGATCCTGATTAGTGGCCAATTGGATTAGTCACAGTGCTGCAGCTGTGTTTAGCCTTATTTGGCATTGTGTTGCACCTTTACATTGCTGTCAGTGCCATGTTGTGGTCCTCATTTGTAACATCTAGTTGGTATAGCATCCAAGGGATGTGATGTGCAGATTTCAGGTATTCAGGTCGATGGGCTTGTGCATTGTTTGAGTCGTAGTGTTAGTATAAGCCCATGCTAGGCATTCCTTTGTCAACGGCTGTGTGGGCAGTTAGGCTGGGTGGAGGTGTGGCATGCAGGAGAGGGGCATTAGGTGGATAGGTGGGATGTGCAGTGAGACATGCAGTACATTGAGGAGTATTTGGGTGGTGAGGATGCATGCATTACACAACAATTGTGTGACATGGAGGTTGTGTGCACTTACCAGAGTCCAGTCCACCAAGTATTCCAGTCAGGCCCTCGGGATGCAGTAAGACCATCTCCTTCCAAGATGTGAACTGTGGGGAAGGAGGTTGGGGCCCACCACCAGTCTTGTGCACGGCGATCTGGTGTTGTGATGCCATGGAATGCACCTTACCCCATAGTCCGTTCCACCTCTTCCTGATGTTCTCCCTGGTGCGTGGATGGTGTCCTACTGATATGACCCTGTCTACTGTTCTCTGCCACAACTCCATTTTCCTGCCAATCGAGGTTTGCTGGACCTGTGCTCCAAACACTTGTGGCTCTACCCTGACGATTTCATCGACCGTGACCCTCAACTCCTCCTCTGTGAACTGTGAGTGCTTTTGTGGGACATGGTAGTGGTTGTGTTGTGGGTGGGAGGCAGTTGTGTGTGTGAGGGTGCTGTGTAGGGTGATTGATGGAGTGTGGGTGGTGTGTAGTGGTTGATAGATGCTTGTGGTGTGTGTGTGTGTGTGGTCGTTATGTGTGTTTTGCGTTGTAGAAACTGTCTCTGCCACAGGTTTAAGCAGTCTCAAGACTTAAATAATTGAAGAGACGGAGCAGAGCTATTTTACCACAAGGGTTGTGTGAAAGGGTCACCAGTATTTGTCAAACCCAACAAAATCCAACACCCCAAGTTTGCAATCTATTGCGTACAATAAATTACACCTTTTTGGTGTCTTTGGGAAGAGCATTCAGATGGTGTTGACCACACCAAATACTGCATATCCTGGTAAAAGCTGAGCCTTTTTCCACTGTGTAAATTCTAGAAAGAATTTTAACTGAGATGAGAACTTTATCACAACCCTTAATAAAATGGGTCGGAAATTTAAAGGGCGATTGTAATCAGGACACAAGGCCATGGTAAATAGGTTGCCACTGAAAGTTTAGAACGATAGGCCCTCATTATGAACACGCCGGTAAAAACTGCCGTGTTCGTGCTGGCGGTCAAAAGACTGACCACCAGCGTCCCTAGATCCCTGCTGGCCATATTAGGAACATTGTTTCCGCTCGCCGACCCACAGGAAGGCCTGGCCGGGACATTGACGACGGCTCCACATGGAGCTGCCACCAATGCCTCTGTGCGGCGGGTGCAGCTGCACCCGTCGCGCAGATCACTGCCTGAAAATCGGGCAGTGACCTGCGCGATGGGGCACTGCACCAGGGCCCCTGCACTGCCCATACAAAGTGCATGGGCAGTGCAGGGGCCCCCAGAGGTGCCCCAGTGCACCCCTTCCGCCAGCCTTTCCCCACCAGGGAAAGGCTGGTGGCTGAGGAAACATTGGCAGTCATTATGAACATGGCAGTGTGGCCCGCCATGCCGCCGGTGGCGGGTAAAAGTGTGGCCATCCGGCATGGCGGGCCACACCGCCATGTTCATAATGACCGCCATAGTCTGCTTTTGGCTGGAAACGTAACAGCATTTTTGGCATATTTAAGGAAGTTGCAGGGCACAACATAACACAACAACATTATAACACAAAGTAAAATTACAACATAAAAATCATAACAGGACACACGATCGCAGTGCATCACACAATAGCAGAACAATATCAATTAATCAGTGTTTTCTAAATCGCGGCCAATCACACGTAGGGTCTCAAGGCGCTGTTTCTGGGTGTGCTGCTCAATCGAAGAGCCAGGTCTTGAGGTCCGTCCTGAACTGCTTCGTAATGCAGCACCAAAACACAGAAGCACAAAAATAACACAATGAATCATCAACACATAAAAGGCAACACAACAAAAATGCACATATAATTTGACACACATTACCACTTTCACAAATCTGCTTGCATAATACGGAGGTAAAATGTTGTACTAAGTTCTTAATTAAAACCAATGACATACAATAGTCTCTCCAAGAAATGTTTCGTGGTCCATGGTGTATAGGTCCTCTTTTTTACGAAATGTCTTTACTATAACTTTTACCATAAACTCAAGCATGCCCACATTGGTGTAAAATGGTTAACACTTCCAAATATTTAACACACATCTGAAAAGCAATAAAAGAAAAACTGCATGCCTTTTTTCGCATTAAATATAGGCACCAGAGGGAGACACAGAATACAAGTGCAATCGGTCTAATAGCAGAATCAGCTTCAGAAATTCAATTAATTTGAGAGCCAGGAATTAGACTTGACAAAAGATTAATAATACAGATGGGACTAGCACGGGAACAGAAATGGTACTGGACAGCTGAAGTGTCAGTTGTAAAGGGAAATAAATCATACACCGAGGATGGATGCTTCAAATAGAAAAAGTAACTGTCTCACACAGGCCGGGCAGTTGATACTACAAGTCCAACTGGATGGCTGCCCTCGCAAAGGAATGCCGGGGCTAATCGATCTAGCTGTCAGAGCTTAAGTATGTCAAAGGAGACAAAAAAACGTTCTAGGCAAGCTTTTAATGATGCTCCTCTACAAGGAAAATGTTGCACTTCTCACTCCAGTAGCTTCGTGACACAGGGCGATAAGACGTTCGCATTCTGTCCCTAATTATGAAATTCCTCAATTACTGGTTTTATCCTCTCTTAAATGTAATGTAAAGCAAGTCCAGCCGCCAATGCATAGTCTACTTATGGAAAAATGGAATTCAGTGTAGAGATGCTAAGCAAGAACGACAGTGTTGTCGGACTGTACACCAAGGAGGCAGAAGAAAACACTGTATAAAATCATCACCATACAGCTTTATTAATAGTTGACTGTCGAAAAAACTAAGAATAAATATTTTTTTTTTAAAAGAAATATTGCATCATTGACTAATGGTAGCTATATATACGGATAGCATGTGAACGCGCCATAATTTGTGTCATCTGCTCAGTGGAGGCCTGCATAGAGCGATGAACAAACGCTGCATCTAAGGGCTTTTTTTTGGAAAATATTGCTTTTTTAAGAACCTTCCTTCACGTGATGTACTTCATTTGTTTGACACCCTCCTCTTAGCTTTAGACGTAGAGATAGCACAGATTCTACCTAAACCTGAGTGAATGAGGAATTTTAACGCCAACACACTTCTATTTTTTAACAAAAACAACTGCAATATTCTTTAGCTGGGGCTTTTTAAGAAAGATTTTGTATAATGTTGGAAAGGTAGGAACATTTTGATACCGAATTGGAGATATGGTAAGACTTACGGTTGGTAAAAAAAAGTGTGTTTTTAGGGGGGAACATAGGGGCAAAGGTAGTGGCAGTGTCCAACAACATGTGCCTCTGTTAGGCCTGATTTACCATACACTAGGGACCTAGCATATGTCCAAGATGCATCCTACAGGTCAACTATATGATTCCAATAGGGAGCAGCCCCTAGCAGTAAACACTGTCCCAAAAGGAGAATTAAAGGGAGAAAAACTGAGCGAGTCAAAAATAATTGCATGAGTGATGTAGGTTTATACATCACGGTAATTTCTGCTATTTTACTGCGGTCTGATCTTCTCCAATGTAATTTACTACAAAGAATGCCAGTCATTATATAAGAGTAAGGGCCTGATTACGAGTTTGGTGGACTTCAGACCTCCAAACTCATGGTGGCGGTCGACCGCCTGATTAGGATCTTGACGGTTGGACTGCCAAGAGACCACTGCCACCACCAGAATCATGGATCCCGATGGGGTGGCCACACTTGAAGTCGTGGTCAGCCACGGCGGTGCTCATGGCAGCACTGCTGTGCTTATCACAACTTTGATTTACGCCAGCCTTTACATGGCAGTTTCACCGTCATGGAAAAGCTGGCGGAAAGCCAGTGCTAGGTCGCACAGGGGGGCCCCTGCACTGCTCATGGCTAGGGAATGGGCAGTGCAGGGGCCCCCTTGCATGCACCCTCTGAATACGCACTGTCTGCTATACAGACAGTGCACATTCCGAGGTTGCTGGTGTGCAATGGCATTGGCCTCGGCTACCTCAAGGAAGCCGAGGCCAATGCCGCCGCACTGTTTCCAGTGGGCTGACCAGCAGAAATGGCGTAATATAATGTTTTTGCCAGTCAGCCCGATGGAAGCATCGTAATACGAGAGGGGTGAGACCGCCAGTTTGAAGACGACCTCATCCCCGGAGCTTTGGCGGTTTGACCGTCATAATCGGCCCAAAAGTGTGAATGATTTCTTAACATTTGTATTTTCAGGAACTTTGTTCATTTTTAGAATGGATTGTGGAATTAGTATAGTATGAATTTATGAATTAAAATGAAGCATGTGTATAATTGAAGTACCTAGCTTTGATGAGTTTCTAAATATAGGGTTTGATTAAAAAATGTGTGCATTTACTCACATGTACATGTAAGTCCTCACTTTCTTGCTATTCACCATTTCCAAGAGAAATTTTCTTGCATGCAAAGTAGTACTACAATAGTACTTCTCACAAACTACAAATTATAGTTCTCACTGTGCTATAGAATTCAAGCTACACCTTACTGAAGACGTTCAAAAAGGCACAAATTGGTGTAGGATTGCTTGAGATTCTGTTAAGAGGAAGCTTAGGCAGGCAGCTCAAGCTGAACTGTGTCTATTAGAGCAGGGAGTACACTGATTTGCATATCATTGGGTCCTATCTGAGGAGACCTCTTGGATGTTTGGACAAAAAATCCCTAACGTCAGGATGTCAAATTATCATTGATAGGAACATCAAAGGTAAAAATATTGTTTTAAGTGTTTTTAATATTGTTGTAAAAAATATTGTTTTAGAAAATAGTGTTCTATGTCATATTGTTTATATTATTTGTATGTCATTTATTAATGTATTTTTATTTTATATGCTAATTTATTTTTATTTGTGTTTTTAGTAAGATAATGTATTAATTATGAAATTGTTGACATTTACATTTTTAGTTGTAGTAATGTATAAAAATAATGGGTTTGTTATTTTGTTTTGCAGTGGGATTTTTGGTTTTAGGGTCTATGGGTGGGGAGTTTTGTAAAAAGTGGTTATTTTATAGTACATTTTATATTAACGATTTTAATATTTCAATGTAATGCAAATTAATATTGTAAGATGAATGAATGAATTATGTTAAAATAATACTTTTTATAAATAATTTATGATGAATTAATATATATATATAAATTGATTATCGTACACTTATAAAATATTATTTTATGGTAAATATTAAAATACAAATTTTCTGAAAAATGTATACAAGTTAAATTAAATAAAGTACCTTTAAATTTTTTATTAAATACATGTATAATTTACATATATATTTAAATATGTTGTCACATGTTTGATGAAAATACATACACAAACACACACACACACATATATCTGTATAATTATTAAAATATATAATTAAAATATTTTGTAATATTTTGGGATTTTTTATGAAATTTACATTGTCATTGTAAAAATATTGGTGTTATATTTTTTAGTTTTCATGGGTGTTGAATTTTGATTATGATTCCATGTTTTATATTATGGTTGTAAGTTTGGGAATGTTATTAAATAATTTTTAAAATACTTCATTTTATTAATAGTGTTAAAACATTGTTTTAGAGCTCAATGTTTAAGTATGAATAGGTTTATAGTTTTGGTTAATGTGACTTGAAGTGAATTTTAGTGTATTTTATATAATCTATATTTTTGGTGAGTGTGTAGCAATGCTTGTGTTTTTAAAATATTTAGGGACACATTTAGGAAAAGTGGTACTGCACAAAGTGCAGCGCCACTTTTCTTGTGCCCCCTCACCTCCACCATGTGTGCGGCGTTTTTAAAATACGGCACATCATGGAGCAGGGTAGGGGGCAATAGCATAAAAATTGTTGACGCTATTGATGTACTCTGCCCAAGCAGTGCCAACATTTTAGTGCTGCTCCTGCAGAGTACACAGAGGCCCATTGTAATCAATGGCATGCCCCATTTTAATGCCTGCTCTGAGAAGGCGTTAAAAGTGAGAAAAACAATTGTACAATTTTTCTGCCCCCCTACTGGGGGGGGTGGCCCCTTTGCATACATTATGCGTGGTACAGGCATAATGTAGCGCAAACGGTTACAAAGTGGCACAATGCATGCATTGCACCACTTCGTAAATATGGCATGTGGTTTTTGGCCTTCTAACTCCCCATTAGCATCAACAAAATTATTTTAATGTGGCAGTAGAATGGCTCTACGGGCTCTTAAATATGCCCCGTAGTTTGTGGCAACTTGCATAAAATATTTTAAATTGTAGTGGACATAGTAAGTTTCACCCCTTTACTTTCCAACACCTTCCCCAAATTGGCTCAGATTGGAGTGGTAATAGTAAATGTCACTTCTTCAGTGTCCAACATCTTCCCCCAATTGGGTTACATAAGAGTGGGAGTGGAAATGTCACCACTTTAATGTCCAACACTTTCCAACACTTTCCAATAATTGGTCTAGATTAGAGTTGGAATTGTAAATGTCATCCTATTAGTGTCCAACACCTTTCCCAAATTAGAATAGATTGAAGTGAAAATAGTAACTGTCACCCCTTCAGTGTCCAACACCTTTCACAAATTGCTATAGACTGGAGTGGGAATAGAAATCTCACCCCTTTAGTGTCAACACTTTCCCTTCATTGTTTTAGATCGGAGTTCGATTAGAAAATGTTAACATTTTAGTGTCCAACACTTTCCTTAAAATGGTTTAAATTTGCGAGTGAGTAGTAAATGTTAACCTTGTAGTGCCTAACACTTCCCCCAAATTGTTTTAGATTGGCATGGAAATAGTAAAATTCACCCCTTTAGTTTCTAACATTTTCTCTAAATACATTTAAATTGTATTGGAAAGTGTAAATGTTACACTTTTGGTGTGCAACACCTTCCCCAAAGAGAAATAGTTTGAGTGGGAATAGTAAATGTTGCCATTTTCATGTCCGACACCTTCCTCAATTTAGTATTTTTTTCAGGTGAAATAGTATATGTCACCACTTTAGTGCCCAACACTTTCCCCAGATTGTTTAGATTGGAGTGGGATTAGTTAATGCCCCCTTTTAATGTCCAACACTTTATCTAAATTGGTTTAATTTTAAATGAGAGTGGTAATAGTAAATGTTACTCTTTTAGTGTTCAACAGCTTCCCCAAATTGGGATAGATTAGAGGGGTAATAGGGAACGTCACCCCTTTTGTGTCCAACTCGGTTCCCAAATTGGTATAGAGTGGATTGGGAAAAGTAAATGTCACCCCTTTAGTGCCTAACACTTCCTTAAAATTGGTTTATGGTAGAGGGTTATTTAATTTAATTATTTTAGTCTGAAATACTTTGTTTAAAATGTGTTTCTAAGTGGAATAGTTTGTGGTATTTAATTAGTATTGTTGGTATTTAGAAATGTAATAATAAAAGTTAATTGTATGTTTGTAGTAAAAAATATTATTAATTGGATATTTGTATTTAATAAAGACAAGTAACACATATCCTAAATTAATTTATGTTTTCAAAGTTAATTTTATGTATATTTTTACATGTTTAAACATACATGTTTTACATGTAAAATAAACATATATATCAATAAACAAATGAAATATTATTAAAACATTTGTATTATTACATAACAAAATGTAAATCATGTTTAAGTTGTATTGCATGTTGCAATTTTTCCAATCTTTCCATTGTTTGATGTTCTTTTAAGTTTTTCTTCATTGCTTTATATACAAAATCATGTTTTACCTTTTTTGGTATATCAAATAATTTTACATATTTTATACTATTATTTAATTTATACTTGTCATTTGTATCTACAACTTCATACATTTTTTTACATGTGTTACATGTTTAATATTTGTTAAAAAATTGAAATACATTTGTTGAAAGTTTTCACAGTTTTTCCATTTATTTCTTTGGAAGAATAGTCTTTATTTCGGGCTTCATTATGAGTTTGGCCGTTGGACCACCAGACAACCATGTTGGCAGTCCTGAAAAGACCACCGTGTTTGCGGTCTCGCAGACGACTATTATGGGTTACAAAGTCAGGACTGCTGACTGCCAACCAAAAAGGGCAGACCGCCAGTGACGTGGAGGCCCGGAAATAGGTTTTGAACTCCAGCACAGACAGCCCTGTGACCAACCACTGACCGTATTACATGTGCAAAGTTGGAGTGGCGGTCAGCCATGGCTGTCAGCCAATGTCGGTCTGAACCATGACGTTCCACAAAGTAACACACAACAGCACATTGGATGGATTTGAAAACAACACAGCTGACACACATTGCTACACTCAACACACCTGCAAATCACACTATAAGACACACCCCTTCACACACCACAATCCTCTGTATTTTCCCAGCAAGACACATCAGGACAGAACAACTTTTTTCCACACTGCACATATACCAGGCACCATTCTCTTTTTTTCACCTTCCCATACAACGCCCTGCACACACTTTTGTCCAGCCACACCCTTGGTCACAACCGAAATTTTGTAATCCACTGTAAAATATATATTTTTTTTTCTTCCACAATGCATGTATAAAAAATCCCAAGTTCACTGTTAAAGAGTTAAGAGTCCTGGTGGATGAAATCATAAGAGCAGAGCCACACTTGTTCTGAGCCCAAGTCCAGCACACTTCTTTTAGTAGGAAAATGGAAATGTGGGACATGATCTTCAATAGAGTGAAGGCTGTAGGCACCACCCTGCGCTCAAGGGAGGACATCAGGATGACTCAGAACTACCTCAGGGTCAAGGTCCATTCCGTGCTGCAGGCCAAGAAGACTGATGGTTGCCCTCCCACTCCCCCATTAGAACTCCATCCCTGGAAGGAGAAGGTCTTGGCAATCCTGCATCCTGAGGGCTTGACAGAAATACCTGGGGGAGTGCAGCCTGGTAAGTCACAACACTAAAAATGTCACTAAAATGATATGCCATGCAGGCTCACTGCTCACCCTGTGCTACCTTTACTGTTGCTGCACTCACCAGCCCAGTGTCCTCTGCTCCAAATACCCTTGTTTGTCAACTCCCAATTGAAGTGGATTCACCTGGGAGGATAACGGTTGTATACTGTGTGTAGTACTCAGACTGACATGGCTTAAAACTCCCAGCAAGCACTGTTACTGTTTCTACACTCCACCAGCCTAGTGTCCTCCACTCTAAATATCCTTGTTTATCAACTCCCAATTGAAGTGGACTCACCTGGGAGGATAACATTAGTATACTGTGTGTAGTACAGGGACTGACATAACTCCAACTTCCAGCAAGCATTGTTATGTTACTGTTACTTCATTCAGCTAGCCCGGTGTCCTCTTCTTCAAATATGCTTGTTTGTCAACTCCCAATTGAAGTTGACTCACCTGGGAGGATAACATTTGTATAGTGTGTGTAGCACAGGGATTGACATAGCTGCTAAGGCCAGGAGGCACTGTTACTGCTAGTCCATTTAGCCATCCCAGTGTCCTCTTTTCCAAATACCTTTGTTTGCCAACTCCCAATTGAAGTGGGCTCACTTGGGAGGATGACATTTGTAAACTGTGTGTAGCACAGGGTCTGACATGACTCCAATTCCCAGCAAACACTGTTACTAGTCTCAGCCAGCCCAGTGTCCTCTTCTCTAAATACCCTTGTTTTTAAACTCCCAAATGAAGTGGACTCACCTGGGAGGATAACATTTGCATAGTCTGTGTAGTACAGGGACTGGCATGACTCCAACTCAGGATAACATTTGTATACTGTGTGTAGTATAGAGACCTACATGACACCAATTCCCAGCAAGCATTGTTGCTGTTACTCCACTCAGCCAGCCCATTGTCATCTTCTCTAAATACCCTTGTTTGTCAGCACCCAATTAAAGTGGACTCACCTGGGAGGATAACATTTGTATAGTTGGTGTAGTACAGGGACTGACATGCCTACAAGTCCCAGAAAGCACTGTTTCTATATCTTCAAACACCAGAACAGTGCTCACTTGCTCAAATGCATCTGTTACTGAACTCTCATGTAGAGTGTGCACAGTAGGGGGGGCAACATTGTTCAAGAGTGTATACTAGAGAGACTGACATGACTGCAACTCACAGTAGGCCCTGTATCTGTAACTACACATACAAGAACAGTGTTCTCTTCTCCAAAGACCACTGTTTGTCAATTACCAAATGAAGCTTACTCTCCAGTGGGAATAACACTTGTCAAAAATTGGGGAGTAGTGAGAGCGACAGGACTGCGACTCACAGCAGGCACTGTTCCTCTAACTCTAAACACCAGACAAGTGTTTTCCCCTAAAAAGACCCCAGTGTCTTAACTCTCTTTTGAAGTGTACTCACCTGGCAGGATAACATTTGTCTAGTGTTGGGAACTAGTTGGAGTGACCTGAATGCCAAGTCCAATGGGCTCTGTTTTGTTACCTCCCATCACTAACCTAGTGTACACTTTCCCTAATGCATCTGTTAGTGAACTCTAAAAGGAAGTTTACTCACCTGGGAGAATCATATTTGTCTAGTGTCAGAAGGTAAGGGAATGACCTGAATGCAACTCTCAGGAGGCACTGTTCATGGACTCCTAATAGCAGAACAGTGGTCACTTGTCCAAATCTCCTAGCCTGATCACTCTCAAATGATGTCAAATCACCTGGGAGGGACAAAGATACAGATTATGCTCAACTCAGAGATGTGGCTAACCACCTAGTTTTGTCTTGAGCTGCTAAGCCAAGATGGAACTATTGAGGACAGGAAGGACAGCTGACAGTGTGCAACATAAATGACCAAGACGTCCTCAAGATGCATCACCGGAGTGGTATTGGCTTTAGACACATTCACAATGCACTGACCACATGATGACTTCAATCACATATACAACAAATTCCTGGGTCAGCCTGCAGAGCATTCAACTAGGCCTCTAAAAGGCCAAAGCCACATTCTGCACATCCACTGTTTTGCCTACCCTGCTGGAAAGATGTAAATCTCTGCTCATCCTCCCAAGCCCAAATTATCTCCTGTATTAGCAGCTGCTGGACTTTCATGGAATTGGCATGCTTCACAAATGTCAGCTCAATACAACCAATACCATGGGTACCTGTCACAATAGGATCACCTGCAAATCAACTATGTACACCAGCTTTGCAAAATGCCACTGTAAACTTTGGAGGTACATGTCACAATACTACCAGTTACATTGTATCTGTCACCTTAACAGGTCGAGCTGCCTCTGGCCACACAGAGACCACAGACGTGACTGCCACTATCCCCCTGTATGAAGCTCTCAATGATGATGACACTCCTGGACGTCTGGACGCAGAGGATGTTTCTGGCCCATCTGGACAACCTGGTCAGACCCCTACAGTGAGTCTCACTGTGCCTACATCAAAACATTCCAGCCAAGTTGCCTTGACCTCACAGGCAGCCATTCGTTCCCAAACCTATGTCCCTAGGACAGTGGCAACAATCTTGTGCCCTCCAGTCCAGGATCCTGAGTTGCAGCACAACAGCTCGGACAATGATGGTCCTGGAACCAGTAGTAGGGCGCACCCTGTGGTAAGGACACATGCTGTGGGGGTAGGATGCATGGGTGGAATATTGTGGGTCACCGGGGTGAGGCCACTGGAGATGCTCCTGGCCAGGACTCCATCAGCCAAGTCTTAGGGGTCTATCAGGAGTCACAGTGCATGATGGGCCAGGTAGTAATCTAACTCCGGGAGATCAAGGAGCTGCGAGGGATATCCACAGGGTTATACTTCAACAGTGGGAGGCCACAAATACCAACCTGGCCTCCTTAACAGGGGTGTTGATGGACATTAGCAGTACCATGATCAGGGATCATCAGCAACATCCTACCCCTTTCTTTGACCCAGCAACACCAGGCCCTTCTTCATCAGTGCCAGCCACTGGAAGGGAGGCCATGTCAGGAGGAGAACCTGCCCAAGACACCCCTGTCTCTGTAGCAGCAGCTCCCCACCAGGCTTGTGGGGATGTCCAGCTAAGAATTGAGGAAGTGAAGATAGCCAGACACCGACCACTGCCATCAAGTGGCTTCTTCCTGAAGGAACTCTTTTGTGTGTCACACATTCTCTCTGTTGTCTGTACTTCAGACACCTTCCATTTCCTTTGGGAGGAGTACACTTGATTTTTGAGTTACAGTGCTGTGGCATCTACTACAATGACTTCATCCACCATTATTGAACCCTTCACTATTCTGTTTCGTCATGTACCTTATTTTTAGTCTATGCACAAATTCACAATACATACCACCTATCACAATGTTTGAGTTTCTGTTTCAATTGTTGCTAAGTAGAGATATAAGACCATGTGAAGCAAACAATGAAGACACAAGATACTAGTGCAAGGAGGGATGTGTTACAGGTACAGTGTCCTACTAAGGATGGCAACCAACACATTGCTACAAGTGTCTGGTCACACCAAGCATTTTATTTCACTACAGAGCGCACAGGTGTCAGAAATGGGGTCTCTATTTGGCAGAGGTATTCACCTTTGTCCAAATAAGGACCACAATCCTAGTCAGGGTAAGTCACACACAATCCAAATTATCCTGTGCCACCCTCTGGTAGCTTGGCACTGAGCAGTCAGTCTTAACTTAGGAGGTAATGCGTGTTTGTGAAATAAATCATACAGTAACATAGGTAAAACACAGCATAAATACCCCACACAGGCATAGAAAAATATAAGATATTTTATCTGGTTAAATTAAGGTCAAAACAATAAAGATTCAATAAGCACAAGTTGAGATATCACTTTTGCAAGTTTAAAAGAGTCTTAAATCTTAGAAATCAACAGTTGTTTCTTCTTTACACAAAGTACCTGGTTTGTGTCAAAATTACCACACATGGAGACCGCAGAGGAGGAGATGCATGGAAAAATAAGGTGTGCGTCGGATTTTCCGTTGCAGCACAGACAATGTGTTGTTTCTTTCCACATTGCAAGGGGCTTTGCAGCGGATTCCAGCATGCAGTCTTGGTTCTTCACTGCGATGCGGGGATCTTTTGAAGCCCAGGGATGATGCAGGGAAAATCCTGGGTGTGCAGGAAGAAGTCACAGGCATTTGATCAATCCGGTTGGTGATGCATCAAATTTTCCTGTAGCACGGCAGGCGCTGCATCGATTCTTCACTCAGGAAGTCAACCTGCGTTGTTCCGGCTAGGCTGTACTTCAATCCGGTAAGGCTGTGCATTGAATTTCCGGTCGCACGCATGCCCTGTGTCGATCTTTGCTCAGGAAGTTGGGCTGCATTGTTCCGGTTCAGCTGTGCTGCGATTTTCTTGTCTCAGGGAAGGCTGTGCGTCAATTCTGGCAGGCTGTGCAGCGATTTTCAATGCACAAGGAGTTTTCTTGAAGAGATGAAGTCTTTTTGGTCCTGAGACTTCAGAAAACAGGAGACAAGCTCAATCCAAGCCCTGGGAGAGCACTTCTCAGCAAAGTCAGAGGCCAGCAAGGTAGCAAAGCAACAACAAGGCAGCAGTCCTGCACAGCAAAGCAGTCCACGTGAGTCCTTTGGGTAGCCAGGCAGTTCCTCTTGACAGGTTGCAGGTTCAGGTCCAGAAGTGTCCAATTTGTTGGGGTCAGGAACCCAGTTTATATTCCCCAAAATGCGTTTGAGGTGGGGGAGACTTCAAAGAGTGGTTTTGAAGTGCACAAGGTCCCCTTTCATTCCAGGTCTGTTTGCCAGGGTCCCAGTAGGGGGTTTGGCAGGCCTTTGTGCGAGGGCAAGCCACTAGCCTTTGAAATGTAAGTATCAGGCCCACCACGCTCCCAGCCCAGGAAGACCCATTGAGTATGCAGATAAGTGCAGGTGTGACTAAGGGGGTCATTCTGACCCTGGCGGCCGGTGACCGCCAGGGTCACCGACCACGGGAGCACCGCCAACAGGCTGGCGGTGCTCCCGAGGGCATTCTGACCGCGGCGGTTCAGCCGCGGCCAGAAAGGGTAAACCGGCGGTCTCCCGCCGGTTTACCACTGCCCTTGTGAATCCTCCATGGCTGCGGAGCGCGCTCCGCAGCCATGGGGATTCTGACACCCCCTACCGCCATCCTGTTCCTGGCGGGTCTCTCGCCAGGAACAGGATGGCGGTAGGGGGTGCCGCGGGGCCCCTGGGGGCCCCTGCAGTGCCCATGCCCACGGCATGGGCACTGCAGGAGCCCCCGTAAGAGGGCCCCGCAAAGTATTTCAGTGTCTGCTAAGCAGACACTGAAATACGCGACGGGTGCAACTGCACCCGTCGCACCCCTGCAACTACGCCGGCTCAATTCTGAGCCGGCGTCCTCGTTGCAGGGGCATTTCCTCTGGGCCGGCGGGCGCTCTTTTGGAGAGCACCCGCCGGCCCAGAGGAAATGTCTGAATGGCCGCCGCGGTCTTTTGACCGCGGTGCGGTCATTCAGCGGCGGTACCTTGGCGGACGGCCTCCGCCGTCCGCCAAGGTCAAAATGACCCCCTAAGTCTCCTGTGTTTGTGGTTGTCTGGGTGAAATGCACAAGGGAGCTGTCAACCAGCCCAGTCCAGATGTGGATTGGAGACAGGCTATGAGGCACAGATCGATTTTAAGTGCAGAGAAATGCTCACTTTCTAAAAGTGGCATTTCTTAAACAGTAATATAAAATCCAACCTCACCAATAAGCAGGATTTTGCATTACCATTGTGGTCATACTAATTATGACCTGGTTACCCCTCACTGATCAGCATCTATCACTCAAACAGTATTTGAGGGTAGCCCTAATGTTATCCTATGAAAGGAGGAGGTCCTACAGTAGTGGAAACCCAATTTTGTAGTTTTCAACTACCGGGATATATAAACTACACATGCACTTATCCTGCCTTTTAACTACAGAGCACACTGCCCTGTGGGTTACCTAAGGCCTACCTTAGGGGTGGCTTATATGTAGAGAAATGGGAGTTTACAGCTCGGAAAGTACTTTTAAATCCCAAGTCGAAGTAGCAATGAAACTGCGCACACAGGCCTGCAGTGGCAGGCCTGAGACATGGTTAAAGGGGCTACTTATGTGGGTGGCACAACCAATGCTGCAGGCCCACTAGTAGCATTCAATTTACAAGCCCTGGGCACATGTAGTACACTTTACTAGGGACTTACAAGTAAATCAAATATGCCAGTTGGGTATGAACCAATGTTGCCCATGCTCGTAGGGAGAGATCATATGTACTTTAACACTGGTTAGCAGTGGTAAAATGCGCAGAGTCCTAAAAACAGCAAAACAGTGTCAGAAAAGTGAAGGGAGGTAGGCAAAAGGTTGGGGGATGACCACCCTAAGGCTGTTAGGTCCAACAATAGTATGTTGAAATGTCTGGACTGTCATAGCCAAGAATGGCTGACTCATATTGTGTCAAGGTAGATATATAGAGGTACAGTTCCACAGAAGGAAGGACCTTGTCAGACATTGTCCTGTAGAATAGATAAACAGAGAAGTGAATGGTGTCACCAACTTGAGCCTTATCACATACCGAAACCAAGGAATCCAACACCATATACCCCAAGATACAGACAGAGGGTAGTACAACAGATCACATGTCCATCATATCCAATGATCATGCATCTGGTGGTATGCTCCAACCCTACGTCAGTGTTGTGGCACAGCCACTCTGGCCTACAATGATGAAACATACCTACAGCTACATATAGGTCATTAAATAACAGTGTTTAGCTTATGTCAATGGTGAATGCCTGGCATGTACTTGCTGACAATAGATTTTATGGCCACATGATCACACGTATGAAGCAATGAGCCCACCACAGCACACTAAACAAGTACAATGTGTGCTTCAGTCCTTCCACTCACAGACTGTCTAAGCTGGCTTGGCACAGGTCTCATACACCCCAAATATATGACCCACATTACTTGGAACAATCCATGTCCTCTTCCTGTGTCGGAACATCATCAGATACCTGCCAATGTCACAACTCTGAAATGCAGACATGAGGATGTCATTGTGAAGGTATCTGTCCGAGGACAAAACAAGGAGCATAGATTTGAAAATATTTCTATTACACAAATCACATAGCAAGCATCTGAAAATGAAGCCACATTGCAATGAAAATTAGTACATATGGAGGTAGTAATTGAAATCGATCGCACATCCAGTGCGGTGTCCACAGTGGTGAAATGTATTAAATGTGAGAAATGGTTGGTGCATGTGGTCTGGTGCCCTACTACCCAAAAGGCACTATATAGTGTATCAAGTACACAACATAACATGAACAAGAAGAACCACCACACTCATAGAGCGTATTGCTTAGTTACAAATAAATGTGAATCATTGCACGTCGAAGATCCAAAGGAAAGTAATTCAGAGTCCTTCTTAAGTTCCAGTACATCTTTTAATCGGACTGTTATTCATCAATCCACAGTAAAAATTCAAATGGGTACAGCCAGTAAGATCCAAATAGGTACTTCCTAGCACCTCCCTCCCTCCTCTTCATCAATGTGGTTACCTAACAAAACGCCTGTTTTTTTAAAATGTGGTGGTTGCATCTCCTGCCAATTCACACTGAACAAGACTACATCTTTCTCTTTTAACACTCCAACTAAATTTTTAGTGAAGGAATTTATCAGTTGTAACACAAGGTACACTGTTTATGTGACATATGTGTATGTGGTCTTATATACGTTGGCAGCACCATACGCCCCTTGAAGGAACATATACCGGAGCACATCAGGGCTGTTAGGAACCTCACACCTAACTATCCGTTGGCTACACATTTTACCTCTGTACACGGGGAATCAGATATCCCTAGGATTACATTTTTCAGCCTCAAACACATCACCCCATCTCCTAGAGGGGGGAACAGGACTAAGGAACTTCGAAAGTGTGAGGGCAGATGGAGTCTTCAGCTACGGGCTGTTGAGAAGGGTCTCAATACGGACAAGGAACTACATGTGTTCCTTACCTGAATCAATCCACCATACACTGAACATTGTCCGAATTGTCTCCTAATGTCTTTTTGACGAGTTGCGGTGTTCTCTTTGTTGTACATATGTCAAATCAAGTTTATACAGTTGCTGCTGCTTTTCGACTGCCACTCTCCGCTCTTTGTACAATTGCTTCAGTGATTTGTGTGTACTATACTCCAGACATATTTTGTCCATATTTTGTTACTGTAATTATGGGTTATGATCCACCATCCTCGTTTGCTGTTTCTGAAGTTTTACCTTCCATATTTCCATGTGCAACTTACATATATGTTTTACCATACTTCGGACAATATGCCATCCTTTTATTATTGTTTGTAGTACTTGGCTCTTCTATGTACCTTATGACCACTCTGGACCCATGACTTTTATCTCCATATTACTCTGTAAAATCACAACATGTGGATCAATTACTACATCTGATTTAACTCACTATCCGCTTTATTGGGCTGTGTTTATAGTTTATCAAACACAACTCTGAGTGTTATATATCACATAGGAGAAAGGTTGGCTTTTCTTTTCTTCTCTTCCACAATCTTTTCTTTCCCCTTTGATCTTACATGGTGACATTTTCGACTTTAAGGTGGTATCAATTCTCTTCATGGGTCTCTACTATTCATACCCACGTTCCCCCAACATGGCTGCCGTCTGTTCCCACGTTCGACATCTCAGGGTTCCCGGGCAAGCCCATTGACCACACTACGGGTGCCCCCCTGTTATGACGAGCTTATCCTTCTCCATTTAACGTCGGTCGTTTTACCCTCGGACCGATGCTACACTGAACGGATGGGATTACTACCACTCCCCACCCTTGGCAGGTGAAACCTTTGCTCCTCTACATGTTTGGACTGCACTCCTCTTTACATTTATCTGTGTAACGTTAATTGCTACCCCTTCATCCCCCACCCCAACTATTTCTTGTATGGGGTAAGCGCCGGCAATGCTGACATATTTTTCGCTAGCGCTATGATGGTTGCCCCCCAGCCTCGGGTCCTTTATGGGGCAAACGCCGGCAATGCCAATGTGCTACTATTCGCTAGCGCGTTGACGGCCTTGCCCCCAAGCCTTGGTTGGCCTCCTCCTTCACACCGTATACTGTTACCACTCCCAGCCGCATGGCCAGGTTGCATGAATTATTGCAACTTTGACTTCGTGTATACCCACGTTATATTTGCAGGAATCCATTTCCATCACATGCACGCTTTACTTATGTCTACATGCATGGGCTTCACTTTACCTGTCCTCCACTTGCTAAACGCCCGTTTAGCCATTATACCTCATGATTTTCATTGCACCACATCACTTTTCACCCGTATCCCCGTTTCTACTTTGCTTACGTTATCATGCGTGCGTTTTACCATTAACTACGCGCTTAGGCATCACTTTCTTGTCCTTCAATTGCCTTATACCCGGTTTCACCATCACACACCACATGAGTTTCACATCGCTTCTCTACACTCATTCCCACTATTATTCGGGACAGTTTCACTGACGCTTTTTAACCACTCACACTAAGTTACCGTTTGTGACATCACTGCTTCTACATTCATATATTTACTTTCCTTAGGACTTACCAGGGTCCGCGCCTCTTCGTAAACTTGGGGTGCTTGCACAGATTACTGCCTGTGTACACCACCAGGGTTACATATTCTTTTACCAACAGATTTACCGAAGATACAGTTGCTCACCTAACATCATTAATTACAGGTATTTCCCTTCCTTCTTTACCCATCTCACTCCCCCCCTTTTCCCTTCCCTATTCCTTCTTACAAGTACTCTATTACATTACCCCCTTTTTTTTCAGTTTTTTCCTTTTTTACCTTTTCCGCCTTCACCGACCATAACACCTGTTTTTTTCTCTCTCTCTCCACATTTCAGCCCTCCCCAGATACGTTTACACGTACACCTGGGAGTTACCGCTTTACTTACAGCTTCTATAGTTAGGCATTTCCTTCTTCTCCCGACACTTATTTTACTATTATAAAGTAGCCTGCCTTCCAACCATGTGTTTTTAACATCATGGCTCTATGTTCCACTAGGACCTAATTATTTCTCTCATGTTAGTGGTGCCGACACATTTATATTACGTTTAGGGTTCACTTTGGTCTCCACGTGCTATTTGACATTACAACAGGCTTTGTTCTTTGATCCAATTTCTACTATTGGTACTTTTTGTCACGTTTGTACACATGTGAATCTTGCCGTGTCTTTTTGCACACTCACACTTTGATGTTGTTCTCTTTAATGCCTATGTTCTAGTTTACTTGTACATCTCACAAAAGCCATTACTGTATGTATTTTCAGCCTTGATAAAGTCACAGGTGTGACAAAACACGTGTTGGCTGTACCTATTTGGATTTTACTGGCTGTACCCATTAGAATTTTTACTGTGGATTGATGAATAACAGTCTGATTAAAAGATCTACTGGAACTTAAGAAGGACTCTGAATTACTTTCCTTTGGATCTTTGACATGCAATGACTCACATTTATTTGTAACTAAGCAGTACGCTCTATGAGTGCGGTGGTTCTTCTTGTCCACATTGCAATGAGACTGACACAAACAAAGCAACTACATCAAGGTGGGGATATGTCAGAGGCAAACTCTTCAAGTACCTTTTGGCTGAATATTGCGAGCATTAGCTCCAAAGTTTTATGCCAAAACACTACACTCTAATCCACACATTCTGACAATTACAGTCCTTCGTACAGTCACAGTCATTACATCACATGACGTACTTACACTCACAAAAAGTAGTTATAAATGAGATCATCCCGTAAGTCAGCTCCTTCCTCTTCACCACTGTCATACTCACTTGGCATTTCAGGAGGCTCACCCAGTGGCACTGCAAGCTGCTCCTCCTCTGGGATGTATGTGATGTATTGGATAAACCTCCTCTGGGCAATTTTGTAGAGCAGGCCACAATGATCTTACACACTTTACTGGGTGAGTAGAAGAGGGCTCCACCAGTTTATTCCAGACACCTAAATCTGGCCTTCAGGGGCCCAGAAGCCCGCTCCACTACTCGCCTTATTCTTATATGGGCCTCATGGAAGAGGACTTACCCTGAAGTAGTTGGATTCCTCAGCTGTGTCAACAACCTTGGACAGTTTGGATATGTTGAGTCTCCTGTTAATGAATAGGACATATGTGCAACAATGAGTCCCTCTTATCAGAAAATCCTCACCAGACATTGCAAACACACAAACAGGACAGATGTGTCTTACCAACCAGCCATGCCCACTCTGGGTACAGTTGTGACATCAGCTGGTGGATAGTGCTGTTCCACAGAATGAAGGGATCGTGGTCTGAACCCGGAAAACGGGCACAGTCATGTGAACTGTATAGGTCCACCAAACAATCAACTTGAACGTTGATGGAATGGACGTAATTCAGTTGTGGTATACTTGTTTATTGGCATGCCATGGGACCAAGCCAACATGTGTGCCATCAATAGCCTTCATCACATGTGGGATGCACGCAAAAGCATAAAAGTCAGCCGTCCCATGAGCTAAATCCCCACATTGGAGAAATGTTTCAACATTGCAGAGAGGACATCCCTCAACACCAGACTGGATATAGATTTTGAAATACCACCAGTTTGTACCACTGTATGATGGAAGGACCCTGTGGCTAGGAAGTGCAACACTGACATGACATACAATGGGTGGTATGCTGTTTGGATTACTAATAGCTGGAATCAGATCTGGCTCCTACTGACAACATAGATTCACTCTTGTTTGCTGATTCAAATGATAGAGGAGGATGATATGTCTTTCTTCCGTGGCCTGAAGACCGCTGGTTGTTGCATCCTCCCTCTCCTTTGGTACCTACATGTGACAGAAAATGAGTTCTTAGCTTAGTAATTGTGTCCACAGCAACATACATGATGTATGTCAAGGGTAACATGTGACAAGAAAATTTAGAAGGGATAAATATGGCAAACAGTACACATCACAGCTGCTAATGACACAAGGATCACATGTTACCCCCTTGATTTTCCTCACATGTGTACACATCATGTATCTGGACCTAAATCCAAATGGGCATCACAAATGTCACTCGGAATGCAACTGGATGCCCTAAGCACAAAAATGACCGCTGACGGGGTGAACTGTGCCCCACAGGAAATTGCCAGCTGTGCCCTGTAACATACAACAATGGTGTTTGAGTAGTAGGACCCACACGACAAGACAAGATGAGCAGAATTTTTTGCAAAAAGCTACATTTTCTGAGGTGTGACACAGTGTTAATAACCCAATCTAGCATTTAATGCCACTAAAATGGCGGCTACCTGACCTACTCTACTCGACATTAGGAACCGCCTGCAACCGCCGGTGGAACTCATCATGGTGGTAGGTGGTTGCAACTGCGGAAGACACAGCCAGAGGCTAAAGTTGTTGCCAGTGGCAGTCGCTGGCCAATGGCTATGTCTGCCACTGGTGACGACCGCAAATGTAGCAGACAGGACCACCAACTTCTGCAAAATCCCTCACTTGACTCCTGACACTGCTACCAGCAACACCTCCACTACTGAGCTGCTGTTTACTGCCGCTGGGAGCAATCATGCCACGTCCAGCAAGTGATAGGGCCCCTGCTTCTCACCAGAGGAGTTGGAGAGGCTGGGACTGAGGTCCTACCCCTGTATGGTGCACCAGAGGATCAGGTAAGTACCTTATGTGCACAGTTTTTTCTGTAGTTCTTCATCCATCCTTTACCTCCTCACAGGCTAAAATGTGCCCATGTGTGGCAGATCAAATACTCATGTGCCTGTATGTACAGTCTGTGTGGCTTCAATGGGAGAGTAAAAAGCATGTACTGGTGCCACATGTTGAGTTCATTCACATTGTGGTGTGTGATCATTGTGTTCCCTGATCCACCTTCTGCTGGATGCACATAACTAGGTGAAGTGACATTACAGCCATCCACTGACATCTCTTTCCTCATGAATGTTGTATATGTGAGATAACATGTATGTGCATGGCAGCATGAGCTGAGTCTGCATCTTGTACGTGTCAGTTGTGAGTAATTTGAGCTATGTGTATGTTGCCACAGAGATTTCTTAGCCCAACTGCCCTTGCTAGACTGTTGTTGGTAAGGCATTTCATCACAGTCTCTGCCATTCAGGTTGCCACACACAACACATGCCAGTTTGCTGTTGGCCACATGAAGTACTGTTATGGATGTAAGTCATAGGAATGTGGTGTCATGCAGGTTCTGTCTGCTCAGCCTGCAGAGAAAATGGGCCTGTCACATGTATCTCACACCACTTACCCTGAAAGGACCACATATGGCTGTGTACAGTTATTAATCATATTATGTTTGTTGGTGTGTGAATATTTTCTATGCTACAAACCACTACTCCTCGGTATTCCAGGCCAAAGGTAGGTAGGTGATGGATCACTGTCCTCAGCCATGTGTCTGTGTAAATGTGTATGTTGGCATCTGCCACCCAGAAGCTTGTTTTAGCAGTGTATGACGTTTGCAGGTGCCTCACTGTAGTCTGTGATGTGAAAGTGTCCAATAGACGTGACAGGACTCACAATGTTCTTTGTGTGCAGCTATAGATCAATACTTTCCCTTGTCAATTGACATGAATTATGTCCCATTACTGTTGCCAACATTCCTTGTGCCTACATGTCAGCATGTGTCCCTTTCTCTTTAGAAAATATTTGTTATCTTCATTTTTATGTCTGGTCAATCTATGTTGATGAGGTGATGTTTTTTCTTCTCTCATATATATGTGCATAGCAAACTGTGTGTGGAATCGTACATTTACAAATGGGCTACATTTCATGTTGTGCCACATACAGGAGCGTGTCGCCAATGTTTATTGGCTGACACATTCCCTTAGGCGTCATAGCATGTCATTTGGCATGTACAGCTGCAGTAGCAAAGAGGAACATGACAGGAGTCAAGAGTTTAGAGCCACAATGCTATTTCTTTCAGCTTAGTGTGGCATAAAGGTAGACAAATGCACTGCACATGTGTAAAGGTAACGGTATGTGCCCTGACTGTTGACATGCATCATGGAGTGACATGCAGTTATGTTTTAGACACGTGTTTCGCTGCAGGCATTCATCCACAGACAGACATTTAGGTTTGCATGACCATGATGGGATGTTGATGTAGGTTCCCATTGGACATCATGTTGTGGGCCTTCTACAAGTCCTTGCAATGTCTATGTGTCTCCAACATGCAAAGACTAATGGCTTCTACTGGTGCACTCAGAGTATCAGTAGTCATTGTAAGGGGTGCCAGCCATTGTTGGTGATTAGCCTGGGGCTTACTCGTTCATAGTGCGGTGCATTTTGGGGACATCTCTCCCTGACAAATTGGACTTGATGTCTACTGCGGCCATTTCCATGCCACATGTGTGACCTCTCTGTATGACACCGAGACTGGCTCCTTGACCCTATTGGGACAAATATCACTTGGTGAAGTGTAAATTATTGATATGTTTCTAGTGTGACATGGGTATTTCCAAGACACCTTCTCCAGGCTAGTGTACATTTGTCATCAACATGGGTGAATTTTGGAGTATTATTTCTTATTGTAGGGTCATTATGTATGTACGGACTTTTCATTGGCCTACAATTATATGCCAACAGATAACTGAGGTCTGCTCCATTGGGCAAAGCTTTGTGGGTCACGAGGTCTCCTACTTGTTGACTGGTTATTGTGATTTCACAACTTCAGCCATGCAATTGTAGTTTTCTAAGAGTCTAATTTTCCTGTGGGCAACTGTTGACAGTTCATATGGCATGCATGCATATGGTGAGGCACATGTATGGGCCACTTAGATGTAATTTGCTGTTGGGGCCTACTTGACATTATGATAATGTTTTCTAATAAGAGCTGTTGTTCAAGTGTGTTCATTGACATGTGATGACCCAATTCCTCTTTGTCTTTGCAGCAGCAGTAACGGCAAGCAAAGGAGACAGGCCACAGCTGAGAGGAAAAGCATCTGGCCAATTGGCCATGCCATGGGTCCTCGGGTCAAAACACAACTGACACAGAGGGACCCAGTGGCACAGAGGATAAGGTGAATGCCACGGGGGAGACCAGAACCTCGTCATCAGCATATTCTTCCCACAGTGGGCACTGCCTAGTGGTGGCGGACCCATCAGGGAATCCACCAGTACCATCCTTGACGGCCACCCCCAATTCTAACCCCGCCCTCCCTGTTGCTCCTCCCCTAGTTGGCCATGTCCGCTCGCCCAGGGGGTGGGCATTTCCTTCGCCATAGGCACCTCTGCCCAAGCCCATGTTACCCTTGCAGCCATCAGTGAGGAGGATATTGACCTCCTGTGAATGCCATCCAGGGACTGGTGACCCAACTCCAGCAAACCAACATATTCCTGGAAGGCATTCATGGTATAATGGTTGGCCTACAAAGATCTTTTCAGGCTCTGATCTCCTCACTGTTTACAGCCAGTCACCTTCCATCCTTTCTCAACCTCCCTCTTCCCGCTATAAATCTCCCCTTCCCCTACCTACCCAAAGCACACAGATTGATCTGCAGACATACACCTCAACAGCCAAGAGGAGTGCACAACTTCCCTTGACACCTCACTACCCCCAGCATCACACCACACATTCAGCAGACCCACAGGCATCACACAGTCACTGACACACCTACCACACCTATCAAACCCACAGTCACCACCCGAACAGCCACACACCCACCCACCACTGCATCCCCAGCACCCCCACCCTCTACCCCAAGACACACAAGCACCCACACTCACCAACCCAACAGACAGCCACCACACACAAACACACCTCCCATATGCATGCATGCATGACATCCATGCCTGCACAGCATACAACCACTCCCTTGACCTCCAAATCTAGATTCACTTCTGATGACCATACTAGTGTCTCTAAAAAACATTTTTTGTTATACCTTGACCCTACCCCTGTTCTCCCCACCTCCATTCCCAGACCCAGGAGGCACCTACCCAGCTCCCAGGCCGTTCTTTCTACCTCCAAGGCTTCCCCTTCACCGCTCTGCAAGCACCCATACCTCTCCCCCCAAGAAGAAGTCCACCCCTCCCAAGCCAACGCACAGACCCCCCCCTCCCAAATTCGACCCCCCCCCCGGATAAGCCCTGAGGTGCCTGTCTCCCCCCTTGATGCCCCTTCCTTTGGAAGTTCCATGAGAGCTGGGAGTCAAGTTTGGCACAACACTGTGGTACTTTGGGGCAAATCTATCTGGGCTGGCCAATGGTTTTTTGGGAGGTATATATTTTCCTACAATTCTTTTTCTACCTTAATGTTGTTCCTCATTAATGTGTTGTGTGCCTTCAGTTGTGTGTGTTTCAGCCTGCTTCCTGCATGTGGCATTGTGGGCAGAGCTGCTGTCTCCCAAGAGGAGGGTCAATCAATCATTCAATCAATCAATACTTGTAGAGGGTGGCTTATCACTCATAGGGTCTCAAGACGGTGTTGTGGTGTGCTGATCACTCGAAGAGACAGGTGTTGAGATCTTCCCTGAATTGCTTCAGTGATTTGGGCCTGTCTGATGTTGAGTGGGAGAGTATTCCATATCCAGGCTGCGAGGTAGGAGAAAGATCTGCCTCCAGTTGTGCTTTTCCTGATTCTGGGGATGGCAGGAGAATCAGAGTTGCCTAGCGGGAGGGTAGGCGGTCAGGCGGTGGAGGTTGTCTGGTCCGATGTTGTGAAGTGTCTTATATGTGTGAGTCAGTAGCTTGAAGGTGATGCGTTTGTTGGCCGGGAGCCAGTGAAGGTCTCTGAGGTGGGTGGAGATGTGGCTGTGGCGGGGGATGTCCCTTGCTTATAGCTTCTGTGCAATACCCACATAGAGTGCATTGCTGTAGTCCAATTTGCTGCTGACCAGACCATGGGTGTCCATCATTCTAGTCTTGGTGGGGATCCACTTGAAGACTTGAAGATCTTCAGAAGGAGACGCAGGGTGTGGAAGCAGGTCGATGAGACGGCGTTGACTTGAAGGGTCATGGAGAGCGTGGAGTTCAGGATGATGTCCAGGTTGTGTGCGTGGTTGGTTGGTTTTTTTTTCAGTTGGGTATCGTCGACATAGGAGACGGTGTTTAGTCTGTTCTGTCTGACGATTTTGGAAAGCGGGACATGTAGATGTTAAAGAGGGTCAGGCTTAGTCAGGATCCCTGGGGCAGCAGGTTTCTTTGGGCCCCAAAGTGTAAGGTGGGAGTCTGGGTTTTTCTGGTCAGGAAGGATCAAATCCATTCCAGTGCTTTACCGCAGATGCTGGCGTTGTGGAGTCTAGTGAAAAGGGTAGAGTGAGAGACTGTGTTGAATGCTGCAGAGAGGTCGAGGAGGATGAGGGTGGCAGTGTCCCTGTGGTTCAGTATGGTGCGGATGCGGTGGGTGGATCAAAGGAGGGATGTCTTGGTGCTGTGGTTACTCCTGAAACTGGACTGTGATGGCTCTAGGATGTGGTTTGACTCAAGGGAACTCTATCAGTTGCATGTTGATGCATTTTTGGTTACCTTGGCTGAAAAGGGGATCAGAGATGGGTTTTTAGTTTTTCATCTCTCTTGGGTCAGCGGAGGGTTTCTTTAAGAGTGGGTTGATCTCTGCATATAGTTACATAGTATATGTTGACTGTAAGTATAAATGTGTGTGAAAATGCAGTGGTAGTGTCATGGCATTATGTCATGTTTGTTATGGCGAGTATTTCAGTTTGAGTTGTCCAGAGTGAGCATATACGATGGTATACTTGTCCCCTGATATAGCTTATGTATTCCACTGATGTGTGTCAACTTGAGTTTTGCAGACATGGAGTGAGTTCAGTTTTGCTAGCTTTGTTTGCATTTGACTGTGCATGTCTCCATTTAGGGTTGTGTCCCTCGCAGCTAGTTCCTTTAGAGGTATGTCCCATGCAGTTGTAGTTGTATGTGTATTGTTGACTTGTACTTCCACATTGTGAAGATGGGCATGACATTTGTGTCTAGTACTGTTTGTTCCCGAGACACATGTAGGGCCATGTCATGTACACATGTTGTTTTATGGGCAGTTGCAAGGTGATATGTGTCCCATGCAGCCTCCTTCCATGAGTGTTCCTGGTGCCCCCACCCTAATTGTGCAAGTATTATGTGCCTAGTGCCCTTTGTCTATTTGTCTCTCTGTGAATTTTCTTTTTATTGTGCTCTGATGTGTGTGTCCATTGCAGGTCTGTTTAATGGTGGTGTTTGTGTTCATGCCATATTGATACATATATGTGTTGTATGTGATGACAGTCCCTTGACTGTGTGGATTGTGAGTGTGAGTTGTATTTGGAGGTGTGACTTTTGTGTGTTGGTGATGTGTGGGTGAATGTTGTGCAGCCTTCACTGTCCCTGTGCCAGAGATGTGTGGCTGTGTGTTTCTGTGTAGTGTTGCAGTGCAGTGTGACTGAGCAGACCAAAGAGGGCATATTGTGACTGTGAATGTGTTTGTCTTGATATATATTTTGGACTCTGTACTGGATGTGACATGTACTTGGGGCTTGTGATGTGCTCCACATATGATGTGGACGACGGTGCTATAATCTGTTTTTAAGGTTTATGATACTGGTAGGTGTGTGTAATTACAGTTGGTGGCGTCCAAATCAGCATTCGTTTCGTGCACCTTCGAGGATCATAAGCAGTGGCAGTACATGTGCGATGGGCTCAATGACACCAACAGACAAGTTTGGCTGACTGAAGGTGAGTGTCTCCCTTTATACTCTCCGTTTATGCCTTGTGGGATGTGGTGTTTGGACTGCCATGGTCACATTGACAGTGTACAACCTTCTGATATGTCCGGCAGAAACACAGGCTCAGCTGGCCTGCTGGTGCAGCCTTTTGACTATGGTGATCTTTGCTGCCTGGCAGTGCCATTGGAACCGCAGCGGTCTTTCCTCTATGGGCCAACTTGACTCATCATACGGCTGCCCGACCATCAACCCAACGTCTCTCAGACCGACACAGTCACCATGGCTGTCGAGGGACCACCAAACTCGTAATGAGTTTGTTTAGCCGCCATTTTTTTTAACCACTACCTTCTTTTTTGTACACTATTTGTGTCATTCTTAGTCTGTATTCTGGGATTGGGGGCACATTAACGTACTGCTGTTCGTTGGAATAGGTAAATAGTTTTTAAAGGGTTTTTAAGTGTTTTGAGTGTGGAAGGGTGTACAGAGGAGTTCTAATGCTTACTTCTAGTGTTGGTTGTGGGTCTTTTGTACAGTTGGATTTCTTTATAGTAGTGGTTTTTATTCATGTGTAACGTGGAGTTTTCTGACAGTGTTTTACCAATGTTTCATTATGTAATATTATATCATGTTATGTTATCTACTTCATGGTGATTCAGTAAAATATATATGTAGTTTTGGGAATGTTATACGTTTTGCGGTCGGGTTTTCTTGTTTACTTTACAAGTTTTCGTCAGCTGACATGTCCTAAAGGCACTGAAAGTTAACTGGTAATTTTTTAAGAAAATCACTTTTGGTTTATATTAAACCAACATTTTTAGCTTTGAATTCGTTTATTTGAGGTGGTTTACAGGAGCACTTTTTCAGATTTTTACTGGTTCCTACATACTTTGGATTGCTCTGAGGGATATCTATTGAATTCATTTAATATTAGCATTTTATTCTTTTTTTTCAAAAAAAAAATCCTAGTTTTGGTGGATTATTATTTTTGTCTATGTGGATACAGAAGAAGATCTGCAGTTACTGAACAGTAAGGTATTCCTTTTATTATTTTTTGCGTGGCAAATGTTATATTTTATTGTTTTTATAAATATTATGTGATTTTTATTTGGAAAAGTATGGTTTATTTTCTGTATTTATCTAACATGATGGATTGAGTTTGTTCTTTGACCTTTTTTGTTTGTCAGGTTTATGTTTTGATGGAAATTATTTGTTATTTTACTATCTCAGTCTTATTTAATATTGGAGATTTATGTAATGTTTAGACTGATGGGATTGAATGTTATGTTTCTTATTTTCATAAAACGTGATTTGTCATCTTGGTATATATTTTGTGACAGGTTTGTGGGACTTTTGATGGTTGCTATTTATTTCAAATATGCTTTTGGTGATTATTTCTAAGTAATCTACTTGTTTATGAAGATTTTGAATTTACATTGTAGAATGTCATACTTTGTTTTGGTTTATTTGCTAAGTGTAGGTGCAATTTGGCTAACAGATTCCCTTATTTATAGTTGTTGGTAGATTTGCACTTTTTCCAATTCATCTATAAACATATAGAGTGCAGGTTGGGCTCTGCCTATTGTGGATTGACAGGCATTGTGTCATCTTTCCAATGCGTTATTTGTTTTGTATTCTTGTGCCAAATTGCTTTCATAAACATTCCACCATGGTATTTGGAATTTGGGTAGGCATCTGTTTCCAGCGAGAGGCAGTCTGTCAATCAAAGTGTCTGCGGAATAACCAGTTAGAGGGTGTAATTTGTCTTCAATTTGTTGGTAGAAAGGGCTTTCCATTAGTAAACTGTAGTGGTTAGCTGCCTCTGTCACAGGGACATGGGCAAGAGTTGTCATATTTTTATTTCAAAGGCCAATTGATTGTTTGTAGAATATTCTATACTTAGGGCAGTGGTTCCCAAACATTTTGACCCGTGACTCCCTTGACCTATTGGCCAATGTCTACGGCTCCCCATTATGTTACTTTTTTTAGCGAGTACGGGGGTGTAGGCCCGACCTCTGGAATAATAAAAAAAAAATCCACAAGAATAATTGGGATAAGCAGCTGAAGGTATTATTGTCATAGAAGCAATCCTCTAAGACTAAACTTCACATTGAAAAACAGCAGATCAAAATGATGTTCTTGGGTACAGTGTACTTTATATACATGTCATTCTCGAATGCAGGGTGCACACTGTGATCTGTAATATCTGGACTCTTGTTCTCCGTGTCACCCTACCTTGTACCCCACAGCTGCTCCTTTATGGGGAGCCCACTGTGCGATCTGTGGTCTCTGCGCTTCTAACCTTGTACTGAATGACTGTTTCTTTGTGGAGGGGCACAGTGTGAACTGTGGTCTTTGGCTCCTTATCTTGTACTCCCTGGCTGCATCTTTACAAGCTACACAGTGTGATCTGTGGTCCTGGCTCCTTACCTTGTACTCCGTGGCTGCCTTTTTTTATGGGATGCGCAATGTGCAATCTGTGGTTTCTAGGCTCCTTAGCTTGTACTCCATGGCTGCCTCCTTTATGGGGAGTGGAGTGTGTGATCTGTGGTCTCTGGACCATCTGAAGGTAACACAGATGAGCTTATTTTCCTCCTAACAGAAGAGTTGCAGCTTCTTCTTGTGCTCCACACACAGCTCTTCCTCATCTGACCTCTTTGCCTGCATGGAGCAGATCTTCACTGACTCCACTTTGCTTTGCAGCTGCAGGTTCACCCTGAGCTTCCCCTGGGCAGAGGTCACTCTGCACTGAGGGCACTAGAGGATTAGGGCAGGGTCCTGGGAGCACCCGAGGATATAGGTGCAATAGATTTTCTGCCACACTGTGATCACCTGGTCTTTGTAAAACTCCAGGCATATGGGGCAAGAGGTGTCTGCCTTCAGACTGTGCCGTGGGTTTGCAGCAGTCATTGTGGCTCACAAAGTGAGGAATGAAACAGAAATGTAAGTTTCACTTCACAGCAAACTAGTTTCAGGAAGTGCACAACTGCCATATGACCTAGCCCTTGTGAAGGCCAAAAACCACCCAAATCAACGAGTATCAAATATGTGAAATGTGACTAAAGTGAACTGTAACAGTTAAAAATACAGCAAGTTCAAAGAGGAAGTGACAGGCAGATAAGTTTTTAAACAGTTCACTCATCCGGTTGTGACGCAGCATTCACAGTCACAGTAAGAGACATAGGCAGCTGCGCAGCATCTGGATAGATATGTCAATACTAGAACAATTTTGAAAATAATACAAAATGAATTGCGCAGGAACACAACATTTTGGCAAAGTGCAAGGGAGTAAATATTTGAGGTTCAGCTGCAACAGATCCAAAAGACATATTTGCCCTTTGGATGGTTTCATGTGAGGCATTTCGGAGTACTCTGGCCTCTACTGGATCATCCTCCTTAACTGAATAGACACATGAAAAAGAAAAACATAAAATCCCAGCATATCTCTCTACCACTAGCTGTCAACATCTCTCTAAAATTTTAGAGGGATGAACTGCTGCTGTCGTGCCTTGTAACCAGACGATTAGCATATTGTTGATCAGAAGCTGTTATTTACTGTTTTACCGTGGATATAAACATTTAGGTGTGCCATGGTAGCAAAACTGTGTGCTTGGTGCACATCTGTTTGCAGTGCTCTGGTATGGTTTTGACAGCGCATCAGGGTGCCGCAGCTTGACTGAGAGTCTCATTGCGACTTTTTCTCAGTCAGACCAGCCGACTGTCAAAGCTGCAGGAAGGAGGCTGTTGTTACCCCGGCGGCCTCCGCTCATTGTATTAGGATGTTTCTGCCAGTCAGCCAAGTGGAAACAGTGCTGAGGCATTGGCCTGAGACGAATGCCTCAGCACACTAGTAACCTCGGAATGCACACTGTCTGCAGAGCAAAAAGTGCGCATTCCGAGGGTGCTGGCAGGGGGGCCCTGCAACGCCCATACAATGGGCATGGGAAGTGCAGGGCTCCCTTCTATCCCCCAGCACTGGCTTTCTGCAGCCTTTTTATGGTGTGGACCACGCTATAAAAAGGCTGGCGGAAAGAGGACTCATGATCAGCATGGCGGCTCTGTGCTCAGAGCCACCATGGATGACCAAGACTCTGACTGTCACCACCCCGTTTGGAGCCATAATCATGGTGGTGGGAGGGGCCCCCTGGCGATCCTACAGCCATGGTCGAAATCTGGCGGTTGGACTGCCAGGTGTGCTGCAGTCTGACTGTCACCACAGGTTTGGTGGCCCTCGGACTGCCAAACTTGTAATTAGGCTGCAGAGTTGTTTCTTTGGCAAAATACCACAAACAAGGCTTGCTACCTGAAAGAGTTGCGGTTGGAGAAAAAGGGTGCAGCGCGGGCCCAGGAAGGACCAGGATGTTGCCACTCAGGAGAGGAGACAAAGGGAGCCCTCAGCAACATAGAGAGCCCACTGGAAGGAAAGAAGCACCCACATGAGTCCTTGAACATGGGTTCAAGAAGACTGAACATGGCGGTCATCTCAACACTGCAAAGAGGAGTCCCACGACATCGGAGGTCAACTCAGGGAGCTGAGCATTGCAGGACGGAGTGCTGGGGACCTAGGCAGTTGTGCATGCAGAATTTCTTGGAAATGTGCACAGAAGCCCTTGTAGCTGCAGATCACACGGTGCACAGGATTACTGTCTGGGGAGGGGATGCATGGACGTACCTCCTCCAAATTTGGACAGTTGGACCTCTGGACAGTCTGGGTCACTTGGGTCCACCACCTGTGTTCCAGGGGCCATGCTCGTCAGGATGAGAGGGGACCCGGAGTACGGGTAAAGTTGAAGTTTGGTGCCTGCTTAAGCAGGGGGAAGATTCTTTTGACCCACAGGAGATTCCTTCATGGCTTCCAGTGCAGGGAGAAGGCAGACAGCCCCCAGAGCATGCACCACCAGGAAACAGTTTGAGAAAGCCGACAGGATCAGGCGCTACAATGACGCTGGTAGTCTTCTGGCTACTTTGTTGCAGTTTTGCAGGCGTCCTGGAGCAGTCAGCGGTCGATCCTTGGTAGAAGTCAAAGAGAGAAGTGCAGAGGAGTCCTGTTGTATTCTTGCAAGTGGTAATTGTAGGAGGCTGACCTGGCTTGTAGTGGGTACCAAGGGGTACTTACACTCTGTACCAGGTCCAGTTATCCCTTATTAGTGTAGAAGAGGTGTTTCTAGCAGCTTAGGCTGATAGAAGGTAGCTATAGCAGAGCAGCTTAGGCTGAACTAGGAGACATGCAAAGCTCCTACTATACCACTGGTGTCACATGCACAATATCATAAGAAAACACAATACACAGATATACTAAAAATAAAGGTACTTTATTTTTATGACAATATGCCAAACGTATCTCAGTGAGTACCCTCAGTATGAGGATGCCAAATATACACAAGATATATGTACACAATACCAAAATTATGCAGTAATAGCAAAAGAAAGTAATGCAAGCAGTGTAAAGTTACAATAGATTGCAATAGGAGCACATAGGTATAGGGGCAACACAAACCATATACTCCAAAAGTGGAATGCGAACCACGAATGGACCCCAAACCTATGTGAGCTTGTAGAGGGTCGCTGGGACTGTAAGAAAACAGTGAGGGTTAGAATAATATCCCACCCCAAGACCCTGTAAGGTAGGTGTAAAGTGCACCTACAAACCCCAGAGAGCACAGAAGTCGTGATAGGGGGATTCTGCAAGGAAAACTAACACCAGCAATGCAACAACAGTGGATTTCTGGACCTGAGTACCTGTAAGACAAGGAGACCAAGTCCAAGAGTCGCGACAGTGTCGAGAGTGGGCAGGAGCCCAGGAAATGCCAGCTGAGGGTGCAAGGAAGCTGCCACCGGATGGAAGACACTTGGTGTTTTGCAAGAACGAAGAGGACTAGGAACTTCCCCTTTGGAGGATGGATGTCCCACGTTGTGAAGAAGCTTGCAGAGGTGATCCCACACAGAAAGACTGCAAACAAGCCTTGCTAGCTGCAAGGGTCGCGGTTAGGGTTTTTGGATGCTGCTGTCGCCCAGGAGGGACCAGGATGTCGTCACTTGGATGAGGAGACAGACGGGGTGCCCAGCAAGTCAGGGAGCCCTCACAGAAGCAGGCAGCACCCACAGAAGTACCGGAACAGGCACTTAGAAGAGGAGTGAACCGGAGTCCAACCGAAGTCAGAAAAGGGAGTCCCATGACGCCGGAGGACAACTCAGAAGGTTGTGCACTGCAGGTTAGAGTGTTGGGGACCCAGGCTTGGCTGTGCACGAAGGAAATCCTGGAAGAGTGCAAAGGAGCCGGAGCAGCTGCAAATCACGCGGTGCCCAGCAATGCAGTCTAGCGTGGGGAGGCAAGGACTTACCTTCACCAAACTTGGACTGAAGAGTTACTGGACTGTGGGAGTCACTTGGACAGAGTTGCTCAGTTTCAGGGACCACGCTCGTCATACTGAGAGGGGACCCAGAGGACCGGTGATGCAGTCTTTTGTTGCCTGCGGTTGCAGGGGGAAGATTCCGTCGACCTACGGGAGATTTCTTCAGAGATCCGGGTGCAGAAAGGAGGCAGGCTACCCCCAGAGCATGCACCTCCCGGAAACAGTCGAGAAAGCCGGCAGGATAAAGCGATACAAGGTTGCAGTAGTCGTCTCTGCTACTTTGTTGTGGTTTTGCAGGCGTCCTGAGCAGTCAGCGGTCGATCCTTTGGCAGAAGGTGAAGAGGGAGATGCAGAGGAACTCTGGTGAGCTCTTGCATTCGGTATCTGAAGAATTCCCCAAAGCAGAGACCCTAAATAGCCAGAAAAGGAGGTTTGGCTACCTAGGAAGGGGGATAGGCTAGTAAGAAAGGTAAGAGCCTATCAGAAGGAGTCTCTGACATCACCTGATGGCACTGGCCACTCAGAGCAGTCCAGTGTGCCAGCAACACCTCTGTTTCCAAGATGGCAGAGGTCTGGGGCACACTGGAGGAGCTCTGGGCACCTCCCCTGGGAGGTGCAGGTCAGGGGAGTGGTCACTCCCCTTTCCTTTGTCCAGTTTTGTGCCAGACCAGGGCTGGGGGATCCCTAAACCAGTGTAGACTGGCTTATGCAAGGAGGGCACCATCTGTGCCCTTCAAAGCATTTCCAGAGGCCAGGAGAGGCTACTCCTCCCCAGCCATCACACCTATTTCCAAAGGGAGAGGGTGTCACACCCTCTCTCAGAGGAAATCCTTTGTTCTGCCTTCCTGGGCAAGGGCTGCCTGGACTCCAGGAGGGCAGAAACCTGTCTGAGGGGTTGGCAGCAGCAGCAGCTGCAGTGGAGACCCCGGAAAGGCAGTTTGGCAGTACCCGGGTTCTGTGCTAGAGACCCGGGGGATCATGGAATTGTCTCCCCAATGCCAGAATGGCATTGGGGTCTCAATTCCATGATCTTAGACATGTTACATGGCCATGTTCGGAGTTACCATTGTGACGCTATACATAGGTAGTGACCTATGTATAGTGCACGCGTGAAATGGTCTCCCCGCACTCACAAAGTCCGGGGAATTTGCCCTGAACAATGTGGGGGCACCTTGGCTAGTGCCAGGGTGCCCACACACTAAGTAACTTTGCACCCAACTTTCACCAGGTGAAGGTTAGACATATAGGTGACTTATAAGGTACTTAAGTGCAGTGGTAACTGGCTGTGAAATAACGTGGACGTTATTTCACTCAGGCTGCACTGGCAGGCCTGTGTAAGAATAGTCAGATCTCCCTATGGGTGGCAAAAGAAATACTGCAGCCCATAGGGATCTCCTGGAACCCCAATACCCTGGGTACCTCAGTACCATATACTAGGGAATTATAAGGGTGTTCCAGTATGCCAATGTGAATTGGTGAAATTGGTCACTAGCCTGTTAGTGACAATTTGGAAAGCAGAGAGAGCATGACCACTGAGGTTCTGGTTAGCAGAGCCTCAGTGAGACAGTTAGTCATCACATAGGGAACACATACAGGGCACATACTTATGAGCACTGGGGCCCTGCCTGGCAGGGTCCCAGTGACACATACAGTAAAACAACATATATACAGTGAAATATGAGGGTAACATGCCAGGCAAGATGGTACTTTCCTATAGTAATCTGATGAGAAGCCCACAGGCGAGACCCTAAATAGCCCTGAGAGGAGGATTGGCTACCTACCCAGGTATGCACCTTTCAGGAGGGGCCTCTGACGTCACCTGTAGGCATTGGCCACTCAGAGGCCTCCAGAGTGTCCTCACACTTCTGAAAACAAGATGGCAGAGGTCTGAGACACACTGGAGGAGCCCTGGGCACTACCCCTGGGGTGGTGATGGACAGGGGAGTGGTCACTCCCCTTTCCTTTGTCCAGTTTCGCACTAGAGCAGGGACTGGGGTTCCCTAAACTGGTGTAGACTGGCTAATGCAAAGAGGGCACTATCTGTACCCTTCAAAGCATTTCCAGAGGCTGGGGGAGGCTACCCCTCCCCAGCCTGTAACACCTATTTTCAAAGGGAGAGGGTGTAACACCCTGCTCTCAGAGGAAATGCTTTGGTCTGCCTTCCTGGGACTGGGCTGCCCATACCCCAGGAGGGCAGAACCCTGTCTGTGAGGTGGCAGCAGCTGTAGCTGCAGTGCAAGCCTCAGAGAGCTGGTTTGGCAGTACTAGTGGTTCACAGTGGAGCCCCTAGGATACATGGAATTGGCTCCCCAATACCGGATTTGGAATGGGGGACAATTCTATGATCTTTGACATGTTACAATGGCCATATTTGGAGTTACCATTGTGAACCTACATATAGGTATTGACCTATATGTAGTGCATGCATGTAATGGTGTCCCCTCACTCACAAAGTCTGGGGAAATGGCCCATAACTCTGTGGGGGCACCTTTGCTAGTGCAAGGGTGCCTTCACACTTAGTAACTTTGCACCTAACCTTCAGCAAGTGAAGGTTAGACATATAGGTGACTTATAAGTTACTTACGTGCAGTGAAAATGGCTGTGAAATAACATGCGTTATTTCATGCAGGCTGCAATGGCAGTCCTGTGTAAGGGTTTGTCTGAGCTCCCTATGGGTGGCAAAAGAAATCCTGCAGCCCATATGGATCTCCTGGAACCCCAATGCCCTGGGTACCTAGGTAGCATATCCTAGGGACTTATAAGGGGGGTCCAGTATGCCAATTAGAATTGTAACTGTAGTCACTAGCCACAGTGACAAATTTAAAGGCAGAGAGAGAATGAGCACTGAGGTTCTGATTAGCAGAGCCTCAGTGACACAGTTAGGCACCACACAGGCATACATATTTAGGCCACAAACTATGAGCACTGGGGTCCTGCCTAGAAGGATCCCAGTGAGACAGGCAAAACATACTGACATACATGTACAATTGTGGGTAACATGCCAAGAAAGATGGTACTTTCCTTCAGACCACTATTGCAGGGGCGCTGCTGCACCACTTACCAGCCTAGCCTGAGACCCCCACAGTCCAGGAATCCCCCACCACAGACCAATATACAGACCAGCCATCAACAGCAGCAGCTAGACTGGAGCCACAATCAAAAGACACAGGAGACCAGCACCTCCAACCGTACAGCCCAATACCAGGCACCCAAACGGTCCCTCAGGCCCAGATATGGGACAGGAACACCTGCCAAGACCAAGGCACCCTCAAAGAAGTTACTCTGACCCGAACTGTCCCTCAAGTGTGCCACTCAACCGCTGCCCCACCGTGCAATATCAACTCAACAACATGTAAAATACAGATGGATCTATTACCACTGCCAACAATCGCCGAGACCATGTAGCCAGTATGGACATCCACCAGCAGCCCACTCCCATCACTGTAAAGAACACCCTGGCATCCCTGACACCTAATAAACACATGTACATCAATGTCAATGTCCTCTGTCAGTATGTTGAATCAAATTGAACTGTGCATGCAATTGTCATTGTAAGCATATAATCTTACCTTTATTGCAGAAATGGCACCCCAAGTACATCTTGGGGTGTTGCCAACAGAAATGTCTAACAAATTGTTCATCATATCACATGTCACATGCAAACCTTGTTACAGTGAAAATGTATATTGACCCAATATCCACATAGGGGAAAAGTCAGACAGACAGTATGCAGCACAGACAACAACAGTAGCAAATAGTACATCATAGTCACTGGAAGTATAGTTGGATCAGTTGGTTCCTGGAGTGTTCATCTTCCCCCTCTTCATCATTACCATCACTCTCATCCCCTCTTAGAGGAAGCTGGTCTGGATATACAGCACCCTCCTACTCCAAGAGGGGAATAGATTTCCTCACAGCCATGTTGTGCAGCATGCAGCAGGCCACCACTATTCTACAGACCTTAGGCCAGGGATCACCCAGAAATATGGAGGCAACAGAATCTAGCCTTCAGGAGACCTATAGTGCGCTCTATCACCCTCCTAGTATGTCCATGGGCCTCATCGTAATTCCTCTCTGCATCTGTCCTAGGATTCCTCACTGGTGTCAAGAGCCAATGCATGTTGGGGTAGCCAGAATCACCTGCAAAAGGTAGGGAAAATAGGACTGTAACTAACAACCCTGAGTTGCAGACAGGCTGGCTGCCAGCTATGTGTAGAAAATGTGTCAGACACACTTACCTATGATCCATCCTCTGTCTCCTTGTAGTTGTTCCATCATGTGTGGCACACTGGTGTTCCTCAGCACAAAGGAATCATGGACTGATCCCGGGAACATGGCATTGACATGTGAGATGTACTGGTCAGCAGAACACACCAATTGAATATTCATAGAGTGAAAGTTCTTCCTGTTTCTGTACACCTGTTCACTTACTCTTGGGGGGATGAGAGCTATGTGGGTGCCATCGATGGCACCAATCACATGAGGGATGTTGACAAAGGCATAAAAGTCTGACTTGATGGCAGGGAGTTCAGCACTTTGGGGAAACCTCACATATGACTGCAGGTGTTGTGCAAATGCATTCAGGAATCTGGACAGTATGAGACAGAACATTGGCTGTGAGAACCCTGCACCCATGCCCACTGTCACCTTAAATGGAGTGCAGAGAGCACTTGCACTTCAGTAGGGATGGCATGCTAATTACGATTAGCCGGTCTCAGTGCTGGATCCAGTAATGCACAAAGTTCATGAATAGTAGCACGAGTGAGTCTGTAATTGATAATGATGTGACGTTCCACCATTGTCTCCAAATTAACAAGTGGTCTGTACACCGATGGGGCCCTCCCTCGCCACATGGGTCTGTACCTAGGAGGAGTGGAGAAGACATGTGAGGGACACATATTCATCTTCACAACATGTTGTATATTCATCACTGCTAGCAAACAAGTCGATGACACATGTGCATTATCCTACTCTTGTGCCACAGCAGCCTTTCCTTAGCAAGGCGACACAAGTGGTCACAAGCACAGTTCATATTGCCATGAGCTTACTGTGGGGGGAGTCCGTGACTAGGAGGCTCCCTCACAGTAAAAGGTAAAAAAAACAGGTGGACCAGTTGGTCAGAACCGTCGTCTCACAGACACCGTCGCTTGCTGTTTAGCAGCGCTGCCCTACTTCATATTAAAAAAGCAGGAATGCACTGTATTTACGATGCATGTATTGTCCTTTCTTCCAGTGCCTGCGAAGAAATTGCTGACAAGCGCCAACACAGACACCTTTGCACTATGTGCGAGGGTGTCTGCATCGTTGGTAGGATTATTTTTGTGAAGGAAGGGATACCTCCTTGCAAAAAACAATCCATGAAGGTGTTTTCCTCGTTCTATGTTTGCTGCCGAATAAAAACACATGAAAAGAGGAACAAATTAGGAGAAATGAAAACATTTATCCTCATTAAGCCACCCCTGGGTAGGTGTAAGGTTTTAGCACTTCCCCAGGTTTACATGATTTTGCAAATCTGTGGCAGCATCATAATCCATGGGTGTTGCGTGGGAACACCCACCTCAACTACCATTGAATGTGTCCTTGACGCCAAGTAAGGCAACGAAGCACAAAGCACTGCATTGCCTTACTCCATATCAATGAGGTCTTGCAAAACCGCGCCGGGTGGCTTTGTGTCGCCTCATAGAAATGTTTGAGAGCCCTGCATCCTCTAAGTGTCTAAAAAAATGGTGCTCCTGTGGTGCAGGACTCTTGTAAATGAGGCTCTTAACATTACATCTCTGATACTGTCACAACTCTGTCATCCCATTTCTAGGGGGCACTGTAAGGGGACTGTCAGAAGCATGGGAATCACCTTAAACACTCATCTAGAGTCCTTTGCTGACTCCTGTTTGTTTCTCTTTTCACCATGGTATACTTGTGTAGTACTACATTTGCTTCCTGGGAATGCAAATCCCATAATGCACAGCCTGGTTGTCAGGAAAGCCTGGATTCTGTTTCTCATTGTTTTCTATGGGAGAAGTCCAGTTGCTCCTTTTCACCGGATCCTCTGCTCCAGGACTTGCGAGTGTCTGAAACTACACACACCTGAGACCTCTCCTGTGCAGCCCAGCTTGGAACTGCTTATAAGCAGCCATTTCCTCAAGATACCAGTTGTGCATTGGAGTTCGATTCCTTTGTGTTACAGACCCTTTATTCGGATGGTGTTCCAGTTTTGTTCCTGTCTGTTCCAGCTTGATCCTGTTTCCTGTTTCTCTGCCCTGCTCCTGATGGATCCAGCCAGAGTCTGCACCCTATCTCATAGCTTTGTACCTATTTGTTTGTTCCAGAGCCTGCTTCCTGTTTCTCTGTCCTGCTACTGCCTTGTTCCAGCCTGAACCTGCTCTCTGTTTCCCAGTCCTGTTTACTGCTCATTCCTACTCTCTGTATTCCAGCCCTGTCCTTGCCTGTTCCAGCCAGAGCCTGCTCTCAGTTTCCCAGTCCTGTCTCTTTGTTCCAGGCAGAAGTTTGCGCCCTGTTTTCAAGTCCTAGTCCCGCCTTTGCTTCAGCCTAAGCCTGTTCCCAGTTCTTGCCTCTGCCTCTTAGTTTGTTCCCTTCTGTTTCCATTTCTTCTTGGTTATTTGGGTCTGGTAAGTGCTCTATCAGTCTTCACCAGTGTATAGTGTCCTCCTTTGTACTGGGGTTGGCTCCTGGTTTCCAGGAGGCAATTCCTGCCCCCATCCTTGTCTAGTGTTATACGTTGTCTTTCATGCCTAACAGTGACAGTGTGCTATTGCTGTTTTCCCAGGAATCGCCACTGGGTTTCCAGCTGGACCCACAAGAGCTTGTCTTGTGTATGTAAGTACTATCCTTGTTTGTGCTCTAGGGTCCAGACACAGAATCACTTCTGCTGCCTCCTTTGTATGGGGCTGGCAGGGTGACTATCTGTAAGAGCAAACTGCACAGAGGCATTGACATTCCCTGTCACTGTGGGAGATTCTGCGCCTTACTCTGTGTACAACCCCAGCGTGTTTGTCCATTAGTAATCTCTTTCCTGTGTGTTCACACAAAGGTTGCTCTGCTTTTACTTTCCTGTGCCTGTCCATAGCTGTCCTTTCCGTGTATGCCTTTAGCTGCTTTTCTGCTCCAGTATACTACCTCTTTAGGATATTCAGTGACCTCAAGGGGTGTCCCAAACAAAGTCCTGATCAGACCCGCCCAAAACCGTGACAGATACATCTGGACTGTTGTGGTGAGTAAATATTTGTTTGGCCATGCATTTGGGGGATGGGGTTCATAGGGCCTGCATGTGCCCAATGAGAAATTAATAACTGCGTAGTAGTGTACAAAAATGTTTGCCCTGAGTAATCCCGATATGTAGCAGTGAAAGTGACCTCGTACCGCTAGTGGTTGTCGTAATGGCGTAAGGCGGCGTTCACTGCCGTGCACCCATTCATTGGTTAACATGGTTGTCAATGGGGAATATAGGCCTATCATGATCGCCACCGGCGGTGATGCTGCACACTGCCGCGGAGCATACGCTATCTCGTCACCCCAACTTCACTTCACTCCCAGATTACATGCATGAAAGTACTCCACTGAGTGTAGTGTGCTGCTGTGTCCTGACCCTGGTCCTGGAAATGGCACGAGTGGCAGGGGAAAGGGCCCCGGCTTTCATCACTGAGGAAATAGAGAAGTTGGTGGACGGGGTCCTACCCCTGTACGCCAAGCTCTATGGTCGACTAGGGTACAGGTGAGTAGGCGGATTGGGGTGCATGGATGTGTGAAATGGTGGTAGATGGTTGTAAACAAGTGTGCACGATTTGACACTGTACAGCCGCGGAATGCATGACGTACTGCATGTGTGAGGTGCTGTAATGCTGTTTTAAGTGTCCGTCCCATAGGGGCCGTATAGCCAGCTGTATCAAATGGGCATTGTCTGACTTCTGTGTCACTTTTCCGTGTGTCACCTAGAGGTCAGCGCTCATCAGAAGAGGGGACTATGGCAGGCCATCGTCAGGGAGGTGCGGACCCTGGGGGTATACAACCAGCGGAGCACCCACTGCAGGAAGCGCTGGGAGGACCTGCGGCGCTGGGCCAAGAAGACCTGCGAGGCCCAGCTGGTGAAGTCCTCCTAACGAGGAAGGGGTGCCCTTCGGGCACTGACCACCCAATGCGCCGCATTCTGGCGGTGGCATATCCAGACTTGGATGGGCCCTTGAAAGCTGCACAGCAGACACAAGGGGGTGAGTACAGAGACCATTGTATGCCTGCTTGATGGATGTCTGAGGGTGCTGTGGTAGGGATGCTGTCTAGTGGCAGGGACTCTGACAGATGTCATTAGATATAGTGGTCCCCATGGGCAGCTAGTTGATAAAGGTCAGGTCTGCAGTTCTTCAGGTCCTTCTGTGATGTTGGAGATGGATGTATACCAGGGTTGTGGCCAATAGTCAGGGGCATAGCCATGAGTATAGCTGTAGGTACTGGATGGTGGTATATTTGCTGGGTGCGAGTATGTGTGGATCAGTTATGTACATCCATTCAGCTATTTACAAATGTCTCTCCTGTTTTGTCTACCCACCCCTGTTCTCCTGTGTTGTCTGTGTACATCAGCATCATCTGGCGAGGGAGCAGTGGCACCGGCGAGTGGGGATGCATCGGCCCACTGTTCCAAGGAGGCAGCGTCAAGCGACGCCAAGGGGACCAGTGGGTTGGAGGGTGAGGGGACAGCTCCTCCGATGGGAGATCCGTGGTGGTGGCAGACCCTAGTGGGCCCACCCATTCTTTGTCATCATCTGCCACCCCCCATACCATCACCGCCCTCCCAGTTGCTCCCCACCCAGTTGCCCATGCCCGCTCACCCAGGAGGGTGGGCATCTCCTTTGCCCCAGGCACCTCATCCACTGCCCCAGTCAGCCCACTGCCCTCACGGAGGAGGCTATTGACCTCCTGAGGACCATCTCTGTAGAGCAGACAACCATTGTTAATGCCATCCAGGGGCTAGCATCACAGGTGCAGCAGACCAATGCCTACCTAGATGGCATTCATGGTGCTGTGTCTGGCCTACAGAGATCTTTTCAGGCTCTGGCCTTCTCTTTGACGGCAGCCAGTGTCCCTGGTCTTTCCGTCCCCTCTCCCAGCACCTCTACCCCTTCTAGCACCCCACTCCCTTCACCCGTCCCAAGCACACATTCCGACAGTCATGCACATACCTTAACACACAAGAAGCACACAGAGAAACAGAATCACCACACTTCCCACCACAGGCATAAACACATCCAACATACAAATGCACACACAACAACATCCACTTCCCCAGTGTGTCCACCTCTCCCGCATCCCTGTCTGACACCTCTATATGCACACTCACAGGCACTGCACCTTCATTCACTGTTTCTGGCCCCATTTTTGCAGTCACCACAACATCAGTCATCCAGTCATGCACCCCAGACACCACACCTGCACTCACCACAATGGCTCTCAGTACCACTTGCAGCACACTCACCAAACTTGCAGACACCCAGACAACCTCCATTTACACTGGCAGCCTGTCTTGTCCCACTTTGTCCACCTCCCCTCCTCCCAAGACACTCAAATGTTCCCAGACACCCACCCAACATACATCCGCCACACCTCAGCATACTGTACAGTCAACTGCATCCACATCACGCACACCTACACCTCTTACGACCACTCACTCTACCTCCACTTCCACACCTTCCTCCAGGTCCACCCCGATTGCCCCTAAGAAACTTTTCCTATCCTTTGTAGACCTTTTTGAACCCACCGGTCCAACCCGTCTCGTCCCTAAACGTGCCCACCTCCTTGCCCTGTCCACTCCTCCCACGTCCAAGTCCGCCCCTGTCCGCCCTTCACATTCACGTGCACCTTCCCCTATGATCAAGAGGCCCGTGCTGGTACATCTGACGCACCACAGTCAAAGCCCGCTCCCCCACCTTCCAAAACAAAAAACAAACCCCCTCCACCTCCCAAATGTAAGCCCAAGCCCCCCCTCCCAGACATAATTCCCTTCCCCGCCACCCCCTGCCCCTGTGCCCTGAGGTGCCTGCCTGCCCCATTGATGCCCCTTTATGGTGGAGTACCATGTGCACATGTGGGAGTCAAGTTGGGGCCATTTGGACCCATCAGCCTTTCAGCTATGGACTGGCCATTGGCCTAATGTGGACGTTCTATTGCTCCTGGAGTGTTAATAATGTTTGTGTGGCCGGTGTTGTTGTTCGCACACTCTGGACCTGTGGTTACTTGTTTCATTGTTGGGGGGGTTGTGCACATGTTTGTACTTTGGGCAGGTTTAATTAGACTTGTGTCGGGTAAGTACCTCTGGCTCTGGGGTGTATGGCTTGTGCTGTTGAGAGGGGTTGTGGGTGCGTTGTGGGGTGGGTGAAGTGGGTGTGTAACTGTGACCTTTCTTCCCTTGTTTAGTAGGTTGCGGTACTTACCGTCTTCGTCTGCGTATTCGGTTGTGGAGGTATATGGCAAGGATCTGGACTGGCATGATTTACAACTCTCTCTCCATGTCTGCTTCGGCGTGTTGTGTGAGCCTCCGGTGAGTGTTTCCTTTTATTTGGTTCGTTTCCCCCTGGCTTTGCGTGGCGGTGGTTCCTGCCCCGGAACTGATGGCGGTCTAGTGCTTCATTATTTGTTTGGCGGGTTGGGCCTTTCCATCGCCCTGTGGTAGCCTATTCCATCGTTGTCTGCACTCCTCTGCTGGCGGTGAGTGTTTTTCAGGCTGCCTGTTTTTCATGTGCTTCCTTATTTGGCAGGCCAGACCGCCAGCCTATTGGCGGTGCGGTCTTTCCCGCCGTGTTCATAATGAGGGCCTATGTGTGTGTTTTCCATAGACCAGCCTTTTGTCTTTGATCTCCATGCCATGTGGTTGGCAGTCATTTTGTGTAGTAACAGGCCTGCACATGCACTTTGTTGTCCATGTCTTCTTGTCTGCTGTTCATCCATGTGACCGGCAACCATTTTGTGCAGTCAGGCAGTGTGCTTTTACCATATGCCTGCATGTGTTCTTTGTCATCCATTCCTCCTTGCTTGCTGTTATTTGACCATGTTCCCAATGGCCATTTTGTGTAGCAAGCCCATGTGGTTTGGCCTTAGGCCTGAAAGTGTTCTTTGTTGTCCATGTCTCCTTACTTGTTGTTTGACCATGTGGATGTCGGCCATTTTGTATAGTCAGCCAGTGTGCTTTTGCCATAGGCTAGCATGAGTTCTTTGTAGTCCATGCATCCATGCTTATTGTTTGACGGTGTGCCACGGCGTCCATGTGCTTTTACCATACGTTTGCATGTGTTCTTTGTTGTCCATGCCCCCTTGCTTGTTGGTGTTTGAACATGTAGTCAGGGTGTTAAATCATTTTTTTCCAAAGTCATTCTTTAGGGACATTAATGAGAGCTATGCCTTTTTGTTTTTGTTCACTTTTTACTTTTCCCCTAATATCAGTTTAATGTGCTTCAGGATCATTGTAGCATATATGTGCAGTATTTTTTCTGTTTTCCCCTGCACCTCCTTGCCTCCCAAAAGGTTTCTCATTGTCCCTAGTGAGACACCAACAATTACTTTTGTCTATTATTTCATTTTTGCCAGCACCTCTGCCTGCCATAGGTCTCTTAGGCCATAGGCACACACCGGAATTCACTTTTTAAAGGATTATTCTATTTTTTTCCTGCACCACCTGCCTGCAATAGGTCTCTTAGGCCAAAGGCGCACAGCAGAATTTATTTTTGTAAGGAGTATTCCATTTTTCCATGCACCCCCAGCCTGCCATATATGACCTAGGCCACAGACACACCTGCTTTCAATTGTTTAAATGATTATTCATTTTTTCCCTGCACACCATCTGCCATAGGTCTCTTAGGCCATAGGTGCACACTAGCATTTACTTTTTATAGGGATCATTTTTTCCTGCACCTGCCTGGCACAGGTTTTTAACCTTGGAGGCACATTAAGGCTGTGTTTTGTTGTTATCCTAATTCAAATATTATTATATGGTTGGGATTGGAAAGGATACATTATTGTTAATTATTTGGTATAACTCCAATATTGTCTGTATAAATAATACAAACTGCAAAAAAATGCCACATTTCACTGAATGTTTTTCATGTTTGCTTGCTTAAGTGCAGAAAAGATATCACATACAGCACTGCCAGACAAAAGACCAGCACACAGTTACACCACACCACTTGAGTCTTCAGCTAAGTGCCAACTAACAGAGCTTGAAGATGGCCCCAAAGAAATGTGTTCCTGCCAAGAAACTGGCCAGTGAGGAGGGGATTGCTACAACTGCTGTTCCACCCTTCACCTTTTCAGGAAACATGGTTTGCCTGCCGCACCATCCTTTGGGGCAGAAAGCTAGAAGTGACACTCTTGCATCAACATCTCCATCCCAACCTAAGCCCAAGGACATGTCACTCAGGGAGGCAGCCACTGCAATCATGGCAACAAGCAGTGAGTCTGAATTAGATATGTCACAGCCGCAGAGTACCCAATCATCACAGGAAACTGAGGAAAGAGGACAACAGGAGCCATAACCAGCAAATGTTCTTGCTTGCTGAAGTAGGAACAGAACAGGAGATTGAGCTTCCTGCTGAGCAAGATGTAGCTCTTTAACCATTGAGTTCCCAATCTCAAGCAAAAGTATGAAAGGGTACTACACCATTTTCTCCAAGCCCTGCATCTTATGATCTGGACATGGACTGGACCCCGGCTGAGTACAAGACCTGCCATGAGACACAAGGGAATAGGAAAGTTCCTGAAGTCTTAGAAGTATGGAAAGGGACAGTGATGATGATGAGCAAGTGAATATCAGTACTGAAGGTGGCTCACAGGCCACCAAGATTGCTGCTCTCTGTGCCACTGGATTCAAAATAGCCTGGCTAATGAGGAGTGATACACCAAAACCGGTCATAGAATGCTTGTTTCCGGTCCAGGGAGGACCTGGTCTGGAAGTTCAGGCTGGACTGTTCCAATGGGGAACAAGGTCAACACTGATTACATGTGAGAGGGTATAAACTGGGGTGGCATAGTGAGCAAAAGAATGATGGACTTAGCCCATATTTGTAAGGCCAACCTTCATCTACCACTATCTCAGTAGAAGTGTGCACTAAAGAGAGGCATTCAATACACCCACCTACCCCCAGTTCTTCAGGCATTGGCAGTGGCACAATAAAAAAAGTTCCCATTCTCTTATTTTGGGACTTCTTTGGGATTAACAAACAGGAGGATAACATTGGAATATGCTCCATTTCTGTTCATCGAGGTAAGACTGCTTCACACTATGGTACTGGGGCTACCCATATGAAAAAACACCATGCAATCCGGTAGGAGGAGCAACTTTAAAAAAGTAGCTGCTGCTGATGGTGGTGAGGAGAGAGGGGAATCAGCTTTGGTCATGATCATAAGAGTTGATGAGGAAGAAGAAGGTGACAGCTTTACACAAAGCAGCCCAGTCCCCTCCAGTGTGCCAATCTCACCCGCATCAGCAACCTCCAAATGGCACAAGACTCAGGTGCAGATGCAGATACCACCGCATACACTGATGATTCCCCTAAAAAAACACATTGAGTCTACCACCTTGTGGTTCTCTCCAGATGGTGTCTGTGACAGTCGCATCGTACTTGGTTTGGTGATGATGCTGGTAGTGGATTTTGATGTAGTGCATGGAGTTGTGAGTGTGGATGTAACTGGGTGGGAGGTGGAGGAGGAGGAGGAGGGGGAGACAGTGGAGATAGTGGATGCTGTCGTGTCTGCAATTGAATGGTGTTTGTGTTAGTGCCTGTGGAATGAAGTGTGGTGCTTGTGTTTGCCTGTGACACTTTTGGTTGTTGTCTTGTTTGCATGCATATCCGGCTGTGTGCTTGGAATGGGTTGGGGTTGAGGAGAATGGGCCTGGGTAGTGGAAGTTGGAGGGAAGACGGTTGAAATAGGAACAATAGCTGACATCAGAGAGGAGGCTAGAGCCTGAATCGATCTCTCTTGGGCCACCAGTCCACCGTGAATGTCCTCCAGGAATGCATTTGTTTGCTGCATTTGGGCTGCCAGTCCCTGGATGGCATTCACAATGGTTGACTGCCCTACAGAGATGGATCTCAGGAGGTCAATAGCCTCCTCATTCAGGGCAGCAGGGCTGACTGGGGCAGGGCCTGAGGTGCCTGGGGCGAAGGAGATGCCCACCCTCCTGGGTGAGCGGGCATGGGCAACTCGCTAAGGGGCTGCTGGGAGCGTGGTGCTGGTACAGGGTGGCGGCTGTACCTGCATCTGGGGTGGTCACAGCAGTGTCCGCCACCACCAGGGAGCTCCCATCGGAGGAGGTATCAGAGTCTGTGTTGTCCCCTCCAGTCTCTGCGTGGTGCTTCCCTCGCCCTCTGTCCCACTGGTGCCATCAGCATCGGTGGACTCTGCCTCCTGGGTCCTGTGGGATCCAGCTCCCTATGTTGCCAGTGCCTTTGAAGAAAGGGGGAGAGAGACAAAGCATACACTGGGTTAATGACTACACCAACACTACTTTTGGCATACACAGCCCCCTCACACATAGGGAACAGGCCTACGCACTAAGCATGGCACTACCAGTGAAATGGCTACTCACCAAGGAATGAGGAGGGTACACACCACCAACTGCAGCACACCTGGGACCCACACAGCCCTGCCCGGGAGTGAATACTAACAAGCTACGGAAGCAGTATTTCCCATTCAAACCCTTAGCCAACAGAGGAACTACGCTGCTATGTCTGGCCTGGCCTGGGGGCACCCACTGACAAACAACCACCACCCGGATACCATCCCTCCCGCTGTAAATTGTAATGATAGCTACTGTACTCACCCCCTTGTGGCTGCTGTGATGCCCTCAAGCACCCATCCAGCTCAGGGTAGGCCACCGCCAGTATGCGGGCCATCAGGGGGGGTCAGGGTCTGATGGGCACCCCTTCCTCGTTGGGAGGCCATCCCCAGCTGGGCCTCCCCGGTCTTTCGTGCCCAGCGTCTCAGGTCCTCCCACCATTTGTGACAGTGGGTGCTCTGCCTGCCATAGACCCCCAGGGTCCGCACGTCCTTGTCAATGGCACGCCAGATTCCCTTCTTTTGATGGGCGCTGACCTTCAGAGGCAACACAGACAGGAGAACACCATTAGACAAACAGTCCAGCCAGTCACACAAGTGGCCCAACATACCCATTTCCATCACCCTTGGCACACACATAGGCCAGCCCACAAAATGTACCCCGCCAAGAGGACATCCTCCTACCCCCTTTACACAAGGCCTTCACACAAAACTCCAAGCATTTATCCAACAGGCATCGTGCCCACGGTATAGTCATCTGTTGATCTGGAGGCCCATACAGCAATCCGAACTGGGGTAGGACCCCATCCACCAGTCGCTCCAACTCCTCTGAAGTAAAGGCTGGGGCCCTTCCCCCGGTTACACAGGCCGTGGTAGGTTCCAGACACAGGTCACAGCAGCACATGCAGTGTAGGTTCTCTCCTATGGAAGGTCAGGAAACAAGTGAGGAATCTGATAGAAAATGGCGGTCATGTCCACTGCAGTGCATACCATCACTGCCGGCGTAGATCACCTTTGGCCACTCTACCCCATAGGCCCCAAAAATAAAAAATGAGGAATTGCATGGCGGATCAGGACCGCCTACTGCCACGGCGCACAACCTCAGCGGCATTAGCTCACTTCACCTGTCCCTCCACACAGGACAGGCGGATGCCATTTCAGGGGGGATGAACAGGCCTATCGATTAATGCTGCATCACAGGATAAATAGGCACATACTTCACAAACTACACTGTCCCATAACATGATTGCACATTGCGGACTGCTGTTGTGGCTACATTGTTCAGTTTGTGACAGCCTCCTCACTCTCGTGTCCCTTGGATACCCACCGCTACGGATCAATACGAGATGGAGACATACCCCAGTGTATAGGACTTAGCTACAATGGAGGACAAGCTCATAATACTCACCTATAGACTGGACAGGGCCACAATCACAGAGCTGTTTGCCTAATTGGATCCTGACCTTATATCTTCTATCCGTCATCCGACTGGGATCCCCCCACTTGTGCAAGTGCTATCAGTTGTCCATTTACTGGCAACTGGTTCTTTCCAAGTGACTGTGGGCTTGGCAGCAGGAATGTCACAGCCAATTTTCTCAAATGTACTAACAAGAGTGTTGTCTGCCCTGATAAAACACATGTGCAGCTACATACCATTGCCCTAGGTTGAGGATTTGGCCACTGTCAATGCCTATGCGAGGGGACATATCCCCAATATAGTTGGTGCGATTGACAGAACACATATTGAATTTGTGCCCCCCCCCACCAGAATAAACAGGTGTTCAGGAATCAAAAGAGTTTCCACTCCATGAATGTGCAGATGGTGTGCCTGGCGGACCAGTACATCTCCCACGTCAATGCTAAGTATCCAGGGTCGGTGCATGATGCCTTTGTCCTGAGGAATAGCAGCATCCCAAATGTGATTGCCGAACTTCAGAGGCACAGGGTGTGGCTAATAGGTGAGCCCTGGTTTCCACCCAGTATATGTTGGTGCATGGCTATGGTGAGGGCCATATAGGATGGTGTGTGGCTGAATGTTGTAATTCAATATTTGCAGGTGACTCTGGTTACCCAAACCTATCATGGCTGCTGACCCCTGTGAGGAATGCCAGGACAAGGGCAGAGGAACATTATAATGAGGCACATGGGCGAACCGGAAGGATCATTGAAAGGACCTTTGGCCTCCTGAAGGCCAGGTTCCGTGGCCTCCATCTAACAGGTGGATCCCTGTGCTACGCACCCAAGAAGGTCTGCCAAATAGTAGTGGCATGCTGCATGTTGCATGTTGCACAGCCTGGCCCTCAGGCGCCATGTCCCTTTTCTGCAGGAGGAGGAGACTGCAGATGCCCCTGTGGTAGCAGTGGGCCCGAGGACAGTGAGGAGGCAGAGGATGAGGATGTGGGCAACAGAACATCTGTGATAAGTCAGTACTTTCAATGAAACACAGGTGAAACAGTGCAACTTTACATTTCTATGACTTTTGTTGTATTCTCTGTAGCATTGGCATGCTGGCATTCCCCAATTCTTTGCCCACTTTGCCCATAACCTCTGGATATTCATTTTGCAGATGTTGGTGATATGACACATTTACCTGGTGTGATCACAACAGCCACCAACAGGTCATCAATTCTATGCTCATTCTATGTACAGTTCAATTGCAATGGTTGTAGCTGTTTCAATGCATACATATTTGCAATACATGAACTACTAGTAGTCATTTTAATCCAAGGGTGTTTATTTCACTGCTAAAAGATGGAGGGGAAAGATGGAATGGGGTGATGATGGAGGAATGTCCAGGGTATTGTTACAGTCTGTTTGTGTCACAGGTGCATTGTCCATGGGGATATAGGAAGGGTAGCAATGGCAGTTGAAGGTGAACAAGGTGAAAGAGTGGGACGCAAGGGGGACAATCAGGAGAGTCTAATTTCCTGGCACTGGTCTTGGCAATTGTCTCTGGCTTCTGTCTGCTTTGCAGGGAACGTTTGCGGGGTGGTTCACCTTCTGCAGGGGGAGGGGTGCTGGTGGCCTGTTGGTCCTGTGGCGGGGCCTCCTGGCCACTAGCGACAGAGCAAGTGGAGGGCTGTTCAGATGACTGGCTAGTGGTAGGGGCCCACTGGTGTGACACTGCCTCCCTCATACTGTTGGCCATGTCTGCCAGCACACCTGCTATGGAGATCAGGGTGTTTTTGATGGCCTGCAAGTCTTCCCTGATCCCCTGATACTGTCCCTCCTGCAGCCTCCTGTTCTCCTGCACATTTTCTAGGATCTGGCCAATCGTGTCCTGGGAATGTTGGCAGGCTCCCAGGATATCGGAGAGTGCCTCCTGGAGAGTTGGTTCCCTGGTCCTGTCCTCCCCCTGGCACACAGCAGTCCTCCCAGTGTCCCTGTTGGCCTGTGCCTCTGTCCCCTGAACAGTGTGGCCACTGCCACTGACCCCAGGTCCCTGTTATTCTTGGGGGCGAGGTGTGGCCTTGGGTCCCTTTACAGGTGGGCGCACTGCTGATTGATGTGTCCTGGGGACAGAGGTGTGGGGACGCTGGGTGGGTGCTTTGGTGTTGGTTCCTGATGGGGGAGACTCCGTGGTGGTCTGTGACTGGTCTTAGGTGACCGACTGTCCAGTGGTCCCTGATGGGCCAGGTAGATCGTCCAGATCCAGAAGTCCAGAGTTAATGTAATCTCTGTGGGTCTCTTCTGTTGGGGGACTGGATTGGGATGGCACCTCCTCTCCAGTGACATCGGCTGGGGTACCTGTAGGGATGTCAATTATGTATTATGCTTCAGGTGTCTGACATTTGTAGCTTCCCCTCTATGGTTGGTGTTGCCCTGCCATCTTTTGCTTGTGTGTGTTGTTTTTTTGTAGGATTGTTAGTTTCCCAATGCTGTGCATGCCTTGGTGATGAGTGTCCATGCAGGGCTGGGAGGGGTGTCCATGCATTGGTATAGCATGCAGGGCTTGGCATTAGGATTAGTTTGATGTGATGGTGGAGTGTGTGGGATGCAGCAGAGTGATGGGTGTGAGGGTGCAGGTGTGTGATGGCATGCAGGTATGGGTGTGATTATTGTTAAAAGCTGACTTACCAGTGTCCAGTCCTCCTCCAACTCCGGCCAGGCCCTCAGGATGCAGTATTGCCTGTACCTGCTCCTCCTATGCTGTGAGCTGCAGAGGAGGAGGTGGGGGTCCACCGCCAGCCCTTTGTATAGCGAGCTGGTGTCTTGCTGCCATGGAACTTACCTTCCCCGTAGGTCGTTCCACCTCTTCCTGATGTCGTCCCTTGTTCTGGGGTGCTGTCCCACGGCGTTGACCCTGTCCACGATTCCCTTCCATAGCTCCATCCTCCTTCCTATTGATATCTGCTGCACCTGTGCTCCAAATAGCTGTGGCTCTACCCTGGCGATTGCCGCCACCATGACTCTTAACTCCTCCTCAGTGAAACGGGGGTGCCTTTGTGGTGCCATGGGTGTTCTGTGATGTGTGTTGGTGAGGGTGTGTTGGGTAATGTGTTGGGGTGTGTGATGTGGAGTGTGTGAAGGGTGTATGGGTGTGAGTGGTGTGTGTGTCTAGTTGCCGCAGTGGTCTTGGTGTCTCTCTGGTGGCAATGATTTGTATTCGGAAAGGGTTGTGTGTACTGTGGGTGTGTGTTTTAAAGTGGTGTGGGTGTGTGGGTGTGTTGTGTGGATGGGTGTCAGGTGTGTGTTATTTGAATTGTCCAATGTGGTTTTGTTGTTCGTGGGTCATAATGTGATGGGGGTTGTTCTGTTGGTGTAACGGTGTGGGTTTTAACACCGTCACTTTAGCACTGACCTTTGGACTGGCGGATTTGTGTATGTGGCTGTATTCTGTTGGATTAGTGTGTGTGTGTCATAATATGGTGAACAGATATTCGCCAGCACGGCGGTAAGCTGACGGCCGTCAGCACAGCGGTAAGCGGCATTTACCGCCAATGTCATAAAGAGGGCCTTAGTGTAGCTTGCACCTCCCTTCTTTGGCTTTTATAGTGCTTATTGTTAGGCATATTCCCTTTTTATATATTACTAATATGGGTGTGTGTGCAATACTCTGTAATGTACAACCTATGCTACTGCAAAGGTATTCCATATTAAGTTATCTTTAGTGTTTGTGCCCATTGTTTTCTGTGGTCATAATATCATTGGAGAAGATTTGACTGTAATGAGATTTTATTATACTGTATTTTTAATCTTGATGTGATTTTAAGTACTTGTATGTTTATTACTTAACTGGTTTGTACTTTTATGACCTCAGCAATCGGAATAAAGTTATTATCATGATATATATATATATATCTATATACATATAGATAGATAGTCTCCACTAGGTAGCTATAGTTAGGACCTAGTTTCTATAGACAAAGTGTTTGTTGTTTTGCTAATAACTTTGGTGCCGCTTGACAAATCCAGAGAAAATAGCAAGCCTCTCCTAAACAGTATATTATAGATGTGGGTATCTATACCTCATAACTGAGTTTATTTAACAAATTCTGGAAACCATATACTACACAGAAACTGAAAATATATAACAAAAATATGTGTATTTATTACGAAAATATGTCCAAATATTTCTAATTTTAAGAAACAATCACTATAAAACACAAAACAAAACTAAAGCTATCAACCAAGCCAAATAACAACAAACAAAAACCTTATGCTTGAAAACCTCATCCGCTTAAATGTTTCATCCAATGGCCATAATAGTGTGTCAAAAGACACCTGTGTGCCGCGGTTCACTTATTTCTCCATTTGTTTTTTGATCCAGGCAGTAGATCCACTTATATAGTTGGAAGTATCATCCGCTTAAATGTTTCATCAAATGGCAATAACTGTGTGTCAGAAGACCCCTATGTGCCCAGGCTGTAGATCTACTTATATAGTTGGAAGCATCATCTCCTGCTTAAATGTAAATAGTTGGAAGCATAATCCGCTTAAATGTTTCATCAATGGCGATAACTTTGTGTCGGAAGACACCTATGTACGTTTCGGTGGACCAAACTTGATGAATTTTCACAAAGATTTCCTAAAAACCTTTACGCTCACAACAGCTGCTGTCTTGAAAGTTTCAGGGTGATCCATCTGGGGGGAGAAAAAAGGGGTTTCCAAAACACTTTTTCTTCATTCATTTTTCCATTAGGATTTTGAACAGCGACAGCCCCCAAATTACTTAATGGAATGACACCAAATTTGGCAGAAAGGTAGGTCCTGGTACAGAAGGAAATCCTTTTTTGTTTTGTTATTTAGTAGTTAAATTTGTATATAAAGGTACTCAAAGGATTTGTTACCTCTCCCATTCTCTTTTAAAAGAAGCTTCTTACTTGCTGAGGCAATGCGGCCGTGGGGTAGACCTTGAGGCTTTCCCCACTGTCCCAGATAGCCCATAAAGGGACTATTATAGAATAAAAAAGAACTGGTAGGGACCGCCGGGAAGCCCCTGAGGGCTCCTCAGCGGTCCTAGATTGCCCATAATGGACTATGTAAATTAAAAGCAAAAAATAAAATTGAATAGCTCAGTGTGAATGTCTGTGACCATCTCACTGAGATTCAGGGTTCGTGTCCAGCCGGACTTGTTTCCATTATTTTTTCTTAAGTAAAAAAGTTAATGGCTCATATGAAAGGTCATATGAAAGGTCATCTTACTCTTATGAAATGACAAATACATTAAAAAAAATGTTTGCAGAAATATCTCATTCTAAGTATCTCTATCTCTCTCCCTTTCCCTCTCTTTCTCTCTCTTTCTCTTTCAGTCTCATTCTCCCACTCACTTACTCCCTCAGACACTTAGGCACCCATTCATAGACCCACTCAGACACTCACATACCCACTAGTAGACCCACTCACACCCTCGTGCACCCACTTACAGCCCCATTCAGACCCTTGTGCACCCACTCACAGACCCACTCAGACAGTTATGCGCCCACACAAACTCACTCAGACTCTTACACACCCACTCACAGACCCACTGAAACCCTCATGTACCCACTCACAGACCCTTGCATACACTGACGCACCCAGTAAACTCTGATGTACGCTCTCTCAGACCCAGAAAGACACTGTAACAGCCACCCTCACCCCAGATACACCATCTCACACCTATCCACACACACACACAGAGGCCACGGCCAACTCCCGCTGCCCACGGCCAAAGGGCTACGCACAGCATGGGGTTGGGTGGTTAGGGGAGTTGGCTCCAGGGTCTGGCTGCAGGCCAGGTGTAGCTGCGCACACGTGAAGGCCATGCACTGTGCAAGGTTAGGGGCTTAGAGAGGTTTGGCCCAGGCCGTCTGGCCAACCGCTGCCTTGCACGGCCGAAGGCATTGCAGGGTGGTGTTTGGATTAACATATAGTAATGACAGTTACTATAAGTTAAAAAAAGACATAGAAATTCACTGAAAAAACAAAGGTTACAGGGACATTCTTATTAGGAAATAGAATTAAAAAAAGGCATAGAAATTAACTTAAAAAGTCAAAGGTTACATTGAAGTTATAGTTAGGCTCACATTTTAAACGTGCAAAATCATAGAAACTCACCAGTTATAGTTAGAGTTACCTCATGTTACTATAACTTGTGCCCTATGGTAACTAAAACTTGTGCCCTTGCCATACACTGCTAATTGCCCCACAATTTATGGTACTCAGGACATCTTTGATGACATAATCAATAATATCAATGTACTACTTTAGATTAAGGACTTTTTTTTCCATAAACTGAGCATTCCTTGTTTTGCCGATAACTTTGATGATGCCTGAAGAATCTTCAGGAAATTTTCAAAACGTATACTTTGGTCAGTTCAGATGTTGTCTTGAAAGTTTCGTGGTGATCCGTCAAGCGGGGACCATGAAAAAGGGGGGTCCCAAAACATTTTTTCCCCATTTTAAGTCAATGGAATTCAATTTTTTGACAACAACTGCAGCCTGAACCCCTGGACAAAATTTGGCAGAAAGCTAGCTCTTGGTCCATAAAGCGAGCTTTTTTTGAATTGGTGTAAATCAATTCAGTAGTTTTAGAGATATTGAAGGCCCCAAAATAAAGATATATAGGGATGCAGTTCCTCTGCGGATCCACAAGCCATAAGAAGCTTCTGATTCACTGACCACAACCTGACAGGGTACTTTTGGCCACCATTTTGTTTTATTGTGCAACGTTCACCGGGTCTGAAATGTGGGCCGCAATTTATAGGACCCCGGGGGATGATGTAAATGTGTCTGAGGAATAAATAATTTGTACAAAATGCAGAAACATTTTTTTTTTGGGATGGTTTCTAAGATCCGCGGATCCACCAGCCGATTCACATGGGAGCCACGCTGGGCCCCACGGATGATCCATTCAAAAAAGTTTTAATGCATTTTCTAATAATCATATATAAGTTCACCACACTGATATGAAGTCCTTGGCATCAGGGAACCTCGACCCTGATCCTTTTAGGCTTGCTGCAACCTCCCTCCATTTTAGATCAGGTGATTGGTGCACCTGCCAGTTTGTTATCTTGGGAATGGCCCTCAGGGGTGAAATGTAGGGGCAATGGAGCTCAAAAGGTCAGGGTACAGGTTCCCTGACCAAGGGGGATGATGTGAATGTGGTAAAGTTGTAAATAGTTAACAGTAAATGCATTCATACTATTTTATTTAATGTTTCTGAGATCTACGGATCCATCCGCGAGGCTCAGTGCAGCCCCCGTGTAACTCTGTGGGTGAATCCACTGATCTCGTGAAATGTCAAAAAAAGATATAAATACTGGTGCCCACACTCAGGCTTCCATATAGACACTCTCACACTGAGTTGCAAACACTGTTACTCCCACTGTAACAGCCAGATGCACAATCTTACATCCAGCCTAGGAACCAGACACACACTTTCAAACCCAGTCTCACACCGAGTAGCACCCTTTCACATCCAGTCTGACATTAAAATACATCCTCTCACATTCACTCTCACACCAAGACATACCATCTCACACCTACTCTCACATCCATAGAGAAACTCTTACACCCACTTTCACATCCAGACATACACTTTCAGAAGCACTTTCACACCAACAGAGACAGTCTCATATCCACTCTCACAGCAAGACATTGTAGGAAAGTACCATCTTCCTTGGCATGTTACCCCCAATTTGTACCTGTATGTCAGTATGTTTTTGCCTGTCTCACTGGGATCCTGCTGGTCAGGACCCCAGTGCTCATAGTTTATGGCCTACTGTGTGTGTCTGTATAGTGCTTGACTGTGTCACCAAGGCTCTGCTAATCAGAACCTCAGTGCTTCTGCTCTCTCTGCTTTTAAATTTGTCACTATGGGCTAGTGACTTCATTTACCAATTTCAATTGGCACACTGGACCCCCCCTTATAAGTCCCTAGTATTGTGCACCTAGGTACCCAGGCCATTGGGATTCCAGGAGATCCATATGGGCTGTAGCATTTCTTTTGCCACCCATAGGGAGCTCAGACAAACCCTTCCACAGGACTGCCATTGCAGCCTGCGTGGAAAAGTGCACACACTATTTCACAGCCATTTTCACAGCACTTAAATAACTTATACATCACCTATATGTCTAACCTTCACTTGCTGAAGGTTAGGTGCAAAGTTACTAAGTGGGAGGGCACCCTTGCACTAGCAAAGGTGTCCCCACATAGTTCAGGGCCATTTCCCGGACTTTGTGAGTGCGGGGACGCCATTACACATGTGCACTGCATATAGGTCAATACCTATATGTAGCTTCACAATGGTAACTCCGAATATGGCCATGTAACATCTCTAAGATCATGGGATTGCCCCCCATTCCAAATCTTGTATTGGGGAGACAATTCCATCCATCTTAGGGGTGTCCACCATGGACCCCCAGTACTGCCAAACCAGCTCTCTGATGCTTGCACTGCAGCTACAGCTGCTGCCACCTCACAGGCAGGGTTCTGCCCTCCTGGGGTCTGAGCAGCTCAGTCCCAGGAAGGCAGAACAAAGCATTTCCTCTGAGAGCAGGGTGTTACATCATCTCCCTTTGGAAATAGGTGTAACAGGTTGGGGAGGGATAGCCTGCCCCAGCCTCTGGAAATGCTTTGAAGGGCACAGATGGTGCCCCCCTTGCATAAACCAGTCTACACCAGTTCAGGGACCTCTTGTCCCCTGCTCTGGTGCAAAACTGGACAAAGGAAAGGGGAGTGACCACTCCCCTGTCCATCACCACCCTATCGGTGGTGCCCAGAGCTCCTCCAGTGTGTTACATACTTCAGCCATCTTGCTTTACAAGGTGTGGGCCACTCTGGAGGGCTCTGAGTGGCCAGTGCCAGCAGGTGACGTCAGAGACCCCTCCTGATAGGTCCATACATGATAAGGTAGCCAATCCCCCTCTCAGGGCTATTTAGGGTCTCTTCTGTAGGTTCTCTTCACATTCTGCTTGCAAGTTCCCTCCAGGAATCCTCTGCAACAACTTCAGACTCTTCTGACCTCAGATCAACCGCAGCCTGCTCCTAGAAATGCTGTAACTGCAACAAAGTGTCTACAAGAGACACTTTTCTTCAGCAACCTCAGCTCCAAGCCAGCAACTGCAACAGTTTCCGTGGTGTGCATGCTCTGGGGACTCCCTGTCTTCATCCTGCACCAGAAGGACTGAAGAAATCTCCTGTGGAGTGACGGAGTCACTCCCCTGCTCCAAGCAGGCACCTTCCAAGGCGACAACCGTTACCCTGGGACTCCTCTCTCGGTGACAAGCGTGCTTCTAAGGACACAGAGGTTGGACATCATCAACATAGACTGTCCTGAGGTCCTGCTGACGCAATTTGGAGGAGGTAAGACCTTGTCTTTCCCAAGAACTACAGTACCCCTGTGTATTGGGTCTTCTTCACCTCCTGAGGCCTCAGTACACTCTTTGCAAAATTCCTTTGTGCACACCCTTGCCCCGGTCTCCAGCACTCAACCCTATGATGGTCATCTCACTAAGTTGTTCTCCGGCAGCGTGGGACCTTCTTTTGTTGTGTGTTTTGCACCTCCTTTGAACCCGGATCCTGAGGCTTCTGGGGGTGCGGGCTGGCATCCTGAGGGGGCTCTCAGCACCCTGAGGGCTCTCAGAAGTGCTGAGAGCCCCGTCTTCCTCCTCACACAGAGTTGAGGCACCCAGGTACCTCCTGGGTCCATCAGCGCCATTTTGATGCAAAACGCACTTTTGTCGTAGCCAAGGCTTTTTGGCGACTTCCGACACAAAATCTCATCTGCAACGATCATCCATAGGACATCTTTTGCATTATGCAGGAACCCACTGGAATCTTCCTAGGGTGCATTCCTACAGTCTTCGACTAACCAGGGACTCTTCTTTTGTCCCCTCTTCTGGGTTGGCAAGGGCTCCTGTCCTTCCTGGAACTTCTTCCGACTTCTGGACTTGGTCTCCTTCCTGTTTCAGGAATTCTAATGTTAGGGAACCCTCATTTGATCTGATCGGCTATTTTCCTACCATTCAAGATGGAGTAAACTGAAATGGAGTGGTCAACTTGCCTGTCACACCTGAGGGATTGAACAGGCAGAGGGGGACACTTATTCTACTCTGGCTAAGATTTCCTGCTGGTTTTCCCACTCAAAGAGGGTGAAAAACCATTGGATATCCAGGAAAGGCTGTGTGTCCTAGGTCCTGAGAGCAGAGGTTCTCACCCCTGGAGTCCAGACTTTGGTGGCTGCAGGCTAGCTAAGACCAGTCAACAACCAATCAATCAATCAATCAATCACTGCATTTGTAAAGCGCGCTACATACCCGCAAGGGTCTCAAGGCGCTGGGGAGGGGGGGTGCTACTGGTCGAAGAGCCAGGTCTTGAGGAGTCTTCTGAAGGCCAGCAGGTCTTGGGTCTGTCGTAGGATGGTGGGGAGAGTGTTCCAGGTCTTGGCGGCGAGGTAGAAGGATCTGCCGCCGCCGGTGTTTTTTCTGATGCGGGGGACTGTGGCGAGGGCGAGGTTGGCTGAGCGGAGGCTTCGGGTGGGGGTGTGGAAGCTGAGTCGGTTGTTGAGGTAGGTGGGTCCGGTGTTGTGCAGTGCTTTGTGTGCGTGGATCAGGAGCTTGAAGGTGATCCTTTTGTTGATGGGGAGCCAGTGCAGGCCTCTCAGGTGGAGTGTGATGTGGCTGCGGCGGGGGACATCGAGGATGAGTCGTGCCGAGGCGTTCTGGATGCGTTGGAGTCGTCTCAGGAGCTTGTTTGTAGTTCCTGAGTAGAGGGCGTTCCCGTAGTCGAGTCTGTTGGTGATGAGGGCCTGGGTAACGTTTTTTCTCGTGTCACAGGTGATCCATTTGAAGATCCTGCGGAGCATACGGAGGGTGTTGAAGCAGGACGCAGAGACGGCGTTGACTTGCCTGGTCATGGAGAGAGTGGAGTCGAGGATGACCCCCAGGTTGCGTGCGTGGTCCGTGGGTTCCGGGGCTGTGCCTAGTGACGTGGCCACCAAGAGTCGCCCCAGGCTGATGGGGTGGGTCCGAGAATGAGGACCTCCGTCTTGTCTGAGTTCAGCTTCAGTCTGCTGTCCTTCATCCAGTCGGCTATGGCCTTCATTCCTCGGTGTAGGTTAGCTTTGGCGGTGTCGGGATCTTCGGTGAGGGATATGATCAGCTGGGTGTCGTCGGCGTAGGAGATGATGTTGAGGTTGTGTTGTCGTGTGACGTGGGCGAGGGGGGCCATGTAGATATTGAACAGTGTCGGGCTGAGGGAGGATCCCTGTGGGACGCCACAGATGATCTCAGTGGTTTTGGAGAGGAAGGGTGGGAGGCGGACGCTCTGGGTTCTGCCGGAGGGGAAGGATGTGGTCCAGGCCAGGGCCTTCTCTTGGATACCGGCGTCATGGAGGCGTGCTGATAGGGTGCGGTGGCAGACCGTGTCAAAGGCTGCTGATAGCTCCAGGAGGATGAGGGCAGCTGTTTCTCCTTTGTCCATCAGGGTCCGGATGTCGTCAGTGGCGGCGATGAAGGCGGTCTCGGTGCTGTGGTTACTGCGAAAACCAGATTGGGACGGGTCCAGGATGTTGTTGACTTTGAGGTAGCAGGTCAGCTGTTTGTTGACAATCTTCTCGGTCACTTTTGCCGGGAAAGGGAGCAGGGAGATGGGACGGAAGTTCTTGAGGTCCTTGGGGTCCGCCTTGGGCTTCTTCAGAAGGGCATTGATCTCGGCGTGCTTCCAGCTTTCTGGGAAGGTTGCTGTCTCGAAGGAACAGTTGATTGTTTTCCGGAGGTGGGGCGCGATGGCTGCGCTGGCTTTGTTGAAGGGCATGCCAGGGCTGTTAGGTTTTGCAGGTGGCACCTCTAAGATGTCCTCTGGGTACATGTTATAGTAAATCCAACACTGGCATCAATGTGGGTTTATTATTCTGAGTTGTTTGACACCAAATAACCCAGGGTCCAGGGAAGCCATCATGTAGCTGAGGGAATTCCTAATGACCAGTGTCCAGCACATGCATTTGCAATAGCTTCCCTGTATACTTACTATGTCTTAAGGTTTTGCAAAGACACAGTAGGGGAATAATGCAGACATAGGGATTATTGCACACATATACCTTCACATGCATTATAGTGAACCCTGTCTTAGGGCTATAAGGCCCCCAGGGGAGTGACCTCCTTATATTGCATGCAGTGTTAGTGAACATGGCACTCTTCGTGAGTGTCATGTTGAGTTTGCCAGTTTATATTCACCTTGTCATGCACTTGCAATGGCAGCCTGCAAGAGGCTAGTGTGGGGCCTCTCAGAGTGGCACAATTAGTGCTGCATCTTTGAGGGGCCCTCTTCAGTACTCATGACCTTGGTACCAGGGGTACCCTTTACTAGGGACTTACAAAGGTAGGTGAAGTGCCAAACATAGTACAGTTTTGGGGAAAGAGATCTCACCATGGGAACCTGTTTAGTAGCAGCCTAGGGCACTTGCAGTTTGAAACGAAATCCATTTCAAGGCAAAAGTTGGGGCGCTAGCATGTCAAAAGAGGGCCCTTTCTCACAGCGCCCCCATATTGCACTGCTTATGACCTCAGAGAATCCATCAGTCATGACATGGTCAGTGGCATCACTGATGACAACTCAAATGACATCACTGATGACATCACCCATTGAGTGTTAGTAGGTGTATTGATGTGTGAGTGGGAATGGCTGTACAGGTGCATGCTTACTTGTATGACTGAGTGAAAGAGTGTGTTTCTGATTGTATCAGTGAGTGAGGGGGTGAGGCAGTGACTGTACAGGTGAGTGAGTGAGTGAGTAAGTGACTGTATGGGTGACCGAGCAGGAGTTTCAGTGACTGTATACATAAGTGACAGGCTATATCAGTGACTATATGGAATGCTGAGCATGTATACAATATAGCTGGTGCCATTGTCACAATCAGAATGTCTTTCACCTCCAAACTTGAAGAGATTGACCATGATTAAAATGAACCAACACTTCATCACATAAGATTACACCATTCCTGAAACTGCACAGGAAGAGTATAAAGGTGATTGATCAGTCTCCAGTGCATTAGCGGACCAACTTCTGTGTGAACCCCTTGGGTTTGAGGATAAACTCCACTTCACTGACTAAGGAGGCCACAAAAGGTCACATAGGTGGCTGGTTTAGAGTTGGACCAGTGTGCACAGAAGAAGCTTTCTCATTCATTTAAAGGACATAAAGACAATGCCTGCCCCGTCTCATTGCTTTCTTTCTTTTTTCATTCCCTAGGTGGATGGGCTACAATGGTAAATATCATTAGTTTACAAGACTGTCATTCTATTGCTTCCATAGGGAAAGAGGAGATTCAATAGACAAATGTCTACCACCATGCTTGGATTGAGAAAAGTAACTATTGCTCCAATGAGTGATATACATTGAGTGAGTGTGAGTGATAAGTCATGTGGTAGCAAATAGTAAGGGTGTTGTTCAACTAATTTGTGAACTTGATTTCGATGATTTGAAAAGTTTCTGCCTGAATTTCACTGTCCATTCCTTACTGTACTTTTTTTCTTGTTTTTCAGAGATCAGACCACTCAGTTTAGTTAGCAAATCTGCACAAAATGCTCTTCTTGTTCATCAACAGCAGTGCACTACACGTCTATCTCTCTCAATATCATTTGAGTCAGGAGTCGGATAGAGTTAAGACCCAGAGTCAGGACTCAGGGTGGGACTACCTCAACAGCCTGAAGAAGGGAATTATGAACAATGGAAATGTACCTCAAAGGAAAACAAAATGACTCAAAGAGGCCTACCCAGCCCTCTGGAATTGAGAGAGGTTTGTTGATTTCGGAATGCTGAATAACATACTGGCTCAAATGCCGAACTTCTCTAATTAAGTGGTTGTGGTCCTGGAGGACTGTAAATGGAGACTGACATGTCAGATGATGGATACATGTGGCTAAATGTTCTGGCAGTTGTGAGATTCACCAGTCAGGTACATGCAGCTACTTGCCCTGGATTGGTTGTAAACTTTTTCTCACTTCTCATTTAATCGCACATGAGTCATCATGTTTCCACTGCAGCAGCCTATACTCGTGCTCTGACTCTTGGTCCACTCCTCATGAAGCTTAACTTCTTCTTGACTCTACAATATTGACATTTACTGTTTTGCAATCCACATGCCTTTTCTTCTTCTGCATGAAAGTTCCACAGCATTATACTCCTGCTTACCTTACTGGACTGGTTCAGCCTGGAACCCAAGACGGACATTCTGAGAAGAATGCAGAATGATGCACCATTGCATTCATATACAATATTATTGTTCTTTTAACAATCATAGTTTTTCGAACTTTGTGGGTTCACTCCTCCCTTATTTGTACTTTTCAAATGTAGATGACAGAACCATTAGATAATAACAAGTATAATTTGGATCTCTCTGAGGCTGAAGGACTGTTTACACTGCATTTAATTGAGTCATTCCTCGATTTCCTTCCACAACATATTTGATGTTGATGATGTGCTGATGAATATTGTTGTTTTGTAGTGTTTGTCTTTGTCCCATCTTTCCCCAACTTCCTGTTCCCATCCATTCATCACACCCCTAACCCTCTTTCCCCAGGCTGTGTGGTAAATTGAGGTGTGACTTTCAAATTTACACCATAAATGGATCACACACTTGGTGGGGTGGATGTGGTGACAGCAACACCAAATCAATGTGGGATCCTCTTACCCAAACAATAGGCCACTCTAACCCCACCTACCCACTCACTCAGTCATGAAAGGGATAACAACATCATCATAGTGCAGAGTCAGAATAATGTGTGTTCTGATGTTCTGTGAAAGGTAGTGCTAGTGTGCACTATCGGGCCTGATTCACAAATGTAAAGTTGCACATTTGCTGTAAGTTCTATCTTGTAGTTTAACTGGACTACCAAAAGATTACCATTACATGTAGTAACCTTATGAGTAGTAACTATCTAGCAGTAGTAACTCCTTTTAGTTGAAGTGATAACGATCACTTACTACTTGCAAAGTTACTACTCATAAAGTTACTGATGGAAAAGGTACTAGTCGTAAACGTACACTGCAAGAGTCACTAAACTAACACCAAGGTGGTCATTACGACCCTGGCGGAAGGCGGAGAACCGGCGGTAAGACCGCCAACAGGCTGGCGGTCTTACCTTGTGGAATTATGACCATGGCGGTTACCGCCATGGTCATCCGCCGGTTCTCCGTTCCGCCCGCCGGGCTGGAGACCTGGGTCTCCAGCCCGGCGCCCGTCACTATATCACCAGCGGTATTTGGACCCGGCTTACCGCCGTGGATTTCCAGTGGTTTGAACCGCCATGAAATCCATGGCGGTAAGCACTATCAGTGCCAGGGAATTCCTTCCCTGACACTGATAGGGGTCTCCCCCCACCCCCACCCCGACTCCCTCCACTACACCCCCCACCACCCCTGCCAACCCCAAAGGTGGCAGGGCCCCCCTCCCCACCCCGACCCCCAACATCACATAACTCACACACACCCGACATGCATGCAGGCACCACCAACACTCACACCCAAACATACATGCCATCATCCACACACACAGTCATACACGCACACCCACATTCAAACATACACGCACACATCCATACAGACATACCCACAGACATACACGCACTCATTCCCAAACATGCATCACCCCCACAAGCATACACGCACTCACACACCCCCTCAACATACTCAGACACACACCCCCATGCACGCACACAACACACAACACCCCCCCACCCCCCTCCCCTAACGGACGATCGACATACCTGGTCTGTCGATCCTCCGGGAGGGGACGGGAGCCATGGGGGCAGCTCCGCCTACACCACACCACACCGCCAACAGAACACTGCCACAGCGAATCACAGGACCTGATTCACTGGGCGGTGTTCTGTTGCCGTGGCGGTGGAGCAACCTCCACTTCCCCGCCTCCCGCCAGTATGGCTGTTGGCGGCTCTCTGTCCGTAAAGAGACGGCGAGGTGCCAACGGTCATAATAGGCCGAGCGGCAAACCATCTACACTGGCGGTCTTCCGCACGGCGGTCCCTCGGCGGTCTTTAAAAAAGACCGCCGAGGTCAAAATGCCCCCCCAAATGTGTAACTTTCCCTTTGGGAATCAGACCCTCCCTGTGATACTTACAACATCTATAGAACATGGGGTAACCAAACCTTCCCCACCTGAGGCCTGATTCGAGGATTTTGTAAGTTTTGTCTTATTCTCTTCTATAACTCATGCAGTGGATTGCTTAGAAATTACTACTGCTAGTTTTCGTAATAAAAGTTTTTTGTCTTGGAGATCTAAGGGTTTTTTTGTCATGGAGATCTGGTCTCAGCCTTTCATAGCCCACTAACTCTGTGTTTTCTCTCACTCAAGTTTCCTGTAAGGAATAATCTTTTAGAATAATCCAACATTTGGCTTTCATTTCACTTGGAAGAGGAGGGGGTAGGACCTGGCTTTTTGATGTCTTTCCTGTTAGCAGTAGCATAAGGGCACTAATTGCAGCATCATTATTAAGAAGACCCTTTTGAGAAACCCTGCAATAAGGTTTAGGAAGATTGTGAGAGGTAGCATCACTTAATAAATTCAGGTAAGAACTTGAAGAAATAGTTGATGGCTTACTAGTGAAGTTGTCCTTTGAACGAAGAGACAATAATATTACATTTTTGTGTGTGTTGGCAGCCCTCTACAGGGTAAACCGTTACAGAGGGTAGGACAAGGGAAGTTATCACACCAACTGCTATACTGCATAATTGATTGGTGGCTGGTTGCTACAAAAACTCATCAAGTGAAACCAAATTAAATTAACCACTCTTCTGTTCCTGGACAGTGCCGCTCTTATGGGCGGGTATATTTAATTACTGGACTGCAGGAAGAAGAAGTAACTTATTGAAGAATGCAAATGTGGCAAGGGACTTTAGGTAGGGAAAGTCCATGGGGAAAAGTCAATATATAATGTGTGACAATTTCAGAGGGCAGCTCGTTGTCATACTCTTGTGTCAACAGTGAAACACAGCAATGCCTAACTATGCCAACTAGTGATAGAAAGACAGATAATGATAACAATGATCCACCTAAAACCGGCCCACACCCTCCACAACTAAAAAAGTATCTCAAAACAAGGTCAAAAAGTCAAAAATCCTTTCCTAAACTTTACGCCCTTCTCATCCTGTCCACCCACATTATTCCCTTCCAGCAAAACATAAAAACCTAATAAAAAAGGGCATTGAGGGCATCTATCTCCTTGGCTAATTTCTGCTGCTTACACCGGAGCAATGCTATCTTGGGCCTCAGGTGTAATAGCTCACTTAGGATGTGGTGGAGGAGGTGTGGTGTTATTAACTTATAATTCCAATGGCCCTGCTCGTATTCTACTCCATCTTCAATTCTACTACCCTAAATCTAAACCAAGGTTAAAAGCTTAGGCTAACAGAGTCTGGCAGGTTGGACACATTTGGTGGGTAATGGATATCCCATCCTGTGTATTATACTAGATAGTGCATGGAGGAATATAATTGATGATCTGTAGAGCAGCAAACAGGATACATATTTTGTTTGTCAGTATTCCATATGCCAATCTCTAAATCATGCCCTCAGTCCCACTTACTATCCAGGATTCCCACACAGTTTATTCTAAAAGAATACCTTCACTTGGTTGTGGGGAAAATTAGGTAGAAGTTTAGCTGTGAGATGGCTGGATGTCACTGATCATGTACTACTCTTTTGCTTCTTAGTCACATTGATTGATGGAAGGAAAAATATTGGAACCATCAATCCATAATGGAAGACATGAAATATGACTTCACTTGGGCAGAGAAATGCGGCACAGACATCACATGCCTCGATAGAATTAATTTTGTTAGGTGGTTTGAGACAGAAAGATACAAAGATGAAGGGGAGCACTGGTTGCAACTGAGTGGGCACAGGAAAATACACCTTGTGTTTGGTTTGCCCATTACAGACTTAGCTCCATTGTAACACTGTGCCAGAGCAGACTCACATGATTTCAATGCCTGCACTCACTGCAGCACCAAATTACACCACACTGCAGTTTTAGGAGGTGAGATGCCAAGGGCAGGGACTGGACTCTGGAGGTGATAAGCAGTATATCAGCCTCGCTTAAACAGTACAGTGCTGTCAATAAGAAAGCAAGGTGACTTATCACTTGTCCCTGCCACCACTTGGACTTCTCACTCTCCCTGGAATGCCTGTACCTCCACTGACGTCCCTGAGAGATGGCACTACTGGAGTGTTCTGTGTGTCTAGTGAAAAAACATAATGCGCCCGAATTAGATACCAGATAGCCACCTAAGAATTTAATTTGCACAATGTACAACAGCAATTCCTCACTACAGTTAGGTTACCTATCAATCAGAATCTTCAATTGAAAGTAATCAATGTGGGTGGTTTGTTTTCTTCCCTGACAACTTTTTCAAAAACAGCTAGTCATTGAGTCAACCAAAAACATTTTTTCTTCTAATGGAGGGATAGGATTAGGATTCGGGAACAAGGGAATGGCATAGGGATAGACTATGACTGGATAAGGAGTAGAAGGGAATACAAAGGACATACAGTATAAGTTATGGTATCTAATTCCTGCCGTGCTGCCCTGCCATGGAAACTGCTAGCATAAGACAACAATGGGGGTTCATGACCACGAAGACCACTTGGTTCCACCCATATACTTTTTGACTATTTGATCAAGAAAACCACCAGCATTTTTGGTGACTGGAGTACTGCTCGGGCATGGCAGTGGGATTCTCTTTATGTTACCAAAAATCTTTTCCCCTCTATGTAAAAGAGGGTCAAGGGGAGGATTATGAAAAAAGGAAGCAGCAGAAAGGTACAGAGAGGAGATATTCAGCTGTAGAAACAGGAAATATAAAAAAACACAGAGAAATGCAGGATAACAAACAACATCCGATATGAAAAAAGATAGGAAGCATACACAAGGGCATCATTTTAGTAGTGTGGAATAAAAATGATTTACAGGGGCAGCAGAACCATCTGTCATGGCTACAGCACAGTTGGTGGTACCTGTTACACCTGCCACAGTGCTGGTGACTATCAGTCCAGATGCCCTTTTGCCCTTGGGTGCTTAAGAAAGAAGATACAAACAACAATTGGTGGTACTCTGTACAAAAAACATTTTGTCGGGTACAGCAATTAAATCAGAAGACCTGTTTCTAGTTTCATAATCCTAAACCTCAAACAATAACATTTTGACCTATTCATGCATCCCAAAAAATTATCTTTGCTTCTCTGCCCCTTTTGATGAGTCAAGTCAGTCCATTTTTGAGTACTGCACGTACAGAAGATTGGGACTGTGAGCTAAATGATGCCACTGATAAGAATGCAATTTACACAGCACCACTAAAATACTACCATTTTAAGAGTGAGTGACATGATAAATTGATAATCATGCATGAAATCAGTGCAAGCGAGTACCTGTCTAGTTAAAACTTGATCAGAATCCTTGCAGTATTGTTCACTGGACTTCCCCTCCTATCTTCCTAACTTAGGGCCTGATTTAGAGTTTGGTGGATGGGGTTACTCCGTCAGAGATGTGACAGATATTCCATCCGCTGTATTTCAATTTCATATACCTTATTTAAATCATAATATGGATGACAGGATATCAGTCTTGTTTGTGGCATTGTAACCGATCTGCCAAACTCTAAATCATGACTTAGGCCCTCATTACAACATTGGCGGCAAAAGCCGCTTACCGCCGTGCAGAAGACCGCCAACACACCGCTGCGGCAGCGGAATTCTGCCACGGTCATTATGACCCACTGCTCGGAATCCGCCAAAATTCAGACACCCACACAAGTCCGCCACACCAAAGGTCAGTGATAAACTGGCGAAAACAAAACCTCCACCGTCACACCAACAGAAATAGGCCCACACTATCACGACCCACAAATCCATGCGGCGGTCTTTCAACTGTGGTATTCCATTGGTGGTAAACACCGCCGCGCTCAAAATACACACACATTTACAAAATACAGCCACATTGGACAATTCGAAATACACACACCTGATACACATTAACACACCACTCCCACACATTCAATACAATATAAAACACACACCCACATCACCCACAAAACCCTACGACAAAATTACCGTGAGAAGGCCAGAGAGAGACACTACAAACAACTACCAAGCATCCACAGGCACACAATACCATCACCCACATAACTTCCACGCACCTCACACAACACACCACTACATATCACCCCACTTATCACTACACACACCACCCCACACATCACCCACACCACCCCCTGGCTCGGCAAAGACACCCCAGGTTCTCTGAGGAGGAGCTCAGGGTCATGGTGGAGGAAATCGTCCGGGTAGAGCCACAGCTATTCGGATCACAGGTGCAGCACACCTCCATAGCAAGAAAGATGGAGCTATGGCGCAGAATAGTGGACAGGGTCAATGCAGTGGGACAGCACCCAAGAAATAGGGATAACATCAGGAAGAGGTGGAACGACCTACGGGGGAAGGTGCGTTCCGTGGTCTCAAGAAACCACCTTGCGGTTCAGCGAACTGGCAGCGGACCCCCACCTCCTCCCCTACATCTAACAACATGGGAGGAGCAGGTCTTGGTGATTCTGCATCCTGAGGGCCTCACAGGAGTAGATGGAGGAATGGACTCTGGGAAGTCAAATCTTAACTATTACATCCCCCACTCTACCCGCATGCTACCACATACCCCCACCCTCACCCCCACCCCCATCACTCCAACTCCTCACAAATGTCCCACTATCACAACCCACCCATCCCAACACCAAGCCCTGCATGCAACTACAAAGCATGGATACCCACCACCAATGCATGGCCACTGCACATACCCACACACCCCTAAAAAATTATCACACAAGGTCCTACACAAGAATGCAAGCACTGCGGTACATGGTCACCCACCCATTGCACACCATGCCACACACAGCTGTAATAAACATCCTTTTATACCCCTGCAGGACACCTACCCAACGACACCCGACAGGAGGGTCCACACATGTCCACACCACCAACAGAAGAGGCCCACAGTGATGACAGCAGCTCTGTCCAACTGGATCTAGATGACCAGCCTGGCCCATCGGGGACCTCTGGACAGTCGGTTCCCCTGACACAGTCACAGGTCACCACAGAGCTTCCCCCCTCTGGAAACACCAACACAGCGGGCCCATACCTCTGTCCCCAGGACACGTCAATCAGCAGTGTGTCCACCACTACAGGAAACCCAGGCTAACCCACCACCCCAACAACAACAGGGACCTGGGGGCAGTGGCAGTGGGCACACGGTCCAGGGGACGGAGGCCCAGGAACACAGGGGAACTGGGAGGGCTGCTGTGCGACAGGGGGAGGACAGGCCAAGGGAACCCACTCTCCATGAGGCCCTCTCCAACATCATGCGAGCCTACCACCATTCCCAGGAGACTATGGCAACGGTACTGGACAAATTTCAGGAGACCCCGCGCCTGCAGGAGGAACAGTATTTGGGCTTCAGGGAGGAACTCAGATCCATCAATTCCACCCTGGGCACCATCGTAGGGGTGCTGAAGGAAGTCCTCAACACCAGGAAGGACACTGTGGCGCAACAAGGGGCCCCTGACACTTGCCTGGACGATGAACTGTGCACCACCTCCGCCGGCGCTAGTGGACAGGAGGCACCGCCACAGAACAACCACACCAGCACCCCACCCCCTGCAGAGGGTGAACCACCCCGCAAACGGTCCCTGAGATCCAGGACAAAGACAGAGAACGATGCCAAGACCCCCGCCAAGAAATGAGAACACCCTGAATGTCATCCATCTGTCCCACTTTGTCACCCTGTCCATCCTCAAACTGCCCCAGCTCCACTTCCTATGCCCATTTGGGCAATGCACCTGTGAGACTAATAGACTGGACTCTGCCATGGACATTCCTCCACCATCACCTCTCACCATTTTACAATCCCCTCCAATATTGAGCACTTAAATAAACACCCTTGAAGCACAAAACAATCTGGAGTCAGTCTGTGATTACAAAATAGTGTATTAGCAATTACAGTGTCAAAATGCTCTTTCAAATGTAATGTCAACATACCTATGTCACACAGCTCTAGTCCATGAGGAAACAAAACAGATGTCACACAGTGGGACCCACATCTGTGAAATCGTAAGGGAAAGTGACAACTCAGTGACCATACACTGGGTGAAAACGACAGACAGTAGAGAGGGAGTAGTGTTAAAGTACATGTAGTAAGCATGTTTGTATTCTTACCTGTTTCTCACTGGAAATATTGCAAGATCACCGAGTTCCTGTTGTCCATGTCCTCTTCTTCTGCTTCCTCGTCTTCATTGTCCACAGGCTCCACAGCTGCAACAACACCGCCATCTGGACCATCCTCCTGCAGAAAAGGCACCTGTCATCGCAAAGCTAAGTTGTGAAGCATACAGCAGGCCACGATGATCTGGCACACCTTCTTTGGTGAGTAGAATAGGGATCCACCTGTCATATGGAGGCACCTGAACCTGGCCTTCAGGCGGCCGAAGGTCCGCTCTATAATCCACCGAGTTCGCCCATGGGCCTCATTGTAGCGTTCCTCTGCCCTTGTCCTGGGATTCCTCACTGGGGTCAGTAGCCATGACAGGTTGGGGTAACCAGAGGCACCTGCAAATGGCAAGGGACAACTGTTAGACACTCACTAACCTGTAGGGATATCCCCAGACCCAGACAACCATTCCCACTGACTTGCTTCCAGGTGCTCACCTAATAGCCACACACGGTGCCTCTGGAGTTGACCCATCACATAAAGGATGCTGCTATTCCGCAGGATGTAAGCGTCATTCACTGAGTCAGGGAATTTGGCATTCACATGGGAGATGTACTGGTCTGCCAAACACACCATCCGCACATTCATGGAATGATAACTCTTCCGGTTTCTGTACACCTGTTCACTCCTGCGGGGGGTACCAGAGCCACATGTGTCCCATCAATGGCACCTATGATGTTGGGGATATGTCCCAGGGCATATAAGTCACCTTTCACTGTAGGCAAATCCTCCACCTGAGGGAAAATGATGTAGCTCCGCATGTGTTTAAGCTGGGCAGACAACACTCTGGACAACACGTTGGAAAACATAGGCTGAGACATCCCTGATGCTATGGCCACTGTTGTTTGAAATGACCCACTTGCAAGGAAATGGAGTACTGACAGCACCTGCACTTGAGGGGAGATTTCTGTGGGATGGCGGATAGCTGACATCAGGTCTGGCTCCAGCTGGGCACACAGTTCCAGGATTGTGGCACAATCAAGCCTGTAGGTGATGATCACATGTCTTTCCTCCATTGTCGACAGGTCCACCAGCAATCTGTACACCGGAGGATGCCGCCATCTCCTCACATGTCCCAGCGGACGGTGCCTATGAAGGACAACAGTGAGCACAGAGTCAACCAACTCAGAGGTACGTACCCACAGCTTACACAGAACACGAATCATAACCCGAAATTTGGCCTGTATTAGTGTTGAGGCAAGGCCTAGGTGTGTGTGACGCAGTTAGAAATTAAGCCATTTGGGCCCCTGAAATGGCGGCTGCCTGACCTGCAAAGTAGGACAATGGGGTGTGAGGTAACTGCGCTGGCGTTGTACACCGTCGCGGTAGGCGGTCGAAGACCGCGGCGCAATTCTGCATTGGTTAACATTGGACCCTATGGGTCCCAAGGGCCAATGAGGATGTACGCCAGCAGTGACGGTACGCACCGCCGCGGACGTGACCGCCATTTTCTATCTGTTCAATCACTCGATACCTGATCTTCGACAGGAGAGGACGTACACTGCAAGTGCTGCTGTGACCTCAGTCTGAAAGAGACAATGGCTCGTGCGTCTGGGGAAAGGGCCCCTGCCTTCACATCGGAGGAGTTGGAGAAACTCGTGGATGGGATCCTCCCCCAGTACACGCTACTCTACGGTCCTCCAGACAAACAGGTAAGTACACTGGGAGCATGCTGTATGGACTATGCCTGTGTGGAGTGGGGTGGATGAAAGATCTGGGGGGAGATTGAGGCGTGCATGAAACGACGGTGAGTGCATGTGCCACATGGCAAGGGTAGGATGGGGGCCAATGACTTTGACGGTGCAGTTGTTAATAACTTTTCTTTTCCCACTGTACAATTCATGTAGGTCAGCGCCAACCAGAAAAGGGATATTTGGCGTGCCATCCGCAAGGACGTCCGGACCCTGGGGGTCTACCACAGACGGAGCACCCACTGCCGTAAGAGATGGGAGGACATTCTCCGCTGGAGCAAGAAGACGGCGGAGGCCTAGCTGGGGATGGCCTCCCAACGTGGGAGGGGTGCCCGTTGCACCATGACCCCCCTGATGTTCAGGATCCTGGCGGTGGCGTACACGGAGTTGGATGGGCACTTGAGGGCATCACAGCAGCCACAAAGGGTTGAGTACACTCTCATTCTGCTGATTTTGCGCGCAGTGGAGGTGTCTGGGTGGGGGAGGTGGGCTGTGGGTTTCCCTAGGCCAGGGCGAGTGTGCTAGTTAGGTCCCCCTCTTCTGGCAGACCCTGTGGCACCCCACCCCACCTGTGTAGAGTGCCAAGTACACCTAGTCAGTCTCCTGTGACATCCATGCGTGCAGATGTCAGCCATAACCTTGTAGGCCATGTCCCAGGGATTGAACAGTGGACTCCAAGTGCACGGCGTAGTGCAGGGGGCTTCTGTGTCTGTCGTGTCCACCAATGGTAGCGGTAATGCATGCACTCAACATGTCTTTCTTCTGTCATACCCCCATTTTTGTGGTCTCCCTGTTCTTGTGTGTATTAGCATCATCAGACGGAGGAGCAGTGGCACCGGAGCAGGAGGGAGCTGCATCCCACATGGCCCTGGAGGGCGAGACCCCGGACTCGAAGTTTACCAGTGGTTTGGAGGGCAAGGGGAGCTCCACGGCGGGGACAGGAGCTGAGACCAGTGATACAGACTTGTCCTCTGATGGGAGCTCCCTTGTGGTGGAGACAACATCTGTGTCCCCCGCATCTACAGGTACAGCCGCCACCCCCCCTACCAGCAACGCCCTCCCAGCAGCCCCTCAGCCTTTGCCCCGTGCCCGCTCACCCAGGAGGGTGGGCATCACCTTCGCCCCAGGCACCTCAGGCCCTGCCCCAGTCACCCCTGCTGCCCTCAGTGAGGAGGCCATTGACCTCCTCAGGTCCCTCACTGTTGGGCAGTTTACCATTTTGAATGCCATCCAGGGTGTAGAGAGGCAGTTGCAACAAACAAATGCATTCCTGGAAGGCATTCCTTCTGGTCAGGCGGCCCTTCAGCGAGCTTTTCAGACTCTGGCCTCATCTCTGATGGCAGCCATTGTCCCTGTGTCTAGCCTCCCCCCTCCAACTTCCTCCACCCAGACCCAATCCCCTCTACATCAGCCTATCCCAAGCACACCTTCAGACCAGCATGCACACCTCAACACACAAGGGAAGCTCTGGCAAACATAAGCACCACACATCCCACAGGCACTCACGCAAGCATCACACACATGCAGACACACCAACATCCACTGCCTCCACTGTGTCCCCCTCCTCCTCGTCTCCCTCCTCCCTCCTAGTCTCGTCTACACTCACACCTGCATGCACTACATCTACAGCCACCACTTCCATCACCAGCACACACACCACCACACCCGCTCACGTGCAGTCACCACCCCCAGTGCCATTCACACGTCCCCTGTGTCCTCTCCCAGTGTGTCTGTGACGCCACCTCCCAAGATAAACAAACGCAGGCACACACCCACCCAACAGCCATCCACCTCACGACAGCCTCCAGCGCATGCACCTTCACCCAAAGTCACCAAACGAACACCTCCTAGAACCACTACCATTTCCTCCACTCCCAAACCCCCTCCAGCTACACGTCCCAGTGTCCCAAAGAAACGTTTCCTGTCCAACCTTGACCTCTTTCCCTCACATCCCCAACCCCGTCAATCTCCTAGGGCCCGACTCTCCAGGTCCCAACCTATCACCTCAGCCACAACATCTCTGGGACCAGTGGTGCCTGTAGTCACCGGAATCTGGAGTGCTCCGGCCACCAGGGCAGCCAGTGTGGCACGGAGCCACAACACGGACAGTCCCCCACCTGTCAAACATCAAAAGTTGTCCAGTGCCCGGCGGGAGAGGGGGAAGACTCCAGCCACCAAAGCCGCTCCCAGGGGTACAGGTGGGAGTGTGGAGTCAGCTGCGACACCTTCCAAAGTGGGGAAGGGCCACAAGAAAGTCTGCAAGTCTGGGAAGAGCAGCACGCCGGAGAAGACCGCCATCATCCCCGCTGCCCAGGAGGCCACCGCCATCATCCCCGCTGCCCAGGAGGCCACCGCCAGCACCAGCCCCGGTGGGACAGACAGCACCGCCAGCACCAGTCCCGCTGGGCCAGACAGGACCACCAGCACCAGCCCCGCTGGGACAGACAGGACCGCCAGCACCAGTCCCGCTGGGACAGACAGGACCGCCAGCACCAGCCCCGCTGGGACAGACAGGACCGCCAGCACCAGTCCCGCTGGGCCAGACAGGACCGCCAGCACCAGTCCCGCTGGGACAGACAGGACCGCCAGCACCAGCCCCGCTGGGACAGACAGGACCGCCAGCACCAGTCCCGCTGGGACAGACAGGACCAGCAGCACCAGCCCGGCTGGGCCATGAAGGACCGCCAGCACCAGCCCCGCTGGGCCATGAAGGACCGCCAGCAGCTGAGTCACTGCCAAGGACCCCGCCGCCACGAGCACCGCTGAACAGGACACCGCCGCCATGAGCACCACTGAACAGGGCCACAAGAAAGTCTGCAAGTCTGGGAAGAGCAGCACGGCGGAGAAGACCGCCATCATCCCCGCTGCCCAGGAGGCCACCGCCAGCACCTGCCCAGCTGCCCAGGAGGCCACCGCCATCATCCCCGCTGCCCAGGAGGCCACCGCCATCGCCATACTGGGCCAGACAGGACCGTCAGCACCAGTCCCGCTGGGCCAGACAGGACCGCCAGCACCAGCCCCGCTGGGACAGACAGGACCGCCAGCACCAGTCCCGCTGGGCCAGACAGGACCGCCAGCACCAGTCCCGCTGGGACAGACAGGACCGGCAGCACCAGCCCGGCTGGGCCATGAAGGACCGCCAGCACCAGCCCCGCTGGGCCATGAAGGACCGCCAGCAGCTGAGTCACTGCCAAGGACCCCGCCGCCACAAGCACCGCTGCCAAGAACACCGCCGCAACAAGCACCGCTGCCAAGGACACCGCCGCAACAAGCACCGCTGGCCCATGAGCGCGTCACAAGCAGGGTGAAGCACTCTGGGTACAAGGCCGCCTCCAGAACCAGTGGAGAATCACATCCACTACCTTTGTCCTTGGCAGGATGAAGCACTCTGGGCACAAGGCCCCCTCCAGAACCAGTGGAGAATCACATCCACTACCTCTGTCCTTGGCAGGATGAAGCAGTCTGGGCGCAAGGCCCCCTCCAGAACCAGTGGAGAATCACATCCACTACCTTTGTCCTTGGCAGGATGAAGCACTCTGGGCACAAGGCCCCCTCCAGAACCAGTGGAGAATCACATCCACTACCTCTGTCCTTGGCAGGATGAAGCAGTCTGGGCACAAGGCCCCCTCCAGAACCAGTGGAGAGATACATCCACTACCTCTGTCCTGGGCTGGATGAAGCACTCTGGGCACAAGGCCCCCTCCAGAACCAGTGGAGAAAGGCATCCACCTGAGAGACCATGGCTTTGCACTCCACAGGATGTAGCGGTGGGCAAACCACCCACTATAGAGACTTGAGAGACTGTGGCTTTGCACTCCCCAGGATAAAGCAGTGGGCAACCCACCCACTGTAGAGACTTGAGAGACTGTGGCTTTGCACTCCCCAGGATAATGCAGTGGGCAACCCACCCACTGTAGAGACTTGAGAGACTGTGGCTTTGCACTCCCCAGGTTGGAACAGTGGGCAGCCCACCCACTGTAAAGACTTGAGAGACTGTGGCATTGCACTCCCCAGGGTAAAGCAGTGGGCAACCCACCCAATGTAGAGACTTGAGAGACTGTGGCTTTGCACTCCCCAGGATATGGCAGTGGGCAACCCACCCACTGTAGAGACTTGAGAGACTGTGGCTTTGCACTCCCCAGGATATGGCAATGGGCAACCCACCCACTATAGAGACTTGAGAGACTGTGGCTTTGCACTCCCCAGGATTGAACAGTGGGCATGTGGCCCCCACTGAGGTACCTGTTTTATTGCAATCGGATGCCCCTGCAGTGTTCTCTCCATCATGTTCGGGGATTGAGTGTGGGCCTCGCCCATGCCGTGTGGGCCCAGTGTTCCACGGACTTCAATGGAGCACTACTTGGACTACTAATCTTGGTGTAGATATTTGTTAATGGTGTATATATATATTTTTGCGTCCTGGATTTTAATAGATTACATTGGTTACACTCATTTGCTTTTGTCTTTGCATTCTTCCGGGAGGTTTGGGGGGTGTAACTGTAATGTATCATGCTGTATTAGTGTGTGTGTTGTAGTGGATGAGGGTGGGGGTGTTGCTTGTGTGTGTCCCTGTTTTTTCCCTCCCCCCTCCCCTGTGTCGTAGGTGCAGTACTCACCGTTGTCTTTGCCGCCGGCGTTCGAGCTCCTGGTAGAAGAGCAAGAAGATGAGGGCTGGCAGGATGTGGAGCTCGGGTTCCATGGCGTCCAGATTCCTCGTGGGGTGTGTAGAGGTGAGCGTTTTCCCTTTGGAGTCCTGTTTCCGCCGTGTTTTTGTCCGCGGTGAATCCGCCCCGGAAAAGGTGGCGGATTGGTAGGTTGTGATACTGTGGGAGGTACATTGTCCTCCGCCTGTCTGTTGACGGTGACCGCCAAGCTGTTTGTTTGTACCGCCGTGGCGGTCGGAGTGTTAAAGTGGCTGTCTCCGGTTTCCGCCACGTTCGTAATTGCAATATTTTACCACCGGCCTGTTGGCGGTCTTACCGCTGCTTTAACACCGACCGCCAGGGTTGTAATGACCACCTTAGTTCTTACATCCTCCCCATCAGGCAGGCACCATGCATCACTACTTTATCAAGGGTTTGTGTTGCCCTTGTCTCTAAGTGTTGTTTTTGTGCAGAGAAGTATACCTTCCTGCACTAAACAATCCATAGTGCTGTGCAATGTAAAGCGGCACCTTTTTAACCTCATGGTGCAAGAGAGCCTGCATTAGCACGCTAGGCAGCAGTTAGTGTGGTAGCATAGGTAGAGAGCAGTAGTAAGACATCTTAAGAAGTGAATGTCACATTCCTATCCTCTCCCTTTGGTACAGCACAGCAATTAGTCTTGCTGCCCTGCATGAACTTGTGATACCTTTGGGCCCTGACTACTGTTGCACTCATTATTGTAGTGATAAACCCTGGTATATTATCATTACATAATGCCCACATTCCTTCTGGAACAAAGGCAGTGGATGCAGCTGCAAGCACCATCTAAAGCTAAAAGTGCATTAATTTAGGTGAGTTGGCACACACTAACATTTAACAAATCTCTTGTATGAACAAATCTTACCGCATTCAGAATTGAAATGTCCTCTTTGGCTTTGCACCAGAGGGCACATGTGGCCACTGTCCACAATAATTGCTGGTATAGATCTATAGCCACATGCTACCTATCTATCTATCTATCTATCTATCTATCTATCTATCTATCTATCTATCTATCTATCTATCTATCTATCTATCTATCTATCTATCTATCTATCTATCTATCCATCTATCTATCCATCTATCTATCTACACAAAGTATCACAGAAATCAAGAATATGCTTAGACACTGCTGTAACTATCCAGGAAACCATTTATTATGGCTGAAATAGGATAAGGAAACGTCATCAGTGATAAATAGTTTCCTGCATACCTTTAACAGAGTCTGAGCGTTTCCTATCAAACCGAAGCATGTTGCCTCCGAACACTGATATCCTCATGTTATTGTAGAATATAGATATATCTATATAAATATATATATATATACATATATATATTTATAAATAAATATATATATATATAGACAAAATGTATATATATATATATATATATATATATATATATATACAGACATACACACACATTATGAGATACACATATATTCATAACATATATTAATATTATAATTATTATTATATTATTATAATTATATTTATATGTACTTACAGAATGTAAGTTGTTGGACCTGGCCTTTTTTGCCTGGTCACCCTCAAACTTTTTGACTCCTTCCTCCTAATTTTTCTGACAAGTTTCTGTTGGCTTTAGAACTCCAGGCACTTTACCACTGCTATCCAGTGCTAAAGTGCATATGCTGTCTATGTAAATTGTATTGGTGATTGGTTTAGCCATGATTGGCATATTTGATTTACTATTAAGTCCCTATTAAAGTGCACTAGAGCTGTCCAGGGTCTGTAAATGAAATACTACTAGCGGGCTTGCAGCACTGATTGTGTCACCCACATGAGTAGTCCTGTAAACATGTCTCAGACCTTCCACTGCAGTGTCTGTGTGTGCCGTTTTAAACTACCAATTCAACCTGGAAAATGTACCCACTTGTCAGGCCCACACCTTCCCTTTTTACTCATGTAAGGCACCCCTAAGGTACGCCCTAGGTAGCCCCATGGGCAGGGTGCAGTGTATGTTAAAGACAGTGAAATACTGCCAAGGTCAGATTGACACTTGGGCTGTTTATGAATCCCCTCTAGACAGTGAGATAAAGGGAGCTGCGGTGAGTCCTGCATATATCCTGAACAGCCATCTGAGCTAAAGAGGAGGGAGGAGTGTTCATTAACACCTGAATGGGTGGCACCTGCCCTCACACAATGCAATCTACAACCCCCCGGTGGTGTGTCTTGGGCCTAGCCTGGGCAAGGCAAGATGTGAACAACAGAGACTTTCCTTTGAATATTGCCTACTTCAAAGGCAGAAAAGGGTATAAGTGGTGGACCCAAAACCCCAGATTTTTTTATTGTTTCTGGAATCAAGAGGAACCTCTCCCAAGGAGAAGAGCTGAAGAGCTGGAGGAAGAATACTACACCTTTGCCTGTGACTGTGCTTTGCTGGGTTGGCCTGTAGTTGCTGTTCCTGCATGAGAGAGGACAAAGACTGGACTTTGTTGTGCATTCCTGCTAGAAAAGAATCTCTAAGGGCTTGAACTGAGCTTGCTTCCTATTTTAGGGTCATCAAAGACTTCCTCTGCCAGCACCTGGACTCTTTGCTGAGACACCTGCCAAGTGGTGCCCTGTCCAGTTTCTGGGCCCTTGAGAGATGAAGTTTTCAGAACAGAAATCTACACATAGAATGCAGAGCAGGGACATTTTAGATGCACCATCTGCAACGTGGCTGAAAAACGAAGGCCCACCCGCTTCGCAGAAAAATTCAATGCACCACCTGTATGGCAGGTGGGAGATAGATGCATTGCGGCTGGAGAAATTATGCAACACCAGCTTGCGGCTCCTGATAATGATGCAAAACCCACGCAGTGCGGTTTTCTAACACCGTGTGACCGGACTTCTCACGCATCGTCCCTGGGCATCAAAGTCATCGTGAATAGGCGTGGACCCGAGGTTCTTAGTCCGGATATCGACACATTGCTCTCCTGCGTGAGAGAAAAATGATGCATCGGCTATGCGACCAGATAAGGAACTTTTCCTATGCACGCTGGTTTGTGCAGCTTTATTTTTGATGCAAACAAGGTACTTTGTGTAAAATCAATGTTTCCATTGTTTTCTATGGAGTAAGACACTTAGGGGCATATTTATAATCTGTTTGCGCCGAATTTGCGTCACAATTTGTGACGCAAATTTGGCGCAATCCTAACACCATATTTATACTTTGACGCCCGATCCCGTGAACGTCAAAATTCAGCAGTGTGCGTCATTTTGTGGATGCGGGAAACCGCCTTGCGTTAATGACATGCAAGGTAGGCGTTCCCGTCCAAAAAATGACTTTAAGGCATGTGCACCTTAGTTATACTCCTGGGTCATTTTGACGCACAGGAGGGGGCGGGCCTTCAAAAATGGCTCATCCCAGGTAAGTACAGGTAAGTTGAGGGAAGTCTTTTAAAAAAAAATTCAAGGCCCATATTGATACTTTTTGACGCAAACCAGCACCAGCATGGCAACGGCGCACAACATCAGCGGAATTACCTTACTTCTACCTGTCCCTCCACACAGGACAGGCGGATGCCATTTCTGGGGGGGCAGGCCCTGGATAATAAGTGTGTCACAGTTACAAATTGGACATACAGGACAGATACAGCTTACCCATTGCAAATTAACAGCATGCAAAGGTCTGTTGTAGCTCCATTGTTCAGTTTGTGACCGGCTCCTCACTCTGTTTAGACTGCAACCGCTGTGGATGAATAAGAGATGGAGACTTACCCCCATGTACAGACCCCTGGATCACTTGGCAAAAATGGAGGACAGGCACATTATCCTTACCTATAGACTTGACAGGGCCACAATCACAGAGCTGTGTGCCCAACTGGAGCCGGACCTGATATCTCCTATCCGTCACCCCACTGGGATCCCCCCTCTTGTGCAAGTCCTATCTGTGCTTCATTTCTTGGCAACTGGTTCTTTCCAAGTGACAGTGGGCTTGGCAGCAGGAATGTCACAGACAATGTTCTCAATAGTGCTGACCAGAGTGTTGTCTGCCCTGATTAAACACGTGTGCAGCTACATTATACTCCCCCAGGTGGAGGATTTGACCACAGTGAAGGCTGCAATGGGACATATCCCCAACATAATTGGGGCAATTGATGGAACACATATTGCATTTGTCCCCTGTCAAAATGAACAGGTGTATAGAAATCGAAAGAGTTTCCTCTTCTTGAATGTCAGATGGTGTGCTTCGCAGACCAGTACATCTCCCATGTCACTGCTAAATATTCTGGGTCTGTGCATGATGTCTTTATCCTGAGGAATAGCAGCATCCCAAATGTGATGGCCCAACTACAGAGGCACAGGGTGTGGCTAATAGGTGAGCCCTGGTTCATACTCAGTAGATGTTGGTGTATGGGTATGGTGTGGGCCATATAGGATAGTGCGTGCCTAAATGTTGTCCCTCGATATTTTCAAGTGACTCAGATTACCCCAACCTATCATGGCTGCTGACCCCTGTGAGGAATGCCAGGACAAGGGCAGAAGAAAGTTACAATGAGGCACATGGGCGAATAACAAGGATAATCGAACGGACCTTTGGCCTCCTTAAGGCCAGGTTCAGGTGCCTCCATCTAACTGGGGGATCCCTTTGCACCCCTGCTATAGAGACCAGGGTGTTGTTGATGGCCTGCAAGTCCTCCATGATCCCCTGGTACTGTCCGCCCTGCAGACACCTGTTCTCCTGCACGTTGTCCAGGATCTGGCCCAACATATCCTGGGAATGTTGGTAGGCTCCCAGGACCTCTGCAAGTGCCTCCTGGAGAGTCGGTTCCCTGGGCCTGTCCTCCCCCTGGCGCCCAGCACTCCTCCCAGTTTCCCTGTTGTCCTATGCCTCTGTCTCCTGAACCGTGTGCCCACTGCCACTGACCCCGGTCCCTGATTGTCTTGAGTATGAGGTGTGCCCTGGGGTCCCTGTAGTGGTGGAAACACTGCTGATTGACGTGTCCTGGGGACAGAGGTATGGGTACGCTGGGTGGGTGCTGTGGTGGCGTTTCCTGATGGGTGAGGCTCTGTGGTTGTCTGTGACTGTGCCTGGATAACCGACTGTCCAGAGGTCCCTGATGGTCATCCAGATCTAGGCGACCAACCAGAGTTGCTGTCATCACTGTGGGCCTCTTCAGTTGGGGGACTGTATAGTGCTGGCACCTCTTCACCGCTGACATTGGCTGGTATACCTGTGGGGATGTAAATGCAGTGTTATTGTTTCTGTGTGTGACATATTGTGCATAGGTGGCTTGCCCTCTTTGTTTGTATTTGCCTTGGCAGCTTTCACTTGTGTGAGTTGGTACATGGTGGATTAGCTGATTCTCTCTAGTGTGCATGCTTTAGTGGTAGGCGCCCATGCAGGTCTGTGAGTGGTGTCCATGCATTGGTATGGTATGCAGGGCATGGTTTTGGGATTAGTGAGATGTGATGGTGGGGAGTGTGGAAGGTGGTGGAGTAATGGGAGTGAGGGTGAGGGTGGGGGTATGTGCAGGTAAGGGGGTGATAGTAGTATAGAGTTGACATACCAGAGTCCAGTGCTCCTGCTACTTTGGCCAGGCCTTCAGGCCTTCAGGATGCATGATTGTCAAGACTTGCTCCTCCCATGTTGTTAATTGTGGGGGTGGAGGTGGGGGTCCACCGCCAGTCCTCTGTACAGTGAGTTGGTGTCTTGCTGCAATGGAACGTACCTTCCCCCGTAGGTCATTCCACCTCTTCCTGATGTCGTCCCTTGTTCTTGGGTGCTGTCCCACGGCGTTGGCCCTGTCCATGATTCTCTGCCACAGCTCCATCTTCCCAGCAATGGATGTCTGCTGCACCTGTGCTCCAAATAGCTGTGGTTCTGCCCGGATGATTTCCTCCGCCATGACCCTTAGCTCCTCCTTTGAGAATCTGGGTTGTCTTTGTGGTGCCATGGGTGTTGTGTGAGTTGTGTAGGTGAGGGTATGTAGGGAGATGTGTTGGGGTGTGTGCCAATGGTTTGTATTCGTAATGGGTTGTGGGTAATGTGGGGGAGTGTTTTATAGTGGTGTGGGTATGTGGGTGTGGTGTGTGTATGGGTATCAGGTGTGTATATTTGGTATTGTCCAATGTGGTGTTGTTTTGTTTGTGTGTGTGTATTTTGAGTGCAGTGGTATGTACTGCTGATGGTTTAACACCGTTGAATGTCTGCCGTGGTGATTCGTGGGTCATAATGTGGTGGGCGTTGTTCTGTTGGCGTAAAGGTGTGGGTTTTGATACCACCAGTTTATCACTGACCTTTGGTGTGGCGGATTTGTGTCTGTGGCTGAAAAGTGACGGATTGGTGTGTGTGTGTCATAATATGGTGAACGGATATCCGCCGTGTGGCGGTATGTTGGTGTCACTCAGCATGGCCGTAAGTGGGATTTTCCGCCAATGTCATAATGAGGGCCTTATTCTTTTGAAAATTCATATCTTGACTTGTGTATGTTCGATTTTTGCACTTTTGGTCTTGTTTGATTTAGATAAATATTACCTATTTTTCTAAACTGGTGTGGTGTCTATTTTGTAGTGTTTTTCAATGTATTACTTTGTGTGTAGGTGCAAATACATTACACATTGCCTGACTGCTTGTGCCAAGCTACCAAGGGTGTAAGCAGGGGTCATCTAAGTGTGTTTCTCCATTGCCCTGACTAGAGCGAGGGTCCCTGCTTGGACAGAGTGCAAATTGACTGCCAACCCGAGACCCCATTTCTAACATATGTATATTGAACATGCACAGTATTATTATCAAAAGTAAAATATATTTAATTTTATATATACCAAAAGAATATATATGTGGTCACTATGTGATTACCAACCAGCAGTCACCAGTAAGTAGTTATAGTTAGGACCATGTTTCCATACAAAAAGCATTTTTTACATGCCTATATCTTTTGCACCATTTGATAAATCTTCACAAAAGTTTCCCAAAAAAAGTGCCTCAGTGATTCTTGTTGCTCATTGAAAATTTTAGGGTTATCAGTTAATTGTAAGTCAAGAAAAATGGGGGGTAAAAAATGTTGTGTTTCCAATGTTAATTCTCATAGGACCTTTAGACAATACGACATCCTGAACCGCTGGACAGAATTAAACCAAATTTGGCAGAAAGCTTGTTTTCGGTACGCAGATTGTGCTTCCAGGTATTTTGTGTAAATCTGTTCTGGAGTTTATGAGAAATTGAGGAAAATCCACAAACATACATCTAGCCGTGAATAAATCGCAAATATTTGCAAATTTTTGTGAATTCGCGCATTAATAGAAGCGTTGTAATTGGCTGGTCACCACCTGACTAGAAAGTTGTGGCTGCCATTCTATGCTATGGGAGAAGGTCCCAAGGGCTGAAAATAGAAATGTTAAGTGGAATAAGTGGTCAGAGTGGAGGTACCCTGACCCCAGGAGTGTGATATCGGGGTGTTTAAGGGTGAAATTATGGGCTTAAAATGTTTTTTTCACTATATGTGATATTCATGAATATCCTTGAATATCCGAGGACATTCGAGTATACTTGAGGATATTCTTGAATATTCTATGATATTCGAGAATTTGCAAAACAAATGAAAAAGAAACATTCACAGACTCGTTCATACACTATTTCATTCACTCATACATGCACACAGAGACACATGCGTCCACTCACACACCCACTCAGATACCCATGCACCCACTCAGACCCACTCATAGACTCACACACCCACTTTCAGACCTCTCAGACACTCAGCACCAGCTCATAGATCCACTGACAGAGACAGGCCCTGTGGCCAACTCCTGCTGTGCAGGGCACGGGGTTGGGCGGTTATAAGGGCTGGGCTTCAGGGCCAGCCATTGAAATTAACTGAAAAAACAAAGGGGACATGGACATTATGGTTAGGTTCTGAATTTACTCATACAAAACCATAGAAATTCAGCAGTTATAGTTAGAGTTATTTTAAGTAACTATACCATTCCCCTAAGGTAACTATAGCTCACACCTTCGCCATGCACAGTTCACTACTCCACATATTATATAATCTTCAATGGCATCTTTGATATTATTATCACTGCAACATTCACAATAAAATTGTTGATAGGAAAACTGTGCATGGCAAGGGCAAGAGTTATAGTTACCTTAGAGTGTGAGTTATAGTTTCTTGAAATAACTCTAACTGCTGAATTTCAATGGTGTTGTATGAGTGAATTCAGAACCTAACTATAACGTCCCTGTAACCTTCGTTTTTTTCAGTGAATATATATATATATTTTCACTGAAGAAAACAAAAGTTAGGTGGTTGTTATAGTTAGGTTCCCATTTCAAATGTACAAAACCATGGAAATTCACCAGTTATAGTTACAGCTACCTGAAGTAACTATAACTTGTGCCCTAAGATAACTATAACTCGTGCCCCCACTATGTACAGTTTTTTGTCACATTTGTGGGATAATTAGAAGTGCATGGTGAGGGACAACCCCCTATAAGCACCCAACCTTGCACCATGCACGGCCTTCATCCGTGCGCAGGGGAGGCTGTCTGCAGGACCTAGCCCGCAGCCACACCCTGCAGTCAACACCCCCTAACCACCCAACCACATGCTATGCTTGGGCTTTTGGCTGTGCGTGGTGGGAGTTGTGTACAGCCTCTCAGTGTGTGAAAATAGGTGTGAGAGGGTGTATATGGGGGTGAAAGTGGCTGTCAGATTGCCTGCCTGGGTGTGAGAGTGCATACATCAGTATTTTAGTGTGTCTGCCAGTGTGTGTGCAGGTCTGTGAGTGGGTGTGTGAGTGTCTGAGTGGGTCTGAGAGTGGGTGTCTGAGTGGGTCTGTGAGTGTCTGACTGGGGCAGTGAGTGGGTGCAAGAAGGTCTCAGTGGGTCTGTAAGTGGGTGCGTGAATGTTTGAGTGGGATTGGGAGTGGGTATGTAAGTGTTTCAGTGAGTGTACGAGTGGCAGAAAGAGATTAAAGAGAGAGAGAGAGAGAGAGAGAGAGAGAGAGAGAGAGAGAGAGAGTGAAAGAGAGTGAAAGAGAGTGAGAGGGAGACCGAGAGAACCTTTTTCTGCTTTGATGTATGAAAAATTAATGTTTAATTTAAAAATGAATATATTTTTTTTAATTTAAAAAAATACAGTCACCTTTTATTTTTTTATTTATACATTTGCAACTAGAAAAAAACGAGGGAAACAAGTCCAGATGGACTTAACTCTTAGTGCGAAAGCAGTCCCTGTATGTATTTTTATTTTTGTTTTACATTTTATTTCTAAACAAGCCCTTTACAGGCTATCTGGGACCACAGGAGATGCCTCAAGGGCTCTCCTGCGGCCCCTACTTTTTCATTTTAAAATTTTGTAAACATTTTAGCAAAATGCCCTCTACGGGCTACCTGGCACTGTGGGGGAAGCCTGAAGGCCTCCCCCGCAGTGCCACTACTTCAGCAAGCACAGAGTTGCTTTATGCAGCAGCTCCATGCTTGCTGAAGCATTTCATCCCTGTCCCCTGTACACGTGCTGGGAACAGAGATGAAAGCTTTGGATTTTGACAGTGGGACCTGCTTTAAAGGTCTCGCTGTCAAAACCTGAAGTGTTTGCTGTCCCAACACTCAAAGAGCAACTCCGATCTTCTAGAGCATTGAGATGAGTTGTGGACTCCGAAAGGACCTTCTAAGACCATCTGGAAAAAAATCCAGAAGTTTGGAGAACTTTTGGAAAAAAGCTCCATAAAGGGATCGACCCACCGTGGTGCGTTAAGCAGCTTACTTCAACCGCGTTCCGGCCTGACTTGCAGGTTCATCCCACTAAAAAGATCCAGAACCCCAGACTTCCAGGATTTGACCGAGGCTCCTTGAAAGGTGAGCTGACGACCTTGCATCAAAATTAGCTTGCTGTGCAGGGTTGACCCATGGTGGAAGGAAAATGCTCCAAAAAAGTGACAAAGTCCAAACATAAAAAGTTGACCGGGACTTCCTGTGCAGCATATCCGAGGAGGGTTTCAGGGACATAGGATCAAGATTCAGCTTTTGCCCGGACAAAGATTTCCATCCTGAAAAATTATCTAATTCCGAAGGCAGAATTCTTCCCCGGGGTGTCCTGTGACGCATATGCAAAGAGGGCTCCAGGGAGGTTGTATCGGATTGGTGACTTTGCACCTCTGAAGAAAAATCTTTAAGAAAAAGACAAAGTCCGAAGATAAACTTTTGACCTAGGCCTCCCACTTGCTGCAGCCGAGTATGGGTCCATCAAGGTCGGCCTTAAACTTTGACTTGGCCCCGGTCTAGTGCGACCAGATGACCAGATTGGCGCTTTTAGTTTCTATGCGCATGAAAACATTAATTCTTTAAAAATTCATGTCTCTGGTTCCCCTTATCCAATTTTAATCATTTAGGTGTCATTATAAAGATAAAAATATACTCTATTTTCATAAATTGGTGATGGATTTTTATTTTGTTTTGCTTATTTAGGGGCATATTTATACTCTGTTTGCACCGAATTAGTGTCATTTTTTTTTAACTCTAATTCGGTGCAAAACTAACTCCATATTTATACTTTGGTGCTAGACCCCTCTAGCACCATATTTATGGAGTTAAAGTCATTTTTTGATAGTGGAGACCTACTTTGCCTTAATGAGATGCAAGGTATGCGTTCCCGTGCAAAAAATGACTCTATGGCCTTAACGCCATATTTAGGGGCATATTTATACTCTGCGGCATATTTATACTCTGTTTGCACCGAATTAGTGTCATTTTTTTTTTACTCTAATTCGGTGCAAAACTAACTCCATATTTAGACTTTGGTGCTAGACTCATCTAGCACCAAGGCCCTGATTTAAACTTTTTTTGCACCGCATTAACGTCATTTTATGACGCAAAAGTGGCGCAAACTTACAAAATATTGGCCCTTATTTATACTTTTTGCTGCAAAGCTGCACTAACTCAGTTTTGCACCAAAAAGTTTAGCACCGGCTTGCACCATTTCTGTGCACCAGCCGGCACCATATTTATGGAATGGTGCAAGCCGGTGCAAAGGGTAGGCTAGAGTTTTAAAAAATGACTTTAGTCGGGTGGGGCTGGCAGTATAGAAGAAGAGGGTTTAGCACCCAAAAATGGCTTTTGGCAGGTTAGTGTAAAAAAAAAATGACTCAACCAGATTAGCGTCATTTTATGGTGCTAAACCTACCATGCCACATGACTCCTGCCTTAGAAAAGGCAACAGTCATGCCCACCACCCCTGTGGCCAGCAAAGAGGACAGGGGTCCCCTGGGCATGGCCATTGCACCATGTGCCATGTATGGGGGCCCATTTCAGGGACCACTATGGCACTTTCAAAAATAAAATGCACTTACCTGTACTTACCTGGGATGGGGTCCCCCATCCTCGCAGTCCCTCTAGTGTGGGTGGGGGTGCCCCTAGGGCCTAGGGAGGGCACCTCTGGGCTTATTCCATGGTTTTCCACCATGGAAATAGGGCCACAGGTCGCCTAACACCTGCCCTGACCCTGGTCTTAAAAAATGGGGCAAAGCAAGCTTTGCCCCATTTTTTGACCCCTCCTCCCTCCCTTTCACCATTTTTACATGGGAGTATAAATATGGTGTTAAGGCCATGGAGTCATTTTTTTGCACGGGAACGCCTACCTTGCATCTCATTAAGGCAAGGTAGTTTTCCACTTCGAAAAAATGACTTTAACTCCATAAATTTGGTGCTAGATGGGTCTAGCACCAAAGTATAAATATGGAGTTAGTTTTGCACTGAATTAGAGTTAAAAAAAATTACGCTAATTCAGTGCAAACAGAGTATAAATGTGCCCCTTAGCGTCAAAAAATGATGCTAATCTAGTCAGAATCATTTATTTTGACTCAAAACTGCCTAACGTCATTTTATTTTAAGCTAGCCTACCCTTTGCACCGGCTTGCACCATTCCATAAATATGGTGCCCAGCTGGTGCTAAAAAATGGTGCAAGCCGGTGCAAAACTTTTTGGGGCAAAACTGCCCTAGTGCAGTTTTGCACCAAAAAGTATAAATAAGGCCCTTAGGAGGTGATTCTAACCTTGGCGGACGGCGGAGGCCGTCCGCCAAGGTACCGCCGTGAAATGACCGCACCGTGGTCAAAAGACCGCGGCGGCCATTTAAACATTTCCTCTGGGCCGGCGGGCGCTCTCCGAAAGAGCGCCCGCCGGCCCAGAGGAAATGCCCCTGCAACGAGGACGCCGGCTCAGAATTGAGCCGGCGTAGTTGCAGGGGTGCGACGGGTGCAGTTGCACCCGTCGCGTATTTCAGTGTCTGCAAGGCAGACACTGAAATACTTTGCGGGGCCCTCTTACGGGGGCCCCTGCCGTGCCCATGCCATTGGCATGGGCACGGCAGGGGCCCCCAGGGGCCCCGCAGCACCCCCTACCGCCATCCTGTTCATGGCGGGTTTCCCGCCATGAACAGGATGGCGGTAGGGGCTGTCAGAATCCTCATGGCGGCGGAGCGCGCTCCGCCGCCATGAAGGATTCCCCCGAGCAGCGGTAAGTCGGCGGGAGCCCGCCGACTTGCCGCTTCTGACCGCGGCTGAACCACCGCGGTCAGAATGCTCGTGGGAGCACCGCCAGCCTGTTGGCGGTGCTCCCGTGGTCGGTGGCGGCCGCCAGGGTCAGAATGACCCCCTTAGTGTTTTGTTGTTTTTAAATGCTTTACACACCTGTCGCCTAAATTAAGCCTGTCGCTTTTTGTCAAGCTCCCAACGGTTGAGCAGGGATTAAATTATTGAGACCTGACTGGACCTAGTGCGGGTTAGTGGCCTATTCCTAAATACAGGCACTTACCGGTCCTTACCAATGACCCACTTTCCAACAGAATCAAACATATTAAAGCCCATCTAAGTAAAGGAGATCGGGATCTTGAGCTGTGCAGATGTGAATCTTGGATTATCATCCTGCTAGGAACTGAGAAACCTTGGGGGCACAACCTTCATGCAGAATTACATGTTCATATTTAATGATGATGCTGGCTAGTACAAACACCTTGGGATGACAAATTGAGATTACTAGTAAGGGATCTGTCTGTTATCAGTTTATGTACTATCTAACATTCTCAACACATTTTGGTCTAAATGCTTTGTGATGCTCTTCTCATTTACATGTATATGAATTCCGTGATGGTGTGTAAGAGGGGAACATTTTGTATTAATAACTTATTGTTAGTTAGTGTATGATGACAGTCAGCCCTGTTTTTATATTGTTTGCAGTATGATGACTTTGCACTAAGTATGAAATGATTTTTAATGTTGCACTTTATTTGACCATTTTGCACCTTCATAAGACTAACATTTGATTGCTCAGATACACCACAGGCCATTTTAGACTATCATATGGGCACTTATGTGAGAGAGTAATGATTATCTATGATGAGGTATAATCGAAATTGAGTATGCGCCGGGCAATTTTGGCTTTTGTTCTGAATCATGTAATTCATGACCGTCTGTGCGGCCTGAACCCCGCTGACCCTAATAGGACTTCACCACAGGGCCAGGGGGCAGAAACATTGTTTCTGCCCGCCGGCCATGCAGTAAACAGGGCCTTAACATTGACAAGTGTGGCAGTGCAGTGAGTGCAGCATCACCTGTCGCACATTCAACTGCCTGTAATTCAGGCAGTAGAATGCGTGATGGGTCTGTGCATGGGGGCCCCTGCACTGCCTATGTCAAGTGCACGGGCAGTGCCGGGGACCCCACGGGCCCTGTGAACCACCATGGAAAGGCTGGTGGATGGAGACTAGTAATCATCAGGGCAGCGCTGCAAGCAGTGCTGCCCTGGAGGATGAGAAACCACTGGGATAGCCAGGCTGCTGGCTTGTGGCAGCCTTGCGGTGTCGGTGGTCTGACTGTGGCGGCCACTGTCATAATGTGGCAGCCCCACCGCCAGCCTGTTGGCGGTGGGGCCGCCACCGCAAGTCTGGCGGTCAGACTCTTAATGACCACCATAGTATTATCAGTGTTATCTCTTTGGGTAAACACATTGGTCAGTTTCCGAAATGTGATAATATTTATGGATCATATATATAATGAGGCCTTATAGACAATATGTTCATACACGGAAATGAAACATAGCACCACGGATCATGTTATATCAATATGTGAAAATAAGAGTGGAGATGTTATACATTGTTATCGAGGACAATGGTATGAGACTGTCAGTGTGTCTTGAAGTTGGTCTTCAATGTAATGAAGGTAGCATTCTAGCCCTCTAGATCTGGGCCATTGCAATTGAGGTGGGATGTTTTTAAATAACATTGGTGGAGGGGTACTGGTTGCCTACTTAAAGGCAGAAGCCAAAACATGTTGGCATCCTGTTATTGTTTGGTGCCTGCATATTACTGAAAGAAGATATCAACATCGATGGTTCTATGCTTTGGTGCTACTGTCTGTGTGATGAAGTATCACTGTATTTAATTATATATATATATATATACGTATATATATATATATATATATATATATATATATATATATATATATTTTTTTTTTTTTTTTGTTAGAAATGGGTTCTTTGGTTGGCAGTCATGTTACCCCCTGTCCAAACAAGGACCCTCACTTTAGTCAGGGTAAGTCACACGCAATCCAAATTATCCTGTGCCCACCCTCTGGTAGCTTGGCACTGAGCAGTCAGGCTTAACTTAGAAGGCAATGTGTAAAGCATTTGTGCAATAATTCATACAATAACACCATATAGCACCACAAAAATACACCCCACAGTGTTTAGAAAAATATATAATATTTGTCTGACAAGATGCAAGTCAATACGATTAAAATGCAATAAGTATATGTTCAGATATCACTGTAAAAGTGATAGATAGGCCCTCATTACAACTGTGGTGGTCGGTATTAAAGCTGTGGTAATACCGCCAACAGGCTGGTGGTAAATAAAATGGGATCACGACCACGACAGAAACCGCCAACACAGACAGCCACTTTAACACTCCGACCGCCACGGCGGTAGCAACAAACACCGCGGCGGTAACCGCCAACAGACAGGTGGAAGACAATGTAGTGCCCACCCTATCACAACCCGCCTATCCACCAGTTTTTCTGGGGTGGTACCAACGCCATCAAAAGCACGGCAGAAACAGAACACAGAAGGGAAACCACTCACCTCTGGACACTCAACGAAGAACAAGGATGCCATGGAGCCCGAGATACAGGTCCTGCCCATGCTGGTCTACCTCCTCACCTACCAGGAATACGAAAGGCGGCAGCGATGACCATGGTGAGCACTGCACCTAGTACACAGGGGAGGGGGGAGGAAAAAGAGAGTGACACACACACGTAACATGCAACACCCCCACCCTCACCCACAACACCATAAACACAAACACATGCAACAACATTACATTTACACCCCGTAGCCCCCTGGAAGAACGCCAGGACAAAAGGCATTGAATTAAATCAGTGATATATTAGAAATAGGCAGATATACGTAATGAATAGAAAAACAGTATTTACAAAAACATACAATATGTACAAAAGGCTGTACATTGTCCCTTCCAAATGTCCGTGGGTGACTATGCCAAAAATCATGGGCCAAGCCCACACTTGACTCCTGCCTCAATATGGAGAGAACACTGCAGGGGCATCAGGTCGAAAAAACACAGGCACCTCAGGGGAACAGGGAAGGGTGGGGCACCTCAGCCTGAAGATGGAATAACGCCACTGCTCCTTGAGGGGGTTCCATGCCCACTGCTTGGTCCGGGGAAGTACAAGGCCACAGTCTCTTAAGTGGGTGCTTTGCCTACTGCTTGGTCCTCGGGAGTGCAAAGCCACAGTCTCTCAAGTGGGTGGTTTGCCCACTGTTTGCTCCTGGGGAGTGCAAAGCCGCAGTCTCTCAAGTGGATGCCTTTCTCCACTGGTTCTGGAGGGGGCTTTGTGCCCAGTGTGCTTCATCCTGCTAAGGATAGGGTGAGTGGATGCCTTTCTCCACTGGTTTTGGAGGGGGTTTTGTGCCTAGTCAGCTTCATCCTGCCAAGGATAGGGTGAGTGGATGCCTTTCTCCACTGGTTCTGGAGGGGGCCTTGTGCCCAGTGTGCTTCATCCTGCCGAGGATAGGGTGAGTGGATGCCTTTCTCCACTGGTTCTGGAGGGGGCTTTGTGCCCAGTGAAGCAACACTTGGGGTGTGGCAGTTCGCATTCCCCCACCTGGGTGTCTGAGGCACGAGATTTGCAGGGAACAGGTTGCATGATAGTCCATGGAGGCAGGGCTAGACTCCATCCAACAGTGGCTAAGGCTGCAAACTGGTGGTAGTGCCGGTGCTGGTAAGGGTGCTGCCAGTGGTGGTGGTAGGCTCCAGCCCTTTTCCTGCAGCTTCAGGCGGCTGCCCACTGGGGCTGCTGCTGCTGGTAGTGGTCCTACTGTCAGAGGTGCAGGTGGCAGTAGTTCCGGTGGGGCCTGCGGCGGTGTTGCGGCGAAGCATGTGGCGGTGCTGGCCGTGGTGCAGGTGCTGGTGCTGCCAGTGGTGGAGGGAGGCTCCAGCCCATCTTCTGCAGCTTCGGACGGCTGCCCACTGGGGCTGCTGCTGCTGACAGTAGTGGTGCTAGTGGGGGTACAGGTGGCAGTGATTGTGGCGGTGCCTGCGGCAGGGCTGCTGCCGGTGCTGGCCGCGGTACAGGTGGCGGTGCTGGCGGTTGTGCTGGTAGCCACCAGGCCTTCACCTGCAGCCTCTGACAGCTGAAGTGCCTTGCCTGGTGCTTATTTGCCCCTTCATCACCTTTTGCAGATGGTGGTGTGACCTTGGGTCTGGCTGCTGGAGTTTTTGAGGAGGCCTTGCTGGGTGGTTCCTGCTCCTTGGCCTTGCTGCATGCTGTCCCCTTCTTCACCTTGGCAGGTGGCAGAGTGTTTCTTTCCTTTGCAGGGGTTGCTGGCACACTGGCTGGCCTGACGGCTACCCCCTTTGAGCCTCTGTGAGTTGCAGGTATCACAGCAGATGTCGACTTTGTGGCTGAGGTGCTGGCCTGGGTTCTGAACACCCTGGCCCGAGGGGAAGGACGGGGGGAGGGGCAGGGAACAGGTCAATGTTTGCCAGGAAAAGCTTCTTAGACACACTGGGCCGGGAAGAGGGAGAGGTTTTGGGAGTGGAGGAAGAGGGAGTGGTTGTAGGCGGTGTCTGTCTGCTGACTTTGGGTGCAGGTGCATGAGCTGGATGCTGTTGTGAGGTGGATGGCTGTTGGGTGGGTGGGTGCTTGCGTTTCTGTACTTTGGGAGGAGGGGTCACACTTAGAGAGGACACAGGGGACGTGTGAATGGATGTGGGGGTGGTGACTGCTCATAAGGGGTGTGTTGTGATGGTCGTGCTGGTGATAGAGGTAGTGGATGAGGACGTAATGCATGCAGGTGTGAGTGGAGACGCTACTGGGAGGGAGGTGGACGAGGAGGAGGAGGGGGACACAGTGGAGGCAAAGGATGTTGGTGTGTCTGCATGGGGATGGCGCTTGTGTGAGTGCCTGTGAGATGAAGTGTGGTGCTTGTGTTTGCTTGAGCCACTTTTGGGTGTTGATTTGGGTGAATGCTGGTCTGAAGGTGTGTTTGGGATAGGCTGGGGTTGACGGGATTGGGTCTGGGTAGAGGAAGTTGGAGGGGGGAGGATAGAGACAGGTACAAGGGCTGCCATCAGTGTTGAGGCCAGAGCCTGAAATGCTCTCTGTTGGGCCGCCACGCCAGAGTGAATGCCCTCCAGGTATGTATTTGTTTGTTGCAAATGCCTCTCAACTCCCTGGATGGCAATCAGTATGGTTGACTGCCCAACAGTGAGGGATCTCAGGAGGTCAATAGGGGGGTGGTGGCTGTACCTGTTGTTGGGGTGGGCACAGAGGTATCCACCACCGCCAGGGAGCTTCCATCGGAGGAGGAGTCTCTGTCTGTGGTATCCCCTCCGGTCCCCGTCGTGGTGCTCCCCTCGCCCTTTGTCCCACTGGTGCCCTCACAGTCGGTTAATTCGGCCTCCAGGCCCATGTGGGATGCAGCTCCCCCCGTCGCCGGTGCCTCTGCTCCTCCGCCAGATTATGCTAATGCACACAAGGAAAGGGTGACAAAACAAAAAGGGGGGAGACAGAGGATACACTTGGTCAATGGCAGTAACAACACTACAGTTGGTGCACACAACACACAAGGAGCAGCCCTATGCACTAGACCATTCCCAACCATTTACTAAGATAGTCACCAGCCCATGGGGTACAATGCCTACGGCTATTAGCTGCACATCTGAAACCCACAGGACCCTGCCCAGTAGTAGATGCCCACTAACACTGTTGGGGTAGGAGTTCTTCAGAGCCTGCCCAACAAGGGACCTACCCTGCCATCTTTGCCCTGGCCTAGGGGCACCGATAGCCCACACCCCCCACCCAGGTAACTCTTAACGCGCACAAAGTCAGGATTCTGAATCTGTACTCACCCCCTTGTGGCTGCTGTGATGCCTTCAAGCGCCCATCCAACTCCAGATAGGCCACCGCCAGGATGCGGAACATCAGGGGGGTTATGGTGCGATGGGCACCCCTTCCCCGTTGGGAGGCCAGCCACAGCTGGGCCTCTGCCGTCTTCTTTGCCCAGCGGCGCAGATCCTCACACCTTTTGCAGCAGTGGGTGATCTGCCTGTCAAAGACCCCCAGTGTCCGGACCTCCTTGGCGATGGCACGCCAAATACCCTTTTTCTGGTGGGCGCTGACCTGCATGGAAAAGACAGCAGAAAAGTGAATTAGTCAACCGTCCGGAACGTCATACTCATGGCCCACCAGATCCCTCCCATCCCCTGATGCACATACACTGACCACCTTAGATGCAGCACTCTGGCCAGGATGCTTCTGCCCCCCCTACATGTGGCTTACACACACAGCACTCCATACATTCATGGCCCACGCATCATGCTCACAGTGTACTCACCCGTTTGTCTGGCGGACCGTAGAGTAACGTTTACTGGGGTAGGACCCCATCCACCAGTTTCTTCAACTCCTCCTCAGTGAAGGCAGGGGCCCTCTCCCCAGACACATGAGCCATTGTCCCTTCCAGACACAGGTCACAGGAGCACTTGCAGTGTAGATCCTCTCCTGTTGAAGGTCAGGTAGCAAGTGAGTGAACAGATAGGAAATGACGGTCACATCCGCGGAGGTGCGTACCGTCACCGCCGGCGTACATCGCCATTGGCTCCTGGAATCCATAGGGCCCAATGATAACCAATGCGAAGTTGCGCGGCGGTCTTTGACCGATTACCGCGACGGAGCACAATGCCAGCAGAATGACCTCATTTCCACTTGTCCCTCCTCACAGGTCAGGCAGCTGCCATTTTAGGGGGGCACAGGGCATGGCACCTAACTGCATTACAGCAGACATTGGCACAGCAACAGATTGTCGGATTCACATACTGGTTCTGTAAAGCAAAATAATCATCATCAGTGTAATAGTGTGTGAATATGACCCTCTGCTCACCGTTGTCTTCCATAGGCTTCAACCGCTGAGGCTGAATATGAGATGGCGGCATCCTCCGGTGTACAGACCCCTGGTGGACCTTGAGTCAATGGAGGACAGACACATTATCATAACCTACAGACTTGATCGTGCCACAATCCAAGAACTGTGTGCCCAATTGGAGCCAGACCTGATGTCAGCTATCCGCCAGCCCACAGGTATCCCCCCTCTCGTGCAGGTCCTGTCAGTGCTCCATTTTCTTGCAAGTGGTTCCTTCCAGACAACATTGGCCATGGCATCAGGGATGTCTCTGCCAATGTTTTCCAACGTGTTGACCAGAGTGTTGTCAGCCCTGCTGAAACACATGCGCAGCGACATCGTATTCCCCCAGGTGGAGGATTAGGTCACAGTGAAAGCTGACTTTTATGCCCTGGGACAAATCCCCAACATCATTGGTGCCATTGATGGTACACATGTGGCATTTCCCCCCCCCGGAGAAATTTACAAGTTTACAGGAATAGAAAAAAATATTACTCGATGAATGTGCAGATGGTGAGTTTGGCGGACCAGTTAATCTCCCATGTGAATTCCAAATATCCTAGCTCTGTGCATGATGCCGTTTTCTTGAGGAATAGCAGCATCCCATATGTGATGGGCCAACTCCAGAGGCATCAGGTGTGGCTAATGAGCCCAAGGTCCCCACACGGTATAAGTAGGTGGCTGGGTATGGGGTTGTCCCTAAGGGTTAGTGTGTGTCTAACAGTTGTCCCTCGATATTTGCAGGTGACTCTGGTTACCCCAACCTCTCATGGCTACTGACCCTAGTGAGGAATTCCAGGACAAGGGCAGAAGAACGTTACAGTGAGGCACATGGGCGTACAAGGAGGATTATTGAAAAGACCTTCGGCCTCCTAAAGGCCAGGTGCAGGTGCCCCTATCTGACAGGTGGATCCCTGTACTACTCACCCAAGAAGGTGTGCCAGATCATCGTTGCATGTTACATGTTGCACAACCTGGCCTTGAGACGCCAGGTGCCTTTTCTGCAGGAGGATGTGACTAGAGATGGTCTTGTGTCAGCGGTGGAGCCTGTGGACAGAGAGGAAGAGGAGGCAGAGGAAGAAGATGTGGACAACAGAAGCAATATAATTCAACAGTACTTCCAGTGACACACAGGTAAGACACTGTAACTTCTCTTTACTTTTCAGTTTTCTGTTGAACATTGTACATGGCAGCCTGTTTCCCTATGGCTATGGCCACTGACTGTAACCTTTGGCATCTCTATTTTCAGATCTCTGTGCCCCACTCTGGCTCCTGCTATGTGTACTGCTGCCCACCAAAGGTCATTCCAAAGTATATTTCACTGTACATTTGACTTGCAATGCTTTGATAATGTTGAACTAAAACATATTTGAATCATTTGACAGACTCCAGATTAGTATTTGTTCCAAGGTTATTTATTTACGTGCTCATAAGTAGAGGGGGAATGTGCAATGGGCTGAGCTGATGGTGGAGGAAAGTCCAGGGTAGAGTCCAGTCTCTTGGTATCACAGGTGCATTGTCCAATGGGGCATAGGAAGGGGGGTAATGGCAGTTCAAGGTGTACAGGGTGACAGAGTGGGACAGAAGGGTGACAATCAGGAGAGTCTTATTTCCTGGCGGGGGTCTTGTTAATGTTCTCTGGCTTCTGCCTGGTTCGCAGGGACCGTTTGCGGGGTGGTTCTCCTTCTGCAGGGGGTGGGGTGCTGCTGGCCTGTTGTTCCTGTGGCGGGGCCTCCTGTCCACTAGCGCTGGCGGAGGTGGAAGGCTGTTCATTGGTTTGGCTAGTGTTAGGGGCCCATTGGTTGGCCACTGCCTTCCTCATGGTCTTGCCCATGTCAGCCAGCACCCCTGCAATGGTGACCAGGATGGTGTAGATGTTTTGAGGTCCTCTCTGATCCCCAGGTACTGTCCCTCCTACAGCCACTGGGTCTCCTGCAACTTGGCCAGTATCTGGCCCATGGTCTCCTGGGAATGATGGTATGCTCCCAGGATTTTGGAGAGTGCCTCGTGGAGAGTGGGTTGCCTGGGCCTGTCCTTCCCCTGTTGCACAGCAGTCCTCCCAGGTTCCCTGTTGTCCTGTGTAGGAGGCTGGCCTGGCTTATGGTGGGTACCTTGTGGTACTTACACCTTGTGCCAGGTCCAGTTATCCCTTATTAGTAGATTAGTAGTGTTCTAGCAGCTTAGGCTGATAGAGATAGCTATAGCAGAGCAGCTTAGGCTGAACTAGGAGACATGCAAAGCTCCTACTATATCACTTATATCACTTAGCACTATATCATAAGACACACAATACTCAGAGTTACTAAAAATAAAGGTACTTTATTTTAGTGACAATGTGCCAAAATATATCAGAGGATATGCTCCCTTAGGAGGTAAGTAAAATACACAAAATATACACAGACCAAAATCAGGTAAGTAAACATTTAGAAAAGTAGTGCAAATACTGTAGAACCATGAATGGACTCCAGGCCTAGTGTAGTGTGTAGAGGGTCGCTGGGAGGGTAAGAAAACACTAAGGGTGTCCAAGATCCAAGATACCCCATCCCAAGACCCTGAAAAGTAGGAGTAAGGTTACCCTACTACCCCAGAAAGACAGTAAAGTCGAGATAGGGGATTCTGCAAAGACAACAACTGACTGCAAAGCACTGAAGACAGATTCCTGGACCTGAGGACCTGCAAAGGAAGAGAACCAAGTCCAAGAGTCACACAAGTGCCCACGGGGGGCAGGAGCCCACTATACCCTGGATGAAGGTGCAAAAGGGCTGCCTCTGGGTGGAAGAAGCCAATGATTCTGCAACAACGGAAGGTGCCTGGAACTTAACCATTGGTCAGAAGATGTTGCACGGTGTGCTGGAGGAAGCAGAGTTGTTTCCACGCAGAAAGACTGCAAACAAGCCTTGCTAGCTGCAAGAGTCACAGTTGAAGGTTTTGGGTGCTGCCAGGGCCCAGGAAGGAACAGGAGGTCGCCCCTTGGAGGAGGAGACAGACGGGGTGCCCAGCAACTCAGAGAGCTTGCACAGAAGCAGGCAGCACCCGCAGAAGTACCAGAGCAGGCACTTAGAAGATCTGAGGACAGCAGTCACAAGGAGGTTTCCACGATGTCGGGGTCCAACTCAGCGAGTTGGGCAATGCAGGACGGAGTGCTGGGGACCCAGGCTAGACTGTGCACAAAGGAATCCTTAGAGAAGTGCACAGAGCTGGAGCAGCTGCAAATCACGCAGTACACAGGTTTGCTGTCTGGCGTGGGGAGACAAGGACTTACCTCCAACAACTTTGGACAGAAGGGCCACTGGACTGTGGGAGACACTTGGACCCAGCCACTGTGTTCCAGGGACCACGCTCCTCAGGATGAGAGGGGACCCAGAGGACCGGTGATGCAGAAGTTTGGTGCCTGAGTTGGCAGGGGGAAGATTCCGTCGACCCATGGGAGATTTCTTCTTGGCTTCCAGTGCAGGGTGAAGGCAGACAGCCCTCAGAGCATGCACCACCAGGAAACAGTCGAGAAAGCAGGCAGGATGAGGTGCTACAATGTTGCTGGTAGTCTTCTTGCTACTTTGTTGCGGTTTTGCAGGCGTCCTGGAGCAGTCAGCGGTTGATCCTTGGCAGAAGTGCAGAGGAACTCTGGTGAGCTCTTGCATTCGTTATCTGAGGAATAGCCCAGAGGAGAGACCCTAAATAGCCAGAAAAGGAGGTTTGGCTACTAAGAAAGGAGGCTTGGCTACTGAAAGAGGTAAGCACCTATCAGGAGGGGTCTCTGACGTCACCTGCTGGCACTGGCCACTCAGAGCAGTCCATTGTGCCCCAACCCCTCTGAATCCAGGATGGCAGAGGTCTGGAACACACTGGAGGAACTCTGGGCACCTCCCCGGGGATGCATGGAATTGTCCCCCCAATACCAGAATGGCATTGGGGTGACAATTCCATGATCCTAGACATGTTACATGGCCATATTTGGAGTTACCATGGTGACGCTACATATAGGTATTGACCTATATGTAGTGCACACGTGTAATGGTGTCCCCGCACTCACAAAGATCGGGGAATTGCATGAACAATTTGGGGGCACCTTGGCTAATGCCAGGGTGCCCTCACACTAAGTAACTTTGCACCTAACCTTCACTAAGTGAGGGTTCGACATATAGGTGACTTATAAGTTACTTAAGTGCAGTGTAAAATGGCTGTGAAATAACGTGGACATTATTTCACTCAGGCTGCAGTGGCAGTCCTGTGTAAGAATTGTCTGAGCTCCCTATGGGTGGCGAAAGAAATGCTGCAGCCCATAGGGATCTCCTGGAACCCCAATACCCTGGGTACCTAGGTACCATATACTAGGGAATTATAATGGTGTTCCAGTGTGTCAATTAGAATTGGTAAAATTAGCCACTAGCCTGCAGTGACAATTTTAAAAGCAGAGAGAGCATAAACACTGATGTTCCGGTTAGCAGATCCTCAGTGATACAGTTAGGCACCACACAGCGAACACATATAGGCCACAAATGTATGAGCACTGGGGTCCTGGCTAGCAGGATCCCAGTGACACATATCAAACACACTGACAAAATAGGGTTTTCACTATGAGCACTGGGGTCATGGCTAGCAGGATCCCAGTGAGACAGTTAAAACACCCTGACATATACTCACAAACAGTCCAAAAGTGGGGGTAACCAGGCTAGAAAGAGGCTACCTTCCTACATCCTGTGCCTCTGTCCCCTGAACAGTGTGCCCACTGCCACTCACCTCAGGTCCCTGATCGTCCTGTGTTTGTGGGGTTGCCTGGGGTCCCTGTAGTGGTGGACACACTGCTGATTGACGTGTCCTGGGCACAGTGGCATGGGCCCGCTGGGTGGGTGCTGTGCTGGTGTTTCCAGAGGGGGGAGGCTCTGTTGTGGGTTGGGAATGTGGCACGGGAACCGACTGTCCAGAGTTCCGGGATGGGCCAGGTTGGTCATCCTGATCCAGGCGTGCAGAGCTGCTGTCGTCACTGTGGGCCTCTTCAGGGGGGGGACTGGACGTAGCTGGCATCTCCTCTCTGGTGACGTTGAGTATGGGTCCTGTGGGGATACAAATGCAGTGTTAGTGTATCTGCATGTGCCATTTTGTGCATGGGTGTGTTTCCCTGTATGATTGTGATTTCCCTGTCAGCTTGGCCTTGTGTGAGTGGTGATTTTGTGAGCTGGGTGAGTCTCTCTACTGGGCATGCTGTGGTGATGGGTGTCCATGCAGGTCCGTGTTGGGGGTCCATGCATTGGCATTACATGCAGGGCTTGGTATCGGAATGGGTTATGATGGTGTGTTATGTGTGAGGTGGTGGAGTGATGGGGGTGAGGGTAGGGGTAGGAGTTTGTGATAGCATGCAGGTAGGGTGGGGGGATAAAGTAGTAAAGATTTGACTTACCAGAGTCCAGTCCTCCTGCTACTCATGTGAGGCCCTCAGGTTGCATTATTGCCAAGACTTGTTCCTCCCATGTTGTTAGTTGTGGAGGAGGAGGTGGGGGTCCACCACCAATCCTCTGTACGGCTACCTGGTGTCTTGCAACCACAGAACGCACCTTCCCCCGTAGGTCGTTCCACCTCTTCCTGATGTCATCCCTTGTTCTTGGATGCTGTCCCACACCGTTGACCCTGTCCACGATCCTCCGCCATAGCTCCATCTTCCTTGCAATGGACATCTGCTGCACCTGTGATCCTAATAGCTGTGGCTCTACCCGGATGATTTCCTCCACGTGACCCTCAGCTCCTCCTCTGAAAACCTGGGGTGTCTTTGGGGTTCCATGGATGTGGTGTGAGTGATATGTGTGAGGATGTGTGGGGTTATGTGTTGGGGTGTATGCTGTGAGGTGCATGGATGTTGTATGGGTGATGGTGTTCTGTGGCTCAGATTGAGTGGGTGTTCCTGGCTTTTGTCTCTCTCTGTTGGCAATCTTTTTTTTCATTGAAAGGGTTGTGGGTAATGTGGGTGTGTGTTTTATAGTGGCGTGAGTGTGTGGGTGTGGTGTGTGTGTCAGGTGTGTGTAGCTTGAATTGTCCAATATGGTATTGTTTTGTAAATGTGTGTGTATTTTGAGCGCAACTGTGTGTACCGCCAATGGTTTACCGTGGTTGAAAGACCGCTGCATTGATTCATGGGTCATGATACTGTGGGCATATTCCTGTTGGCGTAACGGTGTGGGTTCTGCTATCTCCAGTTTATCACTGACCTTTGGTGTGGCGAACTTGTGTGGGTGTCTGTATAGTGGCGGTTTTTTAATTGTGGGTCATAATACCCGTAGCAGAATATTGTCCGGGCACGGTATGTTGGCGACTGTCAGCACGGCGGTAGGCCGCATTTACCTACAGGGTTGTAATGAGGACCATAGTGTCTTAAGTCTTTTAAAAACAAACAAAGTCTCTTTCAAGCTCAAAGTACCTGGTTGGCGTGCAAAATCTCTGCAAAGAACCGCAGAGGAGGAGATGCGTGGAAACCAAGGGGTGTGCATTGATTTCTCGGGTCGTACACGGTGATGCGTCATTTAATTTTCATGCAGGGACGGCTGTGCATCGATTTCCGGCGCTCGGTCGTGGATCCTCTTCGGGTTGCAGGGTTTTCGGATGCCCCGGGGACGATGCGTGGATTTCCTGCATTTGCAGGACGAAATCACAGGAGATGTGTTGATTCAGTGGGCGTTGCCTCAAATTTTCTACTGCACGGCAGGAGCTGCATGGATTCCTCTCTAGAAGTCACGCTGCGTCATTCCGGCTTAGCTATGTGTTAGTTCGGTGCCCGTGCATCAAATTTCCAGTCGCCACGCTGGTGCTGCGTCGATCTTCTCATTGCAAAGTCGGGCTGCGTCGTTCCGGTTCGGCGTGCAGTGAAATTTTCACTGCGGTGCAGTCTGTGCATCATTTCTGACAGGCTGTGCATCGAATTTCACCACACAAGGAGTTCTTCTTGTAGAGGTAGTGGCCCTCATTACAACTTTGGCGGGCGGCAACTGCCGGCGGGCCAAGTTGTAACCGCTGCGCTGCCGCCAATGCGGCCGCACTTCCGCGGTGGCCATCACAACATCCCCACTGTGCCGGCGGGTGGAAAACGAGTTTCCGCCGGCCGGCCCAGCGGGGATGTCGGCCGCAACACGGGAGCCGGCTCCAAATGGAGCCGGCGGTGTTGTGGCGGTGCGACGGGTTCAGTTGCACCCGTTGCGCTTTTCACTGTCTGCTAAGCAGACAGTGAAAAGCTCCATGGGGCTGTGGCAGGGTGCCCATGCCAAAAGCATGGGCAGTGCAGGGTCCCCCAGGGGCCCCGCGACTCCCCTTTCCGCCAGCCTTTTCATGGCGGTTCCTACCGCCGTAAAAAGGCTGGCGGGAGGGGGACTCATAATCCCACCAGCCTGTTGGCGGTGCAAACTCCAAAACAGCTGTGGTGGTCTTTGACCGCCAGGGTTGTAATGAGGGCCAAAGTCTTTTTGTTCCTAAGACTTCAGGGAACAGGAGGCAAGCTCTATCCAAGCTCTTGGTGAGCACTTCTTCACCAGAGCCAGAGAGCAATAAGGCAGCAGGGCAACAGCAAGGCAGCAGTCCTTCACAGAAAGCAGACAGGTGGGTCCTTTGAGCAGCCAGGCAGTTCTTCTTGGCAGGATGCAGTTTCTGGTTCAGGTTTCTTCTCCTGGAAGTGTCTGAGTTGGTAGGGGCAGAGGCCCTGTTTAAATACCAAAATGTGCCTTTGAAGTGGGGGAGACTGCAAAGAGTGGCTTAGAAGTGCAAAAGGTCCCTTTTCAGTTCAATCCTGTCTGCCAGGGTCCCAGTAGGAGGTGTGGCAGTCCTTTGTGTGAGGGAAGGCTACTGTCCTTTGATATGCAAGTGTGAGGCCCTCTACGCTCCCAGCCCAGGAAGACCCATTCAAAATGCAGATGTATGCAAGTGAGGCTGAGTATCCTGTGATTGGGGTGTGTCTGAGTCAATGCACAAGGGAGCTGTCAACTAAACCCAGCCAGATGTGGATTGTAAGGCACAGAAGGATTTAAGTGCAGAGAAATGCTCACTTTCCAAAAGTGGCATTTCTAAAATAGTAATATTAAATTCAACTTCACTAGTCAGGAGGATTTTGTATCACCATTCTGGCCATACTGAATATGACCTTCCTACTCCTTTCAGATCAGCAGCTACCACTCATACAATGTATGAGGGCATCCCTAATGTTAGCCTATGAAGGGTGCAGGCCCCACAGCAGTTTAAAAATGGATTTAGGAGTTTTACACTACCAGGACATGTATAGTACACAGGTATATGTCCTGCCTTTTGCCTACACGGCACCCTGCACTGTGGGTTACCTAGGGCATACCTTAGGGTGACGTATAGGTACAAAAAGGAGAGTTTTAGGCTTGGCAAGTACTTTTAAATGCCAAGTTGAATTGGCAGTGAAACTGCACACACAGGCCTTGCAATGGCAGGCCTGAGACAAGGTTAAGAAGCTACCTAAGTGGGTGGCACAATCCGTGCTGCAAGGCCACTAGTAGCATTTAACTTACAGGTCCTGGGCAGAAATAGAGCACTTTACTAGGGACTTACAACTAAATTAAATAGTCCAATTGGGTATGATCCAATGTTACCATGTTTAAAGGGAGAGAGCATATGCAATTTAGCACTGGTTAGCAGTGGTAAAGTGTGCAGAGTCTTAAAAGCAGCAAAAACAGTATCTAAAAAGTGGAGGGAAGCAGGCAAAAAGTTACGGGTGACCACCCTAAGGCTGTCAGGTCTAACATGTGTCCCCCCCAGCTGATAGTGTGGAGAGCTACCCAACCTCCTGGGAGCTCTCATCACTAAGGCGGAAGTTTCTGAAGAGACCATCAGCGTTGACGTGGTCAATCCCCGGGTGATGCTCCACCATAAAGTCCATCCCTGTAGGGAAATGGACCACCTCAACAGTTTAGGATTCTCACCCCTCATCTGCATGAGCCATATGAGGGGTCTGTGGTCTGTCTGAACCTGAAAGTGAGTCCCAAACAGGTATAGTCTCAGCTTCTTCAGTACCCAGACCACAGCAAATGCTTCTCTTTCAATAGCACTCCACTTCTGTTCCCGTGGTAATAGTCTTCTGCTAATAAAGACTACTGGTTGGTCTCAGCCCTCCTCATTTAGCTGTGCTAGAACAGCCCCTATGCAATGCTCTGAAGCATCTGTCTGCACAATAAATTCCTGGGAGTAGTCAGGGGCCTTGAGCATGAGGGCCATGCACATGGCTTCCTTCAGGGAGTCAAAGGCTTTCTGATAAGCCTCTGTCTAATTCACCAACCTCGGTTGGTTGCTTTTTGGAGGTAAGTTCGGTCAGGGGTGACACAATGGTACCATAGCCCTTGACAAACCTACGGTAGTATCCAGTGAGGCCGAACAAGGCTTTCAATTCGGTCTGTGTTCTAGGTAGTTGCCAGGCCTTGACAGTTTCAATCTTGGCCTGGAGTGGCTGCACCTTGCCACCACCTATTAGGTGTCCCAAGTACACCACGGAACCCTGCCCAATCTGGGTCTTACTAGCCTTGATGGTCAGGCCTGGCTATTGCAGAGCCTGAAGCACCTCCTTGAGGTGGAGCAGGTGTTCCTCCCAGCTGGAACTATAGACAGCTATGTCATCTAGGTAGGCTGTGCAGTAGGCATCCTTGCCAGCTAGGACCCCGTTAACCAACCGTTGGAAGGTAGCCGGGTCATTTTTCATCCCAAAGGGCATCACCAGGAACTGATAATGGCCATCAGGTGTGGAAAATGCAGATCTCTCTTTAGCCCCCTCAGTCAAGGCAATCTGCCAGTACCCTGATGTGAGATCAAAAGTACTCAGGAACTTGGCAGCGCCTAGCCTGTCAACAAGCTCTTCAGCTCGGGGGATGGGATGAACGTCAGTACGTGTGACTGAGTTGAGACCACGGTAGTCCACACAGAACCAGAGTTCTGGCTTTGCACCGGGGGCAGCAGCCTTAGGTACCAGCACCAAAGGGCTGGCCCATGGACTGATGGATTTCTCAATAACCCCTAGGGCCAACATCTTGGAGACCTACTCCTTGATGCTGACCTTCACCTTATCTGACAACCTGTACATTTTGTTCTTTACAGGAGAACTGTCTGCCATCTCAATGTCATGGACACACAGATGGGTGAGTCCAGGAGTAAGGGAAAACAAGGAAGAGAACTGCTCCAACAACTCATAGCAGTCTCCTCTCTGATTTAGAGTGAGGGAGTCAGAGAGATTGACACCCTCCACTGACCCATCACCTTCTTTGGCAGAGAGGAGGTCGGGGAGAGGTTCACTCTACTCTTCCATGCCCTCATCTGTTACAAGGAGCATACTGACCTCAGACCTCTCAAAATGAGGTTTGAGTAGGTTACGATGGAGAACCGTTAGGGGGTGCCTGGGGGTCTTGAGGTCCACTAGGTAAGTGGGCTCTCCCTTCCTCTCCTTGATCTCAAATGGGCCAGACCAGCGGTCCTGGAGAGTCCTAGGCTCTACTGGCTCCATTACCCAAACCTTGTCTCCAGGTGAGAACTCAACCAGAGTGGCCTTCCGGTCGTACCACTCCTTCATCACCTCTTGACTGGCCTCAAGGTTACTCTTTGCCTTCTTCCAAAAGCTTTGGGTTTGGTTGCGGAGGGCCAGCTTGTAGCTGACCACATCCCGGGAGGTGTCTTGGGAGCTTTCTCCCAGCCCTCCTTGACTATGCTTAGCGGTCCCCTGACAGGGTGACCATAGAGAAGCTCAAAGGGGCTGAACCCCACCCCTTTCTGGGGCACCTCTCTATAAGCAAACAGCAAGCATGGCAAGAAGTTCGTCCCACTTATGCCTCATGGCCTCAGGTAGGCCAGTGACCATGCCTTTAAGGGTCTTGTTGAAACTCTCAACAAGCCCATTGGATTGAGGATGATAAGGGGTGGTAAACCTGTAGTTCACCCCACACTCATCCCACATGGACTTCATGTACGCAGACATGAAGTTTGTGCCTCTGTCAGACACAACTTCCTTAGGGAATTCCACCCGGGTAAATATTACCATCAGGGCTCTGGTCGTCACCAGTGTAGTCACTGTTCTCAGAGGCATTGCCTCTGAATAGCGGGTGGCATTTTGTCCACCAAAATCAGGATAAACCTGTTGCCCAAGGCAGTTTTGGGGACCAAGGGACCAATGACGTTGATGCCCACCCTTTCAAAGGGGGTACCAATGAAAGGAAGTGGGATCAGAGGGGCTTTAAGCCTTTTCCCTGTCTTCCTACTAGCCTGGCAGGTGGGGCAGGCCCTGCAGAAATTATATGAGGCTACCCGCATTCTAGGCCAAACGAAGTGCGGGACAAGCCTGGCAAAGGTCTTGTCTTGGCCCAAATGTCCTGACAGGGGGATGTTGTGAGCCAGGTCCAGTAGGAAGGCCCGGTAACACTGGGGGACCACCAGCACACATGCTGCCTCAATCACCGGAACCTTAGGCTCAATGTAAAGGAGATCATTCTCCTAGTAGATATGGTGATCGCCAGAGGCTTCACCAGCTGCTTGGGCTGTGGCCTGTTGCCTCCGACCCTCAAGGGTGGGGCATTCCTTCTGCGCTTTGCAAAATTCTGCCCTTACTAAATATGACCTTCCTACTCCTTTCAGATCAGCAGCTACCACTCAAACAATGTATGATGGCAGCCCCAATGTTAGCCTGTGAAGGGAGCAGGCCTCACAGCAGTGTAAAAACACATTTAGGAGTTTTACACTACCAGGACATGTAAACTACACAGATACATGTCCTGCCTTTTGCCTACACAACATCCTGCCCTATGGGTTACGTAGGGCATACCTTAGGGGCGACTTATATGTAGAAAAAGCAGGGTTTTAGGCTTGGCAAGTACTTTTAAATGCCAAGTCGAATTGGCAGTGAAACTGCACACACAGGCCTTGAAATGGCAGGCCTGAGACAAGGTTAAGGAGCTACCTAAGTGGGTGGCACAATCAGTGCTGCAGGCCCACTAGTAGCATTTAACTTAGAGGTCCTGCGCACATATAATGCACTTTACTAGGGACTTAAAAGTAAATTAAATAGTCCAATTGGGTATGATCCAATGTTACCATGTTTAAAGGGAGAGAGCATATGCACTTTAGCACTGGTTAGCAGTGGTAAAGTGCGCAGAGTCTTAAAACCAGAAAAAAACTATCTGCAAAGTGGAGGGAGGCAGGCAAAACGTTAGGGGTGAACTCCCTAAGGCTGTCAGGTCTAACATATATATATATATATATATATATATATATATATATATATATATACATTTTAAAAATGGTTTTAATGCAAAAAGTGTGTTTTAAATATTTATCAATGATATTTTATTTTTTGGGTAACATTGTTGTGGTTAATTCTGAGTGAATAGATATTTTTGACATGGTACATGTTTATTTAAAGATGACAATATTTTTCTTTTCAATATTTGTGTTTTCAATGTAAATAAAAATCTATATTTGTAGGAACCATATTTGTGTTCTCAATATTTGCAGTTTTATTAGTTAACAATCGTAAGGGGATAGTTTTTGTTAACAATGTTTATTTTCAAAAAAAATTGTGTTGCGATATTGTATGCACCAATATGATGCCAGTGATCCGGCTTGGTGGACAAAATAACAATGGACTGGAATGAGGCCTGGAGTAATCACCAGTGACTGAGATTATTTCAAAACATCCATCCATCTCTCTATCCATAGGATCCAAGTTACACCTGACTGAAGAGGCCCAAATAGGGCCAACCACTCTTGAATTACTTGAGGTCCCATTCAGAGGGATCCTTATCTGGCAATTAGAAATGGACTATTCTTATTGGAGTAGGATCCAGTGATCTACATATGACTGGGTCATTTCTGAGGTGCATGCAAAGGCAAAAGAACAATGGATTTGTGTGTATCCAGATTAATTACCAGGGGCTAAGAGTAATTCAAGCATTCCATCTATTACTTTCTTTGTGTGCCTCAGTGCAATGCCCTATGTGTGTCTTGAATGCTCAGTCATGCATCACCTCTGTCCTCAGACTCATGGTAACTATGACTGAAGAGGTGCAAATGGTCCCAAATTGGACTTGGATTGCTGGAGTACTTGTTTAGAGGTAACCTGGTCTGGCTGTTTGGGCTGGTCTGTTCCTATTGGAGCAGGACACAAATTATTTTCATATGGCTGCTTCCTGTCTTAGGTGAAGAGGTATGTAAAAGAATGATGGACTGGAATGCAGCCCATAGTAATTACAGGTGACTAAGATTAATTTCACTCATCACTTTTTTGTGAACTATATTACTAAATTGGGCCCAGGGACAATCAGGTTATCAGGAGGAGCACAGCATGTGTGCAGTAGCACACAGTTCTTGCAGCCCCTGCAATCCCCTAGATACCTATCCAGATGCAGGCACATTAACACATTGAACAATGCGCAAACGGCAAGGGGAAACCAATAGGAACAGTCCATTTTACAATATAAAGAGCTTTGAGCCATGTGAAATTATAGGATGTCTATCAATATTATGTAATAATAATAAATTTAGCTGTGACACGTGGTTCATATCCACTTATCAGATGATTGATCTTCTTTAATCATATCCCTCTCTTTTAATATTGATATTTTTCATCACTTATCCAGTCTTCTAAAATTATGTATTTAACATACTATGGGGGTCATTATGGCCCTGGCGGAAGGCGGAGAACCGGCGGTAAGACCGCCAACAGGCTGGCGGTCTTACGTTCAGGGCGGAGACGACCGCTGGGCTGGAGACCTGGGTCTCCAGCCCAGCGGCCGTCACTATACCGCCGGCGGTATTTTGACCGGGCTTACCGCCGTGGATTTCCAGCGGTTTGAACCGCCATGAAATCCATGGCAGTAAGCACTATCAGTGCCAGGGAATTCCTTCCCTGGCACTGATAGGGGTCTCCCCCACCCCCAACCCTGACTCCCTCCCCTACCCCCCACCACCCCTGCCACCCCCCAAAGGTGGCAGGGCCCCCCTCCCCACCCGACCCCCAACATCACATCACCCATACCCACACGACACGCACACAGGCACCACCTACACACTTACACTTACACGCACACATCCACACACACAGTCATACATGCACACCCACATTCAAACATACACGCACACATCCAAACAGACATACCCACAGACATACACGCACTCATTCCCATACACTCAAAACCCCCGCAAGCATACACGCACTCACACACCCCCATGCACCCACACAACACCCCCCCTCCCCTAACGGACGATCGACTTACCTGTTCCGTCGATCCTCCGGGAGGGGACGGGAGCCATGGGGGCTGCTCCGCCGACACCACACCGTTAACAGAACCCCGCCACGCCGAATCACAGGACGTGATTCGGTAGGCGGGGTTCTGTTGGCGTGGCGGTGAAGGTGGAGCAACCTCCACTTCCCCGCCGCCCGCCAGTATGGCTGTTGGCGGCTCTCGAGCGGCAAACCGCCACTACTGGCAGTCTTCCGCACGGTAGTCCCTCGGCGGTCTTGTGAAAAGACCGCCGAAGTTGTAATGACCCCCCTATTTATTTTCAAGGGCAAACATGTTTTCAGGGGCTGCCACGTGATATACTCTCCCTATGTATGTTCCTTTTGGTTTCTTTCTCACACATGTGTTGTGTATGGGCTTTATTACTACTTTGGCGGTCAGACCAGCTGACTTTCAAAGCCACAGGGATGAGACCGCTGTCATAACTGCAGCCTCACCCCCTTCTTATTACAAAGTTTCTATTGGGCTGAACAGCAGAAACGGTGCCACGGCATTGGCCTCAGCTCCTTTAAGGGAGCTGAGGTCAATGACATTGGCATGAGCAGTGCAGGGGCACCAACGTGGCCCCATGCACTGGCTTTCCGCCAGCATTTCCATGGTGGTTAAACCACCATGGAAAGAATGGAGGAAAGTGGACTTATGATCAGCACAGCAGTGCTGCCATGGTCACTGCCATGGCTGACCACAACTCTGACCGCTGCCACCCTGTTGGGATCTGTGATCCTGGGGGTGGCGGAGGTCCCCTGGCAGTCTGACCACCAGGGTTGTAATCTGGCAGTTGGACCATCAGGAGAGCAGGGTTCTGACTGCACCACGAGTTTGAAAGTCGCAAGACTGCCAAACTCATAACAAGGCCCTCAGTGTGTTGTTCTGTATTAGGGGAGGTACGTTATGTCCTGTTCTTATGTTCTTCTGTGCCTGTGTGTGTTTTTGCACCACTGTAGAATGATGTGGTGCATGCTAGAATGATGTTAGATAAAGAGAAGAGAATTTCAGTTTTTGACAGAGACTGACTAGGGTGCTTGGTACCCCAGGTGGGCCATTCATCAAAATGTTATATAATTAGGGCTCCCAGTTTTATTGTATTAATTTTTTGGCCATTTCTGTCTGTGTTTATACATATTTATTTTTTGTTAATTTTAATATTTATTTTGGATTTAGTGTAAATAACGAAGCTGCAATGGGTATATTTCCACATTTATTTACCTGGTAAATATTTACTCATGTTTAAATGTCCAACAAGTTTTAGCTATTTACAGTGTAATTCAGTCACGTTAAACTATGTCCATGTAAAACAGATTATAAAGATGCACTGCTGCAGCTATTTAAGCTTCATTTGAAAATCGTTTTCTTCATTTTATAACTCTTCTCCCTGAAAATTGGCACAGCTATGACGGTGAATTCTTTATGGGGCAAGTGGTGTTCAAACAGCAATTGTGGCGGTGTACCAGCGGTTTGAGTTTGTCGGGCAGCTTCCACTGCCCGCCAAACTCAGAATGAGGTCCTATATATTTTAAAAAGTTGTGTGAATGATTAATGGCCTGTTATAGTTTAGATTATATTAATAAATGCTACAAAAACAGAGATAACGGTTACAATTGAAAATAAAATAAAATAATATGAATGGCATCAAACCACACTATGTTAATTGAATAAATTAATTGATGGAATCAAGCTCTGTATGACCCCTCCCTTCATAGCCACTAGCAGAACATGTTCAGCCTTAAGGAGCATGTAAAAGGGGGTCATGGTTTGGAAGCCAGCAATAGCGGACACGTAAGCAGATAGCTCCTCTCCGGCCTAGACTATAATCTTTCACAAACGACCTCGGGGTGCACCTGGGAAACACCCTCCACATTATAATAACTGCTGCAGGGGAGCCACGAAGTGGTCCAATCTGGGTGGAAACCCAAAAATCCCGTTGACTGGTGACAAGTGATCGGAGCCCAGGAGGCCCGGCGACAAAGACGGCAAAGGGCGGGTGAGACCACTGAGACTGAAGTACTGCCTGAAGCGGAGCCGGTTGAAAATGGAGTGGGGAGCTCCCTGACTTTGGACCGAGGTGAACTGCGGCTGGTGGGAGCCCACTCTGTACCGCAAGTGGTTGCTGCCTGGGATCCGCGGCACTGTTTCATCTGGGCGGAACCCAAGGTGAGCGGCCGGCTGGAGGTGAGAGAACGGGAGGTGCGATGATGGAGGCAGCCTAGGGCGGGTGAGACCACTGAGACTGAGGCTCTGCCTCGAGCAGAGCCAGGGGGTGGAGGAATGGGGGAAGCTCACCGAGTTTGGGCTGCGGCGGGCTGCGGCGAGCTGTGGTGAGTGGAGACCCCCCTTCCACCAAGCCCGGGACCCTGACTGGATAACATGGCGGGGCAGGAGCACGAGACCGAGGCCCTGAATACCAGGATGAAGAAGGCAGTCAGAATGGGGTGAGGCGGCAGCTGCGGGGCTGCTAATCCCAGAGTGGAGAGGAAAATGGAATAAAAGAGCCCCGACTAACCGACTAGAGATGATACGTCCTGCAGCAGCAGCCACTGGTCCCGGGTTTACTCTGGCCCCCCCCGAGACAGTCTACTAGAGGAGGGTCAGGGGGACCACTGAACACGGAAGACAGTGGAGAACACATTTAGATGAATTGTGAGATGGTGTGGCCTGCTGGGAGACTTCTCTGCTGATCCACGGAGTCTGAAGCACACGTCATGGCCTGACTACTGTGGTGATGCAATAGTGCACCCCAGTGAGTAGTAGGCTGAATCTTTTCCTCTTCCAGACTCATAGCTACAAGACAAGACACCATGGCAGGAGAACGACTGGATCTTTAAGGCACCTATCAACACAACGAGGAGGACGTCAGAGGCAAAGCACTGAAGAAAATGCATAATATAGTGCAAGACACTGATGCAACCGTTGCACCAAAGATAGGGGAAAAGACACAAAGGGACTCTGGAGATGACCCTGTACATCTACACCTGGATAAAGTATTGGCCACTATGCCGGACACCAAGCAGGCACTGCAGCAGGACATAAGCTCAGTCTCAGTAGGCTTGGGCTTATTACAAGCCGAACACCACAAACTGGCAGAGAGAGTTGCCACTGTAGAGGTGTTGATAGAGGAATTGAAACCAGACCAGGCTGAACTGACTTGCAGCCTGAGTAATCTCACTGAGAGAGTGAAGGTGCTGGAATGCAGGGCCGAAGATGCAGAAGGACAAAACCATCAAAATAATATCTGGGTAGTCGGACTGCCGGAAGGACTGGAGAGCGCAGACATGGTGGCATTTTTAGAGAACTGGCTCCAAACAGGAGTGGCACCGGACAGCCGTACTCCTTTCTTTGCCCTAGACAGGGCACATAGAGTACCAATGCGACCGTTGGCCCCAGGCCACCCCCCGCCCGGTGGTGGCATGGCACCTACACTTCAAAGAAAGAGTTTTCATTCTCTGTAGAACACATAACAATGGCCCCTATGAGCTAGAGAAGGGGAAGGTGTTGGTGTTTCCTGACTTTACAGCAAAAGTACAAGCACAGCGGGCATCCTTTCAATCGGTGAAGAAAACCTTACGAGATGCAGGACTGCAATAAGCGCTATTGCTCCCGGCAAAATTACAGATTATCTACAATGGAACTACACATTTCTGTAACATGCCTGAGGAAGCCTGGAACTGGATGGAAGACCACGGAATGGGAACAATCCACCCATCACCCGTAGCATAGTTTGAGACCTAAGATGAAAAACTAGGAGAAAAACAGGGGGTGAGCAAGGAAGGTCTTTCCTGAAAAATCTTCTCCCTCAAAGACGGAATAAGAAAGAGTGGCTGCATTGCTAGCTGTGACTGAAATTGCAGCAACGCAACAGACTGTGGATGGAACTGATAATTTGTCGGTGCACAGCTCGAATATGTCAGGCTCTAAGGCCTCTAACATACTGGATGAACCATTGCCTATTGTGACTCCGCAAACGGCAGAGAATATGATCTGACAGGCACCTCACTGGAACGCATGGCCCAATGACTTATGAGGTTGCAAAAACTCAAGACTTATGAATCCCGGATAGACACTTCATGATGAGCAGCGGAAATCGGGGTGCATCCCTGGTGACTAAGGGCCAGTGGACCTAGACAACACCCACCATTGAATTGAGAAAGTCTGGGGTGGAGCCTTGAATAGCATACCATAGCAGGCCCCCCAGGAAGATTGCCTTCCTGTGCAATCGAGAAGTAGAGATCTTCTACTAATGTTTTTGTCTTTTAAGTTTGGACAGCCAGTCGTTGCTTGGCTGCCCTTGGGTAGGGAAGTTTTTGTTGGGAGTGTTTTGTTTAGGTTCTGGGGGTCGATGGCACATGGGCAACAGCTGGAGGTGAGTTGGGGGGACTGTGGAAGCAAACTCAGCAAACACACTGCTATGGCTGAATTGAATCAACTGCAATCGACACTGATGATAATCACATGGAACATTAGAGGGATGGGGTACGCTGGCAAGAGATATGGGTGGTCATTACAACCCTGGCGGATGGTGTTAAAGCGGCGGTAAGACTGCAAACAGGCCGGCAGACAGAAAACGAAAAATTATGACCCTGGCGGGAGCCGCCAATAAAGTCAGCCACTTTAACACACCGCCCACCACGGCGGTACAGACAAGCAGCGCGGCGGTCACCGCCAACAGACAGGCGGAACACAATGTACCGCCCATAGTATCACAACCCGCCAATCCGCCACCTTTTCCGGGGCAGATTCACTGTGGATAAAAACACGGCGGAAACAGCTTTGGCAATGGGAAAACGCTCACCTGAACACATCCCACGAGGAACGAGGACTCCATGGACCCAGAAATCCAAATACTCCCTGCCCTTGTCTTTCTGCTCCTCTACGACCATCATCTACATAGGCGCCGAAGACAACGGTGAGTACTGCACCTACGACATGGGGGAGGGGGGAGGCAAAAGTTAGGGGGACACCCACCAAACACCCCCACCCCCACCTCCAACCTCGCATTATACAACATACACACCAAAGCATTCACAAAAATCACAGTAACAACCTATAATCCCCCCGGAAGAATGAAAAGACAAAGCGAAATTCGGTCAAACATTGTTATGTTGCAATATACATGTCATACAAAAATATACAGATATATATGAAAATCAGTCATAATTATATACAGTACGAGAAGTAGTGCAGATATGTACACAACAATGTCCGTGCACCAACAGTCCAAAAATGCATGGGCGAGGCCCACAAAGGATACCTGACCACAATCGGAGAGAACACTGCCAGGGCATCAGATAGAAATACTGTATCCTGGGGAGTGCAAAGCCACAGTCTCTCAAGTCTCTACAGTGTGTGGGGTGCCCACTGTGCCATCCTGGGGAGTGCAAAGCCACAGTCTCTCACGTCTCTCCAGTGGGTGGTTTGCCCACTGCTTTATCCTGGGGAGTGCAAAGCCACAGTCTCTCAAGTCTTTCCAGTGGGTGGCTTGCCCACTGTGCCATCCTGGGGAGTGCAAAGCCACAGTCTCTCACGTCTCTCCAGTGGGTGGCTTGCCCACTGTGCCATCCTGGGGAGTGCAAAGCCACAGTCTCTCAAGTCTTTCCAGTGGGTGGCTTGCCCACTGTGCCATCCTGGGGAGTGCAAAGCAACAGTCTCTCAAGTCTTTCCAGTGGGTGGCTTGCCCACTGTGTCATCCTGGGGAGTGCAAAGCCACAGTCTCTCAAGTCTCTACAGTGGGTGGGGTGCCCACTGTGCCATCCTGGGGAGTGCAAAGCCACAGTCTCTCAAGTAGATGCAGGTCTCCACTGGTACTGGGGGGGACTGGTGCCCAGACTGGATGAGTCTCCCCGTGAAAGTTCCTGTCCTATCACTGTCCCAGCTGCACATGGGATAAGGATGCCTGATGTGGCGGTCTAATCATTCCTACCCGGTCTTTACCCTGTTCAGCGGTGCTTCGACATGGCGGTTCAGGACTGTTCAGCAGTGCTTTGCCATGGCGGTCTTTGCCCTGTTCAGCGGTGCTTTGCCATGGCGGTCTTTGCCCTGTTCAGTGGTGCTTTGCCATGCAGTCTTTGCCCTGTTCAGCGGTGCTTTGCCATGGCGGTCTTTGCCCTGTTCAGCGGTGCTTCGACATGGCGGTTCAGGACTGTTCAGCGGTGCTTTGCCATGGCGGTCTTTGCCCTGTTCAGCGGTGCTTTGCCATGGCGGTCTTTGCCCTGTTCAGCGGTGCTTCGACACGGCGGTTCAGGACTGTTCAGCGGTGCTTTGCTATGGCGGTCTTTGCCCTGTTCAGCGGTGCTTTGCCATGGCGGTCTTTGCCCTGTTCAGCGGTGCTTCGACATGGCGGTTCAGGACTGTTCAGCGGTGCTTTGCCATGGCAGTTTTGGTACGGACATTGGTGTGTGGCATGACATTCCCTACACTGGGCATTGGTGTGTGGCATGACGTTCCATCATAGCCCACCTGGGCTGTGGCAGCCAGGGCCCTCCTGTGCTGTGACTCCGGCGGTGGCGGTGGTCTCCTGACCAGTGACGATACTTGTGCCCTCCTGGGATGTGACTCTGGCGGTGGTCTCCTGACCAGTGACGATACTTGTGCCCTCCTGGGCTGTGACTCTGGCGGTGGTCTCCTGACCAGTGACGATACTTGTGCCCCCCTGGGCTGTGACTCTGGCGGTGGTCTCCTGACCAGTGACGATACTTGTGCCCTCCTGGGCTGTGACTCTGGCGGTGGTCTCCTGACCACTGACGATACTTGTGCCCTCCTGGGCAATGACTCTGGCGTTGGTCTCCTGACCAGTGACGATACTTGTGCCCTCCTGGTCTGTGACTCTGGCGGTGGTCTCTGGACCAGTGACGATACTTGGGCCCTCCTGGGCAATGACTCTGGCGGTGGTCTCCTGACCAGTGACGATACTTGTGCCCTCCTGGGCTGTGACTCTGGCGGTGGTCTCTGGACCAGTGACGATACTTGGGCCCTCCTGGGCAATGACTCTGGCGGTGGTCTCCTGACCAGTGACGATACTTGTGCCCTCCTGGGCTGTGGCTCTGGCGCTGGTCTCTGGACCAGTGACGATACTTGGGCCCTCCTGGGCAATGACTCTGGCGGTGGTCTCCTGACCAGTGACGATACTTGGGCCCTCCTGGGTAATGACTCTGGCGGTGGTCTCTGGACCTGTGACGATACTTGGGCCCTCCTGGGCAATGACTCTGGTGGTGGTCTCTGGACCAGTGACAACGGTGCTGGCGGTTGTGTCTAGACCGCTGGAAATGATGGCGCACTTCTCCGCCGTGACACTCACAACAGGCTGGGCAGACTTCCTCTGGCCCTTCCCCACCTTTGGTGGAGTCACAGCTGACTCTCCAATCTCCTTGGAACCCATGTGAGTTGTTTTCCCACCAGGAGTCTTCACACGGTCCCGTTGTCGCCTCTCCAATTTTAGAGTCTTTACAGGGGGTGGACTGCCAGTGCCTTGGCTCCGGGTCATACTGCCTGCCCTGGTGGCCGGAGCACTCCACAAACCTTGAACAGGCACCACTGGTATTGCAGGCTTTTTGGCTGAGGCGCTACGACGGGACTGATGAATTGGAGGGGGGGGGTGGGGGCAAAAAGGTCAATTTTACAGAGGGACAGTTTCTGACGAACACTGGGATGGGTAGTTGGAGGGGGCCTGGGAGTGGAGGAAGAGGAGGTGGTTGTAGGAGGTGTCACTTTAGGTGTTTTGGGTGCAGGTGCAGGGGCAGGTGCAGGTACTGGAGGCTGTCGTGAGGTGGATGGATGTTGGGTGAGTGATTGCCGGTGTTTGTGTACTTTGGGAGGGGGCGTCACAGACACACTGGGAGAGGACACAGGGGACGTGTAAATGGGAGTGGAGGTGGTGAGTGCAGGTGAGCGGGGTGTGGTGCTGGGTGTTCTGGTGCGAGTCCTGGTGCCTGTAGATGTAGTGCATGCAGGTGAGAGTGTAGACGAGACTGGGAGGGAGGAGGGAGACGACGACGAGGGGGACACAGTGGAGGCAGTGGATGTTGCTGTGTCTGTATGTGGGTGATGCTTGTGTGAGTGCCTGTGGGATGTGTGGTGCCTATGTTTGCTTGAGCTACCTGTGTGTGCTGACTTGTGTGCATGCTGGTCTGTAGGTGTGCTTGGGATGGGCTGGGGTACAGGAGATTGGGTCTGGGTGGAGGAGGTTGGAGGGGGGAGGCTAGACTCAGGGACAATGGCTGCCATCAGTGCTGAGGCCAGAGATTGCAGGGTTCGCTGAAGGACAGCCTGACCAGAATGAATGCCCTCCAGGAATGCATTACCGTGTTGCAACTCTCGTTCTACACCCTGGATGGCATTCACAATGGTAGACTGTCCAACAGTGAGTGACCTGAGGAGGTCAATGGCCTCCTCACTGAGGGCAGCAGGGGTGACTGGGGCAGGGCCTGAGGTGCCTGGGGCGAAGATGATGCCCACCCTCCTGAGTGAGCGGGCACGGGGTGAACACTGAGGGGCTGCTGGGAGGGTGGTGCTGGTAGGGGAGGTGGCAGCTGTACCTGTAGAAGTGGGGCGCACAGATCGTGCCGCCACCACAAGGGAGCCCCCATCGGCGGACGAGTCCGTGTCGCTGCTTGGTGATCCGGTGGCCGACGTGAAGCTTCCCTCGCCCTCCGTCCCACTGGTGCATTCAGAGTCCGTGGTCTGGCCCTCCATGGCCATGTGGGATGCAGCTCCCTCGTGCTCCGGTGCCACTGTACCTCCGCCTGATGATGTTGATGTACAAAAGGACAGGGAGAGCAGAAAAAGGGGGGGAGACAGAAGAAAGAGAGTTTTAGTGCATGGCATACCGCTACCGTTGGCGGACAAGACAGACACAGCAGCCCCCTGCATTACGCCGTGCTCCTGCCCTCTGCACATGCAATTCCTGGGATATGGCCTACATGGCAATGGTGGACATCTGCGCACATGGATGCCACAGGGGCAACTATACCTCGACTTGGCACTCTGCTGAGGTGGGGTAGAGTGCCACATGGCCTACATTACGGAGGGGCCTTGCCTACCGAACTCGCCCTGGCCTAGGGACACCCACAGCCCACCTCCCCACCCAGACACCTCCACTGCGCGCAAAGTCCACTGAATGAGAGTGTACTCAACCCCATGTGTCTGCTGTGATGCCCTCAAGCGCCCATCCAACTCCGGGTAGGCCACCGCCAGGATCCGGAACATCAGGGGGGTCATGGTGCGACGGGCACCCCTCCCACGTTGGGAGGCCATCCCCAGCTGAGCCTCCGCCGTCTTCTTGCTGCAGCAGCGAATGTCCTCCCATCTCTTACGGCAGTGGGTGCCCCGTCTCTGGTGGGCCCCCAGGGTCCGGACCTCCTTGGCGATGGTACGCCAAATGTCCCTCTTCTGGTGGGCGCTGACCTACATGACATGCACAAGGAAAGAGGAACAGTCATTAACAACTGCACCGTCATTGTGACAAGCCCCCCTCCCTACTCTGGCCATGTGGCCCATTCATTCCTATGAATTAATGTACTATGAATTCTGCCCCCTTCCCTCTTCCAACCAGCCCTCTGCACCCAGGCCTAGCCCATCCCACGTGTTCCCTGTGTACTAACCTGTCGGTCTGGAGGACCGTAGAGTAGCGTGTACGGTGGGAGGACCCCGTCTACCAGTTTCTCCAACTCCTGTGCAGTCAAGGCAGGGGCCCTTTCCCCAGACGCAGCAGCCATCGTCGCTTCCAGACCGAGGTCACAGCAGCACTTGCAGAGTAGGTCCTCTCCTGTCGAAGGTCAGGTATCTAGTGATTGAACAGATAGAAAATGGCGGTGACGTCCGCGGCGGTGACGTCCGCGGCGGTGCGCATCATCACCGCCGGCGCACCTGTTCATTGGCCCCTGGGACCCATAGGGTCCAAAGTTAACCAATGCAGCATTGCGCCGCGGTCTACGACTGCCTACCGTGACGGTGTGCAACGCCAGCGCTGTTACCCCACAATCCCATTGTCCCAGTTTAGAGGTCAGGCAGCCGCCATTTCAGGGGCCCACATGGCTTAATTTACCTCTGCGTCACACATAGCTAGGCCTACACTCAACACACATACAGGAAGGGTTCTGTGAGTGGTGTAGTCTTGTGTGTAACTGTGGTACATACCTGGAGGAATAATGACTGATTCTTCGCTGTTGTCCTTCGTAGGCACCGTCAGCTGGAACAATTGAGAAGATGGCGGAATCCTCCGGTGTACCGACCGCTGGTGGACCTGTTGACAATGGAAGAGCGACATGTCATTGTGACCTACAGGTTTGACCGTGCCACTATCCAGGAACTATGTACCCAGTTGGAGCCAGACCTGATGTCACCAATCCGCCATCCCACTGGAATCCTCCCTCCTGACATGTAGGTGCTGTCAGTGCTCCATTTCCTTGCAAGTGGGTCTTTTCAGACAACAGTGGCCATGGCATCAGGGATGTCCCAGCCTATGTTTTCCAACGTGTTGTCCAGAGTGCTGTCTGCCCTGCTGAAACACGTACGGAGATACATCATTTTCCCTGAGGTGGCAGATTTGCCTACAGTAAAAGGTGACTTCTATGCCCTTGGACATATCCCCAACGTCATAGGTTCCATTGATGGCACCCATGTAGCTCTGGTCCCCCCCCCCCCACAGGAGTGAACAGGTGTATATGAACAGGAAGAGTTATTGTTCAATGAATGTCCAGATGGTATGTTTGGCAGACCAGTACATCTCGCAGGTAAATGTTATGTTCCCTGGCTCAGTGCATGACGCCTACATCCTGCGAAATAGCAGCATCCCTGATATGATGGGTCAACTCCAGAGGCACCGTGTATGGCTATTGGGGGACTCTGGTTACCCCAACCTTTCCTGGCTATTGACCCCAGTGAGGAATCCCAGGACCAGGGCAGAGGAACGCTACAATGAGGCCCATGGGCGGACTAGGAGGGTGATCGAACGCACCTTCGGCCTCCTGAAGGCCAGGTTCAGGTGCCTCCATATGACTGGTGGATCCCTATTCTACTCACAGAAGAAGGTGTGCGAGATTATCATCGTCTGCTCCATGCTCCATAATTTGGCTTTGCGACACCAGGTGCCTTTTCTGCAGGAGGATGATCCAGATGACGTTGTTGTTGCAGCTGTGGAGCGTGTGGACAGTGATGAGGAGGAAGCTGAGGAAGAAGACAACGACAACAGGGAGTCAGTCATACAGCAATATTTCCAGTGACACACAGGTGAGAACATTTGCATGTTTTACATTACATTGACTTTCACACGTCTACCTCTATCCGGTTTGTCGATTTCAAACACTATTTGGTAACTGAGTTGTACCTTTCCATTACGGTTTCACAGGTGTGGTTACCATCTGCTTGCATCCTTCAAGGACTTGTGATGTGTGACATAGGTATGTTAGCCTTACAATGGGAAACGCATTATGACACTGCCATTGATAATACATAATTAGTAAATCACAGACTGACTCAAGATTGTTTTGTGTTTCAAGGGTGTTTATTGAAGTGCTCAGAAATGTGAGGGGGTTGTAAAAAGAGGATGGGTGATGGCGTAGGAACGTCCATGGCAGAGTGCAGTCTATTAGTCTCACAGATGCACTGCCCATCTGGGCATAGGAAGTGGAGCTGGGGCAGTTTAAGTATGGACAGGGTAACAAGGTGGTACAGTGGGAGGACAAACAGGGTGGTCTCATTTCCTGGCGGGGGTCTTGCCATCTTGCTCTGTCCTGTTCCTGGATCTCAGGGACCGCTTGCGTGGTGGTTGTCCGTCTGCAGGGGGTGGGGTGCTGGTGTGTTGGTCCTGTGGCGGGGCGTCCTGTCCACTAGCGCCGGCGGAGGTGGTGGGCAGTTCATCGTCCTGGCTAGTGTCAGGGGCCCCTTGGAGTGCCACGGTGTCCTTCATGGTGTTCTGTATGTCCTTCAGCACCCCTACGATGGTGCCCAAGGCGGAGCTGATGGTCCTGAGCTCCTCCCTGAACCCCAAATACTGTTCCTCCTGCAGGCGCAGGGTCTCCTGAAACTTGTCCAGGACCGTCGCCATCGTCTCCTGGGAGTGGTGGTAGGCTCCCATGATGGAGGAGAGGGCCTCGTGGAGAGTGGGTTCCCTTGGCCTGTCCGCCCCCTGTCGCACAGCAGCCCTCCCAGTTCCCCTGTGTTCCTGTGCCTCCGTCCCCTGGACCGTGTGCCCACTACCACTGCCCCCAGGTCCCTGTTGTTGTTGGGGTGGTGGGTTATCCTGGGTTCCCTGTAGTGGTGGACACACCGCTGATTGACCTGTCCTGGGTAGGGAGGTTTGGGCCCGCTGGGTGGGTGCTGTGCTGGTGTTATCAGGGGGTGGAAGGTCAGTGTTGGGCTGTGCCTGTGAAAGGGGAACCGACTGTCCCGAGGCCCACGATGGTCCGGCCTGGTCATCAGGATCCAGTAGGGCAGAGCTGCTATTGTCACTGTAGGCCTCTTCTGGGGGTGGAGTGGTGTTGTCTGGACCCTCTGGTGTGGTGACGGTCCTTCGGGTTCCTGCAGGGGCATAAGAGCATGATTATTGCATGTGTGTGTGATGGTGTGCAATGGGTGGGTGTCTGTGTACCCCAGTGCAAGCATTCCTGTGTGGGGGCTTGTGTGATGATGGTTAGGGGGTTGTTCTGGGTATGTGCAGTGAGCATGCTTTAGTGAGGGGTGACCATGCTTAGTTGTGTCATGCAGGGCTTGGTGTTGGGATGTGTGGTTTGTGTTCTTAGTACATTAGTGAGGAGTTGGAGTGATAGGGGAGGGTGTGAGGGTGGGGGTGTGTGATAGCATGCAGGTAGGGTGGGGGATCTGATAGTTAAGATTTGACTTACCAGTGTCCCATCCTCCACCGACTCTCCTCCGAGGCCCTCTGGATGCATGATGGTCAAGACTTGCTCCTCCCATGTTGTTAGTTGTGGGGGAGGAGGTGGGGGTCCGCCGCCAGTCCGCTGCACCGCGATGTTGTGCCTGGAGACCGTTGAACGCACCTTTCCCCGAAGGTCGTTCCACCTCTTCCTGATGTCCTCCCTATTTCTTGGGTGCTGTCCCACGGCGTTGACCCTGTCCACTATTCTGCGCCATAGCTCCATCTTCCTCGCTATTGATGTGTGCTGTACCTGTGAGCCAAATAGCTGTGGCTCTACCCGGATGATTTCCTCCACCATGACCCTGAGCTCCTCCTCGGAGAAGCGGGGGTGTCTTTGGCGTGACATGGGGTGGTGTGTGTGATGTGTGGGGTGGTGTATGTGTTGATGAGTGTGGTGATGTGTAGTGGTGTGTGGTGTTTGGTGCGTGGATGTTGTGTGGGTGATGGTGTTGTGTGCCTCTGTATGATGGGGTTGTCTATTCTGTGCTCTCTCTCTGGCCTTCGTTCGTGATTTTTCGGTCGTAGGGGTTTGTGGGTGATGTGGGTGTGTGTTTTATGTTGTAATGGGTGTGTGGGAGTGGTGTGTGTATGTGTCTCAGGTGTGTGTATTTTGAATTGTCCAATGTGGCAGTGTTTTGGTGATGTGTGTGTATTTTGAGCGCAGTGGTGTGTACCGCCAATGGAATACCGCGGTTGAAAGACCGTCGCGTGGATTAGTGTGTCGTGATAGTGTGGGCGTATTTCTGTTGGCGTGGAGGTGGAGGTTTTGTTTTCGCCAGTTTATCACTGACCTTTGGTGTGGCGGAGTTGTGTGGGTGTCTGAATTTCGACGGATTCCGAGATGTGGGTCATAATAGTTGTGGCGGAATTCCGCGGCCGCGGCGGGGTATTGGTGGTCTTCTGCACAGCTGTAAGCGCCTTTTACCGCCAATGTTGTAATGACCCACATGGTATTCACCGATATTTGAAATACAAAGGGGCCACAGATTGTTATGTTGCAGTAAACGCATGTAATGGAGGTGTAAATAGAACGGCTCTGACGTAGATGGTGAGGCCAACTTTATGAAAACTCCTACTTTGGTTATGCACGGAGAGAGCTAATCTGAATAACGGTGGGGTACCTTTGAGCACATGCATTTACTGACGACACAGAGGGGCAATTCGTTTTGGTGAAAGGTAGACTCTTGTGTAAAGAGATAACATTAGGATCTATATATGTACCAAACCAAGATCAAGTGACGTTTTTGAAGGAACTTTCAAATCCCCTGGCGACTATAGGCACTGGAAGCGTCCTCATGGGGTAAATTTCAACTGTGTAATGGATGTAGAATTAGGCAGATCTACACATCCGGTGTCAGGGACCTCAACCTAGAAGACTTCAGAGGGGTTTACGCCATGGCTAGATAACTGGGACTTCTTGGAGGTTTGGAGGGCACAGCACGCTCAGACACATGAATTTTCATATTACTCGCCAGTCTACAAATTGCACATTAGATTAGACATGTTTATGTGTTCCTCTGCACTTAGACACTCTGTATGACAAACAGAATACCCCGTGGTGTACGTGGTCTGACCATAGTCCCCCTGTTGATGAGATTCTGGGCAATAGCAGAACGCCCGGCGATCCCATTGTGGGAGCTTAGTCCCTCGCTCCTCAAAGATGACCCGTTTAAAGACTCATTACACAAAGCTATTTCAGACATCTTTGAACACAACCAGGATCCAGCAGCTAATAAATTGATTGAGTGGGATGCACTAAAGCTGGTGATCTGAGGCCATTGTGTAGGTCAAAAAGTGGGGACCAAGAAAGCACTGGTAGAAGAACTTGGAGTGCTGGAGAATCGACTACATAAACTAGATATTCAGAACAGGAGGGGAGTGGACAAGGAAATGGCTCTTGGTGACATTAGGGTAGAGTACTTTAAGGCACTGGACCGGCTTCACTGCCTAGATTATAAGGAATACTTAGCTAGGACACATGATGAAGTGGGTAGAGCAGGAAGGCAGCTGGCCTGGCTGGTTCCTTCACCAACATGGGGGAAACCCATAATGCAAGTACGGACAGGAGATGGTCTCCTTTTATACTCACCACATGATGTTAACACTACCTTTCGTGCATACTACGAACACCTCTATAGCCAACCGGGGGAACTATCTGGGGCAGCGGTGACTAGCTATCTGAACGACAGAGCTTTACAAACAGTAGGCCCTGCTATAGAGGAGGCACTGGGCAACCCAGTGACAGCACAGGAGATCTGTGCAGCTATTAAGGAGATGGCTTGTGGGAAAACACCCAGCCTAGATGGCTTTCCGGCTGAATTCTACTCTGCATTGTCCAACATACTGGCTCCTAAGCTGAAATTGCTTTACACAGAGGCACTTAGGTTGGGACGGTTGCCGGAGACGACTAGGGATGCGCTGGCGATACCGCTTCCCAAGTCCGGGGACTTGGAGGCCCCTGCATCAGCATTCTGCCCCCTCTCCATGCTCAATCTTGACTTCAGGATATTGAGTAAAGTATTGGCCATGCGCCTGGTCCCATACATGCACATTTTAATATAGCCATAGCAGAATGGGTTCATCCCAGTGAGGAATACCTCCCTTAATCTACGCTGACTATATCATATTATGTATCATCCAGAAGTAGGGCTGTACTCTAATGCGATGCTAATGTTTGTGGATCTGGATAAAAGCCTTCAATTCAACACAATGGCTCAGCGATGCATGGGTGTGATGGGTCCGGCTTTTGTATACATCTCCAACAGCTAGGTCACGGATGGGTGGGGTTGTTTCAGCCTGATATGATATCTACGGAGGCACCAGGCAGGGATGCCCCGTGTCACCCCTCCTTTTCGCACTGGCGATTGAACCGCTGGTGGCATCATTTTGTCTGTGAGAAAAGAAAGTAAGGATTGCACTAGATTAAACTACATGTAATATCCCTATATGCAGATTACTTACTCATCTATCTGAGGGACGGATCCAGAGGGGTGACGGACACACTGTCATTACTAAAGGACTTTGCAATCTACTCTGGACTTCAGATAAAAAAGACCAAAACATATCTACTTCCCATCATAGTGAACATGCAGCAACCAAATACTGCCCACAAGACTTGGATTAGGCCCGGTCTCTTTTAAATATCTGGGCATTAGTGTTTTCCATTCCATGATGGACCTGCAGGAGGCTGACTTAGATGCCATCCTTAGGTCACTCTGAACCTGTGTGACTTTTTGGAGGTCTCTGAGGTTGCTGATAATGGCAAGGATTTCTTTGGCTAAAATAATAATGCTACCTAGACTACTGTACTATTTTGTAAACATGCTGGTTAAAATACCAGCGTCATGAATTAAGCAACTAGGGGCCAGATGTAGCAAAGTTTTGCGACTCGCAAATGGCCCGATTCGCTATTTGCGACAATGCAAAATCGGAAATGGGATTCAAAAACCCAATTTCCGACTTGCAAAAAGCGATGCGAGCCGTTTGCGACTCACAAAAATTGTGACCCCATTTTGCGACCCGCAAATAGCAAGTCGCAATTTGCGAGTTGCAAAGCTTATGCAATTGCAACTCGCAAATAGCGACTAGTCGCAAAAAGCCCAGTTTGCATGTCCCATTTGCCACTAACTCAGAGCAGGTGGTAACCATAACCAAAGCATAAAAGGAGACCCAGAAAGCATCTGGGTTACTCAAGATGGCGGAGATATACCTGATAGCAGTGAGGAGGAGAGTCCACGCCGCACAGCAGAGGAGGAGGAGGGGCCACAGACAGGAGAAGATATATAGAACAAAGCAGACTCTTTTTCAGCAAACTGAGGATGAGATATACGATAAATATCGCCTTAGCAGCGCAGCCATACTAGAATTAATTGATTTACTGAAACCACAGCGAGAACACCAGACTCTGCGTGGCTGCGCCATCCCTACGCATGTGCAAGTGCTATGCTCACTGCACCTCTTGGCCTCAGGGAGCTATCAGGGGGTCATTGCTGTGGCAGGTGGGGTATCCCAAAGTGCAATGTCAAGGTTCCTCAGGGCATTCCTAGATGCCTTAGTCACACACATGGCACGCTTCATATACCTACAAAGGAATGAGACAAATAAACAGCACCAAGCTGGACTATTACAGGATTGCAAACTTTCCCCATGTCATAGGATGTGTAGATGGGACACATATTCAAATATGCCCCCCTGCAAACCTGGAACATATTTTCCGCAACAGAAAGTGTACCCACTCACTGAATATTCAGGTTGTTTGTGACGCCCGATATATCATCACTGACATTGTAGCTAAGTTTCCAGGCAGTACCCATGACTCATACATTTTTAGGCATAGTGGGATACATCAACGCCTGGAACGTGGGGAATTTGGAGACGGATACCTCCTAGGTAGAGCTACAGACACCTTGCAGACATACACACAGGTCACTGTGCACACCAATCAGGACTTCCTAACAGTGTACTTTTTGTGCCCAACAGGTGACAGTGCATATGCTCTAAGGCCATGGATTATGACTCCGTTTTTAACACCCAGCAATGAATGTGAGAGGCGATACAACAATGCACATAAGAGAACCAGGAACATCATAGAGCGCACCTTTGGACTCCTGAAAGCAAGATTCCGATGCCTCCACCGCAGTGGAGGTGCCCTCCAGTATACCCCCATTACAGCATTCAAAATTGTGGTCGCATGCGCCATCCTCCACAACATAGCCACCCGACGTGGGCTACCTCTCACCCCTGCAGACCCAGATCCTGATGATGAAGAGCAAGAACAACCACATCGCCATCATGGGGATCGGAGTATAGCTAATCAAGGCAGACTGAGACGGGAACACACCGCAAACCAATACTTTGGAAGGTACGTGTCAACTCCAACCATACTCACCTATTGACCAAAAACACAATTTGTTAAGTGGAACAAATAAACTATTTAATTAGTGCAGAAATTGAACTATATACAAGTAATGAATGTCCATGGGCATGAAAATGCAAACCAGGAATGTGGCACATTGACGTCATGTGCCACTTCAACAGGACCAGGGTAATCTTTATGACCTTCTGCCCCTCCTGCCAGCCTGGCTAGTCCCTGGTGCTTCTGCTGTGCTCTGCCTGGTACTCCTGAGCACCCTACTGTCAGTGGCAGAGACACTGCTCACTGTAGAGCCCTCCTCACTGTCCTGGGGTGTTTCCCCTGTGCCCCTAGACAGATGCCGTGCCTCCATCAAGTCAATGACGTGGGTGAGACGTCCCAGGCCCCTAGCCACATCCCCAGCGAAATGGCCCATTTCCACCTGCAGCCCAACTGTCCTCCTCGACAGGCCTGTGGTGTTCATAGCCAGCCTGCCGATGGATGTGGCCATCCTGTCTAGTCTGTGCAGGAGCTGATGGTCCCTGCGCCGCCCACAATCGGCCTGGGCCAGTAGTCCTCCCGCCAGTTCCCTCATGGGTAGGGCAAGGTCCCCAGTGTTCGTGCATATCATGTCCATCCTGGAGTTCAGTTGCTGCATGCTGGCCTCGTTATTGCGCACGAAGCGGTGCAGCACACCACTAATCCTCCCTAAAATTCTATTTTGTAGGCGCTGACCATGCAGCAGCTGTGCCTCACTGGTGCTGGGAGGTTGTTGGCTGGACTGCAGCCCTGATGTCCTGGACCTGCGTCGCCTGCGCAGCGGTGGCTGCCCTGTGTGTTCCACTGTCTCACTCCTGCCTGTTGCTGGCGCAGCCTCTTGGGATACGGTTGCAGCAGGTGTGGATACTGCAGGGATGATGTTGGCCGTGCAGGTGGGAGTGCTGACGGGTCCTGAGGTGTCCTCATGGGGCTGGCTGATTTGAGTAGTGGTGGTGTCTTGTGGGAGACCTGTGGAACATGGGGAACAGACTGTCAGTGTCTAATATCTGTTGCACACTTCCTAATAAACATTTGCCTATGAACTGCCTACTTGACTACATTTCCCATAATGCATCATTCTGGTGTTTGCTACCCTGAAATGGAGCTATCTTGGTTGAGCATGCCCCTGTGTACATGGTGGGTGGGGGTATGGCATTGATAGGGGTACAGGCATGTCACATGGTACTCACCGGTTGATGTGCTGGGCTCTGAGGCGTCCAGGTCCCCAAATCCGTATACTGCCTCCTGCTCCAGGGTTTCCTCCACCCTTTCTTCCAGGGGTGTGGGTGATGGCACTGACGATGGTCCCCCTCCTGTGCCTCTCATCTGCCGGAGTCTTTCAGCCACCCTCTCCTTGGTCCGGGAGCTGAGGTCATACCACCTTTTTTTGATGTCATCAATGCTCCTGTGGCTCACCCCCAGGGAATTTATTTTGTCCTGGATGTCCTGCCACAGCTGTTTCTTGGTGGCTTCAGGCACATTTAGGGCTGCCTTGCCAAATAATTCGTCATAGTACTGACAGCATTTGTCTGTCAGCACCTCCAGCTCCCTCTCTGAGAACTTCTGCTTTCTCCTCCTTGGAGTTCCTTCCATGGCAGCTGCTGTTTCTCCTGTGTGCAGTTCAGCAGTTATAAAAGGGTGTGGTCCTCCCTCCTCCCAGGTGTATTAGTAAACTTCCTGGCTGTGATGTCATCATCATGTGCCAGGAAGTGTTTCCAGAGTGTTCTGGAGTGGTTTCGGGAGTGTTCTGCAGCACCTGTAATCAATTTACATGCAACTCGCAATTTGCGACACCCACTCGCAAATTGCGAGTTCGTTTTTTGCACGGTCGCAAAAAGCGACCTCGCAATCGCCGGACTCGCACACTGCGTTGCCACTCCGGGTGCAAGTCGCTATTTCGGCACTGTTGTTTTGCCTGCATTTCGATTTGCGACTCGCATTTTGCGAGTCGCACAAACTCACAAATTGCGAGTCGCAATTTTTTTTTTACTACATCTGGCCCTAGAATCCTTACTATGGGAATTGATTTAGGATGGCGGCCAAAATAGGGTGTCCCTGGAAGTTCTTCGTAACCCTTCAGATGAAGGAGGGTTGGGTGCCACAGACTTTGAGCTATATTATGTCGCGGTACAGCTGCAGTGGGTGCCACGTTGGCCAGATGGCTGTAATCTGGAGGAATTGGGATGCACAGGAGAAATGGGTGGCGAGTGGCCCCTCCTGGTAAATTTGCTTAGCAAAACAGTAGCTACCCTAACACCAAGGATACTGCTAGATGTGACCATGTGGTGCTGGAGGAGGTGTCTTTGCAGATCAAAGAAGATGCCACTATATGTGCCGGGGCTTCCGCTGGTGGGATTCCCACATGGGAACCCACCGACCATTTTCACACACAAGCAACTCGAACCATGGACAAAAGCAGGACTAGTGACAGTAGGGGACACCCCCGGGACAGTTCCTAAGCTACCAGGCTCTGGTGTGTACCTTTGAGAGCCTATGGCCGGGCGTTGAACGAGAGCCGGAAACACTTTTGGTGTTACAAAGTCTATTGACACTCAGTGGGGCCAGGCATGTGGTCAAATGGCTCTATCGGGCCCTTTTACAGATAGTCGGTAAACCATTATTGAGAAATTAAAGAAATGTGAGGCATTATTGGGGCAAGATATACTGGACGAGGAATAGCGAAAGGTACTGGTCTATACACACAGAATCTCCAGAAACACAAGATTGAAATATACCCAATTTAATTACTTGTACATGACATATTTAACACCACACAGATTGCAGGTCATATATGGGGGGGATCCTCAGCAATTCCCATGGTGTTCACCCTCAGAAGTAGATTTTGGCCATATGATGTGGAGTTGCCTGATAATATTCAGATTTTGGGAAACGGTTATTGCCATGTTAAATAAAGCACTAAGGGAAAGATGTAGCAAAGGTTTTGCACGCCGCAAACAGCGAATCTTGCAGTTTGCGACGTGCAAAAACCACATCGCGATGCCCAATCTCCGTTTTGCGAGTCGGTAACCTGGTTACCGACTCGCAAAACAGGACTGCGAGTCGCAATTAGAAAGGGGTTTCCCCTTCCTAATTGCAAGTCACAGCGCAATGCTGCATTGCTTTGTGACTGCGAACACGGTCGCAAAGAAATCGCAGTTACCATCAGTGTCACACTGGTGGTAACCCATTCGCAAAAGGGAAGGGGTCCCCACGGGACCCCTTCCCCTTTGTGAATGGCATGGAAAACATTTTTTCAGAGCAGGAAGTGGTCCTAGGGACCACTTCCTGCTCTAAAAAAATTAAACAAAAACGTTTCATTTTTTTGTTTTGTAATGCATCTCGTTTTCCTTTAAGGAAAACGGGCTGCATTACAAAAAAAAAAAAAACTGCTATATTTAAAAGCAGACACAGACATGGTGGTCTGCTGTCTCCAGCAGGCCACCATCCCTGTGAGTGCTGCGAGTCGCAAGGGGGTTGCAAATTGCGACCCACCTCATTAATATTAATAAGGTGGGCCTTTGCGACCCTCTTGTGATTCGCAGATGTTGTCAGGGACACCATCCTGCATACTGAATTGCGATTTGCAAATTGCGAGTCTCTCTGACTCGCAATTTGCGAGTCGCAATTCAGTAAATACGCACATCTGGCCCTAAATTATACTCTCCCATATACACCAGAGAATTGCCTGGTGGTATTGTATCCTAGGTCTGGATGGAAAACAGTGGGTAAGAGGTTTGTGGATCTGGCCATGATAGTGGCAAACATTGCATTGCAAAACAATTGACGTCAAGGTGGGGTCCTACAGAGCTGGACTGGGTACGGGACTTGACAACGTGGGTTGGGCAGAGGAAAGGGCACTACTTAAAGATGACAGAAGAGGAATGCGGAGGAGACCACTGACGGGGCCATGGGATGAAATATTAGCAGCCTTGGAACATAGCGGGCCAAACCCTGGAGCGGAGACAGATACAAGTACAGACTCACGTGACCCACGGAAAAATGTAGGTGCCAGTTGAACGGCATTAACAACAGAGACTCGTTAACAATAAGTCCCACTTAAGATTTGGTAGCACTGTAAAGGACACCCAATCGACAGGCGATATTGGGCGCAAGAGAAGACAAAGGCATGCCAATATACACGGCACCCCCTCACTTTATGCAAGAGTAGATAGGTGACACATAGAACACACCCACTGATTGCGATTACAAAGTCGATGCATGAAGTGCTTGATGTAGACCCACAAGAAGAACCAAAGTTTGTTTGTTTAGCTATTATTTTGCTGTATAGTTAACTCTATATTGGCTGTCACTATCTCTACCTGTTGAAAATTACTCTACCAGGGGACAAAAACATTATATACTATCTAACAATGATATACTGTTTTTGAGAATAGGAAGTAAGATCTCAACATTTATACTTACTGTATTTATCAGCACGACTAGGCTGAAATGTGGACAATAAGAATTTTTTGTCTGGAGTGAATTGGTGCTGTACAGTATTTTCCTATTGTTTTGTTATTTGAGAAAGCCAATAAAAGTAAGTGGACAAACAAAAAAAGAGCATGTATAAGTTTTTAAGTTACCTCTCATTCATCACACGTTTTTCATTCTGCTACCATGCTTTGCTTTTAGAAGTGAGCTTGCACTTTGCCTTTGATATGATGCTGAAAGTGTAGATAACACTGTCCATATCAGTGAATAGCCCTCAGCTTGAATATTTGCAACACGCAGCTGCTTGATGATTCTGTGGGATATCCGGAGATGCTTTCTCCCCTGAAATATGTTCACGTCAAACTTAAATAACAAATAAACGTTATTATGAACAATCAGAACTTGTGGTATGTATGTGATGTAAAACGCACACATTAACATGAAAATTCCATTGCACATTTGCCTAGAACTATCACAACTTATAAATCAAACTGTTAAGACATATTGGTGCATATTTATACTTGGCTTGCACCTTTTTAGTGGCAAAATTTTGTGACGCTATAAAGGTGCATTACTAACTCCATATTTACATTTTGACGCTAGACCCGTCTAGCGCCAAAATATTGGAGTTAGTGCCATGTTTAGGATGCGCAAAACCATCTTGCGTCTATGAGATGCAAGGTAGGTGTTCCCATTCTAAACACAACACTAGCCCTCTAGTGCCATATTTATCCCCAACGCAAAAAACGCTGCAAACGAAGGAAGCAGACTTAAAAAATGGCACAAAGTCTGATTAGTGCCAAAAATTAACACCTGTTTAGACCCAGGCATTGAAAAGAGGCTCACACACCACCACTCAAAGAAAAAAACCAGAAGTAGCCTTGGAAACTGCCAGAACAACATGGAAGTGCTATTGCTCAAGCTTGGCACATGCCGCAGAAGTCTGTGAATTCAGCAGACCCAACCACCACCATCGCAGCAACCTCAAACCCCACCACAACAGCCATAGAGGCTGCGCAGAAGGAGGGAGAGAATCTTTAGACAGCAAATCACTATCTTAGGAAGAGGGAACAAGATGTGGTCTGGATGTTCAGACTCAACTGGGAGTCTATCATATGCCTGCTGCACATGATAGCGCTTCACATCATGGCAGGCTGCAAACTCCTCATAACATTCCACCCATGACAAAACTCATTGCTGTCCTCCTCATGATGGTGTCTCGATCATTCCAGACAACGGTTGCTCTAGTGGCTGGTATCTCCCAGTCATTCTTCTCTATCTGCCTACCAAAGGTCCTAGACGCAATCCTACACCTCACGCCACATCACATCTGCTTCCCAAATACCCAGCAGCTGCAGCAGGAGACAAAGCAAGGTTTCTATCAGATTGCTGAGTTTCCACTAGTGCTGGGTGCAATGGACTGTACCCATGTCCAACTGGTGGCCCCTGCAGCAACAGAACACCTCTACTGGAACCGCAAGCACCAACATTCCAACAATGTGGAGGCCACCGTAGACCACTGTGGCTCTTCACAAACATCCTGCCAAAATATCCCATCAGCGTCCATGACGCATTCATCTTTTGCAATTGCACCATCAACCAGCGGTTCCAGGATGGCGAGTATGGCAATGGGCTACTCATAGGTAAGTCACCATACCAATCGTACCACACAACACAACAAGCATCAAGTTCAAACAAGACAAATACAACAATAAATACACATGGGTAGGTACACAGAAGCGTATAGGGAACAACACATAAGCCACATGCTACACTACACTGCACACATTGCATGTCATAAACAGATACACCCAAATCTACATAACACAGCAACACCCTGAGTGACAAACCACGTGTGGACAGGTGGAGCCAATACTCCTTTGCATGCAGAAGCTGATCACAAACCACTACAAGTGTCCACAGATTGACAACTAAATACAGATCACACACACACATTACACCAAACAAAGAAGCACACAGGCATGTCAATGGCATAGGCTATTGTCATGTAAAGGAAGTCACACATGGGAACAATCCCACATAAACCATGGTGTGCAAGCCTTGGGCAGAACCTAAATCCAATGCCACCTAAGTGGTGCCATATCCAAGTATCCATCAGCTACACATACCTGTATGTTCACATACACCTGTCTGCTGCATTGTGTCCCACACCGATGTACAAAAATATATTTGCCTTTGAAGACCATGGGGTTGAATCATGAGAAATGGGGCAGCACTTACTCCAGTGCCACCTCACATGCTCCCCAAGTGCCCACTAAGAACACCATGTCTGTTCCAGCCACCAGAAATGGTCCACCATGGTCTTGTGTCTGTGAAAAAACACTAACATTCATGCATGACATAGTCAGATGTGGAAGTGTGTAGTGAAGATACCTGACCTTATATGCACAGTACTAAAGGACCCATGTGAAAAGTAGCTGTGGTGTCTCCCAAAGCCTACACTGTGCATGTGTTGAAAGTGTCTGTCAGAAATCATGTAATAGAAGGTGTGAGATACTTCTGCAACAAATGACATCGTCCTACCAATGTGGGACCCACACTCCCATACACTTCCTGGCTGGCACAACCATCATCTGCCACAAAAGGCCACTGGGGCCCATAACGAAAGGAAAATTACAGAGTGCAACCCTGCGCCAAAATAGGCAGCGCTGCGGTTACCCATTTGCACAATGCAGGGATGCTCCTAATTCAACTGAATATAGCACACTCCTGTGATGTCCCCAATGCTTGCGCACAAATTAGCTACCAGCACCAACGCAGGCATCCTTGCACCAGGTCTGGGACACATTGGAGGAGCTCTGGGCACCACCCCTCGGGTGGTGATGGACAGGGGAGTAGTCACGCCCATTTCCTTTGTCCAGTTTCACGCCAGAGCAGGGGCTTGGGGATCTCTGAACCGGTGTAGACTGGCTTATGCAAGGAGGATGGTGCCCTTCAAAGCATTTCCAGAGGCTGGGGGAGGCTACTCCTCCCCAGCCCTTAACACCTATTTCCAAAGGGAGAGGGTGTAACACCCTCTCTCAGAGGAAATTCTTTGTTCTGCCTTCCTGGGACTGGGCTGCCCAGACCCCAGGAGGGCAGAAGTCTGTTTGTGAGTTGGCAGCAGCGGTAGCTGCAGTGAAAACCCCAGAGAGCTAGTTTGGCAGTACCCGGGGTCCATGCTGGAGCCCCGGGGATGCATGGGATTGGCACCCCAATTCCAGATTTGGCATGGGGGGACAATTCCATGATCTTAGACATGTTACATGGCCATATTTGGAGTTACTATTGTGAAGATACATATAAGTATTGACCTATATGTAGTGCATGTGTGTAATGGTGTCCCCGCACTCACAAAGTCTGGGGAAATTGCCCTGAACTATGTGGGAGTACCTTGTCTAGTGCCAGGGTACCCTCACACTTAGTAACTTTGCACCTAACCTTCACTAAGTGAGGGTTAGACATATAGGTGACGTATAAGTTACCTAAGTGCAGTGTAAAATGGTTGTGAAATAATGTGGACGTTATTTCACTCAGGCTGCAGTGGCAGTCCTTTGTAAGTATGGTCTGAGCTCCCTATGGGTGGCAAAAGAAATGCTGCAGCCCATAGGGATCTCCTGGAACCCCAATGCCCTGGGTACCTATGTACCATGTACTAGGGAATTATAAGGGTGTTCCAGTGTGCCAAGCAGAATTGGTAAAAATCGTCACTAGCCTGCAGTGACAATTTTAAAAGCATTGAGAGCATAAGCACTGAGGTTCTGGTTAGCAGAGCCTCAGTGCTATCTTCCTACACAACCCCCCCAAATGAAGGACAATAAGACTAACCTTGGCTAGTTGAGTCTTTATTGTCTAAGTGGTGATAAGTGGAGAGTAGCACTGCAATAAATTGGTTACTCCCTTTTTCATCCACTGTATGGTTACCTCCCTGTGGGGATGTGAACCACCCTGTTTGGAGTTTTTTAGCTAGCCAACAATGTGAAGTTATAATCTCAGAGTTCCTATTAGTATGTTTTAGCTTAGAGCAGTGAAATCCATCCACTGGGCCTATATCAAGTGATGAAAATACCAGACAGGGATGCTGTCTCAATAATGCCATAGCTGGGCAAAAGGCTTGTCCATATGGCTGTAAGAGAGAACAGGGTTGCGGTTTCTCTTGAGTTGGAGCAGGGCAGGGCTGCTGCATTATAAGCTCCACACCAGGGCAGGGCTGCTGTCCTAAGTGTTGTGAGACAGTGCAGGGTTGCTGCACTAAAGTTTCTCTGGGAGGGTTGGAGGGATGCTCCATGTTAACTAAATTGGTGCAATTTTTCACATCAGGATTAGTTGTCCCACAGAGAGGTACTTTCACCTCAGGGAGTACAGCTGTAGTAGCAGATGGTTCCCTTGGTACAGGTTCCACCCCAGGAGAGGTTTCTCCCACCACAGGACTGGTATCCTTAGTGGCAGGGTGGGTAGGGGATACTTTGATGCCCTTTTCACCTGTTGTTGGAGACGGATCCTGAGATTTCAGGCCTTTTTTTCTCCTTTGCTTTTTCATTTCAGATGAAATGAGAGGAAGCAATTCCTCAGCGATAACCAGCATGGATGCATGGGTATTAAACTCTACCTCAGCCCAACCTGAGGTCTGTAGGTCATTCCCCAAGAGACAATCTACAGGTAAGCTAGGTTGTACTAACACCTGCTTAGGGCCAGTAACTCCACCCCAACTAAACTGAATTATAGCTAAGGGAAGGAACTTAGGGGGTCATTCCAACCCTGGCGGTCGGTGTAAAAGCGGCGGCCAACCCGCAAACAGGCAGGCGGCCAAAAAAATTGAATTCCGACCCTGGCGGGAACCGCCAACACAGCCCGCCACTTTAACACTCCGACCGCCACGGCGGTACAGACAAGCAGCGCGGCGGTCACCGCCAACAGACAGGCGGCAGACAATGTACCGCCCACCCTATCACAACTCACCAATCCGCCACCTTTTCCGGGGGGGGAGCCCCGCCGATAAAAACACGGCGGAAACAGACTTTGAACGGGAAAACGCTCACCTCTACACACTCCACGAGGAATCTGGACTGCATGGAACCCGAACTACACATCCTACCAGCTATTGTCTACCTGCTCCTCTACCAGGAGCACAAACGCCGGCGCAGAAGACAACGGTGAGTACTGCACCTACGACACAGGGGAGGGGGGAGGCAAAAAATTACGGGGACACACATACGCCACACACACACCCCCACCCTCACCCACTACAACACACACATCAATGCAGAGCAACAAGTCAGAGTGAGACCCCCCAACCCCCCCGGAAGAATGCAAAGACAAAATAAAATGATCATTAAAAATGAAGTATATTATAGCATAATTGAAGTTAAGTGAAATATGAAATATATAAATAAAATATATTACATCATGAACAATATATACATAGGTCAAAAGTCCGGGCCATATTGGCTATCATCCATTGTTCGTGGGCCAATGGGCCTAAACACATGGGCAAAGTCCACACACAAGACCCGATTCCATTGAAGAGAACACTGCAGGGGCATCAGATAGTAAAACTACAGGCACCTCAGGGGGAAGGGAAGGGTTGCACCTCAGCCAGTTGAGTCCACGACGCCAGATCCACGAGGGGCCTCCATGCCCACTGTACCATCCTGGGGAGTGCAAAGCCACAGTCTCACAAGTCTCTACAGTGGGTGGGTTGCCCACTGTACCATCCTGGGGAGTGGAAAGCCACAGTCTCTCAAGTCTCTACAGTGGGTGGCTTGCCCACTGATCCATCCTGGGGAGTGCAAAGCCACAGTCCATCAAGTGGATTACAGACTCCACTGGTTCTGGAGGAGGCATGGTGCCCAGAGTGCTTCGTGAAGCCCTGGTCGACACAGATCCGGCCCTGCCAATGGGCCAGCGGTGCTTGAGATGAAGGGCCCAGCGGTGCGGTGCTTGAGATGAAGGGCCCAGCGGAGCGGTGCTTGACAGGAAGGGCCCAGCGGAGCGGTGCTTGAGATGAAGGGCCCAGCGGAGCGGTGCTTGAGATGAAGGGCCCAGCGGAGCGGTGCTTGACAGGAAGGGCCCAGCGGAGCGGTGCTTAACAGGAAGGGCCCAGCGGAGCGGTGCTTGAGATGAAGGGCCCAGCGGAGCGGTGCTTGAGATGAAGCGCCCAGCGGAGCGGTGCTTGACAGGAAGGGCCCAGCGGAGCGGTGCTTGAGATGAAGGGCCCAGCGGAGCGGTGCTTGAGTTGAAGGGCCCAGCGGAGCGGTGCTTGACAGGAAGGGCGCAGCGGAGCGGTGCTTGACTGGAAGGGCCCAGCGGAGCGGTGCTTGAGATGAAGGGCCCAGCAGAGCGGTGCTTGAGATGAAGGGCCCAGCGGAGCGGTGCTTGAGATGAAGGGCCCAGCGGAGCGGTGCTTGAGATGAAGGGCCCAGCGGAGCGGTGCTTGACAGGAAGGGCCCAGCGGAGCGGTGCTTGTCACGGCGGGGCCCAGTTCGGCAGTGCTTGTCAAGGCGGGGCCCTGTTCAGCAGTGCTTGTCACGGCGGGGCCCTCACGGCGGGGCCCTGTTCAGCGGTGCTTGTCACAGCGAGGCCCAGTTCGGCGGTGCTTGTCACGGCGGGGCCCTGTTCGGCGGTGCTTGTCACGGCGGGGCCCTGTTCGGCGGTGCTAGTCACGGCGGGGCCCTGTTCGGCGGTGCTTGTCACGGCGGGGCCCTGTTCGGCGGTGCTTGTCACGGCGGGGCCCTGTTCGGCGGTGCTTGTCACGGCGGGGCCCTGTTCGGCGGGGCCCAGTTCGGCGGTGCTTGTCACGGCGGGGCCCTGTTCAGCAGTGCTTGTCACGGTGGGGCCCTGTTCAGCGGTGCTTGACATGTGTTCCCAGGGAACCAGATCGGGCCAATATTTTCCGCTCAGTCGCCATCCGACCTTTCGCTTGCGGGGCCCTCCTGTGCTGAATGCTTGTGTGATCTGTGGTGCTTATGTCTGGATGAGCTGCCCTTGGGTGTTGATGTGTGTGCAGGCTGGTCTGTAGGTGTGGCTGGGATAGGCAGAGGAACAGGGGAGTGGGACTGGGATAAGGAAATTGGAGGGGGGAGGCAGGAGACAGGGACAATGGCTGCCGTCAGTGCTGAGGCCAGAGCGTTGAACGATCGCTGATGGGCAGCCTGACCCGAATGAATGCCCTCTAGGTATGCATTGCTCCGGTGCACCTCCCTTTCTACACCCTGGATGCATTCAAAAGGGTAGACTGCCCAACAATGAGCGTCTGGAGGAGGTCAATGATCTCCTCACTGAGGGCAGCAGGGGTAACTGGGGCAGGGCCTGAGGTACCTGGGGCGAAGGAGATGCCCGCCTTCCTGGCCGAGCGGGCACGGGGCGAACGCTGAGGGGCTGCTTGGAGGGCGGAGCTGGTGCGCTGGGTGGCGGCTGTACCTGTTGTAATGATGGGCACGGATGTTGCCCCCACCACAAGGGAGCTCCCTTCCGAGGACTTGTCTGTGTCGCTGACGTCTCCACGGGTCCCCGTTGTGGAGCTCCCCTCGCCCTCCGTCTCACTGGTGAACTCGGAGTCGGTTTCATGGCCCTCCGGGGCCATGTGAGATGCAGCTCCCTCGTGCTCCGATGCCACTTCTCCTCCGCCTGATGATGCTAATGCACACATGAACAGGAAGACAACAAAAAAGGGGGGGGGGAGAAAAAATGACACGTTGAGTGCATGCATTGGCGACACCGTTGGCGGAGAGGACAGACACAGAAGCCCCCTGCACTACGCTGCGCACTCGATGTACACTACTCAATTATTGTGACTTGGCCTACAAGCCTATGGACGACAACTGCACACATAGGTGACCCAGGGCCATGGATAGCTGTACTTAGCACCCTACAGAGGTGGGGGGCGGGGGCACAGGGCCATGCCTTACGGAGGGGCCCAGCCTACAGAAATCGCCCTGGCCTAGAGATACCCACAGCCCTCCTCCCCCACCCAGACACCTCCACTGTGCTCTAACATAGCAGAATGTGCTGGTACTCACCCCCTTGTGTCTGCTGTGATGTCCTCACGCGCCCATCCAAATGGGGGTAGGCCACCACCAGGATCCGGGACATCAGGGGGGTCAATTGACGGGAGCCACCCCTCCTACGTTGGGAGGCCATCCCCAGCAGAGCCTCCGCGGTCTTCCTGCTCCCGCGGCGGATGTCCTCCCACCTCTTGCGGCAGTGGGTGCCCCGTCTGTTGTGGACCCCCAGGGTCCGGACGTCCTTGGCGATGGCACGCCAAATGTCGATCTTCTGATGGGTGCTGACCTATGTGACATGGACAGGGTGGGACAATAAATATCATAATTTTCTGCATGGTCGATGTGAGTGGCCCCCCCTCCCCAACCTTGCCATATGGCACATGCTCTCATCTGTCGTGCGATGCATGCCTCATTCGCTCCCCTCCCCACCATCTTTCATCCACCCCACTCAACACAGGCATTGCCCACAAAGCATGGTCCCAGTGTACTTACCTGTACAGTAGCGCATACTGGGGGAGGACCCCATCAACAAGTTTCTCCAATTCCTCAGATGTGAAGGCAGGGGCCCTCTCCCCAGTCGCAGCAGCCATTGTATCTTCCAGACCGAGGTCACAGCAGCACTTGCAGTATAGGTCCTCTCCTGTGGATGATCAGGTCTCGAGTGATTAAGCAGATAGAAGAAGGCGGTCACGCCCGCGGCGGTGCGTACCGCAGCGGTGCGTACCGCGACCGCCGGCGCACATCGTCATTGGCTCCTGAGACCCATAGGGTTCAATGTTAACCAATGCTGCTTTGCGCAGCGGTCTTCGACCGCCTACCGCCACTGTGTGCCACGCCAGCGCATTGACCTCACATCCCATTGTCACACTTCACAGGTCAGGCAGCAGCCATTTCAAGGGCCCACATGGCTTAATTTCTACTGCGTCACACAGGCCTAGGCCTTGCATTGCCACTCATACAAGCCATTCAATGCATAGCGAATCGTGTTCTGTGCAAGCTGTGGTTACGTACCTGTGGGTTGCTTGACTCTGTGCTCCATGTTGTCCTTCCTAGGCACCGTCCGCTGGGACTTGCGAGGAGATGGAGGAATGTTCCCGTGTACAGACCGCTGGTGGACCTGTCGACAATGGAAGAAAGACATGTCATACTGACATACAGACTTGACCGAGCCACTATACAGGAACTGTGTGCCCAGCTGGAGCCAGACCTGATGTCCCCCATTCGCCAACCCACAGGGATTCCCCCTCTGGTGCAGGTTCTGTCAGTACTCAATTTTTTGGCAAGTGGATCATTCCAAACAACAGTGGCCATATCATCAGGGATGTCTCAGCCTATGTTTTCTAAGGTTTTGTCCAGAGTGTTGTCTGCCCTGATGAAATACATGCGGAGCTACATTGTTTTCCCTGAGGTGGGCAATTTGGCTACAGTGAAGGGTGATTTCTATGCCCTTGGCCATATCCCCAACATCATTGGTGCCATTGATGGGACCCATGTGGCTTTGGTTCCCCCCAGTGAAATTGAGCAGGTGTACAGGAACAGAAAAAGTTATCATTCGATGAATGTCCAGGTGGTCTGTTTGGCTGACCAGTACATCTCCCATGTAAATGCCAAGTTCCCTGGGTCAGTGCATGACACGTACATCATGCGAAATAGCAGCATCCCTTATGTGATGGAACAGCTACAGAGACACCGTGTGTGGCTAATTGGTGACTCTGGTTACCCCAACCTGTCGTGGCTACTGACCCCAGTGAGGAATCCCAGGACAAGGGCAGAGGAACGGTACAATGAGGCCCATGGGCGTACTAGGAGGGTGATCGAGCGGACCTTCGGCCTCCTGAAGGCCAGGTTTAGGTGCCTGCATATGACAGGTGGATCCCTAATGTACTCACCAAAGAAGGTGTGCCATATCATCGTGGCCTGCTGTATGCTTCACAACCTGGCTTTGCGACGCCAGGTGCCTTTCCTGCAGAAGGATGGTCCAGATGGTGGTGTTGTAGCAGCTGTGGAGCCTGTGGAGAGTGAAGAGGAGGAAGACGACGGAGACGACACAGACAACAGGGACACAGTGATACAACAGTATTTTCAGTAGCACACAGGTACGAATCAACCCCGCCATTTTACATTTACTTAAAGTCTCCTGCCTCTCTACTGTCTGTGTTTCCCCCCAGTTCCTGTTAACTGAGTTGTGACTTTCCCTTCCGCTTTCAGAGCTGTGGGCCCCACTGCGTGACCTCTGCTTTGTTTGCCCATGGACTACAGCTGTGTGACACTGGGTGGGGCTAGGTGCTCAT